>NC_135532.1:110123661-110748661 GCF_045843805.1 Urocitellus parryii
GCCAGGCTGCTGTTCCGGAGAGTCCCCTGCCGCGCCTTGACCTGGTGAGGGATGGTAGCGGTAGGGTAGGTGGAAGGGGCAGCAAGGATGAGTCTGTGGGTTGCTGGGGGAACCTGGCCCCTTCCCGAAGGGGATCCGACCTAAGCCTCAAGCTCACTTTGGAGGCCAGAACCCTGGGGCGATCCAGGACTCCGCTCCCTGCCCCTGAGTGGAGGTGATAAGAAGTGGTGGTGTTGGAGGTGGTGATGTTGGAGGTGGTGGTGGTTCTGAAGTGCCCCAGTCATATATATTAATTTCAGTGCCCTGCTTGTTTGGGAGAGGGCGGCCTGCAGCATCCCGGCCCGTCCTCCCCAGAGCTTCCTGTGCCAGTCACTAATGCCACCGTCACCTGACAGAGAGGAGGGGTAAGGATACTCCCCCCCCCCACACACACACGCAAAGATTTAAAAAAAACTTGTACAAAGTGGGGTTTTCCCCCTTTAAGTTTTGGGTTTGGGGTTTTAGCTGCCCCCCCACCCCCGCCTTTAATGTCTACGTGAAATCCCGTACACTACAGAGGCAACAGCAGGGCGCTTGAGGAAATGAATAGAGATTCGGGGCCGTGGCCGGGGCCCACTGAGAGGAACAATCGCCTAGGTCGCCCATTGGCCCACCGCCCTGCCCGACGTCAGCGATGACAGGTCCAGCCGTTCAGGGTTTCTCTCTCTCTCTCTCTCTCTCTCTCTCTCTCTCTCTCTCTCTCTCTCTCACACACACACACACACACACACACACACCAATACACCCGCTTTCCCTCACCCCACCCCCACCCCAATAGCATTTCACGCTTCTACTGCTCATGCGCTCTGACCCAGGCATAGATTCTTTTCTCTCCCCCTTACCCCCCTCCTCTTCTCCCCTCCAGAAAGCTGTGGGCTGGGGGGAATCAGTTTGCCTCAGGGTTCCTGGAAGTGAGCGGGGCTGGGTTATGTCCCCTTTCTCCACCACTTTGGGGAGATTGCAATTGTGCTATGTGTAATATCTGGGCAGATCAGGATACCCAACCCAGTTGGAGTTGATGGGCAGCACCGGTGCTCGGGGATGTTGGTCAGCTTGGGCAGTTTGTCCTAGGAGCTGAATGGAGGAGGGGGTCAAGATCCTGGGAGGGGAGGAGGCTGCAGACTAGGCTGCCGGGAACAGAGAAACTCTCAGGCCGGTGGCCTTCCAGCTCAATTTACTTTCTTGCTTTTCCCGAAATTTCTCTCTGCTCTCACCTTTCTCTACTCTTCCCCATTTTCCCTTGAACCCCCTACTATCCTTTGTCTTCCTGATGGTATCTTTTCTCCCCTTCAAGTCTCTTTCGTCTCTTCTCTCTCCCCATTTAGCCTTGTTGGCACCTCCCCCCTGTGACTGCCCCCCTACCGGACTCTCAAACCTCAGAATCCGGTCCTAACTAGAGCCAGGATTGGGCCTGAGGCGGTAGTGGCTTGGGAGAGGCTGGCCTCCAACCCATCTCAGGGTCTCCTGAGAGGTCCCTTTCCGTAGGGAATCGCCTCGACCTGCTGGAGGACTGGCCAAAGAAACAAAGGCACAAAGGCGAGGGGCGAGCAACTAGGAGGAAGAGGTCCTCGCCCTCAGGGCTGCCCGGGCCAATCTGGGGTCCTGAGCTAGGTACCCAGACATCAAATGGAGATTCTGGGAAAGGGTTTTGGGGATCACTTCCACTTTCAGGTCTCGCCACTTGTTGCCCGAAGGCCTAGCCTGTCTCGCTTTTTGCTGGCCTTAGGGTTGTGTAAAAAGTGGACGCCAAGTTTTGCTCAGTCCAGGCTCCCAGGCCCTCTAGAGCCTGGACTCCGAAACACCACCATAGTGGAGTGGGGGACGGTCGGTCGGTTGAAGAAAACTTCAGTTCTGGGCCAGTCGAGTGTGTCATAAACAGGAGGGAGTGTCCTTTGTCTGCACCGGCCAGCTAGGGTCAGCTGCTTCGTCCGCAGATTTAAAGAACTGCTGGCCCCTAGCTCTGCCTGCTCGCTGTGGTCAAAAATACCAGTCGAAATGCCTGGACCTCCCTGACCGCTGTAAAAAGCACCCCCGCCCCCAAACACAGAAAGGCTTGGATTTTTAAAAAGAGAAGTCTTAAAGATTGGATAAAATATCTTGTGCCCCATTAGCAGAGGCAAGTGAAATCTGGGTAAATTACAAGAAACCTCCTAACTCAGAGTTGATCGAACTGCCTAATCCATCCCGAGAACGGAGGAGTATTCTTAAACATTTCCTGATCAGTAAATAAGGGTTTCTTTTACGTCATTTAGGAAAAAAATAATTAACATTTATAAAGGTTGACACATTCTTTCAGACTTTTCATTTAACACATCCTTCCCCTCTTGAACTTTATCGAGGGATTAACTTCCACAACAATTTCTCTGCTTTGACTAGTCTGGATCTTTCTGCTCCTCCAGCTGGAAGGGCTTGAGCAATTCTGCCAATAGATTCTTTTTCAAATTAAAAACTTTTTTTTTCTTAAGAGAGAGGAGAGCAGTTGACTGGCAGACCCCTCCTGCTCTCTAAATCAAGGTCTTCCTCACATATTTGACATCAGACTCTCAGGATTTGTCTTCTTTCCTGGCTTTCACTTTCCATGGTTTACTCTTCACCCAGAGGTGTTCTCTGTCCCTTGATTTGTGGTCCCTTACTCCATGATTGGTTAGGCCAAGAAAGTTGTTCCCAAGTGTCAGTGAGTAGTTTCAAATCTCACCACAGTGCAGAAGGAGGCAGTTCTCCATGTGACTCTGGGCTGAACCCAGGAAGGGCAAAAATGAACAAATAAAATATAAAATATTTTTAAAAAGGCAAAAGAAAAACAATGTGTTTCTCCTTGGGTCTTCTTCACCAGCGGTTTCCACTATCCATATCTCAAGATGAAGCTGTCAGCCTCTGTGGTTTTTCAAGCTTAAGTGCAGGGACATTTTGCAAAACTCCAGCAATTAAAATATTTTTACTTCCACTATAACCTTGATGACCTATAACTAACTGTTCCAGATGTTTGTCAAACTCATCATCCACTTTAGCTTTGATTAAGACCCTGATTTCAGGCTGGGGATAAGGCTCATTGGTGGAATGCTTGCTTAGAATGTGCAAGGCCATGGGTTGGATTGTGGAGAGGAAAAAGAAAAAGACAACACTCTGACTTGCTCCAAAATGATCCCTTATATACATACTGTGACCTTATCCCCATTAGAAGCTTTGATAACAGTACTGACAGAATAGCTATTGATAAGCAGCTGTTTTAGGCTGGGGACCACTTTAAAAGTCTGATGAGTCTTGTAAAGTCTTAACAGTCCTGTTTTTACTGTTCATACTTATCATAGAAGAAAATGCTCACTTTCCATTTGCAGGTTGCAAAAGATGCATATTTTTATCTATCCAAGTTCATGTACCTCCTGAATTCTATGCACTGACTCCGTGGACTCGAAGGGGGAGAAAGCAGAGGTTTTATATATAGAGAGACTGTCAGTATACTGCATACTTTCTCTTATTAACTTTGCCCTTGAAAAGCTTTGAACATGTGTATGACTTTTTGTGCCAGCAGCAAAAGGGCGGACACATCTGATTCAGCCAAAATCACTGACAGTAACCTGGCCCCATGGAGCTCCTTCCCAGATGCAACCTTCTCTTGAAGCACAGAAAACATCTGGCCACATCCTGGGTAGATGCTTCTTGAGTTGCCAGGGGTCAATGGACCTGCAGGTCACTGAGACTGCCTGATCTTTGCAAGTTTCTTGGAGCCATATGGTCCAAAGCTTGGTTGGCTAAACACAGCAATGGGACCAGACATTCTCTTATGAGGACATTTTCCCCAGAAACAGTGATAGGGAGAATAAAACTCTTTTGTAAACCCCAAAATATTTACAGGCAATGAACTTTGGGCAATTGCATAAGAGCCGTCAAGGTGCTTCTTTAAAATAAGTGCCCAAACAGTATCAAGCTAACCACAAATGCTAGGTGATAGAACACCAATGTCTTGGAGGCATGTTTTAGTCTTCAGAGGAATTACTCTGAACTTGGAGAAAGCAAGGACACAGGTTCCAGAGACTGCCAGTTAGTCAGGCTGAGGAGTGGTGTCCCTTCACTGGTTTTCAGACTTTCTTATTCAGAAGTTTATCTCAATTCACTTTACCCCAACACAAATGCTTGGCTGGAGAATTCTATTCCCAGCCTCTCCCAGTGTTACAGCATCATTAGGTCCATTTTTCTGCTTGACTTGGAGAGTAAACAAATATCCTGTAGCCTGAAGGTCTTTCAAAGATGTCAAAAAAGAAGTACTGAAAGGTTTCAGTTGGAGTAGATTCCACCACCAGACCTCAAACAACCCTCAGTCTGCAAAAGTTGCATATAAACTGGTGCTCAGAATCATGCCCTAAATGCTTTGCTCACCACAGCCAGGCCAATGTAGTGTCATAAACAAGTGATTTTCTAGTCCTACTTTCTAGAAATAGGCCATTTGGTGGCTCTACCATCTGGCAGAGCTCCTCATATTACTGGCTCAAAAATGTCTGACCTCTCTCCCTTGGAAAGGAAAAAGAGATGGAGGAGATTATAAATCGATAGCTGAGCTATTTTTCCATTTTGATTTTTTAAGCAATGCTAACTGATAATTACCTGTTGCAGACTTTGCCCAGAGCATAATCTCAGTAGTTGAGGGCCACACTGCACAGAACCTGGCCAAAGTACAGCTTCTGTCATCTGTATGTTCTGCTTCTGAAACTGCAGCCACTTGTTCAGCTCTTTTTCCCTGTTTCTGACCAGGTTACCACTCCAAATGTGGAATATATCTCTTTAGAAGCCATTCACACACAGACTTCAGGATTCCCAGAGTGGGAGGTGTCTCCAGTCTTGTGAAAAGAGATAACTTAAGAAGGCTGCCTGTATGTTCAAGCATGAATTGTGCAAAGGAGATGAGATCTATCAAGATTTTGGAAATAAATTCTTCTCTTCTACTGGGGAAATTTGAGCTTTAATCATCACTAATGACACTAAGATTGAAAGAAAACATACTTGGACAAAATTTAATTTTCAAGCAAGGCTTCTGTAAAATGTCTTTTGACAAAAGATTAGGAAACATTACCAAAGGATCTTCCAAAACAGTATTAAGGAATCAAAACAATGGAATTTACATAATAACCACATCTGTCTCCCAAGAATTCTGCCCATCAAATCTTCCCAAAATAATATAAGAGAGTCATTCTCTGAATCATTTACTTTACTTTTGTTAAGAAGGTTGCTTTGCCTACCAACAAGAGAATATCTTTGGAGGTAACTGTTAGCTAGTGGTATAGTGAAATAAAAGGAACTACATGCCTGGAAAGGAAAACATCCAACCCTAAATCATAGGCTCATTCTAAATGGAATATTAAATTAAATTCTTCACAATGAAGGTATTCCTGACAGAGTGGCTGTCAGTCACTCCCTGTTCAGACACCACATTGTGGGAACCGAGTCGTTACCACATTGCAGAAGGCTGGTGTCCCTGGTAAGGATGATGCATATCATGTAAACCCCATCACCAAGATCAAAGTCTGCTTCTTTCATGGAAGCCAATACATGTCAAACCTCATTCCAATCAAATCGTCCGGAAATGAATTCAAGATGAATATGTCATAGAATAATGTGACAGTGGAATTGCAGAAGGTCAGGGGTGGTTGTTTCAATGAGAGAGTCGTCAAATATTAATTCTAGAACATCCAGATGAGTAGGCATTGAGGAGGATTAGCTAGCTGCTGTTAGGATGTTGTGTCATTGATTTGTGTGCAAATGCATTGAACACCAAGGTGTTATTCTAAGTTTCATCTGAACTCAAGAGACTCACCTAAACTCACAACTGAGACTCGGCATAACTAAACAACAAAAAAATTTTTTTTGCACATAAAAAATCCCCCAAAAACAAACTTCCAAATTTCAGTGAATCAATATTTAAAAGGGGGTTTTAACTTACCTGACTCTTTCAGGTTATTTCGGTAAAGCCGCAATCGTTTCCTCATTACCAAGGAAGTCTTGTATCTCATTTTTTAACTTTGAGCCTGTTTGGGAAGAAAGGAGGGACTGACATTACTTAAACAATTTCATACTTCTATCTGTGGTAAGATTTTGTGGCCTGAATGTACAAATGAAAGAAAGTGTTGGTCTGAAAATAGTCTTTTGGTATTTGATCATTTGGAAATTTGGAAGCTAAAGAAAAAAGACTGCTGGTAACTGCCCATAGTTATCGCAAAAGTGTATGTCCTGGGTAATAAAAATATTGAAAAATTATAATTTGCCAAATAGATTTTTTTAAATCTAAAGTGCATTTGTTGTCCTGCTTTGCTGGTAGAAGTGGATACTCTTCCAACCAGTGTTCAAAAATCTGTAACTTCTAGAATTTGAAATGATTGTTAGAGAAGTCCCCATTATTTCTTCCAGCTAATTATTTATCAAAGTATGGTGAGGAGGATTCCCTATTCTCAGAGGGGCTAGCAGGTTAAAGTCTTAAACACTGTAAGTGTTGGAACTGAGAAGACAAACTTCTTTGTATATTTTTAGATCCTGTTCTCTGTGGGAGCGTAGAAACCTTTAGCCTCAAATGACCCAGAACCCCAGACCAATTTGGGGGCTATCGCTGTTCTATTTTTTTAAGTTAATTTAAAATTCACTGGATTAAACAGGTACTGTTTTTTTTTTTTTAATCATTTGGTCCAGGCTGTTCCTGTTTTATAGCTGAGAAGTTTGAGGAAGACTTCCTCTTCAAGATTGTACTTGATCATGTATTTGATTCCTTGTCAGTGGCGTGAACTGCCAAGCCTTTTGTCATCATAAATTCTTAAAAGCATTCAGAGGACTTTTGCATCCCTCAGATGGGGCTGAAGGCAGCAGAGCAGTTAAACAGAGGCAATCTACCCAGTCCCAACCCTCAATTTGGCCTAGAAAGACAAACAGTCATTGTAAAGGTCTCAGGCTGGACAAACACAGTAAGCCCTCTGTCAATGAGGACTGGTTGCCTGTCTTGACACTCCAGTCCACAGAATGAGCGTTGTTTAACTTGTTGACCCACAGGCCGAATCCAAGTGGGGATTGCTGTCTCTAAGGGCATCCAGTTCTCTATGTTCAATGATCTTTCTCTCCTCCCCTCCACCTCCAAACTAGATTCTATCTTGTCTAGTTGTTTTTACCCTTCCCTCTCCCTTTTTTTCTAGGTCCAAGCTTGGGATGGGGAAGGGGATTGACTCACCTTTTCCCAGAGGATTTTACTTATTTTCAATTCTTTCTAACCAAAAGGCATCCTTCCCCAAAGGTAAAAAGCTCCTTCCAGCACAGATCAGGAAAAAAAGGAGGCCCAACTTTGCATTCCTACAGAAGGGCGGCATGCTGGGTGTCCTCGCTCTGAAATTTCCTCATGGCAGGATATCTGGCAGGGACAAATCCTGGTTGGTTGGCAATAATAGAATTTACTTTTTTGCTTCTGAGAGAAATGGGTGAGAGGTTTCCTAGAGACCTCTGTCCACCCACAATGCTGCCCCAGCCCAACTTCCAGGAGGTCTGGGTTACTTCTGCTCCCAAGGTCCTGTCATCCCTTTGTTCATTACAAACCATTTCATAGACATGCAAACAAATGTTGCAGAGGTTGGACCAGGGCAGACAACAGGGACCTCAAGAAACTCTGTAGCAGCTCCCATCACCAGCCTGTGCAGGGAAACAGAGTAAACATCTCCTTTGATTCTAAATCTTACATCACTTTCCAAGCCAGCCATGTAGTGGCAGGAGGAGAAAGAATTTGTGAATTGTCCCTGGGTCCCTGGACCTGAGGTTCCTGGGATATGGAAACCTCAAAAATGGCTAGATCTGATTTCCCCCAAACACTTGCTCCTGACACAACTTCTTATACCAGCCATCCACCCATGCAACAAATCAGAATGGAGCACATTGAGGACACTTATTGGAATCTGCTTTTCACCCTGCACCTTGAAAAGAGGAAAGTTGCCAGGGAGCCCCAGTAATTGATAGTGCCCCATGAGATCCAAAAATGTGAGACAGTAGGTAGGTGCAAAAAGCAGTATTTTTATTTGGGGGATTCTCCTAAGCTGCATGTTAAGAAGCTGATTTAGTTGGTACAGGCCTATCCAAGGTCAGAGGTCAGCCACAGCTAGAGATTTCAGTTCCAGAGCTGCTCCCACAGGGATTAACTGGCAGGCACCCCCGGCAAAGGCATGCCTGCTTCTGGGTACAGATTGGTCCTGGCCGGTGTAAGAGCAAAAACCCTGAAGGTTGGCTGGGAGCTACCAAGTCAAGGAGAAAATCCAGCTCCTAGCTTCTGCCTGCTGCCTGCTGCGGCCAACTGCACCCCCCATCTCCTTGGCTACTCTCTCTTGGGTCCTCAATGCCAGGATGTATAGCTAAGAGCCTGGGGTTGTGCTAGGGCCTTTTCTCATTCTCCTGTTCTTTAAAGAGAAGAGCCTGGGTTCCCCCAGCACCGCTACATTCCTGAGTCACCTGTAGGTGACCAAGTCTGGGCAACTAATCATCCCTTTGAATCTCCTTTCCCAAACTACAGGTATCTAAAGAGAGAAGGGAAAATGAGGCAGTGGGGGGATCGCTGCCAGGCCAATACTGTTGGAAAGGTGGGAGAAACATGACTTCGGAATCAGAAAAAGGTATCCTGCAGACAGTGCCAGCGGAGATGCGGCCCTCCAATGCCCCCTCTCCATTTCTAAGACTTCCGTGACTCACTAATGTCCCTCTGGGCCATTACTCAACCCTAAACTTTCAGACCCAGCCTGTGAAATAGTTCTAACTCTTCTTCACAACCCAAATCTGTTACCTTTCCAATTGCCCCCCAATTTCCCATGTCCCTGGACTTAAAGGTAGTGGCCAGAATTCTACAGGCTGCGGCCTGCTACTCAGAGAGAAAGTCGCAGCCCTCGTTCCGGGAGAGAGAAAGCTAAGTCCGAACCCACGGCCCCGCGTGCGCAGAGAGCGGATCCCAGCGGTCAGCATCCTGAAGCAGAACCAGGATGAGCGAGGGCAAGGAGCCGGGCCCGGAGGCGCACCCAGCCGGCATCCTCAGTCCGAATGGGGCGAAGTTCCATCGTGTCCCTGCCAGCAGATCTAACTTGGCTCTTTGACCCTAGGGAGGGGAAGCCAAGATCCTCCCCGCCAACCCTCTGGGGCAGGGCAGATAAAGCTGCCTGCAAGGACCCCCCTCTCCGGGCACCCGCCCTGCTCACTCCGTGTTCAGAAAGCTTTGGGCTATTCCTGCCTTTCCTGTGACCACGGTCGGGCACCCAGGCAATTCACAAGTAGGGGAGGGGAGGCGGGCGGGCAACAAGCTGCTCTCGGTGCGGGTGCCAGTGGGAGCCCCATTTGTCCTACTTGCCCCCCCCCCTTCTGCGAGGAACGGGTGGACTCATCCTCAACACTGCCCCTCCGCGGAAGGGCCCCCTCCCGCCTTAGAGTCAGTGGGGTGGGGCCTGTATCCGAGGTTGGGGGGCCAATGAAGGAGGAGATTGGGAGAAAGTCTGGTTGGGCCTTTTCCCCCAGTGGGTTTTGGGTGCCAAAGGCCCCCCGTAAGGACATTAACTACGCGGCCGCTGGGGTACAGGTCTTGCCTGTCTGCCCCTGGTCTCCAGCACTTACCCTGCTCCACCTGTTGCCCGGATCACCTCATTTCTCCACATCACTTCGGGGTGGCTGAGGGGGGACCACAAACCCCTCTAAGCTTCTCTTTTGTGGTTCCATCGAGGCGGTCATCCTTCATTTCTCCTTTTCCAGCTTTCGGGAAGCAGTTAGGGAATGTATGATGAAGCAGAAATGAGCCGTCAGGATGATATTTTAATGGCTTATATGTCACGTTGGTGCATGTGGCTTTGAACTGGAGCCGCTCGCGTTTCCTGCAGAGAGCGCCGCAAATCCCACTTGATAACTTCTACAACCCACAACTTTTTTTTTTTCTTTCTCACATTCACTCTTACCCTGTATATTTGGACGGATTTCCTAAAAATACCCTCTTGTCAACGTCCCCGTTGGATTTTCCACGGACTGGAGAAGAGAAGACTGACTTTTCTGTTTTGAAGAATTATTTTCCCTCCCCCCTCCCAACAGCTACCCTTCCCCCTCAGGTCCCCTCCCTTGCTTTTTTTTTTTTTTTTGAAAGGCAGGCGAGGTGGGCTCAATATTTGTTCTCCCTAGTGAGAACAGTACAGCCTCTAGAGAGAACTTCTCCTTGCAGATAAGGTTTTTTTTTTCTTTTCCCCCTTTTCTTTCTTTTTAAAAAATTATAATTGCATTATCTAACTTTTCCCTTGTAGACAGTAGAAACAACCGAGCAGTTATTGTTTTAAAACACACACACACACACACACACACATACATACACACACACACACACACACACAAACACACCTTTTTCTTTTTAAACTCCCTCAAGCCCCAACCCTTTCCCTCCACTCCTCACACCTTTCCACTCAAAGTTAGTAGAAAATTCTGGTTGCTGGGCTCAGACTTGTTGCTGAGACCAGATACTAATTTTTTTTCTCTTCCTAGAAATTTTATTTTCCAGCACAAATGCTCAGTTAAATCCCTTCAGACACCAGGAAACCTTCTCCGATACACCACCCGACATTTGAGCGGAGAGAGCACAGTGAAAGGGCAGCAGCCCAGATCGCCAACCCCAAATCAGAATTTAGTCGGTGAGAAGACCAGAAAACCAGAAAGGCGAGGAGTGGCCAATGCTGTTCCTGCCTTCCTTCAGCCCGGGAAGCCAGCGCTGGCGACGGGGCAGGGAAAAGGAAAAAAAATTAAAAAATAAAAATAAATAAATAAAAAGAAAGAAAGAAAAGAAAGAAAAAAAATCATTTTCATTTTCCTCTAGCCAGTGCACTCTGGTGAGTTTCCTAACCCGGCCGCCTGTGAAAGGATGAGTTGAGGTTTCTTTGTCTGGAAAAAGAGTTTAGGGCTCTGATTCAGCTGCAAAGAAGCCAAATGAAGTTAGAAACAAAGGGCAAATTGAAGGATTCCGACTCTTGGCTTTTTGTGTTTTCCTTACTAGAAAATAATTAGACCTAATGAATATGCAGACGCTTCGGCTAAACCCTGGGCCGAGCTGCTGGTTTTTAAACAGAGCTGAGGAGAAATGCAACCTTCATCCCCCAACCCCCCGCATCCGCGTGCATTTTTTGAAATGCATAAATGTTGCTCGGTTTAATTGATTGAGTCACAGGGATTTTTTTTCCTGCTTTTAAGTGCCATACTCCTCTACCTTTCAACAATCATTTTAATATATAGTCAATGGCTCTTTGTGGATGGGACAAAAAGCAACTACGCGCAGTTGTTGAATAGACTTTGCGCTGGGCAAAGACAGGTTAATCGAGGGCCGCATCGCGAAAACAAGCGAGTGTTGTATGTTTGCACTGAATCCAAATGTCTGCATTTTCCTAACTAAATCAAAGGGAGTGTTATTTCTTTTTCTGCTCACTCATCTGAAGGTAAGTAAATTTTCTCTGGCGATCAAAAGCCTGGTCGGCAACAAAGACCGCGCCCGCTTTTTCCACCGTCCTGGTGTGGCGAGTTGCGGAATTTCAATAACTGTGACAAGGGTGACTGATTTGTGAACTAGAAAAGGTTTGAATGTCACAAAATTTACATTGGTCCTATCTATCGGGGATTTAAATACCAAAAAAACTATTCGGGGATCTCTAGGGAGCTTTGGGCAGCCCAGAGGAACAATGGCGTAGGGAAATTTACAGTTTTACCTGAATGAAAGGGGCCCGGGATGGGAACAGGAGTGCAGAGGGAGGGGGTTAGCGGGGGCGGCTAAGGGAGACAAGGGGAAGGGAGAAAAGAGAAAAAATCACATAGAGAGGGTGAAAAAAGAAAATTGTAGCAACCTTTGCAATTTCCCCTTTAAAAAACCAAACCCCCAAACCTCAATAATCTGCAAAGTTAAGGGACCCTATCCACCTGTGTTTGGGGGGGGGCATATACGGGAAATCTGATTGATTTGATTAAGTTAAAAAAAATCAAGGCTACTGGTTACACTGAGAAATCACACCTAGTAAAGAGAGGAGTGCAAGTGTGCTCCCAAGATCTTAAATTATAAACAGGAGGGGGACTAGGCAAGAAGGAAGCAAACTTCAAAAGAAGCAAATAACAAAAGCCTCCTTTGCTGCCCTTGAAGGGGGAAAAGGGGGAAAGAAAGAAAAGAAAGTTGCTGAATCGGGACATTCTGGAAGTGCCTTTGCTGTGTTTACCAGCCCCATCCCCGCCTCCTGCTCTCAGAGACGCTCGAAGTCTCTAGTTTGTAATCGCTCAGTGGAGATCAGGTTTAAAGTAGGACCGGGGTGGGGTGGGGTTAAGAGGGAGAGAGGGAGAGGAGAGGAGAGAGAAGAGAAAGAGATGACTATGAGAAAGAAAAGAATTCGTGGCAAAAAAAAAAAATTTTTCCGTGAGAAGAGGGAAAAAAAATTGGCTAAAAAAAAGTTGCTACTCCTGGCAGCTCTGTTTGTCAAAAGGGGATGTCAAGCGCTTTACAATACCTGGGATTGATGAGGCGGGCGGGCCAATGAGCAGCGCGCGGCGTCTCGGCGCGCCCTCCGTTGGCGCGGCGGCTGCGGGCGGGGGGAGTGAGGGCGCACCAATCCTCGCCCGCGTCGGCAGCACGTGACACCTCCCCCTGCTCCCATTCATCAAGGGGGGGACGGTGTCGTCCTTTCAATTCATTTATCTGCAGGAATGATTGCTGCTATCAGTCTCGCGCTCACCGCCCGGCTGAGGAGGTGAAAGTTTCTCCCCAGGAAGATAAACCGCAAAAGACAATATTGTGCATGATTTGCGCCTTTTCTTTGGCTTTTTCTCCCCCCCCCCTTTTTTTTTTTTGCAAAAAGCGGAGAGGGAAAAAAGGAGAGTGAAGGAGCGAGGAGGCGAGCCTGAGAGAAAGGAGAGAGAGAGTGAGAGAGAGAGAGAGAGAGAGAAGAAAGGGCGAGGGGCTAGTGGAGAAGTGAGGAGGGGCGCGCGGCGCGAGGCGAAGAGAGGGCGAGCAGTGGTAGCTCCGGCGCTCACATTCCTCTATGCCACAAATCCTGGAGGAAGTTTTTTTGGGGGGCTGAGATGTTCCATGTCTTTCCTCGGGCAGCCTTGATTCAAGGCCCTTTCGGCAGAGACTGAGCGGCGAGAAAGTGAGAGCCGGGCCGGCGGGGTTTGCGCGGCGGACACTGGAGCCCGCTTTACTCGCTGCCTGCGGCCGTCCGGCTTCCCCACGCTTGTCCGGGCGGGTGCCCGGACGCGCCGCGCCACTGCCTGCAGGCTAAGACTTCGCTAGGTGGGTCGACTCCCCCTCCCTCCTCCTCTTCTTCCTCCTCTTCCTCCGCCTCCCGTTCCTCCTCCTCCTCCTCCCGATTTTCCCTCCTCGGCGGGCGAGGGTGGGGGGGGCGGGGGAGGCCGGGGCTTGCCCCGAGCAGCCACGATGCTCCTGGACGCCGGCCCCCAGTATCCTGCGATCGGTGTGACCACCTTTGGCGCATCCCGCCACCATTCGGCGGGAGACGTGGCCGAGCGAGACGTGGGCCTGGGCATCAACCCGTTCGCCGACGGCATGGGCGCCTTCAAGCTCAACCCCAGTTCGCACGAGCTGGCTTCGGCCGGCCAGACGGCCTTCACGTCTCAGGCACCCGGCTATGCGGCTGCTGCGGCCCTGGGTCATCACCACCACCCGGGCCACGTCGGCTCCTATTCCAGTGCAGCTTTCAATTCTACGCGGGACTTTCTGTTTCGCAACCGGGGTTTTGGAGACGCGGCGGCGGCAGCCAGCGCGCAGCATAGCCTCTTCGCTGCTTCAGCCGGCGGCTTCGGGGGCCCACACGGCCATACGGACGCCGCGGGCCACCTCCTTTTTCCCGGGCTTCACGAGCAGGCGGCGGGCCACGCTTCGCCCAACGTGGTCAACGGGCAAATGAGGCTCGGCTTCTCTGGGGACATGTACCCGCGGCCTGAACAGTACGGCCAGGTGACCAGCCCGCGATCCGAGCACTATGCCGCCCCGCAGCTGCACGGGTACGGGCCCATGAACGTGAACATGGCCGCGCATCACGGCGCCGGCGCCTTCTTCCGCTATATGCGCCAACCCATCAAGCAAGAGCTCATCTGTAAGTGGATCGAGCCAGAGCAGCTGGCAAACCCCAAAAAGTCGTGCAACAAAACTTTCAGCACCATGCATGAGCTGGTCACGCACGTCACTGTGGAACACGTCGGCGGCCCAGAGCAGAGTAACCACATCTGCTTCTGGGAGGAGTGTCCACGCGAAGGCAAGCCCTTCAAAGCCAAATACAAACTGGTCAACCACATCCGAGTGCACACGGGCGAAAAACCCTTCCCCTGCCCTTTCCCTGGCTGCGGCAAGGTCTTCGCGCGCTCAGAAAACCTAAAGATCCACAAAAGGACGCACACAGGTACGGAAACTGATGTAAGACACCCTTTCCCCAGTCCCGGGCCTGGTACCCGAAATCCGAAAGCCAGCGTCTGGGAAGCACACAAATCCAGCCGCGGTGCAGTCCCGGCATCAGGTTCTGGCAGGCAGGCAGCCAAGGTGTGCTCTGATTTTTAGTTTGGGGCTGGAAATTATGGGGAGGGGGAGGAAACGGAGAGAAGGCGGATGAAAAGGATATGAGGATATAGATTTTTTAAAATGAGGAATAAAAAGGGCCGGGAGAACAGGAAGCCAAGCTTTGCTTGGCAGAGCCCTTGAAGCGCTGGAAGCCGGAAGAGGTGGCCGGCTCCGAGCTGCAGCAGAGGCGCCTGCCGATCCAGCTGTAGGCATATCTGCATGCTCGCTCGTGGCCAACATCCCTCTCCAAGACTTAATTAATGGAGGACTTTGCTAAAAGAAAGGGCTGAGAAAGTTGAAGAGATAGGGTTCAGGGATGTATAAAGAAACAAAACAGAAAGAGAAAGAAAGGGATGCGGGTGGGTGGGAGGAAGTAATTTGGGATTTAGGAGGCTTTTGTAGGTTCATGCATAAGGAGAGGACACCAAATTTAGTACTGATGGGTTTGAGGGAAGGCTTGAGGGGCGAGGAGAGTCGGTGGAAGACGAGGAAGACCTTTCTGTCGTTTAGATTCCTTGGGGACTGTGTTTTTGTGTTTTTTTTTTTTTTAATACCGGATCCCCGCGTTGGCCTTTAAAAATAAAGACAAGTCGAAAACAGTTTAAGAAAAGAACAAAACAAAACAGAACTTCATGGCAACTCAAAAACTACAGACTGGGACAGGCAGGACATTCTGGGCCTCTTCCACCCATGAGGTGGGGAATCCGCTCTCCTTTTCTATTTTGGTGTGCTCGGTGATGTCTGAGAACCGCGCTTGGAACTTTGGATTTAACACCCAAGTCAGGGAAGAACTTGGCGCGCCCAGCTCCCCACTTCCCAGATTATGTTATAAAATGTGAGTGTATGTAGGGGGTGGGGTGGGGGAGGCGAAGAGGGGGTGTAGGGAGTTGGGGAGGAGATAGGGGGAGGAGAGAAGAGCAAAATAGCGGGAGAATTAGCCCAGAAAGTAAAAACCAGAAACCAAGAGCTTAGGTAGAAGCAACTCATAGTGTGTATAGCCCCAGGCAAAAAAAAAAAAAAAAAAAAAAAAAAGCCAGCATCCAGACCTGCTTCCACACTGGGATGTAAAAAATAACGACTACTATTACTATAAATACAATCTAAAAATAAAACTAGGTCTAATGTCTAATTGTACTGGGAACTAATAAATAGTTAAGATATTTATAACTCCACTGCAGGTATATGAAGTCCCGGATTTTTAAGCTTTCAAAGTGCTAATCCTGGGCCTCTGACTTTTTAAATTATTTCTATCGAAATTTTAGAAAAGGATGGCGGGATATATTCTAATGAGACCCCTCTCTTTCTCGCCTTTCTCATCAGGGGAGAAGCCCTTCAAGTGCGAATTCGAGGGCTGTGACCGGCGCTTTGCTAACAGCAGCGACCGCAAGAAGCACATGCACGTGCATACGAGTGATAAACCCTATCTTTGCAAGATGTGCGACAAGTCCTACACGCACCCCAGCTCGCTGCGCAAACACATGAAGGTAATCGCAAAGCTCTCGCCTTAGGCCTTCAGAGCTGGAGCGCTCTGTGCTCTCGGGCTGGGGTCAGGCGGCGAGTGGCAGCTGGGCGGCTGCAGGAGCCAGAGCTAGCGGGAAGGCGACGGTTCCACTCTGTTGAGTGAGGCCGGGCAGATTGGATGGGTCTGGAAAAGAGGACAGGAGCACCCAAGGCCGTTTTAAACTCAGTGTTTCATAAAAAAAAAAAAAAAAAAAAAAAGTTAAAAGAAGTGAGCACTCGCACCGTCACCGCGTGAATTTGGCCCAGAGCTCGGGAGCTAAAGCTGAGCAGCGGGTTTACGCTGCAGAAGCTGCCGCCATTGCGGTTGGCAGCATTGAGCGGAAGAGTTGGGGCCTGGTGCCCTGGCCGGAGCTTTTGCTCAACTAACTAAACCTGGGAAGGCAAAGTCTTGGGGAGCAAACCGTCCTAGACTCTGGCCTCAAACGAAGTGTCCTCCTTCCCAGGCCTTTTTTTTTTTTTTTTTTTTTCTTTTGTGAGTACACGGGGAGCTCGGCCTCCCGGCCGTGGTGGGGGCACCCAAGCCCCAGTGCCACCATCCTGCTTCTCCGGAGTTTAGGGGGATCCAGGGTTCGGGGAGGAGAATGCTGCCTTCAACAGCCTTGGCTGGCCGCCGAGCTGGCTCCTAATCTCCATAAAAACGCAACTTTATTCCCGCAGGTCCACGAATCCTCCTCGCAGGGCTCCCAGCCTTCGCCTGCCGCCAGCTCGGGCTACGAGTCCTCCACGCCGCCCACCATCGTGTCTCCCTCCACAGAGAACCCGACCACCAGCTCCCTGTCACCCTCCTCCTCCGCGGTCCACCACACAGCCGGCCACAGCGCGCTTTCTTCCAATTTTAACGAATGGTACGTTTAAAATCAGAAACAAAACACCGAACAAAACCCTATTTAAGAGACTGAACACACACGTATACACAATATTATTGAACGAACCCTGCGAATCCGAAACAACCCCTCCCAGACCCCAGTGTCCTTTTTTTTTTTTTTTTTTTTTTTTTAAAATAAAATCTGCCAATAGGCCCAGGACTGAGTCAGAGTGAGGAAGTATCAAACCTTCTTAAAATTTCCTTCACTACATTTTCTTTCTTTTTTTTCTTTCTTTCTTTTAAAAAAAATTTTTTTTTTGGCAAAGGCTTGCTAGCCGAGGTGCGGGAGGGGGGTCGAGGAGAAGGCGACCGCCTGACCAAATGCCGCCAACCCCAAGGGCCAATTTCTTGTTGGATCGAAACAGGCTCTCTGGGGCTTCGGCTTTTTTTTTTTTTCTTTGCTTTCTTGTAAATACAGAATTATTAGCTGAAAACTGTTCTGTTGGATTCTGTAAATAGTTATATCTTGGTTGGAGCGGGTGGGTGGGATCGTGGCGTTGTGTTCTTTGCATTGGGGGAGGGGGGAGGGGCCGGGGAAGGGGAGGGGGAGGGGGTGGGCGGCCGAAAGCCAACTGTTTGTACTGAATGGCAAGAATGTTCTAGTAAATGTGTACCAAAATGTGAATTACTTTGTACGATTACAGTCTCCACGTCGACCTAACAGACTATTATTGGTATTAATGTGCTTTTTTTTGTATAAAGTGCAAACATTTCGTCCCAAAGTCTTAAGTACTTTAGTGCAGTAAAATGTTGTTTCACGTCCTGTCAAGAATTCGTATAGTACGAGCCTGGATCTGCGTGTCAAACTGTTCCATTTGTTTATGTAAAGTGATATTAAAAGAAGATATAAACTATAACTGTCCATTGCTTTTGGCAAAAGATACAACCACATAATGTATATAATTCCTAGTTTCCATATTTATCCGCATGTAAAGGGCCGGTTTATCCATGTTACAGCTATTCAATATTTATGGCTAGAGAAACTCGTATGTACACTTTAGTTTCCAGAACTGTTTGGTAACCTTTCGTACCTTATTAAAGATTCTTAAATCTCAGTGATGTGGTAGGAATTTATTCTTCATATTCCCCGCCCCACCCCCAACACCCCCAGCAACCTGCTGCCTCTTCTGCCAGTCTTGGTGGGTTTCTGGATAAGCTCTCTAGTCCCTTGCCTTCCCTTTCTGTCATTGCAGGTCGTATAAACGTGATAAATGAACGCTACCCTGCTGGCTCTCCGAGAGTGTGTAATTAGTATTTATATCAAAATTTATGAAACAAATTTTCGGCCGCAGTATAATTTAAATGACCTTTGCAGACGTAGAATAACAACCATAAAAATAACAGAAATAGATTGCACAGGCGACATCAATATTAATGTAGGCGAATGGTGAGAAGCTCAGGGGCTCGCTCTACAGCCTGGCAAATGAACTTGCAGCGGAGGGTTCCGCTGTCCTCCAAATTAAATCCCCCGTTCTGAAACCGAGTTGCAGATTTACAATATCATATTTTAAATTGCTGTCTTCAATTAAACCATTTATGGTCATAACTAATTTTCAGAATGTCGATGCATGCTTTTCCAGGCCTTCCTTCTTTGTACAAAAGTAAATGTCCATAAAACGTTTCACTTACATTTTTTCAAACGTGATGCTAATTTAAATTAATTACTTCCTATGATATGTTATTATTCCTATAATTTTGCCACTGTTATTAGTTCTCTCAAAAAATACATCTAAGGCAGAGAATTATTTTATGTAATTTGATTATCTTTCTATCTCTTTTATTTATTTCTCATTTACTTAAGAAATTCGTTCCATTGGCTGGCGTTGATACAGTAAATTTGTAAATGAGGAGACAATATAAAAAATCTAAATTACTTGTGCTTAATGACTGTAGCAGAACGCCTTTTCTCTAAATCAGATTGTCTTTCTTGCAGTTTAGTTTGATAGATTTGCAAGCTATGCTGCTTCCATGAAGTTAGCTTCACTGGTAAGAACGCAGGCTTCTTTGTCTCTGCTTGTAGCTTGCATGATCGCCCCATTAGGCAGACGACGTAGCCCGAGATCACATATCAGGCCCTTGGCTATAGCTGCGAGGGTGTGGATGTGTTAGATCGGGCGGGAGAAACTGACCTAGCTGTGGGCAAGAAGGAAGGTGGATCTGATTCTTTAATAAACTGTGTCCAGGAAGTCATAGGCCAAAGTATGAATGTCCAGAAAGATCCTTATATCTGTTTTCAATCAGTATTAAATTTTCAAACCATACCATTAACCAATTCCAAAATTAAAATGTAGTATTGTCTTTAAGAATGCTTTGACTTGTTCCTTCCATCTCTTGGTATTTGTATTTGTCATTTTTAGGCAACAAAGTCTTATTTGCTGATGAAGGGGTTTGCTGCCCTTCCAGTAGCACATAGAAAACTGGGGACTGTGTTGTTTTAAACTTTTTAAAAATAGTTATTCTGATTATTGCAGGAATATTGGCCTTTCATGAAAAGAGCGCCACCTTGCAAAATTTGGAGATATTTAAGAAAGTAGAACACCTAAGAAGGAATTGCTGCTAGCTCTAAAAATTTGTGAGACCAAAACCTGGCCCCGTACAGCTTTGGAGAGATGAAATTGATTAACAGTGGATTATTTGAAGTGACTCCAGACACTGAGCCCAATAGTTAAAAATAGAAAGGAATAAAGATAGCTCATCTCTCTAGGAAAGATAACAGCTCAATTAATAATCTTTCCCTTTTTCATTAAAGTTGTCTGGGAACCTAATATAAGTATGGTAGTGATAATCATAATAATATGAGTACTTTTGGAGTTTTGCTTCCGCATTCAATAAGATAGTAAATGATGAGTTTACCTTTGTTTTGACCATCCCTAAATGCTGTTTACTTCAAATTTAAGATTATGAATGTCTCATTATTTGTTATGTAACTCATGCCTCTTTGGAGTGTGATAATGAAATACAACATACGATGATTTATGTAGAATATTTTGAAGATACATTTTAGAGGTAAATGTTCATTTCAAAACAACTTCATATTTCAAATATTTATTTAGACTTTGAAGGTCAAATAATTTTTATGTTATCATCTGAGGAGTCTTCTGTGTATGTTTATGTGTATTTATGAATAGTCTCCCCGTAAAGGCACTTTTATAATAGAAGCCAACATATATAGCAATCCCCACTTCTGCAGTCTGTGCTCCAATGCCCACCACAAAGAAAGAGTCATTAATGATGTAAGTCGCCTAAAATAATGCTTCAAACTTAAATGTAGTCTATTATTTTTCTGGTACCTTTAATGTCTGCTTCTTGAGATGTATTCTTCATACTTTTCTTCATGGACTATTAGGTTTTGAAATACATGAATGTGAACAGCGAAATATATTGTTAGACTCTATTTAGCAGGAGCTGAAGATGCTGCAAATGGCTGGTTTCTGTGTGTAGCTGTGGATTTTGATTTAGGCAGAAGGCCGTACTTGTTCATATTGTGACTGCATTGTATTCTGGATACTATCAAATGATTAGAACAGCTAACAAGTTATTAAAATGTTATTTTGTGTCAACAGAAAATGCCTGAGTACAAGCAATCATATTTGAGAAATGAAGAGAAATGAGTTGTGGTATGTGTGTGTACATTTATAGAGCAAGCATATAAATATACAAGCACCATTTATATGGGGGCTAAGTAATTTTCAAACATTTCAGATCCTTTGTTTTCTTCTTCAAAAGCTACCCCCAACTGCTTTAAGCATTTGCAGCTGATGATTTTGATTTTTTAAAGTCAAGCATTCAGGTTAACCTTTAAGAAGCAAACCACCACCAAAAGAAAGATGTAACCTTTCAATTGCCCCATCTGCTTATCATTTTTTTTTTTTTTGGCTTTAGCTGACAATGAAAATAGCACTAACCTTCTTCACTGATGGGCTTGGCATTTAGATGTTTTTATTTGTTGATTGTGAAGTTTTCTCAGAACTTTTAAAGGGTTGGCTACAGAACTACACCCCAAATTATTCACCCAGTCCCAAACCTTCCAGAAGTTCCTCTTTTGAGTTTCAAGGTGTAATCAGTGTCCTGGATCCTGTGTGAGTCATTACTGGTAGAGTTGGAACCTGAACATAGAGTGACTTGGAGAAGGTCCTGAGTCTTAAAGAATGGATTCAGTTCAAGTGTTCTGAGGAATGACTGCATGGGGTCTGCACGCTCAGAATGAAGACACTGAGCTTGTGCCCTTAACCCACTGTTGACTAGATATAAAGACATCAGATTTTACACATTCCTTACTTGCAGTTGTTTCCTTTTTCCAACTTAAAATACTAATTACTCATTCTCTCTAGGTAAAGAATTCTCACCTCTTCTAGCAACAAATGTAGTTCTCTGAACTATGAGTTCATATTGGGGTGGGGGAATGTTGCTTTCTCAGAGAGGCACAGTTGATATCACTCACTTTGGTTTTAGAATTCTTGAAAACAGAGTGGTAGTGGAAAGATTGATCCCATCTATGCCAGTCAAGCCACAAAAGTCTCTTTATCTATAATACCTTCTCTTTTAGCTTTTTAATCACCTCATCTGCCTCTGTAATATATATGTCCATTTATTTAAAAATAGTTAGATACAGAAAGTAAAATTTTTATGGGGGAAACTACACAACAACCTATTTTTTTTAAATGATAACTGCTAGATTGGGGCAAGAAGTAAAAAAATGTTCATAACTTATAGCATGTTACTTTCAAGCCTTTTTTCTCAACATCTATTGCAAATATGATGATTTAATAGGCACAGAATATGAACAATGTTCTCCTTTAATCTATGCAAGGCTGGCTGGCTCCAGAGTCTCTTCCTTAGCAAGAGGAAACACATCAGGCCAAAGTAAGGGCTATTTTTACCCCACAAGCTGGAATCTGTTCATCAGTTCCTCAGGTTGACTTCCACTTGAGAAAGAAGAGCTAATAAAACTATATGAAGATTCCAAATGATGCTGCACACTAGAGGTGAGTTATTTTATTAAGATTAAGAAATCAGATTTAGCTATCTAATATGAAAACTACATTTGGCAGTGATGATGCCACAGACTTGTGACTGTCAACTGAACACAACATTTTGACTGCCTCTGATGCTTGTGGGGCATCTCTGTAGGCATGTGCGAAAGGTGCACAGTGATACCTCCACTTACAGCACAAGATAAGCTATTGAGTGTGGGTGTAAACACATTGTAATCATTAACACCAGTTCTAAGGCATTCCACCTTAGCAAATCTAAAAATTGTTATTTCATCTCCATTGTGTAACAATTTCCATTAAGGTACAGAAAATAGGGACGTAAACGGGGTGAGAGAAGCTCATACTGTGATTCTTTTAAATTCTTTTCTGTCCATGGGGGGGGGGGATTCCTACCTGTGGTGAAGAAAGCTAAAGTTGGGGAGGAAGA
Source organism: Urocitellus parryii (assembly GCF_045843805.1). Taxonomy (NCBI): domain Eukaryota; kingdom Metazoa; phylum Chordata; class Mammalia; order Rodentia; family Sciuridae; genus Urocitellus; species Urocitellus parryii. Next base: position 110,146,071 of record NC_135532.1, read on the forward strand.
TGGAACTGGAAGAAAGAATAGGGGATGGGGTGGGGTGTACTTAAAGAGAAATGTTTGCTCTGGAGAATTTCTTGAAAGTATGGAAACGCAGGCTTTGAGGGTGGGTGTACAGGGAAATACAGCCAGAGTTCCACAGAAGGCTCCGCCGCTAGCGGTTGAGGGGCCTCCGGCGCCACCCCGCAGCCCTGCGGGGCGCTTTCCAAATCGCCGCGGCGGGCTCCGGCCGTGCTGGACGGATAAGGCGCATGCGCAGCTCGTGGCCCGCGGTTCCACGTGCTGATGAATATGCATGAAGCGCCCCCGCCCTTAGCGGGCTGAGGAGGGAAACGCGCGGAGCTTGGGCCTGTGAAAGTCTCTGGCCAGGCTCCCAAAATAGTGCGGCAGGGAAGCTGCACGTGTTTGTTTTCAAACCGCGCTGGTTTAAGTGAGTTCACAATGCCAGCAAAGCCTCCAGCAACCTGCGGACGCCGCCATCGGAACTGCGAGCCGAGCGAACCCAGCGGGGTCTCCCCTTCCCCAAGGGTCCGGGGCTCCCCGGTGCTTGAGTCCCAGCGGGCCACACTTCTAGGCTTGGAAGGCCGGGTTTCTGGTTTACACCGGGTCCAGTCGGGAATCCACCTCCTTTTATCCCCCTAACCCCCAACAAACTGGAGCTGACACCTTAGCTTTTCTTAGATCCCTTTCCCCTCAGAGAAGATGGGCCCTGGACTCACCTGGCCCCTAGATAGAGCCCAGGCCGGAGGCGACAGGGGCGGGGCAGTGGGGAATTTTCCTGGAGCCTGCCCTCTTTCCTTTCTCAGATCCCAATTGGAGTTCAGGTACAGGTTTATTGACTTCCTCTCTTGGTGATACTAGAGTTCTGCACAGTGAATGGTACTTTGTGGTCAGTGTGTTTACTGATTTCAGAAAGAGCACATAACCTGCCCGATGGAGAGGCCCACCCTGGTAAAAAATAAAATAAAAAAAATAAAATTAAAAAAAAAAAGGAGAGAAGAAGTGGAACGTCTCTGGGTCACCGATGTCTGCGGAGTTAACGCCTCTGGGTGTTTTACAAAATATTTGGTCCATTGATAGCGGGAATGGCAAACAACAGGTCCCAATCCTCCTCTGTATTTCACTTGCAACAGAATAGATGGAACCCACTTCCCTCACTGACAACAGGAAAGGCCTCGGTCACTACGCAGTTCACTTTACAGTCTAACTCAGAGTGCCAGTTCTGGAATCCTGAGACCACACCACCCGTCCAATAGCACTTGCCAAGTCTTTGGCTTTGAACTTGAGGACGCAGGGAGAGGTTTTGGAAACATTCCTGCCAGGACATGGCCTTTCTTCCTAACCAGCATCTGAGCTCAAGTCTAGTCTCAGACTGTTATAACCCGGGGATGACCAGAGAAGAGCATTTGCCCTGGGCTCTCTGCCTGCCTCACCACCCACCACCGCCCAGCGTCGGGCTCGTGGAGGCCTGGCAGAAGCCACGCACTTCCGATTCCCGGTGACTGTGAGCAAACTGGTTGGTGCACGAGGGTTCCCCTATCAGAGGCTCTGGAAGGCCTGGGCGACCAGTGTCTGGTCAGGGTCGCAGAATCCTTGAATCTCCGCCACAGGGGTCACCCCAGAATACCCTCCTTTGCGATTTGGGTCTTTCTGTGTTTGGATATGGGGGTCGGGGGACCGATCTAGACCGTCTGGCCTCACAGCTAGTGATGAGGACCTGTATGGCGCTTTCTCGGAGCAGAAAGCTCAAACCCAGCGTGGGTTCCCGCGTCTTTCCCAAAAGGCCAAGGCCCAAAGAACCCTTTTCATTTGGCGAGGGGCTTGAGGGAAGGGAGGGGCGGAGGCGGGAGCGGGTTGGGGTCTGCACGCCACCGGCCCGGCGCTGCGGACTTGCCGGGCTGCTCAGCTTGGCCGCCAACCTCCAAGCCGGGAAAGCAGTTATCCTCTCCTGGGCTGGAGAGCAGGGACGCCCCTTCCCCGCCCCCCCGGGCGTCCCCGGGGTCGGCGCCAGAGCCCTGGAGACCCGGAGGCTCTGGCTGATGGCGGCAACGCGGGCTCAGGAGCCTCCCCTGGCCAGGCCGTGCTTAGTCCGTGGAGGCGGCGGCTGGGGACGTGGGGGCCAAGGCTAAAGGGGACCCCACACCGCCTAGGCGTTTTCCTTCCCCTCACTTGCGCCTTAGCCTCTGCCCAAATTGCCTGTATCCAGTAGGACTGACTCTCTGCCCGGCTTTTCTCGGCTGCCAACCTTGCCCGAAATCTAGACCCCAGACCTGGTAAGTGGAGTTCTTCCCCTACCCCGCCCTACCACCCTCCCAGCGGACGCGGCCCGCGACTGCGCGCGCGCGCGTGGCCTAGGGCGCGCGCCAAGAAGTTGGGCCGGTTCGGAGCAGCCACGTCAATTCGGCCTTTGCCTCTGGAGCGTGTGAACGCTGAGGACTACAAGGTAGTCAGCAGTGTAGCGGGGCTCCACGATGAAGCAGGAGCAAGAGGGGCCCGGCCGTGCTCTCCTGGATCCTCTCTGGCCTTGTGGACACCAAAGCTATCTTTAAAAAAAATCAGCTTTCTGAGGGTCTTTAAAGAGGGATGGGCAGCGGGGAGGGGAATTGGCTCTCCCCCCTAAGCAGTTTCTAATCACTAAGGTCGCCAACAAAATTTACCCCTGATTTCTAGTGAAATGCTGTGGAACTATCATTACTATTTTAAGATTTTAAGGCGTCACAGCTTCTCAAATCTACGTGCCTCTTGAGGACATTTTGACAATTACCTTGTCCACTAACACCACTCCCTTCCCACTGGGGAAAAAAATAAACTTAATTTTTTAGCAATTGCCTTAGGACACGTCGTTTACATGTCACTGATGTGAAGAAAGAAGGAAGGAAAGAAAAACAGCCATGGCATTTCTGGGAGCTCCAGTGTGCTCTGTTATTGAAATGTGAAAGATGGATTTTTTGGGGGGGGAGGGGGAGACAGGGCGCTGGAAGAGGGCTTTTGAACCACTCTGCCCTGTTGCACGGGGCTGACCTTTGGCTGACACGGCCACGGAGCAGGCCGTTAGTTAACGAGGATTTGATACATTAGACATTCGAGCTGGGCGTGGAGACCCACGCTCTGAATCCAGATTTCGCTCAAATTAGTGTTCTAGGAAATGATCTTTCTAAGTCCTGAGGCTTAACCAAGTGTCAGGCGGGCCCAACCGATCCCTGCCTGAAAAGGGCAGGGAAGGATGCTGGATAAAAGTCACACCCCTAGCTCCTTTAAATAAACAAACAAATAAACAGCAAGAAACAACAAAACAAAACAAAAACCTTCTCAGAGCCATTCCTGAAACGCTTCAGGCCTCCACTTGGAGGCAAGGCTTGAATGGAAGGCTGGTCATCTTCTAATTAGAGTTCTTGTCTGAAAAGTCCTAACACCAGACAATCCTGTGAAGGTAGTGTCTCATTTAAGGGAATACTTTTTTTTTTTTTGAGACTGATATATATCTATATCTATTTGTTTAACTTGCAGTTTTGAAATACTAGAGTGGGACTATTTATATCCACCAGTCAGCGTGGCACTCACAGGCAGGACAGTCACAGGTTTTAAAGGCTTTTTCAAAGTTGATGAGTCTCAGTTTAATTTGGTTCGACTTATTCCCTGACTTTGGAGCCCACAAAAGGAAGGCAGGCTGGCCAGAGTCCTGGTCTTGCGCCGCGGCTGAACCTGCAGCGCCCGGGGTCTCGCAGATGACACTGCAGTTGGAGATGTGGCTGCAGCGGCGGGACTAGGAGGCCACTTACTTGGAGGGTGCGCCGACTCCCTCTATATGTATTGACGGACTGGACTCGGGGAAAGGTGTCCTTTTATTAAGTCGTCATTAAAGCTTTAACTTAAAAAAAAAAAAATCCCCAGAAAATGCTTTTCTTCTCTTTCCTTCAATGACAGAGCCCGCTGACTGCTCTCAATTGGAGAGGCAGAGAAATTAGCTCCAGCCTGAGTTCTAACCACTCTCAGGGTGGAAGCGGGAGGAAGGGAAATCTTGCTCTGGTCCTGTGCCTGTGGCCCTCCAACCGCTGACTTCCTTTAGCTGCTGCTTTGGGGAGAGGTCTCCCCCCACAGCAGCCTCAGTTTTCTGCACCTGAGTTGTCTTTTGCCGCTGGTTTTTGCTGGGTCGGCCAGGGCTTCTACTTGGGACTGCAGACAACTACAATAAGCAATTTGGGGCCTCAAATCTTTGCTCAGGGAGTCTCTACCCCACCTTCCTCCTGTCCCCCCTCCCCCACTACCCCCCTCCGGGGGTGTAAATGAAAAGATGGAAATTTAACGAGAAAGGCAACTACTATCATTAAAAAAAAAAAAAAAAGCCCAACAACTTTCAAAGTAAGGAGTCTAGGGAGAGAGATTATTCTCGAAAACTTATTCTGCAGAAATCCAGATAGGACAGGGCCTATGGAGCTCCAGGGTCAGTTCCACGGTGATCTCGTGTAGACTCAGTCCCAAGCACTGGCCCAGGACGCCCCAAACTTGGGTCCCTCCGACCGTGGGACGTGGGCTACTCCTACTTTTTCTGTATGGCAGAGGCCAAGGTCCCCTGTAGAAAAACCAAACCTTTCCATATTCTTGAGAACTCTCCACTTTGGCAGGGTGATAAAATCTAGTCTAAAGGTGAGGTGACAAGTGGGACAAGAAGGAAGTTGGGGAGAGGAAAAAGAGTGGATGGTTAATTGCGCTGTCGGGTTCTTTCCCCCAGTGACGGGTCTCCGCAACCTCTTCTACCAGGTTGATCTCTAGCGAGAAACTCCATGCGAGCAACTCCACGTTGTGTCGAGTTAAGGTAGAAACGGAAACGGTGAGTCCATTTCATTTTAGGTCCACATCTTTTGGATTCAGGGTAAAACAACTTTGCATTGACGCTCAAAAAAGAGGAAGGAAGGAAGCACTCTGTGTTCACAGACTTAGCCAGCTCTTCTCTCTGGCTCCTTTCTCCAAAACCCTCACCCTGGTCTAACCCGGGGAGCCAACGCTGGGGGTTTGGGCCTACAGACCTGGTCGCAGTCTGGGGTGCCCGCTAATCCTCCGGAGGTGCAAGCTTTGCGGTTTTAACTGGGAGAGGAGTTTCTAGCGGGCGACGAGGGAAGCCCCTTTCGCCCCCTCTGGGGCTTCATCCTGCGCTGCCAGGGGTTCCCGCTCCGCATCCCCCCTTGCAGCTCTAGCCCAGGCCACCCCAGGGACTGCTAGGGACCTGACGCAGGCAGTACGGTCGCTGACGTCAGGGGCTGTTGGCTGCCTGAACCCGAGCCCTGGCCATAGGCTCCCGGCGCGGGCATCATTAATTATCAGGCACGAAATGTTGCAAAGAAAACGCAAGCTATTCGGATCCTGGTTGATACATATTTTTTTCCCTCTTGTAGGGGGGGATCGGAAAGGAAGAGTAGAATAGGAAGAGAAACCAGATTGTTTCTCAAAACACCGTTACTAACTTCGCACCCTCCTCCCTCCAGGTCAAGCCCCGTGTCCACTCTTTTGTAGGTAGCGAGCTACGCATTTTCTACCTAGTTACGGGGGATTCCTGAAGGAAGTGCCAGTATTTGTTCATGTGGGAACCGCATCTCTGCAACTTCCCTGTAGATCAAACATGAAGGTCTTAATCATATCTATCAACCAAGGGGGGCATTGTCCCTCAAGCTGGATCTAGCTGGTTCATATCACCTTTTCCCGTTTGGTTCAGATCCTTTGCCCGAGATCAGATGTTGTTGTTATTCAATAAAAAGACAACCCTCCCCACCCCCGTCTCCGCCCCGCACACCGATAGGGCCAAGATAAACGAACAGAGCAATCTGGCATCAGGAATGAAACCTTTTATTTGTAACATCAAAAGTAGTTTTCCTTTTTTCTTTTGTTTTAAAAGGAATTATAATAACCAGCTTAAAATAGAATTTTAAACAGCTAAGCATTAACTTCTTCAAAATCACACCAGTTCGTGGTTCTAATTCTAATGCGTTATGAAAATTCTTCCTCTAAGGATCACTGCGGAGTAAACCCGGCGGAGCAGGGTCATTGAGAGGCGAATTCTCTATTGGGCTCTTCCCTGCAAAGAAAAAAAAAAAGGGGGGGGGGAAGCAAAAAAAAAAAAAAAAAGCATGCCATTCATATCGGAGTTCCACAGGTGATATAGAAGTGATGGGGTGGGGGGAGGATAAAAACCAAACGAATAAAGGGGAATCATACTTAAACTTAAAAACCTACTCAAATTAAGAGATTTTTTAAACATAAAAAAACCCTGCAAATTGAAAGAACTTGAATATTATCTTTTTTATCAAAACTAATTTCCTTGAAAGTAGCTAATTGACTCTTTTGAAAGATCTTATATGTAAAAATACTACTCACATTTATCGTGCATGTTGTTAGTAAATAACAGATTTTGAAAATAAAACTTACTTTTATAATAATGAAAATACATGTAAAATGTACTTGTCAGCACCCACAGGAACAGAATAAAAAGCCTCTCTAGTTATAGAAACAGCCAGAAGAAAGTGTTGCAAGGAAATAGTGGAATGTTTAACAAAGTAAAATAACAGACTGAATTTTTGAGTTTCTGTTGTAATTTTTAGAGCACTTGAAATTGGTTTGAATTATAATGGTGATTATTTTGTCCTAAAATTAGCAATTTGTTTTTAATCAATAGTTATAAAGTAACCACATCATATATGTACTGGTGCTTCAGAGGTGGGCAGTAATTATTTTTATAAAATGTAAGTAAAACAGAAGTTCCTTCACTTTTATATAAAGCATAACTTTTTATGATATTTATATCTTTATGAGGGAACACTTTACAAAGTATAAGTGATCCCACTAATGTACAAAATTCCACAAACATGATCCGATAAAAATTTTCTAGAATTATCTTAAAATTATTTTAAAAAGAGATTGCTGTACAAAAAGGGAAAAAGAAAACCCATTTAGAGTAAGTAGATAAAAACAATCAAACAAAGGTTCAAGGTCCACAGTATTTTTCTTTAATGAATCTTACCTATTTTTATGTCCTGTAATTAGTAACTAGACTTTTAATTAAATTCCAAAAATTTGTGCTCACTGAATTAAAAAAAATATTTGGAGTTGAGGACAACAGTTAATCAGCATTCAATAACTCAGTACTGTGTTTCTATTTTATGTACTACTTCTTTTATGTCCTGTAAGTCTTTCCAGAGGGCTCTGCTATTTTTAGTACAGCAGGCTGAAATTTATGTGTCTAAGATATATTCCAGACTCTTTGTATAACACTCTGGCTGGGAAAAATCCCAGGATAGTTACTACATTTAAAAAGTCAACTGATATTATTGTGATTCCTGAATCAATAAATATTTACAGACTTAAGGAAATAATTGAATTAAAGTGCCAAAGTTTAAGGTCATTATATGTGTTTGTGTATTTCTTCGGATAAATAATTTGCACAATTTAGACAGTATTCTGTGGGGTTATGCTGTTTTGGGTGCTACCTCAGTCATGATTTCACCTCCAACCTGATAAAGTCAGTTGGTACTTTTGGCTCTTAGGTTTTTGCTTGTGAACTTCAGTGCCTTGGACAAGATGCTCCCCAAACTCTTAAGCAGTTTTCAAAGCAGTGGTTTAGCATACTCTTGATTATCAATTAGAGAAAAAAAAAACTTTTAAGATAGTTGGTGATGAAACTTAAATCAAGGTAATTACTTGACTGATTTGGATGTAAATGTAGTTGACAGCAATCCCTGTTAACACCTCATTGTTAAGATCTTTCTTTTCTGACAGTCCTGTTTCAGTTATATGCACTCTATTTAGCATGAAAAGATACAAAATAAACCTATCTTTCTCTCTTGGTTTGAAAATTATTTATCTTTAATTTTTAAAATATCTATGTTTTAGTTATAGATGGACACATATCTTTATTTTATTTTTATGTGGTGCTGAGGATCGAACCCAGTGCCTCACGCTTGGTAGGCAAGTGCTTTACCTTTGAACCACAACCCCAGCCCAATCTTTAAATTTTTTTTTACGTGAATTATAAAGCATGTTTTCCTAAACCACGGTTAGAGATGGGTGCAATATTGAATTAAATTGCTTAAGGACATACATTCCTTAGAGTGTCAACTTTAGGTTCTGGCCACATGTGAAAAGATGCAAAATATGTTTGCTATGTAAGGTAACAAATAAGATGGCAGCTAGCAACTCTCTTATACACTGTCATTGCATGATTAAGTGTGAAGAACTAAATATATTGGGTATATTATCTAATCTACAGGTTCTCAGCTGTTGCTTGTCACTTATCAGTTGACTGTACTTGTATGGATCAATTAATTGATTAATTAATAAGCACAACAAGCTCTGAAGACAAATAGAGTCATTGTTCTAGTGGCCATGGCTTTTTAAAATGCCCTTATTCCCTCCAGGATTATAATGACAGAGACAAGTATACTTAAACAAAATATAAGCTAACATATAGTATTTGTTGTAAGAAAAATATAAATAAAATTTGATTTGGGAATTCTTAACTTTTTGATCTCATTTGAAGATAGTGATGTCACTTATTCTTTGAGAGAAGAGGAAAGCATGTCACAAACTTTCTCTCCCTCTCTCCTTTGTCTGCCATTTCCCTCCTTCTCTTTCTTCTCGCCTCCTCTTCCTTTACTTATGCTCTGGAACCTAAGGCAATAAAAATTTTCAAAAGACCTTTTTTTCAGAATGGTGGCAGTGGTGTGGCAAGCTTGCTGCCTGAATCTTCGCCCGGGTTTTGTCTTTTGGGGACAGTTATGTCTGAGTGCCCATCTGCAGCCAGCTATCCTGGGCTTCCATGGATGGGCTCAGGCTCTGTGAATGCTGGGCTCTGAGTCTGGTCTGAACTTTTCTGCTCCCAGGATGCCCATGTTCATGGGTGAAGTGGTTCAGACTGAGCAGGGACCAAGTTCTGAAAACTTCTGGCAAATATTTGAAAAAGGACCCTCAGTGTTCACCAAGACATTAACATTTTACAGAGTTATGCAGAATTTCTCTCATTACTTATTTGATCTAAATAGAGATTCTCTTGTCACTAACGATCAGCCTTTTTTAAAACTTTTATTATTGTTCATATATTCATTTATATGCAGTTGTTTAATATTTATTATAAAAGTGTCAGCATACTGACAAATTTTATCATGAATTTTCGATCTGCTTTGAAATATTGAACCATGTTTTCCCTTTCCCTGAGGCTGACTTGATTCTCTGGCAATTTTTTCCAGGGAAATTTTATGACCTTCTTATAACATCTAATAGTTACCCCATGAACTAAGGAATAATTCATGTTTTCTGAAACTGGTTGCATTTAAGTTCGGTGAAAGTTCTAAGTAGGGCTAATCTATAACTAATACAAGAGGTAAAATAACCAGTCCATATGTGTTTTTTTGGGAGGCCTGTTCTTTCTCCTCTGTTTTTGTCCTTCGGATACAGTGAAGAGAAGAGCAACTCAGACCAGCCTGATTAGTACTTGCTAGCTCTTTGATGAGAGATTGTGGCATAGAAGCTTGCAAACTGTACTTAAGGACTTTGCATATGTGTTTGTGTGATTCTTACCCTCTTTATATAAAAAAATCTGAACAATTTAAACATACAGAAAAAGTACAGAGAATAGTATAATGAACCTTCATTACCCAGTTTAACATTTCTTCACTCATGATCCATGGTTTTAGTTATACTTGCATCCACTAATTGTAACCCAAAATTATTTTGAAGCACACCCTAGACATTGTATTATTTAATATGAAAATATTTATTATTTAACTAATATATTGTTAATGCTTGCAACGAAGCAGACTAGGTTTTTGAAGGCAGCTAGTGTGCCTTTTGGAAACTCGTCCACTCTGAGCTTTTGGATCATTATTCTCACTGCTTTTAACAGAGAGCTGCTTCCAATGCCAGAGCCTTTATTAGCCACTGGAATCAAGAAACTCTGTGGTTCTCGGGAGGAAAGGAATAATTCAGTTGATTATCATCCTAATCAATGAAAATGGAAGTTTCAAGTGGAGAATCTCATAATTCCCAGGGTCCAGTAGTTATGAAGGAAGCAGAGTAATTCACTCAAAAGTTTCTGAGTTTGAGATGTGATGACTAAGAAATTCTTTTTTGAAAAAAGAAATATGAATTTGTACTTGTATAGAAAGAACAATTGTACTTGAAAAAACTATTGCTAAAAACCCTTGTATTTCAGCATCAGACTACTTAGGGGAACCTCTCAATTATCAGTAAAATAATAGATATGAGTTCATGTGGTTTAAATAAAATGTTTTCTTATTAAATTACATAAAGACATATGTTGTGATTATTTATTTATTTTTTAGGAGGAGAGAATTTACCTTTTAGAAAACTAGGCTGAAATGATATGATATTTAAAATTTGCTTCAAATATCCTTGGGTGAGAGAGAATGAGCAAATATAGGTGAGCCAAAATTATCATTGCTTAGCTGACCGGTACTTGGGGATTCAGAATAATATTCTCTATGCCTCAGTGTATGTTTGCATTTTTAAGTGAAATATTTAAAAATGAAATAAAAAGGGAAAAGCATCATCAAAGTATCAGTCTATCTAATAATCAGAAGAGGTGTCAGATAACTAGGAGTTTATTTCCCTCATCCTGGATAACCTGTGTGTTTATCTGGATAAGCCAATGAGCCTTCCTTGACTTGGGTTTTTACATGTGTAAAAATACCTCCTCTCATGTAAATAAGGGATAGTATTTTTTTCCTGACAATTCTGTATATTAGCTGTCAACTCCTAAAACCTTGCAAGAAAAAAATATTGTGTAAGAATTTGAACTTGCAGTTACTTAAATGTTTGCCATCTAATTATTTTGACATTTGTGAAAAGATCTAGTTATTACATTCCACTTATTGTTTTGTGCAATGCTTATGATTCAACCTTAGTAGAGAGGAAAAAAATAATGATAGTTATAGATTTTTAAATGAGATTACTGCTACAGCATAATCCTGGTGGGAAATATGGACTTTGGAAGCTCAGAGTTAATGCCTGCCTTGCTATTGTAGGTCCCAAAACCATCTGCCTCTCAGACTTCATTTCTGGGCCCTTCCTGTTGGATTTTGAGAACATAACAATACCCTCAGCTATAATTTACTATGGAATTTAGAATTAAATTACAAATTTCAGACTGGGGTCTTTAAGATATACTTTTATTTTATATTACCTTCCCACACCTTACCAGGTCTGGACTATTAAGGACGAGAGTAAGTGACATTTTCAAAGTGGCAAACTTGTCTTCTCCTTAAGCTTCATCCTACCCACATATTGGAATTCTGTTGTAGCTTCCTGTGCTTGCTATCACTGGGTTTTCCTGCCTGGGGCCACGCTCTCTTCTGGAGTATGAAGTAGCCATGGATTCTCTTATGCATCTAGGACATTAGCAGCATCCTGGTTTTTTGATCCTCGGAACCAGATTCTAGCCTATATGAATAACCTTCATGGGCACTGGAAGAATAACCTTCAGCATGCTTATTCTTCCAGTGCTCAGAAACAATGGCTTTTCTTCTCACTGTGTTACGTCTGCTATAGTAGACCTTTGTCACCAAACTATACCTGAACATGCCTGGCTTGGAAGGCACAGGTCGAACTGACTGACCTTCTTAGCCCAACCTTTATGAGTCTGATGCGCTCTTACTGCACTAAGGAGGCATCTTCCAACCAACCTTTGTAGTCAGGTCCACTGTCCTTCGACCTGTGTTTCTCAGAGGACTTGCTTCAAAACCATCTAGAGGGTGTGTGTTGAAAGCTGATACTCCTGGGCTTTATTTTAACTGTAATGAATTAGAATGTCTCAGTTAGGGTTGGTGATCAGGGATGTACATCTTAATAAAGTGAGGGTTGAAAAATCTTTCACTAAAGCCCCAGACTGTGACCTTGGATTTGAGTTTTATCTGGACTGGAGTTTTGTCTTTCTCCTATTTTCATTGTTGTGCTTTGAAACTGCCTGTGTGTTGTTTCTTGAGCCTGGAATTGCTAGAGTTCAGAAAATAACAGCAACAAAAAAACAACAAGAAAACAATGAAACAAGCAAAAAACACTAGACTGGTTTTTAGCAAACAAAGCTGGTTATCTCAAACATACTACTCGTGTTATTATCATCCTCCTATTGCAAACTATACTCTTCTTGATCTAGCATTAGAATAGGAACTTGTACATGATATTAATAATGATAATGTACATGGAAGTGCCTTTTAAAAGTTAAAAAGCACCTTATAAAAGCAATGTATTATTTAACAAACAGTCAGTTAATGAACTCTTAGTCTATTTGGGGGCACTATACAATTTGCCCCCTGAATGTAGTACAAAGAAAATGAACAACATATTTTCTGCCTAAGGAAAGCCCATAATGAGCATAACATGAACACAAGATGTTACAGGAAAACAATTGTAAAGCAACTTACCTGATTCATATCCCTGATATGCAAACTACTTATATAATTCTGAGTGACCTGGGAGATTTAGAGTAATACATATTCATGTATTATCTCTTGTATCTGTTGATGGGTCTATGATTCTGGATATTCATTTCTATCAAATATCTTCTATTTACTATCTATTTGCTTATCTTTAACATAAATGTGATACAATTAGATTGTAAGTTCTGTGAGTGTGAGGGCTTGTCTGTTTCATTCACTCATCTATTTCAAGTGTTTCGTACTTCCTTGATACCTAAAAGATATGCCATAATACCTGTAGACTTATTGATGGAGTGGTTGATTAAATGGAATTAATTGGAAAAGATTTTCAAAAGGGAGAAGTCACAGGTGCCCACAAATGTTGGGGATAGTAACATGGGGTAGGACTGCAGCTCTGTAAGATAGAATTGATCTTAGAGGTGAACGATTCCATATTTGATAGTTTCAGTCAGTTTGATGTGGACTAACTCAACAACCAGTGATTTGGGTTGTGGAAATCATAATTCTCTGGCTGAGAGAGGATTTTTTTTTCCTTTTAGATCTGAAACTTTGTTAAGTGTGACTTAATTCTGTGTGGGGATGTACCTATGTGAGGGATTGATTTGAATTGGAATTTTTTTTCTTAAAAAATACATATGTAAATGTGGGACACATTTGCTAATTCGTAACAGATGAGATTCATTCGTAGCAAATTCTCCTTTGTAATTTAATTTTCCAACCTACCTGAGCAAAGTTACAAATATTTTCTCTTAGAAACTAAAAAGTGAAGGTTCTTAAATTTGGCCTAGGTATTAACCAAAAGCCACTTAGACACAAATATAATCATAAATATATCTAGAAATACAATTTCACAATCACTTGATCTATATTGTGTGAAATTTTAGTTGTTATCTACTTGCACACAAAGCAGTTCAGTTGGTTGTATTTCAATACTGAAGAACACTGATACCACACTTGGGTTTAAATTTTGAAATCAAAATTTTTAACTTTTATCAGTTGGTAGAGTGCTTGCCTCGAATACACAAGGCCCTGGGTTCAATCCCCAGTACCACACACAAACAAAAAAGGAAATTTAAAAAATTTTATTGGTGCACAATAATTATATACAACAGTGGGAATCACCGTGGCATATTTGTAAGGGCACATAGTGTACTTTGATGAATTTCTTGTCCAAATATTTCCACTTGCCCTCCCCTCTACCTTCCCTTAGTGCCTCCTTTCCTACTGTTCTCCCTTCTGTTTTCATGAGATCCCTGTATTCCCCTTTTTTCTCACTAGCTTCCTATAGAGAGAAAACACGGAACCCTTGCCTTTTGAGTCTGGCTTATGTTGATTGATATGATGGTTTCCAGTTCCATCTATCTTTCTGAATATGACAATGTTTTGTTTTCTTTATGGTTGAATAAAACTCCCTTGTGTATATGTGCCACATTTTCTTTAGCCATTCATTATTATTATTATTATTATTATTTTTGTTGATTTTTATTGTTGTTTGTTGTGGTCCTAGGGATTGAACTCAGGGCCTTGTATATGCTAGGCAAGCACTTTTGCATTCCCAGCCCTCCATTCATCTGTCAATGGGCACCTATGCTGGTTTTCTAATTTGGTTACTATGAATTGCACTTCTATAAATATGGCTATGCATGTGTTGCTATGGTATGCTGATGTTAATTCTTTAGGATAAATACTATGAAGTGATATAGCTGGATCATATGGTGGCTCCATTCCTAGTCTTTAAAGGAAATTCCATACTGATTTATATACTGGTTGTAATGATTTACAGTCCCACCAACAATGGTGTATAGATATCCTTTCTCCTCTGCATCCTTACCAACATTTTTATTATTTGTATTCTTGATGATTATTCTTCCGACTGGAGTGAGATGAATCCCAGTGCAGATTTGCATCCCTCTGATTGCTAAAGATGTTGAATGTTCATTTTTTAAAAATATCCTATTTGTATTTCCTTTTTTGAGAAATGTGTTTGGTTTATTTGCTCATTTATTGATTGGATTATTATTAGTTTTTGGTGTTATTTTTTTTGGAGGGGGTTCTTTTAATATTCTGAATATTTATCCTCTTTCAGAAGAGTAGTGGACAAAGATTTTCTCCCAGTCTGAAGTTTCTCCCTTCATGTTCTTAATTGTGCAGGAGCTTTTTAAATTTGCTTCCATCCCATTCATTAATTCTTCCTACTATATACTAGAGTTTGGGAGTCCTATTGAGGGAGTTGTTGCTTGTACCTATATGTTGGAGTGTTACCTTTTTTTTTTCTTCTAGCAGTTGTAAAATTTCTGGTATAATTCCTAAGTCTTTGTTCCATTTCAAGTTGACTTTTGTGTAGGATGAGAGATATGGATCTAGTTTCATTGTTTTACCTGTGGATATCCAGTTTTTCTAGTACCATTTGTTTAAAAAGTTGTCTTTTCTCCAATGCATGTCTTTGATGCCCTTGTCAAGGATCAGATAACTGTGTGAGTTTTCTCTGTGTCTTCTATTCATTTATTAATGCTTATATGTGCCAGCACATCTTCTAGGTTCTGTGGATACCTAGTTCAAAAGTCCTTTGTGGAACGTAAGTTCTAGCCAGGGTGGGAGGGTGACAACACTGGACATGGGAGGGCTATGCAAGAAGGGTTACTTCAGATAAACCTCAGTTCTGTGTCTGAATTAAAAGGATGCAGTGTAACAGAAAGGGACTCTAGAGTGGAGAGGCTAATGGAATCAGTGGCAGCCTTTCTGAGGAATGACAGTTGAGCTGAGACAGAAGGGATGTGAAGGAACAAGTCAGGAAAAGAATGTGGACTAGAGGACTCAAGGAAAGAGAGGTGTAGGGCTGGGGATGTGGCTCAAGCGGTGGCGCGCTCGCCTGGCATGCATGCGGCCCGGGTTCAATCCTCAGCACCACATACAAACAAAGATGTTGTGTCCGCCGAGAACTAAAAAATAAATATTAAAAAAATTCTCTCTCTCTCTCTCTCTCTCTCTCTCTCTCTCTCTCTCTCTCCTCTCACTCTCTCTTAAAAAAAAAAAAAAGAGAGGTGTAAAGGTCCCTGTGTGAGAAACAGCTGGACATGTTAACGAAATCATTCGGTTCCCCTTTGCATCAATTATTTGCTGAGAGTGAGTTTTGTGCCAGGAGTAGTGTATTCTAAGATGCTAGGGAATGGCAATGACAACAGACACTTTAGGTTCAAGGTCTCATGGAACTTACAGTTAGGTGAGGAAGGAAGGAGAGGAGGAGAGAAGGAAGAGAGGAGGGAAGGAAGAGAGGAGGGAAGGAAGAGAGGAAGGAAGGAAGAGAGGAAGGAAGGATTGAATATTGAATAATAATAAGTGAATTAATTATAAGTGCTATAGAATAATGTGATAGACATTTTGGGGTTGGTTTCCTTAACTTGAGGGGTCAGTGGGTGCCCTTTTGAATAAACGGTCTGTGTAATCAGAAGGTGGCAATATGAGGCTACTGCTTGGGTGACGCACTCCCTTTGCATAATCCAGATTGTGTGTTGGGACATAACACAACCATGCTGAGAATGGTGTGTGAATCTATGGAGCTACCTGTAACCTTTCCACTTTCTCTTCAGTTCATGAGTGCATGTGGGAAGGATGGAGCCGTAGTCATTTGAATGTATTAAAAAGGGAAGCAAAAATAAATTTAAGTACTTCTTTATTGGTAGCAAATTACATGTGATTCTCCTCACCGAAGGTTTGAGATATTAAAGCTGAAAATAGCTATTTTAGTGGATGGGAATGTATGATAGAATTAAGGAGCTTTTGCTGAAAAAATACTGGTTTTAATAGCAACGAAAATTAAATGATAGTATGAAAATTAGTATGAATTTGCTCCATCTTTAAAGGCAAGAATCCGTCTCAGCCTTCTCATGCCTTTTTATTAAAAGCTTGATAAATATACTCAGCACAGAGCATATTTCTTGGTACTTTGCAAATTGACTTTTACATGTTGGGGTGTTGCCTTAGTTCATGCTATAGGAAAAATATTGAGTATTAAATATTAAAAAAATTAATATTCACTCAATATTTGAATATTAAAAGGAGCAGAAATCTATTTAAATTAGCCTAAGTTCAAGGACTACTTTTGAAAGGAAAGAATAATCAGGAAGCAGAGCCTAGTTTCTATAGTGAATGGTACTGAGAAGTACCATTGCCAAGTAGGAGACCACATGTATTTCTCTCTATATATATATTTGCTCCATCTCTGTTTTTCCTTTTATGGAAGGCCTTATTCATGGTCCCTTTATCTCATCTTTCCATAAGTTTGCTTTGTATGTAGTTTGGAACTGGACTCAAATTTCATGTGGACTACAGTTTCCAGATTCAATCAGTATAATTTCACAGATTCAATCTCTCAGTGACCCAGTTCTAAATCCAATTCCTATGAAAAATATTCTGATTATCCCAACTCAAATTAGATATATATGTCCTGGTCCATAGTATGCACATGTGATATATTATTATCACCAAATAATTTGTCCCCCATTCTATGAAATGTTGATGACTATCTTACATTTAAAAACTTAGAAAGATAAGAAATCATTTTGATGGCCTCCTTTATCTACTGCCAGTCATGGCCCTTTCACTTTTTTCCTACTTGCTGTTCCCTCTAAAGCTGAACTTGATTTGGAGATACGTGTATAGGTGCACACATTCCACAGAAAATATACATAATAAAATATAAATTATTTCTCCACTTAGCAAATATCAATTCTATGCACACAGGATTCAACATCGTACAACATGAGTAAAAGTCCTTGCCTTAGGAAGTTTACTTTTTAGGGGAGGCAGACATAAAACTAACCAACTTAGAATATTATATGGAACTTGGGGAACATCATGGTTCGATGGAGAAAAATGAAATGTGAAAGTAAATAAGACATATATAGGGAAGTCAAAGGACAGTCATTGTGAAGCTTTAAAAAGGTCATCTAGAGACAGCACATCATACAGCAGAGGAAATAGCATCTTCACATAACATGGAGGACCCCTGTGTAATCTGAGGAAGAATGAGCCAGGGAATGGACAAGTCAGGGTAACTGAGGGATCTGGGAGGTTGGGAGAGGGAGTTGGACAACTGATGGTTTGGGTTCTTGTTCATAAGCCTAAAGCTTTGAATTTTATTCATTCAGGTAGAAGACACTGCATTGCTAGTGGGACTGCAAATTGGAGCAACCACTTTTTAAAATTTTTATCTCAAGGCAAGGTCTGCTAAATTGTCCAGGTTGACCTTGAACCTGTGATCCTCCTGTCTCAGCCTCCCAATTAGCTGGGACTACAGGCATGAGCCACTATACTCAAGGAGAAGTCAAGTTTGACAAGTTGTTGGCCTCAAATAACTGGAAGAATGGAGTTTTCATTAACAAAGTATTTTTTTTAAATATGTCCTCAGTTGTTGATGAACCTTATTTGATTCATTTATTTATATGTCATTCTCAGAATCCAACCCAGTGCCTCACACATGATAGGCAAGGGCTCTATCACTGAGCCACAACCCCAGCCCCTAACCAAGTGTTTTAATCAGCTTTTTTTGCTGCTGTGGCCAAAAGACCTGAAAAGAACCATTTTAGAGAAAGGGAAATTTATTTGGCAATCACAATTTCAGAAATCTTAGTCCATAGATAGCTGGCTTTATTGCTCTAGGCTCAAGGTGATTGCATAATATCATTGTGAAAGAGGGTGGTGGAAGAAAGCATCTCAGAACATTGCCACCAAGAAACAGAGAGAATATTCTGCTCAACAAGAACAAAATATAAACCCAAAGGCATCCCCACAGTGACCCACCTCCTTTAGTGACATCTTACCTGCCTACAATGATCACCCAGTTAATTAAACTGTATCAGTGGATTATTGACTAATTAGGTTAAGACTCCCTAAAGCTAATCATTTCACCTCTTAACATTTTTGCCTGTCTCACACATGAACTTTGGGGTGACAACTTATGTCTAAACCATAACACCAAGATGTAGAAGATTGTGGAAGAGGAAGATTTTAAAAAATTTATGTATGTATGTATGTATCTATGTATGTATTCTAACTAGGTATAAATGATAGCAGAATGCATTTTGATTCATCGTACACAGTTGCAGCACAACTTTTCATTTGTCTGGTTGTACGTTATGTAGTGTTTCACTGTATGTGCAATCACACCTGTGTATCTAGGGTAATGATGTCCATCTCTTTCCACCATCTTTCCTACCCCCATGCCCTCTCTGTTCCCCTCCCTCCCCTTTGCCTGATCACAGTTCCCCCGCCACCTCCTTCTCTCTGTCTCTCTGTCTCTGTCTCTGTCTGTCTGTCTCTCTCTCTCCTCTCTCTCTCTCTCTCTCTCTCTCTCTCTCTCTCTCATTTTGCGTGTGTGTGTGTGTGTGTGTGTGTGTGTGTGTGTGTGTTGGGGAGGTGAAACAGGAACTCAGTTTTGAGAATGTTAGAAAGAATTTTAGAAATGACTTTGAATATTTATGGGGAGTGATTGAACAGGCAGTTAAATTTTTGAGCCATCAGCATAGTGGTAATATTTGAAGCCTCCATGCTGAATTAGACTACAAAAATGTACACAGATAGAGACATCTAAGGTGTAAGTCCTGGGCTCTCCAACATTCATAGGATGTAACATTCATAGGAAGAACTAGTGGAGGAGACAGAGAAATGGTGAGTGAAGAGGGAGGAGATCTAGAAGCAGGTTGTGTCCAAGAAACCTCCTGAGGACACTGTTTCAGGGGGAGGGAGTAATCAGCTGTGGTAAATATTGATAGTAGTCCACATCAGATGAGAATGGAAAGTTGAACATTGGATTCAAGGTTATGGAGGTTGTTAGTGACCTAACATGAACAGTGAAGGAGATGTGACGGTGAAGATAAGATACCTTTGGAGGGGATTGAAGGAATCAATGGGAAGGGAGAATTCAGAAACCATGAATATATAGGATTAAAAAAAAAACAGTAACATGTTGTATAACTTTATCATTGAGCAATATTCTGAGAATCATACAGTTATTTATAGCTCTAGATATTTTTTCTGAATAATTGCACAGTTCAAGCTTTTTTCTCTATATCATTGCATAATTTCCCATGACATGAACTATTAGATAATGTTTAAGATGGTTATCTAAATAGATGTCTTAACTTTTCTATATTAGTACCAAGAATTTCAATCATTCCTGCCTTAAAACTCTAGAATGTAATATCCAATATTAATCCAGAGATTGAGGAAGAAGAGGCAGAAGAATTTTGAATGATCATATGGGGACACATATGGGCAGGAACCTGGTGGCAATGGGAATTTTATCATGGAATCCAGTAGAAAATGAAGTTCCCTGAAGTGTTCTCTCTGATTCTCTTCTTCCTTGGGTCAGGACTAATACTAAAGAGTTAAACACTCACAAAGGTACAAGTTTGGGTTACAGATACTTTTGCCAGAAATACAATTTTGTTTTCAAAATGCACAAGTCACTATTATGAAAGCACCAGTGCTTCTCCATTTCCTTTTGTGCTAGAGTGTGAAGGTTTTTGTTGCTGCTGTAGTTGTTTGAGTACCAGTGTCCAGGATCCTTGCCTTCTGAAGCTATTTTCTCTACTCTCAAAACAACTCATCCTATTTTTGAATGCTTTTAGCAGGAAACCTCTTTTATTTCCAAACTTTCTCTTTCGAAGAAAGGAGCTGTCTCTCTCTAACCTCCCACATTGCACAGCTGCTTAGGAGGCTTGTAATTAATGGAGATGTGCTAACAATTGCACACCCATTGATGTTCTGGCTTATTGATAGAAGCAGGGTGGGCAGCACTCGTTGGGCTGGGGCCTCTAACTATACGCTTTGCCAATGAGCTGTAGATTAGCTATTGTTCTTTTTAAGTCAGAGGATCTTTGGGAGCCTGTCTTATATAAGTTCAGGAGAATTTTCCTTGGGGATTATGAAATGATTCCCAACATAGAAGAATTGAAGAGGAATTTTCTGAATAGAATTAGCTTCTTCTGTTGGATCTCTTAATAAGCAGTAGTGCTCTATCCCCTACAGATCTTCCAAAAATTCTGGATTAATTGTCTGGGCTTGTTGATTTGTATTTTGAAGTGCTTCTAAATGCCAGCTCTGCATCCAACCTTTCTTTCTTTCATATATATATACATATATATATGTGTGTGTGTATCTATCTATCTATCTATCTATATCTTTATTTTATGTATTTATTTTTATGTGGTGCTGAGGATCGAACCCAGGGTCTCACTCGTGCTAGGTGAGTCCTCTACCATTGAGCCACAACCCCAGTCCCCAACCTCACTTTCAATGTTTCGGTACTGAGAGATTGATCTAGAAGGAAAAATGAAAATTCAGATGTCTGTGTAGGAGCCAAAGAAAGAAACTAGCAAAGCAGGCAGGCATTAGGGAATCACTGTGTTGAGTGAGAACCGGAGTGCCCTGGAGAGAAGATGCTGTGTTCCAATCAACTGCTACCTTGTGAGAATGTCCACTTTGTGGTAACTACTCCAGTATTTCAAGAGAAGCTAGAAATCTGGATTTTAATGTTTCTCTCAGCTTGGCAATGTCAACTTACTCAAAGTTAAAAAAAAAAAAATTCCTCTGTAGCCCAACAGTTTGAAAGCCAAAACACACATCTGCAGTCTGGACCCAATCCTGGCCAGCAGTCTGGGACCTTGGCTTCAGAGTGGTAATGGCAATGATTTGGGCCTTATTCTTCACAGAGACTTAAAAACAACTGGGTGCTAATGATCTCAATTACAAGTTGTTCTCTCTATTTCCTGTTTTGCAACAAATCTTAAATCAAGTTAGCCTAATGTTTGAAAGACAGGACTTTCAAGGAGAGTGACTTTATATCCTGGAAGAGTGACTGTACA
This sequence comes from Urocitellus parryii, assembly GCF_045843805.1. NCBI lineage: Eukaryota > Metazoa > Chordata > Mammalia > Rodentia > Sciuridae > Urocitellus > Urocitellus parryii. The sequence goes on from NC_135532.1 coordinate 110,167,366, forward strand.
TCCTGGACTTCTAAGGGCAGCCCCACTTGGGCTGTCAGGAATTATAACCATCAGTACTGACTCTGCTCATACCCAGAATCTCTCAGTTTGGACAATAGGTTTTATGGACACCTTAAACATTCCGTTGGTCTGCTCTTTCCATTTTTCACTTTTAATTTTTTTTAAAGTTATCATGGAACATTTACAATCTATTATAAAAAATCTGAACAAACAGTATAATAACCCCCCCCCCATGGAACTGTCACTCAGTTTCAACAATCATCAATTAAGGATAACTCTTTTTTCTTTCTTTTCTCTCTCTCTTTTTAAAAAATTTCTCTTTCTAGCTTTCTTTCTCTCATTCCCTCCCTTCATTCCTCCTTCCTATATCCCTGCTTCCTTCCTTCCTTCCTTCCTTCCTTCCTTCCTTCCTTCCTTCCTTCCTTCCTTCCTTCCTTCTTTCCTGCCTTCTTTCCTTCCTTCCCTCTCTCCCTTCTTTCTTCCTTTCTTTCGTACTGGACATTGAACCAAGGGCCTTGCACATCCTAGGCAAGTGCTCTACCACAGAGCGACATCTGCAGCTATTTTTGTTTTTTTGAGACAGGGTCTTGCCCAGCTGTCCAGACTGGCCTTGAACTTGTGATCCTCCTACTCAGCCTCCTGAGTTGCTCTGATTACAGGCATGTGCCACCGTGCCTGGTACCACTGACTTTTTCTGCATATATTTACCTGCTTTCTATTCCTGTGTTACTTTGAGAAATTTCCCAGATTCAATACAGTTTCATCCATAATTTCTTATGTCCATTATATCAATATTAGTTAAGCTCTAGTCTATCATTGAACATTTACATCTTAACCCACCTTGTTTCAAAGAGCCCTAACTTTCCTCCAGTACTTCCTCTGCTATTTCATCTTTCCTTCCCCTTGTTTGCCATGAGTCTGTGCCTTTTTTCCTGACTACTATTATACTGGCCCTACTTTAGCATTTCTTGAGAACTTCATAGGGTTCATTAAATATTTGTTACTTAGAGGATATCAGATATTTGTATACAAATAGAACAAAAGCAATCTTGACCTTTATTTTTTTTCTAGTCCATCAACCATATTCATCTTTTCACATCTTGATTTGCCCTTTTGATGATTTTTGGTAAATTTACATCATTGCCATGCTGTGAATTTGAAAGATTCCTTCTAGATTCCAAATGTGTGAAGATCTCTGTTGTCTAATGTTACTTTGTCATTTTTGGTGGAGTGCATGATTTCTGGTCCTTTGAAAAACCTTTTAAGTTGCAAATGTCAGAGAGAGAGAGAGAGAGAGAGAGAGAGAGAGAGAGAGAGAGAGATAATGATCACTAAGCTTGATAGCTTTATTGAAGACTTGAAATATATTTGGTATGCATTTTTGGATTTTTTAATTAATTTTAAATTAATGTACAGATTAATATTTGTGTTAATATCTAGAAATGTACATCCTGTAATATAGGCATTTATAATTTGATAATACAAATAATTGGTTCCTCAAGCTTGTTTTTTTAATATTGATTTTTTTAGTTTTAGGTGGACATAATATCTTTATTTTATTTTTATGTGGTGCTGAGAATCGAACCCAGTGCCTCACACATGCTAGGCGAGCATGCTACCACTTGAGCCACAACCCCAGCCCCACAAGCTTATTTTTTTTCCACGTTTTATTTTTATTGGCAGATAATAATTATATGTATTTGTGAGGTACAATGTGACATGCTGATATACACATACCGTATAGAATGATCAGATAAGGCTAATGACCTCAAATGCAATGTAAAAGCACTTAAAATTCTCTCTTTTAGCTATTTTAAAGTATATGATACATTCTTAATATAGTCAATGTGCTATGCAACAGACAACAGAACTTATTTCTCTCTTTTGTTTTTTCTTTTGGTGCTAGGGATTTAACCCAGGGGCTCCTGCCTGCTGAGCTACATTCCCAGCCATCTTCCTCCTGTCTAAGACTTTGTACCTGTTGAACAATACTTTCCATTCCCCATCTCAGCACCATCTCCTTTGACTCTAGTAGTAACCATTCTATCTCTTCTGTGAGGTCAACTGTTTTAGATTGCACAAATAAGGAGACCCTATGGTACCTGTTTCTTCTATCTGGCTTATTTCACATAATATAATGTTCTCTAGGTTCATTCATGTTATTGCAATGGCAGAATTTCCATTTTTTTAAACACTGAGAAGTTGTCCATTTATTTATATACCACTTAAAAAATCCATTCATCCACTGGTGGATCCTTAGTGTGTTTCCATACTTTGGTTATTGAGTCCTGCTGCCATGAACTTATGCATGCAAATATCTCTTGAGCACACCCATTTCCATTCTTCTGGGATTGCTGAATCAAGCTTGTTTTATTAGTTTATATTTTATCTATTTGGAAACCTTAAATAGAAAGTCTTACATTTATACTCCTTTTGGATTTCCTTTTGTATTTTACTTATATTTTCCTTCTCTAGCCATGATTTCATTCAATATAGTACATTAAGATTTTCTATTAACTTGAGTCTTCCTTTTATTTATTTTCTTCATATGTTGGTAATCTCCTGCATTTTTCTTCCCCAATATTCTCGCTGATCCATCTTCAACATTTTCTAAGTGGATTCATAATGAGGACTAGACATTACCTATTTTATTTTAAATTAATTAGTTTATTTTTTGTTTAATAAATATTTTTATTTTTTTACTTTTTGGTTATTTTTTCATTATACAATACAGTATAATTCATTTTGATGTAATTGTACAAGCATGGAATATATCTTATTGTAGTTAGGACCCCATCCTTATGGACATACATGCTGGTGGGATTCACTATGGTGTATTCATATAAATATAAAGGAAAATTTCAGATTAATTTCACTGTCTTGCTCTCTCTCATTTCCACTTCCTTCCCCTCATTCCTTTCTGTATAGCCTGCTGAATATTTATTCTTCCCCTTTCCTAGTTATTGTGGGTTACCTTTCATATGTCAGCAGAAACATTTTACTTTTGTTTTTTGGGAAAAGCTTATGTCACTTATGTCAAACTACACTATGATTCCATCTCACTCTATTCAGAATGGCAATTATCAAGAATACAAGTAAGAATAAGTGTTGGCAAGGATGTGGGTGAAAAGATACACTCATACATTGCTGGTGGGAAAGTAAATTGGTACAACTGCTTTGGAAAGCAGTATGGAGATTCCTCAAAAACTAGAAATGGAAGCACAATTTGATATAACTATCTCACTCCTCAGTTTATATCAAAAGACTTAAAATCAGCATACTGCAGTGATGCAGCCACATCAGCTTTTATAGTAGCTCAATTCATAATAGTTAAACTAGGAAGCTAACCTAGGTGCCCTTAAAGAGATGAATGGATAAAAAATTTATGCTATATATACACAAAATAGTATTAACCATAAAGAAGAACACCTATATGATATTTGCAAGCAAACGAAAAGAGCTGGATACTTTACCCATTTTAAATCCAACTAAAGTATTAAATGTATTCTTTTTTTTTTTTGGTGGGGGGTACTGGGGATGGAACTCAGGGGCACTCAGTCACTGAGCCACATCCCCAGCACTATTTTATATTTTTAGAGACAAGGTCCCACTGAGTTACTTACTGTCTTGCTAAGTTGCTGAAGCTGGCTTTGAACTCAAGATCCTCCTGCCTCATTCTCCTGAGCTGCTGGAATTACAGGGGGGTGCCACCACATCTGGCACTAAATATATTCTTGACAAGCATCTATCTGTCATACTGCACTGAAAACACCTAGAGAGGAGAATCTGTCCTTCATATTTCTGTATCAAAGTATCAACATAGAATTTGAATATGGTAGATTCTAAATATTCGTTGACTTCAGCTCTAAATAGGAAATATTTTGTTTCATTTCTATTTACTTTCCAGTCATATATGAATAAATAAATACAGATATACATGACATGAATTTATGCATTATAAATATTTAAAATATTATCAACATTGTGTTCAAAATGAAGGATAGAAAACTTTTAGCCACAATTCCACCACTCAGTAAATTAACCCCATTTTTATTAACCCCATTTCTTCCTGAATTGCTACTTACCTAGAAGGACAGAAAAACTCTACAGAGTTTTCACTATTAATATTACCATATTTTATTTTAAAAATTGACTTCATCTAGGTATAATTGAGATATAATTAAATGTGCTCAATTTAAATCTACATTTTTGGGAAAGTTTAACAAATTTATATCACTATGCACCAACCACCACAACCAATATATAAATGAGCATTTTCTCACTTCTTCCTGATCAACTTTGCACAGCCATGGTTTCAGGAAAACCCTGATATACTTTGTGTCAGTACAGATTGATTTTTACCTTTTCTCATGTTTTGTATCAATTTAAATATAGTGTGTATTTACTTTTTGCATATGACTTAATTTTCTCAGAATGGTGCTGATGCTTGTATCAGTAGTTTATTCATTTTTATTGCTGTGTTATATTCAAGTGTATTAATGTACAATTTGTTTCTCCATATTCTTATAGATGGGCATTTTCATTTTTCCCAGTTTGCAGAAATTAGGAATAAATGTGTTACAGACCTTTTGGTGCAATTCTTTTTTGGTTATATGTTTTCATTTCCTTTGTTTGAATACTCAAGTGGAATCATTGGTTGATAGGAAAAGTACAGGTTTAATTTTGTGGAGACCATAAAAAAAGAGCCATTTTAATTTCCCACCAGAAATGTAAGTACCAGTACCTCATATGATGCATAATTATTTTTACTTTGTTTAATATTATTTTGTTATGTCTTTTAATGTTTAAAGTTAATCTTTCAATATGTTCTGAAAAATATGTAATGCATGTATATATTTAATGGGAAAAAGGATGTTACAATGTAAAAATTTTATTCTTTTTCTAATTATTGATACAAATATCTGTAACTGTACCTACATTTTTTTTTCTCTTTTTTTGGCTAGGACAATCCTTGGTCAAAATTTGGAAACAAGTAACTATTCTGTTTCAGATCTATTCTCCTCTTGTAGGGCATCCCTACTTCTGCACACAGTCATTTCAGTGAGGTCTGTTATTATTAGTTACACCTTGGCCTTAGTTTTTCATCACTTTAGGATGAAAGATTTTTGTCCTTTTTCCTCTTGATTTTGTACTTAATGTGCTAATGCTTTTATCCTGCTCATTGGTATTTGAAGGTATGTTCCTTCTCTTGCCAAGGTTAGCCCTGACGCTGTTCTTGGTCAATTATGGCTTTGCTCTGAAGTTTCCAAATGTCCAACTCTTTTTCTTTTGGGTATTGAACCCAGGGAAACTTTTCCATTGTGCTACATCCCTTCTTTCCCTTAATTTTTTATTTTGAGACAGGGTCCTGCTAAGGGCCTGGCTAAGTTGCTGAGATTGACCTTGAACTTATGATTCACTTGTCTCCCCAACTGAGTCATTAGGATTATAGGAGTGTGCCACCTAGTCCAGCAAAGGTGTCTATCTCTTCTCCTGCAAGGAGTCCATGGAAAGACAAAGCATTGTGTGACACAAGTCTGTGTGTTTGTCCTGAAAAGAGGAGGAATCCGTCTCCAACATCTTCATAGTATTCTGGCATCCAATCAATTGAGGATGAGTTTCTTACTTCTGGAACTTTCCTGAATTTTGTGTCACAATAGACTTCCTGTCTGACTGAGGAGAGGGAGTGCCTGCCTGATGTGCTTTCCCACCAGACTGACCTAGTCACAGTCTAGGTCACAGCTAAGTAGTCAGCCTCAAGGCATGGCCAAGTCCAAGTTCAACTCTTCAGCATTGACTTAGGTCATGGCTTTCACTACTATTCCCATAGTTATGTTAGGAAATTTCGGGACTCAATTAACCCTCCAAATATTTGACTGTGAAACAGTTAGCAAAGTTTGGGCCTATCTGTGTGCATTTATGTGCAGAGTATGTAGAGATGAATGTATTCTTTTTATTTTCATTTATTTAGTATTGAAAGGAGATAAAGACATGATAAAATTTCAAACAATAAAATAGATGACAAAAGGAAAATTGAGTTTTCCCTTGAATACAGAGCTATAGGCTCTTCTCCCAAAGGCCACTCAGGTGGCATTTCTCCAAGTATCATTCTGCAAATTTTCTATACACAAACATATTTGTGTTTATATTTATATAATTAAAAAAGGCTCACATATATCTGTCTTATTTTCTTTTAAAATGTGTCTTTAGTATTATTCCAAAATCACATATATAGGTCTTAAAGACTATGTATTTTTTTTTGGTTTATTTTTTATGTTTTTATTTTTATTTTTTAGTACTGGGGATTGAACTCAGGGGCTCTTGACCACTGAGCCACATCCCAGCCCTATTTTGTATTTTATTTAGAGACAGGGTCTCACTGAGTTGCTTAGCACCTCAATTTTTTTGCTCTGGCAGGCTTTGAACTCACGATCCTCCTGCCTCAGCCTCCTGAGCTGCTGGGATTACAGACATGTGTCACCGTGCCCAAGCATGTGTCACCATTAAAAACTATCTAATGCTCTGTGCTTCTGCAGAACAAAGAAAATGATTTAGGAATGTGAAGAGAGACTTATAAGTGGGTGAAAATCTTTGCTAGCTACTCTTCTCACTGAAGATTACTATTTAGACTATGTAAAGAAATAAAAAAAATTAACACCCCAAATCCCAAATAACCCAATTCATAAATGGGCAAATAAATTAAACAGACATTTCTCCAATGAAGAAATACAAATGCCTAGTAAATATGTGAAAAAAATGTTCCACATCATTAGCAATTAGGGAAATGCAAATCAAAACAACACTGAGATTTCATTTCACACTAGTCAGAAAGGCAGACATCAAGAATACAAATAGTAATAAATGCTGGAGAGGGTATGGAGAAAAAGGAACACTTTTACACTGTTGCTGGGATTGTAAGTTAGTACAACCACAATGGAAAACAGTGTGGAAATTCCTCAAAAGACTAGTCATGGAACCACCATATGACCTACCTATACCACTCCTTGGTATTTAACTGAAGGAATTAAAATTATCATTATCCTACAGTGACACATGCATACCCATGTTTATAGCAGCACAATTCACAATAGCCAAACTCTGGAACAAACCTAGGTGTCCATTAACAGATGCCTGGATAAAAAAAATGTGGTATGTGTACACAATGGAGTTTTATTCAGCCGTAAAGAAAAATGAAATTATAATTTGTAGGAAAATGAATGGAACTTCAGACCACGATATCAAGCAAAATAAGCCAAACTCAGATGGTCAAGGGTCATATATTTTTTCTCATGTAAAAACTAGACAGGAAAAAGGAAAAGAAAGGTGTGTGTGTGTGTGTGTGTGTGTGTGTAGTGGGGGATCTTATGAAAATCAAAGGGAGATCAGTAGTGACAAGGGACCAAGGGATGAGAGAAAGGGGGGGAGGGGCAAGTGTAGCTTGGGGAGGGGCAGAATATTGCCAAATTATATATTTATATTGTGTGCACATATGAATATGTAGCAACAGATCATTAAGTACAACATCATGCACCATTAAAAATTGTGGAAAGTAAAAGAAAAGACTACTTTATGCTTTTGTAGGGAGATACACATATTATTTATTTACAAAGTAACATTTATTTTAGGCCTCTAATTATATTTTTAAAAAATCAGTTTTAGTTGACAAATAAAATAAAATGATATGTATTAATGGAGTACAAAGTGATATTTATACACACACATTGTGAAATGATTAAATGAAGCTGTATGTCCATCATATCACTTATGATTTGTGTGTGTGTGTGTGTGTGTGTGTGTGTTTGTGTGATAGAACAGTTAAAATATACTCTCAGCAATTTTCAAGTGAACGTACATACTTTATTGCACCAATTTATATAGAGGAATCCTCAATTATTTCCAGTTTAAAGATCTGCTTTCCTGTTAAATGCAATAACTGCCGTGAGCATTCAAAGAGGTGGATGAGGATAATTGATAATTATTGGAGACATTCCTAGAGTGGCTTGCTGCTTCCATGTGTCTAAATTTCGAGAGCTGTTGTCAAATTGTTCCTCCATGAAGTTACTTCAATTTACCTCCCCTCCCCAGAAACATTAGAATGTGTCTGCTTACATACTATATACTATCAAACTTTTTGATCTCAGAAGGCAAGATCAGTTTTCTTCAATAAACAGGAAAAAAAAAAAAACGCTTTCTCTTCCTTTTCCATTCCTCTGCCATCTTTAAATTTTCTTTGTTTTAACATAGAAAATGATATGAAAGGTTATCACTTATTAAAGTTAGCCATAAATTCCCAACGTTGACGAGGTAGTCACTCCTCATAAGGGAGAAAGAGGTGTTTCTCTGAGCCTGCTTTCAATTTCCATGCTTCAATCCCTCTTTGCTTTAACTCTGCCCACATGCTGGTATGTGGCAGTGTTAATTGGGCATTCTGCTTTTTGCATCTCATGTAGAATGTTCATCCAACTCATTTACCACAAAATTAAAAAAAAAATGAAGGGAGTGAACACAGCCATTAGAGTTGTTGTGAATAATTTGAGTTAAATGTAAATGTAGAAAGAAAATAGGAAAACTACTATTAAGTACACCTTGCCCTCCACAATGGAATACAATACAGATTTACAATGTTAATTATTTCCACCATCTATCTATTTAAAAGCTGTGAGATTGAAATATGAATATGTCAGGTCTTTAAATACTAATTTACTTAAAAAATGTACTTTATTAAAATATCATTATGCATATTTTAAAGTTAAAACTGTGCTCTGTAGATGTAGAGGTAAAATTCCCATTTATTGTCCACTGAATATGAAGGAAATTGGATTTGTCAGGAAGCTGATTGATATCTCGAAGTGTTTTGTTTTCAGTGACTGGCACTGCCGAGTTACAACCATCTATCATCTAACAGGTAATTAGTCAGATTTCTCATCATGAGCCTTCAATCCTGCTGTTTTATTATTGAAATACCACAAACCAGTAGGCAATTTGAATACAGATAAAGTTCTCTGTCATGGTCTTAAGGACAAAGACAACATTTTGCAATTTAGCAGTAGTGAGTTTGAATAAAAGTCACCGAAATGTAAGTTTGGGTTTTATAAGAAAACAAATATGAAAAATTTAATTTGATACCTCATTTGTCCTCTATGGTGACAACCGAGAAACTTGCTGTTTACATAAGCAACCTAGTGTTTTAATATAAACTTGTTTTATTTTAACACTTTACAAGTAGAATGTTAAGTAGAAAAACACAGATTGCATGAAGAATAAAGTTAGATAAAACAAATGAACTCAGTTTCAAATAGTTTTCATGCATTATCCCAGATATATTGAGATGGTGGATGGAAGTAATTTGTAATTGATAATAGGTAATAATATTAATAGTTTACACTTCATAGAATTATTTTCTAATAAGAAGTTTCAATATTAAAATAATTAGACACTGTAAAGATGAGTTGTTTATTCATTCTGACATGTGCTTTGTGTTAAACGAGCTTGATTCAAGGTTGAGGATAGGATACCTTTGGCTTCCTCTCCTAGGGGTTACTGAGATCAAGTAGCTGATTTATGTTATTGGCATCTCAACACGAATGTTAACTTCATAGCACCATATATTACTTTTTCAACTCAGAATAATTTATTGTCTTTCAGAAAAATGGATCTTAACATTCTAGTTTTCTAAACCATCACCCAGAATGATTGTGTGTTAATTGGGTATAAGTAAAATGTTCCTTTCTTCAAATTTTTGTTGAATATATTTGAGCTTTCTCAGGTCTGAGTTACCTAATAATTTTATTTAATCCACAAGATATTGTACAAAATTAATTGGATCAAGCAATGTTCTAATTTAGTTGCTTAGTTATGTTTTCTGGTAACTAAAAAATCTTACCAGAAGGAAAATTTTTATATAATTCATTTTGATTTTTGTTATTTTATTTTACCTTTTGTGATGCTGGGGATTGAACCCAGGGCCTTCTGCATGCTAGAAAAGAGTTCTAATACTGAGCTATATCCCTAGCCCTGCTTTTTATATACAAATCAAATTCTAGGGCAGAGATTGTGACTCACAGTGGTAGAGTGCTCGCCTAGCATGCTTGAGGCACTGGGTTTGATCCTCAGCACCACATTAAAAAAAAAATGAAATAAAGATACTGTGTGTCCATCTACAATTAAAAAATAAATATTTTAAAAAAATTCTAGTTTTGTATGAATATTAAATACTTATTTTACAAATATAGTATATAATGTGAACATTCAACCATCTTTATGTAATATGTAGAATAAAATGTCAACCATTATCAAATTTTTTTAGATTGATTTAAAACAATGGCATTATAAATTTTTCTTATAGTATCTTAACATATATCAACCTACACATGTACTTTTATATTTCTTTAAATAGCATAAACTTTGTTTCTATCATTAACATTTCATTATACCTTTTCATGTGAAAACAAATACTAATTTATTATCAGCATGATTGATTCCAGTGGTTTTTTTTTCTTTTGTTTTCTTTAGAGAGAGAGAGAGAGAAGAGGGGGAGAGAATTTTTTTTAATATTTATTTTTCAGTTTTCAGTGGACACAACATCTTTATTTCACTTTATGTGGTATTGAGGATCGAACCCAGCACCCTGCGTATGCCAGGCGAGTGCATTACCGCTTGAGCCACATCCCCAGCCCCAATTCCAGTGTTTTAATGTATTAATGTAAGCAAAAATTTTTATAGGTATTGCCAGATGGGAAATAAAAAGTTAAGAGAGTGATTATAATATTAAATGAGCAATCTTGTTAAATAGATAAATAGGTTCTTTTTATAGTACTGGGTATAGAATCCAGGGATGCTCTACCATTGAGCTACATGCCTAGTCATTTAAAAAAGTTTTTTTTTAAAGATGTTGATGACCCTTTATTTTATTCATTTATTTATATGCGGTGGTGCTGAGAATTGAACCCAGTGTGTCATACATGCTAGGCAAGCATTCTACCACTGAGTCAAAATCCAGGCCCTCCCTAGTCATTTTTATATTTTAAGTTGTCCAGGATGGTCTCAAACTTGTATTCCTCCCATCTCCGTCTCCTGAGCAGCTGGGATTAAATGCATGTGCCACTGGGCCTGGTGACAAATGGAATATAAATTATATGCATTGTTGTTCAATAGATAGAATATGGGATGAGTTTTCAGACTTGGATAAAACAATTACAAATCTCTATTTATACAAAAAATACGAAGTTAGTAGTTCCCTGGGGATTTTATTTAGATCGTAGTTATCCAACAGCAAATGAACAGAGACTGAAAGCTTGAGTCAAATTTCCAAGCTGTAATGAGCATTGAGATAGAGCTTATACACCCTGCTGGCTTGAGCCATGATATCTAAACATACTGAGTATAGTTTCTGATTGTAAGATAATGAAAATGATTTGAGATATCTATATTGACCACTTGAGAATACTGTGCTACAGCAACAATAGTTAATAATAACCAAGATTTACTGGGTAGTAGGCGATACATTGAGAACTTTATGTGCTCATTGAATTGCACCATGAATGAGATCCTGTTATCATTTTTATTTTGTGGATGAGATACAGAAGCTGAAAAGCCTATGGGTTTTCTCTGGTTTCAAATACCTTGTAAGATGGTGGAGGAGCTGGGACTTGAACTTGCTACCACCATGGCAGAATGTGGCTTTCATTCGAAACACTTCTTTAGCCACACATTTTGGAAAGACCACGCCCATGACAATTTTGGTCTAAGACCCTAATGAGAAGCACATGGAACTCTTATGTGGTCTCCTTACAGGTACTGGTGCTTGTCTTGCTACTGCAGGTCTCTTGGTCAGCACTGACCTTTCTCTTCATACATTACTCTCATCTGAACCCAAAGTCCAAAGAGATGGAAGGGCCTGAAGAAGATCACACTAGTAAGTGGCAGTGTTGGGTCACTCTTCATCTCAAGAAACATAAATCTGCATTTTACATATTCCATTATGCTTTTGAAGTATTGGAAGGCAATTGATATATGGGAAAACAGCATGAATTTTAGAGCTGGAAAAACTTGGGTTAAAATCTGAATTTCACCAGTTCCTGGGAGGGTGTGAACCTAAGCAAGTTTCCTGGGCACTCTGAACTTCAGCTTTCCCCTCTGTGAAGAGGGGACTGATGTGAACATGGGGGCCAGTGACTCTGTATGTCTGACTGCTCAGGTACTGGACAATGTGCTCCTTTGATCCCGTCTCCTCCTGTTTGAAAGCTGTGTGAATTCTTCTGGCTCTTATTCCCATAAATTGAGACATACCACTGAAGCAACAGGAAACTTAATTTCGAGTTCTTCGACTTAATTTAACTTTGGTAAATTGTAACCAGTGAATTCTTTATTGTCAGGAAGTTTACCGAGTCAATTGGGTGATATTCATAAGCTTTTGAGAAAATTGCCTGATAATACCAAAAATTTAAAGAAACTTACCCATGATCATGGTGGGAGGTATGTAAAGATGCAATTTTCTAATGTGTGGTCTTTCTATACTTTCTGTAGGTGTTCTTCAAGTATTCCTTAAAGTATGTTCTGTGAGTCCATACCATTAGATGTCCAAGGTAGTGAATACAAATTCATTTCCTGAGCTTTGCTTGAGAAGTGTTGAGTAATAATCCCTGTGAGAGGGCCAGGGAACAAATTTATTCAAGGAAATGCTATTTTATTGATTGATTTTTTCTTGGTTCACATCCTACACAGATTCAAAGATACACTGAGATTTTAGATTCTTGGAATTCACAGTATAATGAAAATATCAGACATACAAATAAGTAAATTACAAATCAACATGATAAGGACTAAAGCATAGCTCTATAAAATAAAATATGTGTTAGAAAACCTCAGCAGGGAAAATGACTAATTGAGCCACCTAGAGGAATCAGAGTAGATTGATTACCTCTGGGCAATTGAGTTTCTTCTTCTCCTTAACTTATTATTTTAGTTTTTATTTTTAATTGGCATATTAACTGTACATATTTATGGAACATAGTGTGATGATTCAATAAGCATATACACGGTAGAATGGTCCAATCAATATAGTAAGCACTTTCCGCTCCTTTTCCTTTCTTGTGTTCAGAGTGTTTATGCTTCTCTCTTGCAGCTCTTCATAAATAGATAGTAATTCGTGGTGACTGTAGTCCACCCAGTGTGCTGAACTCATTCCTCCTGTGTGTATTTAGATTATTGAGGTTTTCATTATTCAGACTTCCTCCATCTCCTCTTTCCCCTACCCTTCCCAACCCTTCCTTGGATAGCATCATTATATTGAGTTGGGTTTTGAAAGATGGGTAGGAACTCACCAGGGAGAGAAAGAGAGTGGAGGATAGAGAAGATCATCTGAGCCAAAGGAAATCTAGATTAACAGGCACAAATCTGAGAGCCTGATTTTATAAAGAAGTGCTTTTATATATTGTTCTTGAAAATGTAGGTTGTTATAGACTTTTGGGAAGCTAAGGGGGCAGTAACTGTTAAATGAATTTGTACAAATATTTCATCTGCATTTCTACTTTTTGATACATGTTCTAGGAAAACCCATTCAGATGTGTATATTGAGGAGGCAATAATTGTTTAAATGTCAAAGGAATAGGTAAATAAGTCAGTGCCTTGACTTATTTGTTTACTAAATATTTACTAATATTCATCCCACTGATATTTACGGGTAGTGTATGCCAGGCACTATCCGAGGTGCTGCAGATAAAGCATCAAACAAAAGAGTCAAAACTACCAGTCTTTACAGAGCTTTTATTATAATGGGAGATAAAGACATAAAAATACCATACTGCTGTGTGATTACAGAGGCCTCAAGGAGAAGGCTGGGGGAAGCGTGTTCTCAAAGTGTGAAGCCTTTGGTCAGAACATGCCTGGTGCTAGGTAGAGTAACAGGAAGGCCAGATTCTGGAGCAGAATGAGCAAGAAAGATAACTCAGAGAGGGGGTTTCAAGTGTGATGGTGGGATTTAGGTAGGGCTTGAAGCTGTTGAGGACTTTGGTTTTGATTCAAAGAGGGAGGGACTGCAGTTTTGATCAGAGGTCTGCTTTATGTTTTCATAGAAGGATGGGATTGACATTATGTGAAGAACTGACTGAAGGATTCTAGGGAAGTAGTATGCAAGCTACTGTAAGAATCCAGACGACTGAACCAGCTGTAGAATGACTAGCTATGACAAGAGTTGTGGTCTTCAATGGGGGGAGAGGTCAGATGCTGCATGTGTGTGTGTGGGAGACAGGGCCACCAGCAGTTCCTGCAGATAGGATGTATGTGCAAGAGACAAAGATGAGAAGGCAGGATCCCAAGGGCTTTGTGCTGATCAGCAAGAAGAGAGGGGAGGGGAGGTGGGGAAGGGCAGGAGCACAGGTGTTGATGCCAGGGGTCTGAGATCTTTGTTGGACCTGCTGGAGATGCAGAGAAGGCTGTGCTATGGCTGAAGTTGCAGTGCAGGGAAAATGTCCCACCCAGAGACACAGATGTGAGCACTGTCAGTGTGTGAGAGATGTTTAGAACCAAGAGATGCAGGAGGTCCCCAGGAATTCCAGATGAAGGTGATCAAGAATTTAGAAAAAATATTCTGTAATTAAGAAAAAGGGAGCTTGGCAGAGTGCATACCTGTAATTCCAGCAACTTGGGAGTCTGAGGCAAGAGGATTGCAAGTTCAAAGCCAGCCTCGGCAACGGCGAGGTGCTAAGCAACTCAGTGAGACCTGGTCTCTACATAAAATACAAAAAAAAAAAAAAAAAAAAAAAAAAAAGGCCTGGAAATGTAGCTCAGTGGTTAAGCATCCCTGGGTTCAATTCCTGGTACCAAAATAATAATAATAATAATAATAATAATAATAATAATAATAATAATAATAATAGAGATGATTGTATCTACTAATACTAATAAGCCAATACATATGGAATTTATGTCATGTATCACACACTGTTTTAAAAAAATTTCATTTAAACCTTCAGAAACCCTATAAGGGAGGTAATATTATGATTTTCACCTTCCAGTTGGAAAAAACTGGGACAGGGAGGAGGTTTAGAAACTTGCCTGGGGTCACAGAGTGATAAAGGGTGGAGCTGAAGATTCCCTGTTGGTTATCTGGTTTTGTTTTTCATTTTTGTTGATGCATTCTAGGCAAGAGCCTACCACTGAGCTACATCCTCAACCGTTTCTAAAATTTTATTTTAAGACAGAGTTTTGCTAAGTTGCCCAGGCTGTCCTTGAATTTGTGATCCTCCTGCTTTACTCCCCTGGGTAGCTAGGATTACAGGTGTGCATCACCCCATCCAGCTTGGTCATCTGTTCTTCACTGCAAATAAGATTATGTGAAAATAAGTTTCAGAATAATGTTTGCAGCATGATATAAATATATACATCCCCAAATCTATCACTTCTCTCTACATGAATGCATATGAAAACATGGCAGAAGAAAGATCTGGATACATATATACCAAACAGGAATTAAAAGTTCAAAGTGGCTCAAGGAGGCTTCAGATTCATCCAGTATTAATTACAATTTTTGGGAAATCAAGAACCACTTTGTATGCTTCAGTCTCCTGATATAAATAGTATTCATTTCTACGTACTTTATCACTCTTGAACTTATGTAGATTCTTACTTGAGAAGGCTTCTTAGACATGAATTAGAAAAATAATGCTGAAGGGTATTGCTTTAGGTTAAAAGCTAAAAGACCAATCAAGTCACATATTTTTATTTAATTTTACCGTAAGAAAATGCTATCAAAACAAACATTGTCACAGATGGACTTTAGCTTGTACAAAGTATGGTGGTATCCCTTGCTGACTACTAATTTGGATTGGTAATATCTGCCTAAGGTATGAAAAATTTTCACAAATGGGTGTTTGGATTTTACTTCAATGTGCTTTAGTATGCTAATATTTTAAATATAATTTAAAGGGAAATACTAACTCAATCAAAGGATACTCCACTGCTTAAAAAACTTGCCCATGCAAATATCCTTGATTATTAATTCATTGAATCATAAATAAAATATAAGTTAAATGAATTTTGACTTGGCATTCAGTTTCATCTTAAGGCCACATTCTGCCCTTTTGCATACCATCTGATGTCCCTGGGAAAGGTCTGCAGCTGTTTTCATAGCCAGTGCCGAAATGGCTCACCTGCCAGACCTGTGCTGCACTCCTTACGGGAGCCTAATGAGAGAATATTGATTTTTAAAAGGCTATTAACATTCTAAGTCATGACTGTGTGGAGGAAAAAGCAAAGGCAGATGGGAAGGAAAAATCTCAGAAGCATTCAGACCATTCTTCAATATGGAGATGCACAGAGGATTTCACCAGCTCATCATCTGATCTCTGCACCTGGCCAGAATCACTTGGTCTGAAAAATCTCTTTGCAGCAAAGTTTTCTATGAGATTTGGCACCTTCTGCTAGAGGCTGGAGATACTGGATACTGTTTCTCACAACCATTTTCCTTCTAGTGAGACATTTGTAGTAGGGTGTCTTTATAAATGAAAACTCCAGTATGCTTAGCACTTGCTTTGTCACACAGACCTGATACTATAAGATTATCACCTAGACATTTCAAAATCAATGAATCAAGTAAACATTTATTTGATATGGACGCTACACACTATGCTGAGTATGTGGGGGAATAAGGCCAGATCTGTACCACAAAGGCAGGCACAACCTGGGATGGGAGGGGAAACATACAGGATGTCCCTCATGAACATAGTGAACACTTTTAGCATAATATTGGAACAGGGAACTTCTGAAGGTAGTGATGATTTTATTCCTCAGGGAGGACTTGAAAAAATTAAAAAAGGAACTTACATTTGAGACTTTAAAGTCTATGTGTGTTTGTGTGGTATCAGGGATGGAACCAGGGGTGCTTAACCACTGAGCCACATCCCCAGCCCTTTTTACTTTTCATTTAGAGAGACATTCTTTTTAAAGTTGCTTAGGCCTTCACTAAGTGACTGAGGCTGGCCTTGAACATGGATCCTCCTGCCTCAGCCTCTCATGTCACTGAAGTGACAGTCATGTTCCCCCATGCTCAGAGAGACTTTACGGTTTTAAAGCATGGGGCTGACAAGGTCAGTGCTGTGTAGGAAAGGGGACTGTGACTGACATGTTGGGGAGGAACTGGAGAAGTTGTAAGATTAAAATCTGTGGCTATTATTGTGTTAGAGTTAAGACACTATGGGACTCGCATTTAGGCAGTGAAGAGGGAGGGAGGCATGGCTAGGTGAGAGATTTTTGGAGGTATATCTTTGGAGAAGAACTAGGATTAGAGTTTGAAAAAGGAAGGAAGAAAGAAAGGAAGGATGAAAGATAGGTAGAGAAGAATTAAGGTTTACTCTCAAGTATGCAGTGTAGATTAAAAGGAGGGTTTTGGGAACAACTATTGGAGGGAGTAATTATAGGTTCAGTTTTGCTCATGTAGCTTCTGGGTTTCCAGCAGACTATTCAAGTGGAACACCCTGTAGGAAGTTTAAAGATTGGCTTAGAGTTTAAAAGAGAACCATCAGTTCTGGAATTATTTATATCAGGAGTCATCAATATACAGCCATCCTTGTGACAGCTGAGGTCCCTCTGCTAATGTTTCTCAGAGAGTGCCTTTTTTGATTACCTGTCTAAGCTTTGTTGTTTGAGACGCAGATACTCAAGTTCTCTTCCTCATCAGTGAAACAAGAATAATAACAGTACCGATATGATGGGCTGAGGCAATATTGATAAGCCAGGGTGTGTAAAGCGTGGTGTCTGTGCATGGCTCACACAGTGCTAATTATTATTGAGATTTTTGATATCGTTGTTGTTCTCATTGTTTTTTTTTTTTTTTTTAAATTTGGTACCAAGGATTGAACCTAGGGATGCTTAACCACTGAGCCACATCCCCAGCCTTTTAAAAATATTTTATTAGAGACAGGGTCTCGCTGAGTTGCTCACAACTTTGCTAAATTGCTGAGGCTAGGATTGAAGTCAGGATCCTCCTGCCTCGGCCTTTCTAGTCTCTGGGATTACAGGTGTGCTCCACCATGCGCGGCTTCTCATTTGTTTAATAATAGAGACAATAGAGGACATGGGGTGTGAATGCAATCCATTTCTCCAAGACAGATAGAGACACAAGGTGTGAGAAAAGGGGACAGAACCTTAGGGGAAAACTTTTTAAAGTTAAAGAAATGAGTTGTCATGGTTTAGATATTAGGTTTCCCCCCAAAGCTCCTATGTGAGACAGCAGAAGAAGGTTTAGAGATGAAATGATTGGGTTATGAGAGTCTTAACCTTATCAGTACATTAATTCCCTGATAGGGATTAACTGGGTGGTAATCATAGGCAGGTAAGGTGTGTATGGAGGACGGGCATGCCCTTAGGGTTTATATTTTGTTCTTGTTGAGCAGAGTAGTCTTTGATTCTTGGTGCCATGTCCCCAGCTGCTTTTCTCCACCACACTCTTCCATCATGATATTCTGCCTCACCTCAGTCCCCGAGGAATGGTCGGCCATCTGTGGACTGAGACCTCTGAAACTCTGAGCACCAAATGATTTTTTCCTCCTCTAAAATTGTTCTTATCAGATCTCTTGGTCACTGGAGCAAAAAAGCTGACTAAAACATGAGTATAACTGATAAATTTATACAGATGAAGGGAAGAAATGAAGATAGAAGAGAGAGATAGGACACATTTTGAAGTTAGGTCTTGGTGGGCTTGATTCTGAGTCCCTCACCTGGGGTCTGTCATGCATGGTTGGAAACTTAAAGGACATAGTAAAGTTTTCAAAAATAGTTTCATTGGAGAATGGGAAAAGATATCTGAGTGTCTTCCTTGGTTATCATTCTTTACTATTTTGTTGATTTTAGCAGAACTGAATTGTTTATTCCATCGTACTTCAGATCAGTCCTATAACATCAGACTCTCAATTCATGTCCTCCCTCCAGTCCACTCTCTAAAGAGCTGACAATTTTACCTTTAAATTCACATATCCTTTTTTTTTTTTTTAGTTGTAGATGGACACAGTACCTTTATTTACTTTTATGTGGTGCTGAGGATCCAATCCAGTTCCTCACACGTATAAGGCAAATGCTCTACCACTGAGCTACAGCCTCAACCCTAAATTCACATATTTTGATACAACCTTAATGAAGTATTTCTGATGTCTTCTGCTTCAGGAAGAAAAAAAATATATCTTGATTTTTGTGGCATGCGTTTTTTTATTCTCATTCATTTTCTTCAGTAATTCTGTTCAGTAATTCTGAATGACCACTAAGTAGATCATATACTATGTTGTCCAAAAGAGCAGTTCTGACAGTGAACAAGGATGATCTTAAATACTTACATCAGAATAACCGGCAGAACTGAAGGAACCCCTCATTTCTCACATTTGTATCATAATGAGCTATTTATTTTTCTTGGAAGATCTTTGCTGTCATCAGCCTCCATGTTGTCAACCATTCTCTCCATGGAAAAGTCCTTCTTGTCCTTTAAAATCCCACTCGGCTGTCCAGGGCCAGAGTCATTTGGATCCTTTGACTTCTCTGAAAAGCTCAACCAGACATTTTCTGTCACTTTAGAGCATGCATTTTATATACCTTGGCTTTCGTCCTTAACTTATTGTTTTGTAACTTTTTTGCTTGTGTATCTGATGTTCCCAGTCTACCACCAGCTCCTAGAATCTGGAATATTGGTGTATCACAGGCATCTGGCTTAGAAGTGATTCATTCATTCATTCATTCATTCATTTTTTTCCCCCTCGGGACTGGGGATAAAACCCAGGGCCTTGTGTATGTAAGGAAAGTGCTCTACCACTGAGCTACATCCCAGCCCTAGAAGTGATTCATAATAAGATCATAACATTCCCTTGAATTATTACCATTGGTATCAATTTCTGTAAGATTGTGAACTCATGAAGACTTTGCTTCCAATTCATTTTTTATCCTCTTTAGTAATTTCCCATTGTTTGATAGGTAGTAGATTCTGAGTCATAGGTGTTGAATGGAAAAATGAAAAAAAACCCACTGAAAAATAAAGTTGTTTCTGGCCATTACTATATTTAATTCTGAAACTTTGTCCTTGAAGGAATGTAGTATTTTACAGAGTCCCTCGGGGTAGATGATTTCCCACCTAAATTTTCAGCCTTGGGTTAATTTTCCAAAGAGATTATTTTTGGGGGTAATGGTGATTTAAGTCTAATGATATTTTTAGTATTTGGACAAGCAAATCTTTTCACCACCACTGCAATTTCTTCCTGTTTTACTTCCACAATACAAAGTATAGTAACCTGTGTTCTAGGACAGACCCGGTCTCCTGAGCAGGCTTTGCTGTTTGTTTTGGGAGAGGTTATGGAGAGTTTTCCGTGAAACAACAGAAGAATTATAATTTTCATGTAGGAAGAACAGATGCTGTTTTGTAAACAACAGGCATATTGTTGCTCTCCACAAATTGTCTTCCAGGAAGAAGCCAGAAACAAGCCCATTCCTTCTGACAGGAGAGACAAATGGCCTGGTATCTGCCTGAACATTTGGAGCTTCCAAATGTTCTCTGATGGTGTTTGTAGAGGTGCACTCTCAGCTCCTCTGCCCTTTACTAGTTGTGGTATTCAGATAAGATAAAATACAGGCAGGGTTTTTATTTTGAAGTAGTGACTGCAGAATCTTCAAGCTATTTAAACTAGTTAAGTGACGTTCTATTATTTGAAGTAGTCGAAGCTGTCAAAGGCTGAAGCAGTCCGATCCATACACAGTTCCCATGGTGTCAGGGACCAAGGGAATCGGGATTCTTATCACTGGTTTTATTTTTAGCTTGTGTCAGTTAGTCCTGCTGACTGAGGGCTGACACTAAAGTCAGCATATAATGAGATGTCATGATTTGTTACTTTTATGAATTCACCTTGGGACAGTCATTATACCCAGTGAACAGCTCACAGCTTCTCTCCTGTGGCTCCCAGTCATCTTTGTCCCTCTCCTGCTAGCACCATCTCTAGCCAGGGCTTTGCACCTCTACTGCTGACAGTTCCTGGGTCCTGGGGCTTCACTCACGTCTGAAGTTAGCGGCTACTGTCTCACTGTAGTGGTGTTTCCCAGAGCATAGCTGAGAGCTGAGCACAAAGTTAATGGGAAAAGTCACACCCAGTGTCATGTCCTGGCACGGTCATGCCTCCACTTGAAGGCAACAGGTGCAGGCCTTTACAGCTGGCCAAATGGCACTCGGAGATTTGTAGTGTCCAACTGCACAGCGATCTTCAGAGACTGGCTTTAAGGACGTGAAGTGCACACCCACCTAAGGTTAGAAAGGATCATGATCCTTTAACTTTTAAAATTGCTGTCTACTATCATTCCATTTGAGTTCCCATTGAATTAATTTCTAACCCTTATTTTGGGTTTAAAATGCAAACAATAATTATTTCTTATAAAAGTTATTAAAATAATAAAATAAGTATAATGGTGCCTAGGGCTATTTCTCTCGAGAGTTCAATAGCAGAACAAATAAAATCTAGGAAAATTCCTGTTCCTGACTTTTGGTAAATATAAATGTACATACATTTTTTGGTAAATACATACAAACCCAATTTGGTTTGCTATATATTTCAAAGTGAAGCTGCTGGGTCCCAGGATATATATGCATGTTCAGTTTTAGTGTATACTTTTTCATTTAACTTTCTACTGTAGATATTTTTATCTATTGCTATATAGTTTAAAAAAACTAATCTAAATAGTTATATAACATTTCATCAACAAGTTTACTCAGTTCTTGCTAGTTCAATATTTTTCTGGCTCACAATTTCAGACCTTCTTAAAAAGTTTATAAAATCTTTATTAATTTTGGATGTAACCAAAGATAGCCAAATGACATTCCAGAAAAGACATCCACAGCTGATGTTTGCCCTGATTTACCTCCTGATTTGAATCAGGCTTTGAGACATTTGCTCTGTGAACATGGTGTCAGGCTCTGGAAGGAAATTATTACTATGTGGCTGTGTCAGAACCTCTGTGTTTTAGCACACCTCCTAGAAGATACTGTATTCTCTCCCTGGAAATTTTCATTTAACAGTAAATTATGAAATATTTTTGCTATTAACACATCCAAATTTAATTTGTTCTTAATATCTCTTACCATCTTAGTTTGTTGAATTACTAATTAGCAGATTACTCCATCATGTAATTATAATAATAGACTCAAAGTAAATAACCAAGACTTAACCCATAGGTTTAGGTGGACTTTTCAACTGTCACATACAAACTTCATTTTCACCAAACATGACTTAACATATAAAGGTCATCACCATAAAAATGCGAAAAAAAAATCCCTACCCTAATTTATTCCATTTTTCAGTGGTGGCTCCCCTCACTGTTTATTTCTTTCCAATAAATGAGGGGACTAAAATTCTGGTGCATTATTCAATTAAACCAAAGAAACACAGCAAGTGGCATTGAAGCTGGGATTACCATTCAGGGGCTCTCCTGGTTTCATGGACTGCTTATTAAGTCATGTTTCAATTAGGGCAGCAGTTCATATTCCCTGGTGCCTCATGCAAATGCAAAATGTTTAAGTTAAGGAGATTATGTTTTTAAGAACTCCAAATTGCATTTGAGCATAAATTTCAGGAAACAGACTCACCTTCAGAATTTAAAAGAGAGAGAGCCATGCAGGCAGGTGTTTTATAAGAAGAGAACCCTGTGCTTAGGTGTTTAGGCTCAGACTGACTGCTTCTTGTCCCTCATTCCTGAGCACATTAAAAAGTGGCTCTAAGGCCCAGATGCACGGCTCATTGTGTGAAAGTCAACCATGACATGACTTTGGATTTAGCCATCTTATGATTTTTCTGTGTCTTTTGTGTATGGTGGTTGTGTTTTCAGGTGAACCTGTCATTGCCATAGAACCAAAGTCAATGCTGTGTCCATGGTCAGTTCCTCAAAATACTATCTCAAATTGACTTCACGTTCAATTTACTTCTGATTACAAATTTCTAAGGTTTCATCATTCCAATATCCATTGCGGTATTTTCTAAAAATGTTGTCCAAAAGCACAATATTTCAAGATTAGTGATTTAATATTTAAACCAATAAAAATATGTATTAGATACCTGACAATCAACATGACAGTGCAAGGAGAAATATGATTGTATTAGAATTTGCATAATTATTGCATTAAACAAGTACAGAACATGGTCATATGGTAATAAAGATTGTTTCTTTTCCTTTATTTTTTGCTTTTATTAGTGCATTATAGTTGTGCATAGTAGTCTCTGCTTCTATCCACTTACCTGCAAATGCTGTAATTTCATTCTTCTTTATGGCTGAGTAAAACTGAATTGTGTTTTACCACATTTCCTTAATCCATTCATCTATTGACAGATACCTGGGCTGGTTTTCTGTCTTGGCTTTTGTGAGTTGTGCATCTATAAACATTGATGTGTCTGTATCACTGAAGTATGCTGATTTTAATTCTTTTGGATAAATACCGAGGAGTGGGATGACTGGGTCATATGGTGGTTCCATTCCTTGTTTTTTTTTTTTTTTTTTTTTTTTTTTTTTTAGAAATCTCCATACTACTGTCTAGAGTGGTTGTATTAATTTGCAGTCCCACCACCAACATATCAAAGTATTTTTATCCACATATTTTTTTGGGGGGAGTGTGGATACTGGGAATTGAACTCAAGGGCACTCAACCACTGAGTCACATCCCCAGCTCTATTTTGTATTTTACTTAGAGACAGGGTCTCACTGAGTTGCTTAGTGCCTCCCCTTTACTGAGGTTGGCTTTGAACTCTTGATCCTCCTGTCTCAAGCTCCCGATTACAGGCATGCACTACCACACCCAGCTCTCTCCCCACATTCTTGCCAATATTGATTATTATTTGTATTACTGATAATTGCCATTTTGGATAGAAAAGATTTTCTAATACATTCATAATGTATGTACACATGCCATCTGATATAATCCTACAATTCGAAACAGATACAGTACACAAATGCTTGATTTCATTATTTGTTTCAATGGGTGTGATGGTCAGCTACTTGGGAGGCAGAAGTGGAATGATCACAGTCTGAGCAACATAGTGAGACCTAGTCTCAAACAAAACAAAACAATTATATTCTGCTGATGGGAGCAAAAATAAACTAAAACAGCATTTTCCCAATAGTTGGCTATAAGCTAGCCTACCCACACACCCAACACTCACTGTATATTTAAGGGTAAACTGACAGATTTTAGATATTGGCTTTATTATTTCACTTGGCAACCACAAAAATGTTTCCTTTATTTCAAAATTTACGTTTTTATAAGCTGAGTGGTATACTTTTGCTGCTCTTAGCCTTCTATGGGTCTGATTTCCTTTTTGTATGAGATAAAGAACTTTAAATCCCTGAGTGAACTCTGCAAATAGCCTGTATTATAAAAATTCTCATCTATTAACTGCATCACAAAATTTTCTTGGTGAATTATACCATTAATACAACAATGAATTTTAGTGGATGTATTAAAATCATCTTGAATACCATTGAGATGCAATTACCAAATATGTATATCCTGAGCATAATTAATTACTTTATACTTTTCTAATTAATCAGTAACAAAATTTTAAATATTCTAGAAACAATAAATTGACATATGCATCATACTTTGTTTTTTAACAGTGATCTTCTCAAGTGATTGAGTGCCCCACACCCCCATACTGGAGGTAAAACCCAGGAGTGCTTTATATCTGAGATACGTTCCCAGCCCCTTTTTAAAAAATATTTATTTTTTAGTTTTGGGTGGACACAATATCTTTATTTTATTTTTATGTGGTGCTGAGGATTGAACTCAGTGCCTCATGCGTGCTAGATGAACACTCTACCACTGAGCCACAACCCCAGCCCTCCAACCATTTTAAAAATAATTTTGTGACAGTGTCTCACTAAGTTCCTGAGGCTGGCCTCAAACTTGTGATCCTCTCGCCTCAGCAACCTGAGTTCTTGGGATTACACATCATATCAGACAAGATTTTTTTATAAATAGGACATTTTTTTACATTAAAAAACAGAAAGACATTGGGTTTGATAATAAGGCTGTGAATTTTAATATTTCACAATTCAGGAAGCAAAGGAGATGTCACTGTGTTTCTGTACCTACATATGGTATTCATAAACAAGCCATTCATGATATAACAACTTTTTTTTTCCAAACCAGTATAGATTGAATAAATATTTGTCAAGGTTAGTTAAAGAGAATAGAACTCAAAGTAGCCAATTTAAGCAGAACCAGATTTATTACAGAAGGATAAATGGCTGGTTGCATCTTTGAGAGGCTCAGGAAGTAGACAGTAGGCTGAGGTTCCAGGACCATACTCCTGAACTGTGCTTCTCAGGGAGCTCTGCTGTTATTGCCATGACAGGAAGCCAAAGGAAGCCATCATGTAACTGGGAAATTTCCAGAAAAGCCCCTCACCCCAGCTTCAGGCTCCATGCTTCAATTCCACTAGCAAACTGTGTCTGGTGTCACTTCTCTCCCATTTACTTTGGACTCAATTCCAGTCTTGTGTGAGTTCATCTGGTGGCAGGGCTGATATCTAGAATGCTAGTTGCAAGGGAATGTGAGCTCAGTGTTTAACTCTCTAGACCTTGTATTTCATGAAGACTCATTAGAAGGAGATTGGACAAAAACTATTGCTCAAATCAATTTCTGTGATAGGCCACAGAATAACAATAACACAGGGAATGCACTAGTTAAATGACTATTAAAAGGCTTAAATGATGGTACATATGGTTCATTAGTTCATAATTTCATATTCAATATTAATTCATATTCATAATCCCCTTGTTTCCTGCATAGAAGTTCAAACCCCCAATTTCCACAGTCTCCGAAATCTGCCATTTCCACAATAATTCAACACTGTCACCCTCCTGGCTCCTTTGCACCACTCATTTGCTTCACTCTCCAATACGAGGAAAATGTTCTCTTTGGAATGCTCTCTTTTCACTTTCTTGGACTCATTTAGTTCCCATCCAGTTCTCACAAAGGGTCAACACAACACAAAGCTTTAGTCCTTCAGCGAAGACCTTACCCAACATGGATTTCCCAATGACAGTTTCTTTTCTTTTAACGACATTTTCTTTTCTTTTTTAAAATTGTATTTGTTCTTTTTAGATATACAAGACAGTAGAATGTATTTTGACATATTAGATATACATGGAGTATAAATTCTCATCCTTGTGGTTGTACATAATGTAGAATTACACAGGTCGTATATTCATATAGGAGCATAGGAAAGTTATGTCTGATTCATTCTACTCTCTTTCCTATTCCCATTTCCCTTCCTTTCCTGTTATTCCTCTTTTGTCTAATTCAATGGACTTCTATCCTCCCCCCACAACCCGCTTGTTGTGTGTTAGCATCTGCATATAGAGAACATTTGGCCTTTGGTTTTTTGGGACTGTCTTATTTCACTTAGCATTTCCATCCAATAACCACCAAATTCCGTAATTTTATTCTTCTTTATGGATGAGTAATATTCTATTGTGTATGTTTATGTGTGTGTGTGTATCTCTCTCTCTCTCTCTCTCTCTCTCTCTCTCTCTCTCTCTCTATATATATATATATATATATATATATATATATATATATATCTCACAATTTCTTTATCCATTCATCTGTTGAAGGGCACCTAGGTTGGTTCCATAGTTTAGCTGTTATTAATTGAGCTTCTATAAACATTGATGTGGCTATGTCATTGTAGTATGATGATTTTTTTTAAGTTTTTAGTTGGACACGATATCTTTATTTTATTTATTTATTTTTATGTGGTACTGAGGATCAAACCCAGGGCCTTGCACGTGCTAGGCGAGCGCTCTACCACTGAGCCACAACCCCAGCCCCAATATGATTTTTTTTAAGTCCTATGGTGGAGTGGGATAACTGGGTCAAAGGCTGGTTCCTTTCCAAGTTTTCTGAGGACTCTCCATACCCAATGACAGTTTCTTCATGGCACTAGTGATGGCCTTAGTTCTCTGTTGGCCACAGGTTGCCCTGTGTTCTTTACTGGCATTACAGACTTCTTAAGTCACCACCAGCAGAAATTAACTCAATTTATTTGAAAGAGAATTAGTAAATCATAAAATCATGGAAAGGGAGGTGTTTTAGTCAGGTTTTTTTTTGTTGTTGTTGTTTTTGCTTTAACTAAAAGATCTGACCAGAACAATTGCAGAGGAGGAAAAGTTTATATGGGGACTCAGGGTTTCAGAGATCTCAGTCCATGGATATCTGACTACACTCTTGGACTTTCAAGTGAGGCTGAACAACATGGAGAAAAAAGTGTGGCAGAGGGAAGCAACTCACAGGATGATCAGGAAGCAGAGAGAGAGAGAGAGAGAGAGAGAGAGAGAGAGAGAGAGAGAGACTCCACTTGTCAAATACAAAATATATATCCTAAAGGCACACCCCCACGTCCTCCAGCCACACCCCACCTGCCTTCAGTTCCCACTCAGTTAATCCCTTCAGGGGATTAATTCACTGATTGGGTGAAGACTCTCACAGCCCAATCATTTCTCCTCTGAACCTTCTTGCACTGTATCACACATGGGCTTTTGGGGACACCTCACTTCCAAGCCATAACAGGTGGAGACCAGATAAGAAAGTGAATGAAGAGCAAGGGTCAGGCAGCCTTTATTGAGAGTAAATATTAAACAGAGAAACAGCTGTTCTCATGGTTCTGCTAAGCTGCAGTGAAATCTGAACTTCAGTAATCTCAACTGTTTTGTCACTTGTTCAAGTGTGTGGAGAGGTGTTTCTGATTGAAGTTCTGTTAGGTTCTGGTTGGACAAGCTAGATGGAGGCGGGGCTATTCTGCTTCTGTGGGCTTCTGTGGCCACCACAGGGGTCATTGATGTAGATTATGGAAAAGGGGCTTTGAATAGACAGAAAAAGCTTTGAGTCCTGTGCAAGATAAACTTCTGTACCAGTATCAATATTAACAGAACAGTAATTTAAGCCATAATTATATTTCTAAAAAAAAAATTCAAAGTTAGGAAATGGAGGTTAAAAGAGTAGGCAAAATTCAGCCAGAAGTCAAAACATGCAGAGTGTCAGAGGCCACAATTGCTTTAAGATGAAAGCTCATTATTTATTTATGCTTTCCATCCTGATGCAGGTACAGGAAAGAATTTTTTCTGCAATCTTACAGACCCTGTTTAGAGACCCAGCTCTGCCCCTGTTAACTCTAGGATGTTGCTCAAGTTACACTCCCAAAGTCTCTGTTTTGTCACCAGTAATAAGATAATAAAATTAGTAATGACTGGCGGGGCTGGGGTTGTAGTTCAGTGGCATAGCATTGCCTAGCATGTGTGAGACATTGGGTTCAATTCTCAGCACTGCATATGAATAAATAAATAAAATAAAGTTTCATTGACAACTAAAAAAAGATTTTAAAAAGTTAGTAATGACTCATGCTATTTTTGAGATTCAAATAAAGTAGCAGAAAATGTTTATCAGATATCACAATAAAACCTAGCTATATATATTTTATTGCTACATGACTTTTGTCATATTTTTTGTTTAGCCATTCCTTAACAGTTGTGATGGACCATGGAGTCTAAGTTGAGTTCAGCACAGACAGTCAGAAGGGTGTGGGATCAATGGGCTTGTTGCACTTCGGGGTTAAATAATTATGAGAGTTGAGGTACTAGCTGGAAAGGTAGTTTTTTTTTTTTTAAAGATTTATTTATTTATTTATTCTAGTTTGTTATATATGACAGCAGAGGCAATCCAATTCATAGTATACATATAAAGCACAATTTTTCATATCTCTGGTTTAAAACAAAATAGAGTCACAACATTCATGTCTTTTTTAATTGAATTTTTATTTATATATGACAGAAGGATGCATTACAATTCTTATTACACACATATTTCATATCTCTTGTTGTATACAAAATATATTCATACCAATCCATGTCTTCATACATGTACTTAGGGTAATGATGTCCATCTCATTCCACCATCTTTTCTACTCCCTTGCCCCCTCCCTTTCCCTCCCTCCTGTTTGCCCTATCTAAAGTTCCTCCATTCCTTCCATGCTCCCTCCCCCAATCCCATTATGGATTAGCATCTACATATAAGAGAAAACATTCAGCATCTGTTTTTTTGGGATTGGCTTATTTCATTTAGCATAATATTCTCCAACTTCATCCACTGACCTGCAAATGCCATGATTTTATTCTCTTTTAATGCTGAGTAACATTCTATTGCATATATATATATCACAGTTTCTTTATCCATTCATCTAATGAAGAGCATCTAGGTTGGTTCCACAATTTAGCTATTGTGAATTGTGCTGCTATAAATATTGATGTGGTTGTGTCATTATAGTATGCTATTTTTAAGTCCTTTAGGTATAAAACCGAGGAGTGGGATAGCTGGGTCAAATGGTGGTTCCATTTCAAGTTTTCCAAGGAATTAGAGAGGTAGTTTTTAATCAAGAAGTGGTGTCCTCAAAATTGACTTGGGGAGGCAGTTACTGGCAATGCAAGGTCTAGTAATGAGGAGGGTACAAATGATATTAGCGAGTACATAGTCTGGTAGAATATGAGGCAAAATACACATGTAAAATCAAGTCTTCTAGCAGCTACATGGAAAGTAAAATAAATAAATAAATAAATATATAAGAGAAAAATTAATTTTAACAACATATTTTATTTAATTATATGTCTAAAATTTATCATGTCAACATGTAATCAACCCAAAAGTTATTCATGAAGTATATTACTTGCTGTTTGTTTTCATCCTAAGTCTTTGTAGTCTGGTATGACTTTATATATAGAACATCTCAATTAGGAAATTAAGTTCCAGTTGGAAATACTTCATCTACATTTAGGTGTTATGGTTTAGATGTGAGATGTCCCCCAAAAGCTCACATGTGAGACAATGCAAGGTTTGGATGAGAAATGACTGGGTTATAGCCTTGACCTAATCAGTGAATTAATAGCTGATGAGATTAACTGAGTGAGAACTGGAGGCAGGTGGGCATATCTGGAGGAGGTGGTTTATTGGGGGCGTGGCTATGGGGTATATATTTGTATCTGGGAGGGGAGTCTCTCTCTGCTTCCTGATCATCATGTGAGCTACTCCCCTCCACCACACTCTTCTGCAATGATGTTCTGCCTCACCTTGATGCTTGAGGAATGGAGCTGGTCTTCTATGGATAGAGACTCCTGAGACTGTGAGCCTTGAAATAAACTTTTGCTCCCTAAAATTGTTCTGTTTAGATCTTTTCTGTTTAGATCTAACCATCTAAACAGAAAAAGTTCTGTTTAGATCTTTTTCACAGCAGCAAAAATGCTGACTAAACTTTAGGTTTCAGAACATTTACAATTATAAAAGTAAACTTTCGTGGCCAGGTTGAGCCAAACATTCTTAAAAGTTGTTCCATAATTAAATCACATGCCATTTTTAAAAGTTACATTTAAATTGATTAAAGTTGGGTAAAATTTAAAGTTTAGTCCCTCCTTTACAATGGGCACTTTTCAAGTGTTCAATGGCACACACAGCTGAAGTCCTTCATATTTGGCAGTGCAGGTCTCAGGTGTGAGATCAGGAGTAAGTGGCTGAGAAGGGGTTGATGGCAATATTGTTTGAGGAGATAACATCAGGAAGCAGAGAAGGTAGGGTATGAGGAAGCACAGCTAATTGTGCAGTGAAAATACTAAGATTTATGATGTGTTGTGTTAGAGTGGCCGTGACTCAGGAATCATAATAGAAAAATGAGTGAACTTGACAAATGATCCCTCACTGGCTAATAAGCTATGGGACTTCACAGAGGAGTGAGGAAAGGGAAATTGTTTGGGAGTCACAATTGGGAGCATAGCAAATAAATGAATGAATAAAATAAAACATGTGCTCCAACTCCTAGCCAAGTGAGGAGTATGGGAGAAAAAACAGCCACTGTTTGAGAGAGTTGCAGTGAAGAGGAAAATTCAGAAAACAAGTGGAGGTTAAAAGGGATTTTGACATAACACTGAGAGTAGCAGAATACACTACACTTTGGAAAGTTTCAAAAGTTGAGCGAGGATAGGTAGTGGGAAAAGTTTCTGGATCAAGCAAGGCAGTATGGAGATGGGATTCATGTGTTGAGGAGTCTTGAGCCTCAGGTGGTTCCAACGTAAGCAGGGTAAAAGGCAGAGTATGAGTGAGCTCTCTTTTCTTTGTTTGTCCCTAGCATTGGGAAAGGGTATAAAATTCTTGTTTTTAATTATACCAGGCCTTACTCTTGTGCTTACTTTTTCCAAAACCTTTTAGAGTTCATTTGTCTTGTTGGACTGTTTGTCATTTTGTTGTTGGTCGTAGAGGTTCTTTATTTATATTTGATATTAACTCTTTATAAAATATGATTTGTAAAGATATTCTTCCACTCTCTGGGTTGTATTTTCACTCACTTGATTCTATGGATGCACAGAAGTTTTTTAATTTCAATGCAGGCCATTCTCTCTCTTAGTTCTTTTTTCACCTGTGCATTTGGTGTCAAACTTAGGATACCATTGCTAAGTCCAAGGTCATGCAACTTTGTTCCTTTGTATTCTTCTTAGAGCTTAATAGCTTTTAACTCTGAAATTCAATTCTTTGATTGAGTTGATTGTTATATATGGTGCAAAGTAAGGGTCTTTTGCAAGAAGATTTTCCCTAGTTTTCTCAGCATTTGGTTGAGGACTTTCTTCTCACTGAGTGATCTTAGCATCTTGTCATAATCAACTGACCACAGTTGTTAGTTTATTTCTAGCTTTCAATTCTATTCCATTGGTCTATTTATCTACCCTCGTCTCAGTACTATACTACTTTAATTACTGTATCTTTGTAGTAAGTTTTGAAATTGGAAAGTGAGAGCTTTCCATCTTTTTTTTTTTTTTTGAGATTGTTTTGACTTTGCAGTATCTTCTGAAATTCCATATACATTTTAGGATGCTTTTTTTTCTATTTATGAAAAAAAACTTTATTTTTACAGGGATTTCATTCACTCTGTATAACATTTTGAGTGATATTTTCGTCTTGACAGTATTACCATTTACAGTCTGTGAACACAGAATGTCTTTCCATTTATTTGGGTCTGGTTTAATTTCCTTCTGCAATGTTTGTAGTTTAGCATATTCAAGTCTTACGCTTCCTTGGTTAATTTTCTACCATTTTTAAAATTTTGATGTTACAGATAAATTGATTTTTAATTTTCATTTTACATTGTTTGTTGTAAGTGTGTAAAAATATATCTGATTTTTGTGGGGGTCAGATTTATATCCTGCAATTTTGCTGAATGTGTTTATTAGCTTTAACAATTTTTTATGTGAATATTCATATATGGGATGGGTTCTTGAGGTGTTATTATGTATAAAAACATGTCATCTGTGAACAGAGTTTTACTTCTTTCTTTCCTATTTGGATATCTGTTATTTCTTTTTCTTGACTAACAGCTCTGGCTAGAACCTCTAATACTATGTTGAATAGAAGAGGTCTCAGTAGATATTCTTGTTGTATTCTTGATCTTAGAGACAATGCTTCCAGTCATCCACCACCACTGGGCAGGATGTTAGTTACTGAAGATATTTTTCAGTTTAGAACGTTCCATCCACTACCACCCTACCTACTTTGTTTTCATCCTTTTTTCTGGGATAGGGAGAGAAAGATTCTTTTTGCTGTGTTCTCTTTTTAAAAATGTAAGTTATTTGGGCTGGGGATGTGGCTCAAGTGGTAACGCACTCACCTGGCATGCATGGTGCTGAGGATCGAACTCAGCACCACATACAAATAAAATAAAGATGTTGTGTCCACCGAAAACTGAACAATAAATATTAAAAATTCTCTCTTTAAAAAAAAGAGTTATTTAGTTCTCTGCTTTGTGCTGTGCAAAACCATAATCTTTTCTATCACTTCTATCTCTGTGTTCATTTCTTTTTGATGTTATGAGGTATTTCTTAATTTGCTTCACATATTTATTACTGATTCCATTTTCTCAGTATGAGTCCAGTTCTGCTCTCTTATCCTGTATGGATTTTTATTTTGCCACTCCATCTTTAATTTCCTTGTGTTCTCTCCATATAGTAAGTATTTTCCTTTACTTATTCTCTTTAATTTTAAATTTTTATAGAGACAATGTCTTTTTCCATTTTTAAAATTTATGCTATATTACAAATACATACATACAAGATGCATTAATGTATTTATAATATATTTATATACGTTGACATGCATGAGAAAACCAAGGACTTTTAACAAAATTTTGCCTTAGATGTGGCAATAGATCATTCTGCATTCTTTCACAGCTCAGCTGATTATTTACAGTCATTTGTAAATATGTATGTTTAATTTTCGATCCATACCTGTCTTGCATACTTGACAGTAAATACATAGAGTGATAACATCGGTGTAATTTTCCATTTTCTATTCTGCATTCAGTGCCTGGATGAAAAAAAAAAAGACAGTTCACAAAGGAGCTATCAATCTTTTCCTTAGTGTGCATTTTTTTTCCACAGAAATCAGATTGAGCTGTTACACTAGTTTATCAATGAGACAAGATGTAGCCTTACTTAAGATTTTTAATCTTGGGTAGCCCTGGTCATGATCTTGTTGATTTGAATTGTAACTGGGCTTTAAAAACATTTTCAACAATTTTTCAGAAAGCAGATGGTTGTTCTCTTTCAGTTTCTAGTAGGAATTTACCTCTACAGTCCTGCTCCACTTAGGGTGTCTCCCTATCTCTCTCCCTTTTGATCTTTAACATCCTGAACTAACAGAATGGATAAAAAGCTACAGATCCCAGCATGCTGTGCAGCTGGAGTGGGCTTGCAGTATTTTATATTCTTAGAGCACACATCCCAGTATGGAGCTTGCTATCTCCCATCTTTCTACAGGCCTTGGAGTGGACGTAGTGAGCACATTTGGGATACTGGAATTGGGAGGCGTCTGTATGCATATATGTGTATGTCTATAAAATAATCCTCTGAACAATTAAAAATGCGGCATCTTAACCCTGTATAATGAAGAAATTAGCTCTTGGTTTTCAGCTTGCTGTGATGTCTAAGTTGAAGAAGAGCTAATGTTTTTCCTTTATTCAGATAGTCGATATTTATGGAGGTGAAGTCTAGATTGCTAGAGAAAAATTATACAGTATATCTTTCCCATAGTTCATGAGTTTTTCACCCTAATTTTGATATTAGGTACTTTTAATTCAACCTCAACTTTTATTTGTCATGTGGATTTTTTTTCCTATATACTTTAGTGGGAAGTAGGAAAATCTTGTCTTCATGACTCCTTTCTGAAAACTGCTGAATTTTCTAACTTACAGCTGGGTATAATCTGAAAGAATAGTAAATTCAGAGTTCTTTAAATCTTATTTACAAACTGAATGTGGTGATGTCACCAGATGATGATCAATGGTAAATCTGAAGTCCCTCAGGAATTAAAATGTGGCACTGTGAGGCAGAATATGAAGGAAAATGATAAACATGCATCATGCTGGGAGACTGGCTAGCTGTCAGCAGGACATCATTTCCGCTAAAACTTCCTAATTGGTTTCTGCTATTATGGACCAGTATATATCACTTCCCTAATGAAAGTAGATCACATCTGTAGTTAAAATAGGCTTTCTGAACAAATAACCCACTCTCTTTCCAGCTGTGGTTTTAGTGCTACCATACAGAATGCAGCCCCCTAAATTAGGTCAAGTTTGGTCAAGGCATTAAAAGATCTATTTCTCTTCCAAAGCTTTGTCATTCTTGGGATCTGCGGTTGTCACTGTCCACATCCATCCAACTGATATTCAAATGATATGCCTAATATCACAGGCTGCCCTTGATTTCTAACCATTGACATTTTATTTACTTCAGGCAGGCAGCAGCTATGGTTGCCACATACAACAAGGATCTTGAAACTTAAGATTAACACCAAAGTATAAAGTTTGGAAGTAAATTATTAACTACTGTTGCAAAATGGATATATGGATTTCAATTCAATGTGAAATTGTAGAGATAATATAGCATGTTGAGTCACCCTGAAACTGAAACTTGGAATCCCTCAGTTTGGGTATGTTAATTTGTTTAATCCTTGAATAGAATTTTGTTGAACATGTTATGGTAGGTGGCTATGGAACATGTGGAGTGAAGTCCATCACTTCCAAGATGGGACATCTCATTGTCTTGGAGGAAGAGATAGTTTCCATTATCTTCCAATTTTCACATGTTTAGAGGATAAGGAGGCATGGCTAGCTTAGTAATAATGGTTGATGGAATGCTTTGAGGGATTTTAAGCACTGCTAGAATGCAGAGTGGTGCACAGATGAGTCGGCCAATCTCCAACTTTTTTTCCAATGAATACCAACTGGAAATGTGAAACTGAGTAGCTTATTAATCAGGCTGAATGGGTGACTAGTTGATTGTTACTACACATTTGCAGCTTTGAACGGGAGAATTACACAGTAAATGGTTTAATTGTATACACAATGCTTACTCCAAAACCAGTCAGAGTAAGGGTGAAGAGTGATTGCAAATGCCGCCATTTTATAAACCAAGTAAGAGAGGCAGAAACTGGCCGAGAAATTCCTTAGGGTACATCACAAATTAGGGAGAGAATTAGAATGAAAATCCACAAGCCCTGAGGTTCCAGTCTGTTGCTTAGTCACTGAATCTTTCCTCTATTCAGCCTTCAGTCATGGTTCTCCTTTCAGATTGAAAGACAGATTTACTTATGGAAGTTGGTGCATGTAGTGTGACGGGGGAAGGAACATAAGTGAGAATCCAAGTGATGCTTCTAAATGTAGCCTTAGTGGACTCTACCCAATTTAGGCATTTATTATTTTAGTCATTAATTCAGATTTCTCATTTTAAAGAAAATACATGCTTTGAAAAGAAAAACTCGGCGTTATAATAAAAGGATTCCAATAAAAAAATTCATTATTTTGCCAATTCTTCTTTGAACATGTGTATGCTATTTTTGTGTGAATTAAGGTATTCTAATTTTGCCAATCATGTTTTTGAAAAATTTAAAAAGATATAGAAGAATATTTAGCTACACTTAAGTTGAAATATAAAATATGATAGACATTTTTAGCTTGCTGTTTGGTTCTATAGGAGTTTAATAAATACTAGCTAAATAAATAAACATACATATGTATGTGTGTAAATGATGCTTTATCTCTGTGTATATGATCATCTTTAATTGGCTCAGCTGGATGTAAAAATACCAGAGATTTTAATGGAAATATTTTTCTTTTTTTTTTTTTAAATTTTTTAATATTTATACTTTTTTTAGTTCTCGGCAGACACAACATCTTTATTGGTGTATGGTGCTGAGGATCGAACCCGGGCCGCACGAGGGCGCGCTACCACTGAGCCACATCCCCAACGCCGGAAATATTTTTCTCATAATGTTACATAATAATAGAATCCATTTGTTCTGTACCTATTGTTGCATCCAGGATCATACAAATGTATGCTCTTGCAGGGATTAAATTATATTCCTAGCATGGAGGAGGTAATTCCACCTGTTTTTCTAGCGATCAAGAAAGATGTGCATAATTATTCCCATTCTATAGATGAGCAAATGGAAGCTTAGAGGGTTTAAGTGAATTGCCTAAATTCACAGAGGCAATAGGTAGCTGAATTTGAAGAAGGCATTATTTGATTCTAAAGCTTTCTGCTTTGTATCAGTACTTCTGGTGTAAGAAAAGTTAATTGGAATGACAGGAAGGTCCCTTCCAAATAGCAAGACAACAGAAGATAATATATTGCCTATTAGTCATTACAAACTTTCTTAGTGAGATGTATAAGCTGCTCTCTTTGAACTTCCACATATCTATAAAGATGAAAGCAAATGGGTCATTATGAAGTTGGCTAATTCCTAGAGTTATTGCATTGTGGAGCCCTCCCAACAGCAAGGAATTATGTAATCTTTGGTTTCTGAAATTTGATAGTTCCACTAAAGACTAGATGCAACTAAAAGCTTGTAGTGAGTCAAAGTTTCTTACTAACAAAGCTCAGTGACCTATTCATAATCAAGTATGTAGCTCTAATCCTTTATGAATGTATGACACAACAGTATGTTTTACAGAAGCATTTTTTGGGTAAGTTATCAATAAAATAGGAGGTGTTCTGAATGTTCTAGGTTGGTAATATATTCTCCATGTTAAACCACTCTGGTTTATCTATCACTTTTAAAAACCCCAATTTTCTTTTCAAAGCATGTATTCTCTTTTTTTTCTTTCTTTTTTTTAAAATAATATTTATTTTTTAGTTGTGTTGGACACAATTCCTTTATTTATTTGTTTTTATGTGGTGCTGAGGATTGAACCCAGGGCCTCACATGTACTAGGTGAGCACTCTACCACTGAGCCACAACCCCAGCCCCATGTATTTTCTTTAAAATGAAAAAATCTGAATCAATGACTAAAATAATAAAAATGCCTAAATTGGGCAGAGTCCACTAAGACTACATTTAGAAGCATCACTTGGATTCTCACTTATGTTCCTTCCCCCGTCACACTACATGCACCAACTTCCATAAGTAAATGCTCACATAACAACCAGGACAAGTGTACATAATTAGCTCCATTTTACAGATGAGTAAGTGAAGGCCTATATAGTTCTCCGTGACTTCCGTAAGTTCCCACAGGTAGTAAGTTGCTGAATTTGAACCAAGCTCTATGTGATTCCAGAGTGTTCCAATTAGAATCAGTAGAAGCAACATGATTTGATCTGAGGTATACTTGAAATATAATAAACTGTACATTTTAAAAGGATGCAGTTTTGTACGTTTGATGTAAGTATATACACTCAAGCCATCACAGATGTCTATTACTGTACAAGCTTCTTCACCTTAAGTTTCTTTGTCTGAGAACAGGAATGGCAAACATATAGGCAGATCCAGTTTTCTGGGATGCTATGAAAGTTGAATGAAATAAAATATGTGAAAGAAGTTCTAAAGTGAGACGTGACTTGCAGGGATTAAATTATATACCTAGCATGGAGGAGGTAATTCCACCTGTTTTGTTGGGGGTTGTTTGTAGGGATCATCAATTTATTCCTTAAGTTTATAAATAGGCATTAATCAGTGTAACCACTGTTATTCACTAATTAGTTCAGAGCCAATAATAAGAAAATCGAGCATGAGAAAATAATATTAATAATGAAAAGATCATAACAGTTTGAGGGTTTAGCAAGATGGTAACAATTTTAGAAGAGGTAATCCATACTCATAAATGGATCAGTATATGTTAGAATGGTTTTGCAAATAAGGCATTGCCTTTGTTTAGAAACTAGATCTTGTAAAAACTTGAAATAGGAAATCTGATCACTTTAAATGATAAATATTGAACGTAGAAGGTCATCATTACATTTATAATTTGGTAGTTAGAAGGAGTTCGACCCATAGATAGATGGCATGTTCTGAGCAGTCTCCTTTCCCCCTTTTTAATTAGGAAATATATATATGAAAAATGAAGCCACATACTGCCGCTAAATGGGCCAGTTAATACTGAATTACTCATCAGACTGGACATCAAGAAATTGTTCTGATCTTTGAAGTAAGACTTGCATTCTGATGGTTGAACATTCACTCTTGTTGATCAAAGGCAAACCAGTTATCAAAAGAAGAAAGAAAAACTAGGTCAAAAGGTGAAAAACAAAACCAGCAACAAACTGAAAGAAAGTATCTCTCCTTCCTAGCTCATTAGTTAATCATGTGGTGTTCCTAAACCATATTTTAAATGTCCTTGCCCTATTATCCCAAGGTGCCATGAATCACAGCACTTTTTCATCCATTTGGACCCAAGAACAGAATTTATGATGATCTATGTTAGGAGGTTATCACTTTTGTAGCTGAGCGTCAAATGGAGGGTCTGGAAACAGGATAATTCTTGCCACTCTTAATCTGTCCAGAAATGATAAATTAGAATATTTTCTAATATTTTCTAATTTCTGATATATGTCCATGCAACATGGATAAAATAATTAATAAGATAACACTAACATTAATATATATGCATACATGTCCAGTTCTGTGGTGATACTTTTCAAATAGCCCATAGTTCTATCCATAAGGGTAGAATCCGGAATCTTTCTGAATTTGAGCTAGTTTTAATTTGTTTTCCAAAGTGGATCTGTGTGAGTATGTAATGCAAGAGATGGGGAGGAAGGAGGAAGAGGAAGGAGGGACAGACAGGGATGTTATGGACTCGGAGTTGACCTGTACTCTACCATGTCTCTGCTGTGGAGAATGGTGCACCGTCTTGGCTTGGAAGATGACTGGTATAATAGGTCAATTAGAACCACTGAGTGAAAAATGTTATTTTAGGAGATTCCTAAATGGGCATCACTATAATTGCACTGTGAAACCCTCAGCCCTTTCTATTAATTCTTCCAACCGACTACAAGTTACCTTTTCTCAATCTTCATATAACTTATTTCTACCATCTATTGGCTTTTTCCCCTATCCCTCACTACTTCAATGATTTCTGCACAGTATTTGGAGTTTTCTCTTCCACCTCCCTACTGTTACTGTGTTGGAATCATCATCCAACAATGAGGTCAGATTTTCAGAATCATTTTGATTTTACTGAGTAGACTCTGTAGTTTATTCCAGCCACAGATCAACCACCATGCTTCTTGAAGTTATTTCAAGATTTGGAACATCCAAATATCTTAAAGTAACAATTTCAATGTAATTTATTTTCTCTTTTTCCCCTTTCCTCTCCTTCACTCCTTTCTTCCTGTAACTTCTGATTGTGTTCATTCTTCTTATTATGAATTTTAATCTTTTGATTCCCTAGTTGTGTCTTAATGGTTCTGTTCTTTGCCTCAGCTTATATCAGTCTTTCTGTTAAGAATTTTCTCCAGCTATCCAAATATCCATCATTCACAGACCATTCTGAACATCAGAGAATGCTCTTGAGTTACAATTATAAAATACAAACAACTTTACATTTACAAGGTGCTTTCCCCCTACAATGATTCTATCACAACAACCTTGCAAATTCTGTTATTTCTTCCATTTTACAGAGAGCTAGTAAGTAGCAGAGCTGGACTTATGGACGAGGCTTTACTTCTCATTTAGTGCTCTTTCTGAGACCCCAACATGCCAGAAGCAAATTCTCAGAATTTATTTTGTATATCATTTACATCATCCAATGACATTTAACATATGCTGGTTCATAATGAAGTTATTTTTATACCTGTAAGAGCTCTGGCTCCTATTTTTTACATTTGAGATAATGTCTTAATTTCTTTCTGAGTTCCAAGTGTCTGGCCCGAGTACCTTAAACGTAGAAGATACTCAATATGTATTTGTTGAATAGATGAACAAATTAATTAAAAGACACTACAAAAGACTCTGGAAGCCAGAGCCAGAATGCAGAGCAACACAGTTTGCACCAGACTATTTTGTAAGTAAAACAATTGAGGCTTAAAGAGGGCAAAGGGTTTCTTGGGGTCACATCACAAATTAGGAACAGAATTAGAAAGAAAATGCAGAGGCCCTGAGGTTCCACTCTGCTGCCTAGTCACTGAATCTTCTTTTCAGCTTTCCGTCAGGGCTCTGCCTCTAGATTGAAAGAAAGATTCGCTTATGGAGAACGGTGCATGTAGTGTGACGGGAATGAGTGTCTGGCCCTGTGACATTTCCATACATCCTTAACAAGATCAGCTGTGTTCAGCATCTTTGTTTATCAATTTTTCCCGTTGCATGATCTTTCAGGTAAAAATACAGTCCTCATTTCAATTTATTCCCATAACTATCGGGATGTTATGAAGATTAGTGATGCAAGACACATAATATCCTGCAAACTCCCCAGAAGAAAGGTATTACATAAATACAAAGCATGATTATTCTGCCACCAGCAGCAACAGGGCTAGCCTTTCTCACACATAGCACACAGGCTGAGCCACCAGAGAATGATGTACATTTTTTTTTTTCTCTGCATGGATTAAAGTGGAAAAGATTTCCCTTGGGATATTTGGACCATTTACCTCACTTAAGTGTTTTTTTGGGGGTTTGGTGGTAGATAGAGAGAGAGTTAGAAGTGAAATTAATTTTAGATTAAAACATTCATAGAGAATCAAACAGGAAAACTAGTATAAAGAGTACATTAAAACTAATTTAACATATGAAAGTGTGGTCTTACTTGCCTTTTGTTTGTGTTTCTTGTGATCTTAGGTTTATTCTGAAATAAAGCTTCATCAAATACCTTGAATTTGTTTGGACTTGAAGAGAAGAAGAAAGACTGCAAGGTCTCTTGGGAGAACCCTATTTACGAATAGAGAAATGATAGGATATAGAGATAATTATAGGAAGCATTATTTATTATATGAAATCAGTAGAACCATTTGATTTGTTGTGATTCATACTTGTTTGGAAAGAATTGATTCTGTGTCTTAACAGATCCAATAACTGTATTTAGTGATGGAAAAGAGGGATCACTTGTTCCACTTTGATTTCACATATATGCTGGCATTTTGACATTTTTATATGAACTCCTTCATTCCTCAACCATACAGGAAAAGATATCTATCTTCTTTCGGATGACCTGGTTTGATAGCTCTATGATACAAATGACCCTAGAATTTACTGCCAGGGAGATTGACTCAATATTAATTAGCAAAAATGAAACATGTTATCTGACAAAGACCTAGTCCTAAAATTAGAACAGTAATACTAATTACTAATATGCCTAGTCTATGTGTTCAATGATCTGAGAATGTATTTGCAGCTCACTCTTGCATGCTTTTTGGAAAAGTAAGTGGCCCAGAATCATTATCCCTTGGAAATGTTGCTGTTTTATCTGGGGCTAATTTGGACAACTGGAAGAGTCTTCTTTGTACAGTTGCCAAGTTGATATTAGACTAATTTTGTCATGTGAAAATTTGAGCTCTCATCTGAATTCTTGTCTAACTAATGAAAGTGAATCACAGATGCTTCTTGAGAAGAATCGTAGCTTTGTCTCTTTTTCATGAGGTTGAGGGTGGGATGGGGGGTCTTCTACAAAGAAAAACTTAAATAAGCTTTCCAGGTATCATAAAAATTTCAACAGTTCTTCCTGCTCCTCTGAAATCCAAGATGTGCAGATGTTTCTTTAAATAGCAGCATGTGTTCTTTGGTCTCTTCTTATTTTTCTGCACCAAGTGACACCTTTTGCAGGACATGTGTCAGATAGTTTTTTTTTTCTGTCTCTATTTCTCACCTGTATAATTCTACTAGGGAAATGGAGGCAGGAGGAAGTAAAAATATTTCCTCAAGATCAGATGGATTGTCAAATCCAGATCTTGTTTCCAAAGCCTGTGATCTTTCCCACATCCTTCCATTGCCTGTATAGAGTATGTTCTTCATGGAATAGCATTATGATACATGTAGCTGTGCATAAAAAAGGAGGGGCTGGGGATAGGGCTCAGTGATAGAGCCCTTGCCTATCATGTGCCTGGCCCTGGGTTCTGTCCCCAGCACCACCTAAAAAAAAAACAAGCCAAAAAAGTTTGGTGTAAAGATCATCAGAACATAAGGTTAATCACACAGAATGACTGGGTGGGCTGTTCCTATACAGTTTCAAGAATAAATGCTTTAAGTTACTATTTTGGATGTTTTGAACTTTTAAAATAATAACAGGCATAATAAAAACATTCTGGAAGAAATTTTTATTTGCTTATGGCCTTTATCTTTTTATAAAATCAATTACTACTGTGCCATTCTATAGTTTTCTAGTTGGAGAACTGAAATAATCAGAGGCTGTTTATATTAATGCTTATAGTATTCCACAGTGCCTAATGCATGCTCTGCATTCAAAAAGCTTTGGGTGAGTTTAATTGGGTTCTTTATCTTCTACATGGTCATTCTCCCTAGTGTCTTTACATAGACTGCAGATTCTCTTGTACCAAAGGACATATTATACAAGATATAGTGTCTCTTGTATAGAGTAGAAGAAGAGATAAGGTAGATGGATTAAGTTCTCTGCTTTCTGTAAAGTTGCTCATTCTATTTCTTGACAGGAATTGAAATGGTTCAGAAGAGTCATATGTGAAATAAATTAGAAAACCAAAACCAAGGAGAAGATACAAAATAAATATTGTTGGCAGAATGATTATATGTTTTACATGACAAACTTTTACTCTAAAGCCCATAGCATCATCATTATTACTCTTAAAACTTTGATTAATTTTGTTTCTGTACCAAGACCAGATTTGGTCTGGATTTCAGGAGGCTTGTCTCTCCCATTCTAACTCTAGCTCAGTCGTTTGTAATTGGGATAAATTTTGCCCTGCAGGTGATATTTTGGACACGTCTTGAGGCATTTTTGATTGTCATAACTGAAGGTCTGTTGGTTGCTACTGGAATCTGGTGGCAGTGACAGTGATCTGCTGAAGCACCACATAGTCCTTCTGCCCACCTCAGTAAAGAGTTTTCTGACCCCAGTTGCCCACAGTGCCCTGTAGAGAGACCCTGCTTAGTCCTACTTCCTGGCTTTAGCTTCAGATTCTCTGACATATTGATGGTGGTTCTGAACTTTTCCTTTATATCCTAAACTTGTGTACATACCTCTGATAGTTCTTTGATTTCTTTCTCCTTCTCTACCTCCAGAAGAGGAACCATTTTCTATTTATATTAGTATTTCCCATGGCAGATGTTCAATATTACACTTAGGAAACTATGAATTAATAATTCCTTAACACAAGATTCTGGACATTATTAGTACATGAGAATAAAGTTGTCTAATAATTGTATTCTTTTTAGGATCAATAATTTTGAGATTTTAGGAATTTGATGATTGCAACAATAGTAAAAATGAGAAGGAATATTTATAAATGGCTTTCTTAAAACAGACAAGATAATCTTTTAAAAAATGAATTAGACCCACACAAGTCAAATTGAGCATGAATTGAAAAACCCCCAAAGTGTGCTTCCATTAATTTACTAACATAAACATAAATGTTTATTTATGCCTTTATTACTAAATCATGATTTTGTTCACATATTTTTGTAAAGTTAATATAACCTTGTTGACACATGAATTCTATATTTCTGACTTTTATATTTTATTAAACCATTTCATGGCTAGGAACTGATAAATGTTTGAGGTGATGGACTAATTACTCTGTTCTGATCATTATACCTTGTAAATTTGTGGTGAATTATCACACTGTCCCCTCTAC
This sequence comes from Urocitellus parryii, assembly GCF_045843805.1. NCBI lineage: Eukaryota > Metazoa > Chordata > Mammalia > Rodentia > Sciuridae > Urocitellus > Urocitellus parryii. The sequence goes on from NC_135532.1 coordinate 110,211,490, forward strand.
ATATTCAGAATTATATCAATTAAAATTAAAAGTTATTTTGTGGCTTTGAGAATAGAATAATGGAATTTTATCATGTAAACATATATAGTATTAATAATCATTTTTATTCCAAGTAAGAGTAAAATTTCTTTTATTGTGTGTAGAGTACTAGGGATTGAACAAAGGGGTACTTTACCACTCAGCTACATACCTAGGCCTTTAAATTTTTTTTTATTTTGATAGAAGGAAATTCCATAGAAGACAGGAAGAGGATTGAGAGAGAGGGAGGAGAGGAAGGTATGGGGAAGTACTGGGGTACGATATCTACCAATTATGCTAGGTCTCTGTATGAACGTACTGCAAGGGTACCACATATATATAATTATAATGTACTAATAAAATAAAGTAATAACAATAGAAGAGAAATCCATGGAGTAGAACAAGTAGATCGGGGGAAAGAGGAATGAGATTGATCAAGTTGTTATGTGTATATGTGAATATCGTAGAATGTGTAACTTGTGTCATTATAATTCACCAATGAAAATATTATAAATATAACAACAAAAATGTATTTTAAGACAAAGTCTTACTAGTTTGCAAAGGCAGGCTTTGTGTGGGTGACTCTCTTGCCTCAGCCTCCTGAGTATCTGGGATTATAGGCATGCACCAGTGTATCCAGCAGGAGTCAAAATTTTTACCAGCTTTTTTCTTTATATCTAATTCATCTTATTGCTTTGTTCCAGTAATATTTCTCCTCTCATTTAAGTGTCAGTTAAAGAACTTGAAAAGTACTATCCTAAAATGGTAAAAATTGAGCATAGTGCATCTTATGAAAATAGTTTTTAAGGAGTAATGTGGGTGGAAAATGGTTTGGAGATGATGGAGGAGGGGCAGTGAGGTAACAGAGACATCAATGTAGACTTTCTACTGAGAAATTTGACTATGGAGGGGAAGAGAGGCCTGGGAGTAGCTAAAGGGGAGGTCAGGTGATGGGGGAATTTATCTTTCTGTAGGAGAGATGTTATTATATTTAATTAATTAATTAATTCTAATTAGGTATCTATGATAGCAGAATGCATTTTGATTCATTGTACGTAATTGCATCCCAACTTCTCATTTCTCTGGTTGTACACTATGTAGCATCACACCTTATGCACAGTCATACATGTACTTAGGATAATGATGTTCATCTCATTCCACTGTCTTTCCTGCCCCCATGTCCCCTCCCCTTTTACCCTCCCCTTTGTCCAAAGTTCCTCCATCTTTCCCATGTCCCCCTAATTATGGATCAGCATCCACTTATCAGAGAGAACATTTGACCTTTGGTTTTTTGGGATTGGATTACTTTGCTTATCATGATATTCTCCAACTCCATCCATTTACCTGCAAATCCCATAATTTTATTTTCTTTTGATGCTGAGTAATATTCCATTGTGTATATATACCACAGTTTCTTTATCCATTCATCTACTGAAGGGCATATGGGTTGCTTCCATAGTTTAGTTATTGTGATTGAGCTGCTATAAACATTAATGTGGCTGTGTTACTGTAGTATGCTGTTTTTAAGTCTTTAGGATAAAGACAGAGGAGTGGGATAGCTAGGTCAAATGGTGATTCCATTCCAAGTTTTCTAAGGAATTTCCATACTACTTTCCAGATTAGTTGCATCAATTTGCAGTCCTACCAGCAAGGTATGAGTGTGCCTTTTCCCCCACATCCTCCCCACACTTTTTGTTGTTTGTATTCTTGATAGCTGCCATTCTGACTGGAGTGAGATGAAATCTTAGAGTAGTTTTGATTTGCATTTCTCTAATTGCTAGAGATGTTGAAAAAATTTCCCCTATTTGTTGATCAATTGTATATCTTCTTCTGAGGGATGTTATATTTACAAGCCACCAGTGTCAAAGGTTTTGATTCATTCCTCTCCTGTTATATCATATGAAAGGTTTTAAAATTTGAAAGTCTTACAAATTCCTCAATGCATCACTAAAATTATAATGTGCCCAGAGATTAATGCTTATTGCAAATAACTACAACATACTATGGCACAAATATATCTTAAGTCATTTCAATATATAGTTGTATAATATAGCACGAATATATCTTGACTAATCTCAATATGTAATGTTTTATTTTAATTGTTACATAACTTTGGTTCATGTGGTAAGTTTTATTTTGTCAACTTATAATCCTTTAATAAGCATATCTATCTATTGTATTTATTAGTAATAACGTTCATTGAAGAAAACTGTTGGGAACATAGTCTTTTATATCAAATCAGAGTTTTTTGTTTTTATTTTTTAATGAAGATACACGAGAGAAATTATTTACAGGTATGAGTTTCACAGAAAACTCCATTATTCAGGTAAACTTCCTGCAAACTTTGTGCCTAATTTTGTTTTCCCTGTGGCTGAGGCTTCTAGAAAGCTCAGTCAAAAAGCTAAATGTTAAAAAAAAGAAAGAAAAAGCTAAATTTTGGCCTAATACTAACATTAATATGAGCTTATTTTAACCATTTTAAGTGATACATGATATCTGTGCATGTTTAGGGGTACAGTATGATGATGTCATACCTGTGTACAATATGTTGTGTGTAAATTTGACTCTTACTTTTGTTTCTACCCCATTTCCTTTCATTTCATTCTAATTTCCACATTTATTTTGATTCTCATTTTATTGTGTATGTTTTCAAATACTTTGGAGTTATTTGGAATAAAAGTAAATTAAACAATAAAATAGTATTATCAGGGAGCAAGTTTCTTTGTATGTCTATAGGACTTAGTGACTTGCATGCAGAAGCCATGAAATTAATGTATTTTGCTGTTGATGTTAAAAATGACTGCAAAATGACAAAAGTCCTACTGATCATCACAGCTGACATACAGAAATCAAACAAAAACCACCACCACCACAAAACCCACCCTAATCTGGGCTCCCATTTACATTTTCTGAAACCACTGAGAAGTTTTCTCGGTCCCAGCCATTATTTTCCTTGAAGGAAGCAGGAGCTACCAGTGGTTACCATGATATTTTTGCTCCAGTGACATGTTTTTCCCTGTAAATTGTGTGAAAGCTGTGTGGATGGGGAGCTCTTTGGATGTTCTACTGTTGGAGCTGTTGTTTCCTACCTAGTTAATTGAAGGGTGTTTAATAAGACTTGCCAGAGACTGTGAGTACATTAAAACATGCAGACATTCTTTGCAGACAGATGTGGACCTCTGTACAATGAGGATAGTTTGAGAAATAGAGGAGTGGCACAAATTCAGCATTCAGATTTATTGTTTCTGTAGTTTTATTTTTAGTTTTTTTGACTTTTTGTAAAAAGCAGGTCAAAGTTTTCAAAGTGTTCATTTAAAAACACTTAATTGTGCCAAATTTACACTTTTCATGCAATAAACTTCAAATGTTCAACAGCTAAAAAGCTACATATGGAGTGAATGTAAATACACATACGTTGGCAGTGTGTGTTATGTATCAGGAGAAGAAAAGGGGTTGAGTGCACATGTGATCAGTGCAGTACCTAAATGCAGAAGATAGTTTTAGTGGGTACTTTGCACTTGTACTTATCAGGAATTCTTTCTATTTCAGGAACACATCTGCTTGAAAAAGGATTGTGATTTCCAGTTGATAACTCTATGGAGAATTAGTGTAATATTAATGTAACTACCAACCTATTTATCTATCACTACCAGTTTCTATGACTATGCCAATATCTAAGTATAGATCTACTTCAATATGTAACATATACATACATATACAGCATATATATTTACATATATAACTATATAGTGACAAAAGTAAGATATATGTCATATATACATATATATGTGTGTGTATGTATGTATATATATAAATTTGTGGCATCTCAGTCAAGTAATAGAGCATAAAATATTAAAACTGGAAGAAACATTATCATACACATTAATCTAAGCCCTGATCCTCATTGTAACAGAAGGTAGTATAGCATAATATTACATAATATAAAATTTGACAGTTTAAAACATTTTGATCATAAGATAAGTCTGTACCATTGTTCCTCAGAATCTATATTGTAACAAGTTATCAAGGTGATTTTTATGGCTCAAATAAGTTGGGGAAAAATGAAATTAGTAGCCAGATATGTTGGCGCACTCCTGTAATCTCAGCAGTTTGGGACCCTAACGCAGAAGAATTGTGAGTTTAAGGCCAGCCCCAGCAACTTAGTGAGTACCTATCTCAAAATATTAAGGCCTGAAGATGTAGCTCAGTGGCAAAGTATCCCTGGGTTTAATCTCTAATGCCAAAAAAAAAAAATTGAAAAAATAATTTTGAGGTGATTGTATGAATTATTCTCCTATTAGAAAAAATGCTGAGGTAAATATTGCCATTCATATTATAATATTTTAGTCAAATTTTAAAGATGAATTTAGAATGAACTTTAAAATTATGTTTACTATTTTATAATTCAGGAGAGCACAAAGCATTGTGAGAAATCATAAAAACCCAATATTTTGTGGGTTACTTTCAGAGTTTCTTTTTCTAAGTCTAAAGTTATAATCCACATCAGTTGTGAAAGTGAACATTTTTGTGATTATGAAGTATTAAATTAAGAAAGCATATAACAGGCTGGGGTTATAGCCCAGTAGAAGAATGTTTGCCTACCATGTGTGAGGCACTGTTTGATCCTTAGCACCACATAATAAACAAAATAATGTTTATTAAAAAAGCATATACCCTTAACATATTGGTATATTATATATAATAAATGTGTTCATTATTTTTCTTGATGTTTACTTCTGTGTGCTCAGAGTAGGTGGCTGCAGAACTAAAATTTCTGGTCCACTTCTAATAAGCTTTCAGAGTCTGTTGAAAAACAAATGCACAAAAAGGAAGATATTACAACTGAACTTCTTATTACAAACAAACAAACAAACCAAAAGAAACAAAAAAAAATGATACAGTGATTATGTCTTTCTTTAGCTTAGGGGTGTGAACCAAATGTTTATAATCACTTATTTGGCAAACTGGGTTTTCTCTATCCGTTATGGTTCAGGAGTCAAAACCATAAGATACCTATAACAGAGGACTTTTCCAGGGCACAAAGCTATCCAAATTTATGTCACAGGAAATGTTTACATGGGAGCAAGAAGCTCTTGCATCACAATAAACCATAACATCTGAGAGTTCAAATTTCCATATTTTTCTTGGCATAATGAAGAGGAAATATTTTGATATTGTATAATATACTTTAATTAAAAACAAATCATAAAGTTTCCAAATAGCACAAATGTGTGACTTTAGCATTATAATAAATCTTTTTCATTATTAAGTAGATATAAAGATAGAAACTATAGCATACATAAAATATATTTTTAAATCTGAAAACATTTATTTTAATCAAAATAGGATTTGACTTGGAGTAAGTTTTAAGAGTTGTATCATGTCAGTTTGCATCAGGAGAAATTGAAGTGTGTTGCCTAGGTGATATGGAGACATCTAAAGCATGTAATTCCTTAAAGAAATAACAAGTTAGGTTTTAGTCCTTAAGGAAACATTGTCAGTTTTTCTGCTTCTAAAGTCCATCTTTTTAACACTCCATTTATCATAAATATACAAATAGTTGCTAATATTATACTTAAAAACATTTCATAGTTATTTTGATGCCTTTTAATGACTCAAGGTCATTGGCATATAATCAAGAAAACTTTCAAACTAGGATCTTGACTATGATAGTAGCTAAAAATATTAGTTAATATGTTTTTGAAAACATAGAAATACATTTTATATGATAAATAATTGCATATACATGTTGATTTGTGTTTGGAGACAAGTCATTTGAGTTATTCAGAGATGCTCAGAATAACCAAGAGGTATTTATCATAATTTTGGTAAAACGTGCTGTTCTGAAAAGATAGGAGAAATAATAAAATCAATGTACATTTTCAAATTGAAGTATCAGACTCAAGTTACTAAAGAGATTATTAAATAAGTGACTATTTTCTCCTTTGCAAATAAGGCATTATTAAATTAAATCATTTGACATTAGTATAGTCAACAATTTCCCTTGACAGTTTAGATTAAATAATCTTGGATTTCCTTACTCTTAAAAAGATAGTAGTATTGTTACTAATTTCATGCAAAAAATCATAAGATTCACTGTTTAGATGCTTATTTTTAATGGCAATTAAAATAACAAAAATATGAATGTTTCAGATCTATGTTTTCAAGTAGAAAAGACAGGATCGGGTACTATACCCTCAAAGGCTAAACCAAGGAGAAATGAGAATTACAGTGGCGCAGCTTCTGGCTACAGGGGCCTTACGCTGTGAACTCGTTAGTAGTAAACTTCATCTTCACTACAGGTGGGCACCCAGGCTTGAAGGTACTTTCTAACTTAGGACCAAAAATCATATAAAGCTTTGCATAATTTTAGGTTTCATTACATTTGAGTTGCACCTGGATGTAAATAGCTAACTAGAATAAACTAATGACTTGCTTAGTGTCGAAACAGGGCTGGTGTAGGCAGCTCTCCCTGTCTGGGCTCTCCTGTGAACTTCTAAACGTCGGTTTTAGTTCAGGAACAGCCTCCAAATAGCATGTCGCCTGCTCTTCATAGCATCCCAGGGGCAGCTCCATCAAACAGCAGCGCCTGCGCCCAGAGAAGAGAACGCTCCAGATGCTGCACTGAATGGATTATTGCCAACAGAGGATTCCAAACTTTGGTTTATGCTGTATGCTTTCAAGACTCTGGGCGAGAGGAGGTGCCAGATGTGTTTTATGAATGCCATCCTGAGAGGTGAGAAAGATGTGTCCCCATGGGTGAAGATGGCAGAAGCTAGCTGTGCTCCGACCCAGCCTTCGGCCTTTTAGTCGTGGGAAACTATTCCAAGGGGAGCGTTACCAAACCCCTTGTGAAAATGGCATCTTAGGCAAACGGTGGAGAGAGAGAGAAAAAAAAAGAGGAAATGTGAAACCAGGACTGGGAAGGGCAAGGGAAAAAATACCAATAGGACCATCAAGAGGGAAGAGCTTGCTTGTTAGACACAGTATCTACCTTCAGAAAGGATGCAGGGAGTACCTCGTTTCTTCCTAAAAGGAAAACACAAGGTGTCAATGGTGAGATCCACCTTCCCTTTAAAGCTTAGCACAAATTCATCAAAATCCTGGTAGATTACATAATATACACTTGTTTCAATGGTAAATCTGTGCGCCAAACATGAATTTTTAAAAAAATTTATTTGTGTGTGTGTGTGTGTGTGTGTGTGTCTGTCTACACAGGGAATTGAACTCAGGGGCACTCTACTCCTGAGCCACATCCCCAGCCCTATTTTGTATTTTATTTAGAGACAGGTCTCATTGCGTTGCTTAGCGCCTCCCTTTTGCTGAGGCTGGTTTTGAACTCCTGATCCTCCTGCCTTAGCCTCCTGAGCTGCTGGGACTACAGACATGCACCACTGTGGTGGGCCTTAAACATGAATTTTTGTGTTCACGATAATTCTTTGAAGTCAAAGACAGTGTACTACCATGATACGGTGATCTCTTGTCTGTGCCTTCATCCTCCCTTACCTGGCTCCTTTTTTTATATCTTTTGGCTCTTAGATTTTTGGTGATTCATTACCAGTGTAGATCCTGTTATTCACAAACACTGGCTTGTTTTTCCTCTCATCTCAGTGGCTCTGGATAGCATCTCCCCTGGACTTGGAACTTTTTGTTGTTTACTTAACACTGTTTATTATTAAGGTTCAGATGAAGGGGTGCCTCCTCCTGGAAGCTTTCCTTGATCTCTCTTCCCCACTCAGCACATCTCTGTACACCCACTGCACTCTTTGATTGCATTATACTTATTATTTTTCTTTATCTTTCCCTCAAATGGCTGCTGGCTTGTATGACTCCAGAAATTAGATTTATTGCATTATATGAACCCATTTCCTTAGAATGTAGATGTTCTGTAAATAACAAAAAGTTTAGGAAGAATGCATGCTGGAGGTGTCTAATAATTTGTACATCTACCCCAAGGAAAGGTTAACTTGTACCACTTTATAAAGAAAAGTATTGGGGTCCTAGTTTTGCAATAACTATGAACTCTAATAAAAATCCTTCAGGTATCTGGTCAGGCAAAGCTCAGGTAAGAAGGTCATTTCTTGGTAGGTAGAGAGATATTGAAGTGACTATTCTAAGAGGATCAGAAAAGTTGAACATACTGCAATAAGTCATTCAGAAATTGTGGATGTAATTTTATTTAATTTCTTTTTTATTTTTCTGAGAGTAGCTTCTGTCATTTGCTCATCCATTCATGTATTTATTTGGAGGAACTTGTAATAAGCTAAGCACTATGTGAGGCTCCTGAGAAACAGGCTGGTTGTAGCATGTTTTTGTCTCTGAGAACTCACAGGCTGGTCAAAGGTATTTTTATGGCTTGCAGACAATCCTGCAAGGATGAAAACATTTGAGGGATGAGAGTGAAGCTTATTAAATGCAGAAAAATCTTCAAAGAGAAACAGCTTAAGTCAAATCTGCAGAATGAACAGGAACAAGTAGGGAGGGAGAAGCTGGCAATGCAGATATCCTCAGGCAGCATCCATGTGGGTAGAAAGCTCAGTACATGTCTTTTATTTTCCTGGGTAGGACTTTGGAAGAGAAGGAACACAGTAGAAAAGGCTACCTGAGATGGATCATGATGGTGGAGGTGGGAGGAGCTCACCTCCATTCCCTACAAGCCTGTGACACTGACACAGCCTAAGCCTCGGTTTCCTCATCTGAAAAGTGGGAATAAGTAAGAATGAGTGAAGTGTAAAACCCTTGGCAAAGTAAAGAACAAACAAATGCTATTTTCTTTTTAACAAATCATGACCATTTCTAGCATGTCTTTTTTTTTTTAAAGAGAGGGAGAGAGATTTTTTGTAATATTTATTTTTCAGTTATCGGCGGACACAACATCTTTGTTTGTATGTGGTGCTGAGGATCGAACCCAGGCTGCACGCATGCCAGGCGAGCGCGCTACCGCTTGAGCCGCATCCCCAGCCCTCTAGCATGTCTTTTAATAACAGTTCTTAGCATGCTTTTATGCACAGATTATAAATGCTCCAGAATGTAGAAATGAGTATTGTTTGGTTCTAGCTGTGGTGTCCCTGATAGCGATCCCTGGGCCACCAGGCCCAGGCTGAGAGATGGCTGAGCAAGGAAAGCCTGCCCTGAGCTCCCGAAACTCCATTGCCTTTTCTCATCTGCATTTGTAGCTTGAAACCTTAACCTTTTATCATTATTTTAAACATGATGTTTTCATGTTTAACTGAAAATCACATTAACAGAGTTTTGACTGATAAGTCAAAGGGCTTAAAAAGGGAGTTAAAGTCATTCTAAGAGCTCAAGAATTTGTCAAGTCTGACATATTTAATAAAGATGATCCAGTCAAGTGTGGAGATGTCGGAGAGATGGAGTGGGATATTATTTAATTGGTTCAGAATTTGAAAGGGTGAGAGTAGACTCATAGTAGAGCATTTGCCCCATATTAGCACTAGCCAAGAGGATAATTCACAGTTTGGTTAAGGACATTAACCAAGCAAAAATGATTTTATAATGCAATTAATTATATATTTTGCTTAAGCTATATTTTTAAGTTATTTTCTAAACAATATGATCATACCAGAACATCTCCTCATTTAAGAAGCATTGGTGAAGTGTCATATTTCCTTTGCATTGTATAAATGTAATGAAAATTAATTAATAAAAAATTAATGAAGTCATTAATTTTTTTTGTATTTGAAAATGATATCTTCAGATGTCAAAAAAATCCTGTTAGCAGCGGGGCATGGTGGCACACACCTGTAATCCCAGTAGTTCAGGAGGCAGAGGCAGGAGGATCGATAGTTCAAAACCTGCCTCAGCAATGGTGAGGCGCTAAGCAACTCAGTGAGACCCTGCCTCTAAATAAAATACAAAACAGGGCTGGGGATGTGGCTCAGTGGTTGAGTACCCCTGGGTTCAATCTTGGTATCTCCCCCCCCCCAAAAAAAAATCCTGTTTGTAAGGTTTTTTACTAACAAAGACTGTCTTTTCATAACTTTTTGTTTTGTTTTGTTTTTGCACAGGGGATTGAACCCAGGGCTCTCTACCAGTGAGCTACACTCCAAGCCCCATCCCTCTTTTTGTATTATCATTTTGAGACAGGGTCTTGTTTGCTAAGTTGCCACAGCTGGCTCTGACCTTGCAATCATCCTGCTTCAGCCTCCAGTGTAGCTTCTTGAAGCATTTTTTTTTTGTCACAAAATTAGTACATATTTAAGTAAAATAAAACGAAACCATACATACATGCATACAAAATATCAATTGCTACTATTGTTAGCATTTTGCTATATATATTGTTTTGTTTACTTTTTTTCTATGGATAATATTAGGATATCCTAACTGCTAAAACAGATACCCTCTAAAATATCAGTGGCACAAACCAATAGATGCTTATTTCTCATGCAGGAGGGGTCTGCAGCAGGGTGGCTGTGCAGTGGCATTCTGCTCCTTGTAGCCACACAGGGCATTGCCACCAATGTCTGCTACTGCACTTTCCGGGCCTCCCATTCCTAGCCAGGGGGAAGAGAGGATAGAGGGGAAGGTGCTTAGGGTTTCAGATCACAGGGTGGTGAGCATCACTGCCATTTGCATGAGGAAATGTAGTTTAGCTACATGCCCTTATGAAGGGGAAGCAGGTTTAATGTTCCTAGCCGTAGCAAGTGTGTATGTAAACAGAGTCAGGCACCATACACATTCTGCTTTGCAATATTGTTTATTGACTTAGCAATATACATTAAACTTCTTTCCCTCTTATTTATATCATCCTTCTTTGATTGTATCAAATATATTTAACTTGTTAAATCAGTTTATGCCTGAACATTTTGGTTATTATTAGTTTTCATGAACATATGCAATAGTCTGACAAGGTTCATGTAATTTTGCATTCAAGCCTGGTTGCTTCCTTAAAAAAAAATTCCCAGAAGTGGAGTTGCTGACCAAAGGGTGTGTACTTTAAAAAAAAAAAAGACTTTGTTCTCTTTCATAATGGAGTCAAGGAATAAAAGCTGAAATATCATACTTGGCATCCTTTCTATTTCAGTGTGAATTAAAGAAACAATCATCAAATACTTTACCCCACATCTACTAGGTGATTGTTTTGTGCAAAAGGAATTCAAGAGAAGTAATGAACTTTGTTTTTATAAGAACAGTACTTTTTCTATATATTTAATATTAAAAGAGAGTTTCACTTTCTGGCCTCCCCAATTTAGTAACTTGCACTTTTTACTGTAATGATAGAAGGGCAATAGTTAATTTTCTTTTTTAACTATAAAAAAGGAGGTGTCTACTCTGTAACAAATATATTTGAAAAAAGAAGTATTAAAATGGATTCTTTCCATTTGCAGGGAAATGGTGGGAACTGGAGAACGTTATAGTAACTGAAACAAGCCAGACTCTGAATGTCAGTGGTTGAAAGTTCTCTCTCCTATGTGGAAGTTAGAAAAAAGGAAAAGAAAGGTGGTGGTGGTCGTGGGCAATCTCATGAAGATCACAGAGAGACTAGTAGGGTAAAGGAAATGGGCCAGGGGAAGGGGGAAGAGGAGGGATAGGGGAGGTTCTGGGCAACAACACCAACCAAATTATACTGTTAAGTACTGTGCATGTACTAATACAGAACAAATACATCATTCTGCATAATTATAATGCTCCAATACAATATGAAAAAATTATTCTTAAAAATTATTGTCACAGTGAGTTTAATATCATTACCAGTATAGGTGACCCCAAGCCACACAATTAAACGGGACATAAATCTGGGGAAATAATGAACACTGGGTTGGAGAATACAGGAAGAGATGACCTCAAAGCCATGCAGCTGCTTTGGCTTCCTGCATTTATTGATACCTGTGTATTATCATTCTAAATTATGAATTCCCATGGCCCAAAGTAGCAAAAGACAACCTTAAATTTTAAGTTTGATTTTAAGCATGAACATATTTAAATTTTAAAGAAGTTTAAAGACCTGAGGCATCCTATGAGCATTCTAACTTTTGCTCATGATTTTTTTTACTATATTAAAATAATTACATTTTTAAAGGAACATATAATTAAATTTTTTGGGGGGAGGGGGGCTGGAGACAAAACAAAACAAAAAAAGAGCACTGCAAAAAACCAAGAAGTTTGTATACCCTTTAAAATTACATAGAATGATTTTATTCTAATGGCATCATCTATATTTCCTTCTACTATTTATATCTATTATTTATAGTTATAGTTTGAAATAGTGCATTTCCCAGACTTGGATTTGGTGCCATGTTTATGTGTGTATCAGATAGAAATAATGTTTACCACAAAATTCATTCATTGGATTCTCTCTCTTTTTTTATTGTAAGACATAAATCTTTAGTGAAAAGACCTCAAGTCTCTGGTGCTGGGGTTGTGGCTCAGTGGTAGAGTGCTCGCCTAGCACCACATAAAAATAAATAAAGGTATTGTGCTCAACTACAACTAAAAACCACATATTAAAAAAAAAAAGATCTCAAGTCTACTGAGGTTCTCTATGGGAAAAAATTTCACAAAATGAAAATAAATATGTTTTGTTATTAGATTCACAAGTTGAAGGTGTGCAAAATGCACATCTCTGATATATAAGTACTCTGCAAACAAATAAATTGGTACATGTGAACCTTTTCATGCTGGTAGTGGAGACTCTAAATGCTCAGGATGGTCTTGTCTCAGCTCAATGAAGAGGGTGTTTTTCAAAACTAATGGGAATATCTGGTAGAAGATGAGATAATTACAATTAGAAAAAAAACTAGTAAATAATGTGAACAAATTTACATTTCTTTTAGTGTATCTTTTTTTGGTGTCTAAACTCATCTCACAATTACTTCTTCACAGATATTTTTAAAAAGCATATTTCTACTTTATTCATCATTGAGATATTGTAGTGAGATACAAAATTCACTTTCTTCAGCTGTCTTATTCTGCTTTAGGTGAGGGGAGCATCCAGAAAACTATAATTTCAAAATGTAAGTACTCTTAGAGAGACAAGAAGGATCTGAGCCTTCTGGAAACAAGAGACTGAATCCAGAATAGCAAAGGGCTCCTGAAGGAGAAGGTCAGGGTCAGAGTGCTTCATATTTGCATTGATACGACTTGTATTTGGAAGTGTTTCATTACTTATTAGTTCTCACCATTTGTTAATTCTTCTGATCATTCAAAGAGGAACTCATACAGTTACCAGGTATTGGTTCAAGTTTTTGAATAAATATTGTAAAAGCTACTGGAATATGGTCTATATCGAAACATAGTAGTCCTGTTAGCTTGTCTTCTTTTGACATTATTGCTGATGTTCCCATTTTAGATAATATCAGTTGCAAATATTATTAAGATATTCACAACTTAAAATTTAAGGTGAATTTATACTGCAGGGATATTTATAGGGCATAGATATGATCATGAGGTTATGTAAGAAGTTTTGGTCCTTTCAAATTTAAACTTATTTCTATTCAACCCTACAATTTTATTTATTTTTATTCCATATTTATCAATTTCTATTCAATTCCACAATTTTATAAGTGATAACCATCCTATCCAAATAGACTTTGGACTTGAATGGCTCAATCAAGGGGGATTTGATGGTCTTGAAGTGGCCTGTGGGAACCTCAAGAAGGAACAGAAAATCGGGAAGCCGGGAAGGAACTTTTGTGGGAGCTGCCTGAAGTCAGGAAGCCTTCTTCCGGAAGACGCAGGGTCTCTGTGAAAGGCTCCCAACAGCTGGGCTGTAAAAGGTACAGCTGGAGCGGTTGGAAGGGAAATTGGAAAGGCCTGAAACTGCAGAAGAACAGGGTAAAATGAGATGTGCCTTGCTCAAGACAATAAAAGAAAGGCAGGAACAGCTGCAGGGCTTGGAGCTCTGAGGCCCAGCAAACCCAGTTGCAGGAAAGGCCTGAGCAAACAGCAATGAGAAATGAAGACGGAGAAGACAAACGCTGGAGAAGAATTAATATGCTTAGAAAGTTTGGAGTGATGAGCTGAGGTAGTGAACATGAAAAGCTACAGAGGGCTGTACTGACAGTTTTGATTAGGCTTTCGGGTTAGCAACCCACTGGAAACACCATGCTAAGAAGGGTTTGAAACTCCACACTTGCTATCCAAACCAATTAAGTTCTGAGTTTGGATTATTGCGAGTTCTTAATTGGAGCATTTAAAACATTCCCTAATCTATTTATACGCCAACTAATAGGAAATCAATTTAACTTGCTCTACAAATGCTTCAAAAATATTAAAACATTTCCATAATTTTGAGAGATTTCTCATGTTAATTATAATAAGGTGCAGTGGTCAATTAATTTTTTCCCTTCATTATTAACAATGAGCTTTTATGAAATAGCTGCTTGGTGTAAGAGTGGCTTTCTGTCTTTGGGTCATTAGAGTGGCTGATATGAATTTAAAGGGAAAATAATATGAATCCTTCCAAATTTCTTTTCTTCAAATTATATAGCATTGTTGTCTTTTTTTTTTTCACTGCATAATATAGTCTGGCAAAAAAGTGAGTGTGATCTTAATTGTTAGACTTGTTTATTCCAGGGAGGAACCAATGGAGCTCTTACAGTAATTAACATATTTTCTCTGGTCTTCTCATTTTGTTAATGATATCTTATTGAAGGCTGTGCAGTAATTACTGCCCACTGAGGTACATACGCTGAAACAAATTAATGGCCAATGACCAATAATGATTACACTTGTAATTATCTATTGTGAAGTATAAGCAGAAAAAAATGAAATTAAAAACAATGTCCTTTGAAGCTAAAATTAAACTGTTTTTGTTAAAGTACTAAAAATCATATTAACAACTCAATGGAGAAATTATATTCTGTGACTTTATCATTTCTATCCATTTCATGTCAGTTACAAGGGACTAATTTTCCAAGTGTTTCACAGTTTCAGCTAGGGTGCTAAGGAGTAAAATGGTAGAGAACAATATAAATACGTTTTATATGTACTCTTAGGTGTTCACTTTTAGGTATTTGTGGTACTTCTACCTTAACATAAGCAACACAATTTTCAGAGATTAAAAAACAAAAAACCACAAAAACCAACTAATAATGTTCTATACCAGAAAATGTTTCCTTTTTCTGTCTTAAGAGGATATTTTTTTCCCTTAATATCTATCTATGCTTTGGAAATACAGGGATACTTACTACTTTCAGCAATTATAATATTCTTTAGGGCTCAAATCTGTTTCAAGGATTTTTTTTTTAGTTGCTGATGGACCTTTATTTTATTCATTTATTTGTATGTGGTGCTGAGAATTGAACCCAGTGCCTCACACATTTGAGGCAAATGATCTACCACTGAGCCACAACCCCAGCTCCTATTTCATGGTTTTATTTTTTTAAAAAAAGCAATTTTCCTATCACACAACATTATGTATCACAAAAGAGAAGTTGGTGATAGAGATTTAAGCAATTTCCATATGACCTAGTTGGATGTAATGTTGAACCTAAAGCCCTACTTTCTTTACACTACCAAGAGTTTCACATATATTTTACAGTTGAAAAATCAAATGTCAGTTGAGAGTCAACATAGTTAGTGCTTGAATTTCCTGGGTTGCAGGACAGGACAGTTTGGGTCTAAATCTGGGTTATTCATTGGCAGAAATCCTTGTCTCTGGGCCTTAGTATTCTGACTGGAGAAATGGGAGTTCTACTAGATCATGCCAAGGTCATTTCCAGGCTTAACACGTTCTGTGATATAATAACAGCCACATGAGAATGGCAATTATTTCATCTTATGTCTGTTTAATAATTGTGTAAAAACATCTTATTGAGATTTTTTTACATGATTTTAATTATTTGGAGTTCAATTCACAAAGTCAAATTTTCTTATTCAAAATTCTCAGGCCTCATCAAATATTCAGGATATGGACTAGAATAATACAGTTTCATTCATTTGAAATGAGCACCTAAGCCTAGATAATTAGCTTCAACTTATATAATATTTTCAAATAAACTTTAAAAACATTAAAATAATGTGCCTTTTTAGTAACAAGAATTAGTGAAGAGTACTTTTGCTTATTATGATATTTTGTTCATTATGAGAATTTGAGCCCCTGTCAGATCATAGTTATTTACGTATTTTTGTATCTCAAATCATCACATGCAAGTGTTCAGTAAGGAATTTTTTGAAAGAAAAAAAAATGAATGTAAAATATTTGTTTTGGGGCTATCTGTATTGCTGTTTTGTTTCAAGTTGTATTGTGTTTCAAGTATTCTTCAGAGAGGGACATTGACTTTCTGTACGATAATGTATGTGTTGCACAATGATGCAGTGAAGACCTGATTCTTTAAGTTTTATGATTGAGATATTGATAGCACAATGGGATCGTGATCTCGCTGTTATGAGTTGACTGTCACATCCAAATTACTTTTTTTTTTCACATATGAGAAAAGTGGGCATAATGAGGATGCAAATTGCTAGATTATTATGATCTAAAATCTCAGCCCAAGAGATTTTAGACTATCTATTAATGTTTATTAATATCTTCTTTAGGACCCACCAACAAAAGATGAGGGAAGTTGCTATGCACTTTGAGATTTTTCAGTACCTCTCACTGATTTTAATGTTTTTCCTTCAGTTTATGGGAATTGGTTTTGTCTGCCTTGCTGAACTTGGGTTTGGATGTTTGACAGTTTTTTATTTGCATCCCATTTGGATGTTTTTCAAAATGTCCAGACTATTCCCATTACATCTGAATAAGCATTCCCCAATGGTTTAATTCAAATTGTCTGGCATATCTCTAATTAGTATTGTTAATGCCCAGAGATTATTTTTTACCAAAATGACACTTTTGACTAGAGTTCACAGGTTAAATTATCAAAAGTTTTAAGGAAAGTTTTAAGTTAAAAAAAAACAAAAACAAATGGACTTCAATCAAAAACTCTTGATTGGGTAAAATGAAAAATGACAGAGTAGCCAAAATAAATTTCTCTTTGGAGGTAATTCCCAACTCAAAATAATTTTGGTGGTTATCTATTAATATATTTAGATATAGCAACACTGGAAAGCTGAAGGTTATGTAATTATGTGTAAAGAATATATAATTGCTAGTCTTGCAACAAATTTTAAATATGTCCAAATGTAGTATATGCCTGTACATTATAATTTTACCCAGTAAATAAAGGGAGTTTACTACAGTATTGTCACACATTGTTTCCTATTCTAACTTCATCAGCAATAAGTGTGTGTGTGTGGGGAAACAGGTTCTGAGAAAATTATTATCTAGGAGTATGCTGGAAAAATATATAAGTGAGTTTCTATCCCTGAAACCAAGAAATGCTGGTGTATATATTTTGTTTTGTTTTGTTTATTTTGCTCTGGGTCATTTAAGGAAAGTTATTTAAGAAATAAGAATACTTGTTGGATTTTTAAAATCCCGACTTTGCTTCATCGGACTGCTAACTGCACCATGAACTTGAGCCAGTGCTTTTTCATTCTGAGGCTTTTCTTCATCCGAAGCTCTGGATTTTCCCATCTGGAACATCACTGAAGACCTTTCAGAAACTATTTGCTGTTATGTATATCGGAGTTAACAATTCAGCCGATGTCTATATCCTTACAAATTCTCTTAAAGTGTATATGCATTTTTACAATTAAAAACAAATTTAACTGGGTGTGTATCTTGTATATGGAGGAAACACAATAGGAAGGAACATGTTTCCTTATTTTGTTCACATATCCAAAAATATTCCTACCGTGTCACTTTCCTCAATGATGTGTCTACTGGAATTATGGGCATAAGACTGTCACATTTATTATTGATATTTTTGAGGCATTTTGACATCTCTGTTCAAGGACTGACTGGATTGTGTTTACAGAAGCTTTTCAAGGCATCTGTTCTTAGCCACAACTGAGAACAGGGCCCACCGTGCAGACGGGAAGGATCCACCTAGAATTGGTTGAATTAAGTCCTTGCACCTGGATATAATTGTCGCGCTGCTGTGCTGGGGTTTTCTTAAGCTACTGGTAAAACAAATTAGCTCAATTTAAACTGGCATCCAGTAGAGAAGCAACAACTCACCTCATATAATGTTTTTCAAATAATTATTTTTGTATTGCCAGTTTTACCTCATGAATATTTTCCTGGGGGCTGGGTGATAAAAAAAAATGTAGCTAAACTACAGACATGAATAAAAATTCTGCTCAAGTTGTAGGCTTTGATATTATTGCCGTATAATTAAAATATGGGTAAATACGTGATTATAATTTCTGTTAAGCTGGATTTTCCCCTCTGCTAAACACAACATAAATTCAGACATTTAGTTGGGAGTCAGAGTTTAAGAAATATTCTTCTACCCATATGCAAATTTCATAAGCCATTGCCATATTTGCTGTGGATTTAACGGCATAACTATTTTCATAGATAGAGAAGATGCACCTAACAGTCGTGATAAACAGGAGTCAAGATTCATTTGGGTGTGTCAGTAGAATTTGTGGATCGCATTTGGTTGTGCATTTTTGAGTCATTTATACTTGGCAACCAAATTCACAAGCTTTCTGAAAATCCACTGAATCCACAACTTAGTGGCTGGAAAGAATTGTACTGGTGCTTGCGGGTTTATAGAACTAATACCCATATATGTTTCTCTGTGAATTTGCAGCTTATCCACCTAATTCAGATTTCATGGGCACAGAATAGATGTCTGGCATAATTCTCAGCACTGAAGACATAGCAGGAAAGCACAGGAAGTTTCTGCTTTCCTAAGAATTTTAACTATGGAGAAAAACCACACATGGAGGGTTGGGGAAACAGAGTCAGAACATAATTTGAGCTAGTGTAGAGTTCTATGAAGAATGTCATGTAGGACAATTAAAGAAAAGGCACAATTAGATGAATCGGGAAAACTTCTCTGAGCAGGTTTTCATGTTCATCTATGTATCAATAAGCACATATGTTATCTATATTCATACTAGTATTTTAAGATGCTTTCCTATTTTTAGCATCTTGCATAATGTGTAGCATAAGATGAGCAAAAAATTCTCAATGTGGTTCAAATGGAAAACATCAAGCATTTGCACATCTGTACACATATGTAGGGGCAGATATATAAAGTCTGTGGATAATATTTTCTAAATATAGGGAACACAACAGGTCAATATTATAAAATGCTTTATTATGAAGGCTTGGGTACAAGCCATACAAAACCTTTCCTAAGCATTTTTCTTCAGAAACTGTCGCTTCATCTGTAGTAATAATTTCTACTTACTTCCTTTTACGTTATATTGTCATCAGTTGTACACAAATTACTTTCATTTCTAGAGTTTACTACTTGACAAAGCTTTTCCTTTACTGTATCTTTGTGTTTCCAAGGCCCTATATCATGTGCAGAAACAAATCAAATGTGTTTTGGTAGAAGTATCTGATAGAAGGGATTCTTTTGTATTTCAATTAAAATGCTCAGAACTGACTATGTGGGAAAATTTCACTTGCACGTGGATGTTCTGAAAATACAATATTGTATTTAAGTGGCACAGCTGAGTTCCAAGCTCCAGCCATCCAGCTGGTTGCCTTGTGCTTATTGTTGGTGGCAAACACTGCAGCTGAATTCAGTTAGCAATGAGGACACTACTGCTATTGATGGACATGTCCACCATTTTTTCAGCCCTTTCCAATGTCAGCCATTGGCCATTACATACATCGTATTATCAGATCCTTATGAGACAGGTGTTGACTCATTTTACAGATGAATAATTGACTCTCAGTGAAGATGAAAAACTGTCCAACCCAGCTTGTCATAGATTGAAATAGACTATAATGATGTGAAGGGTATGATGTCCAATGAAAGCATAAAATCCTAAAAAATCTATTCAAAACATGACATAAAAATGGCCAACATGAAAAGGTGTTCAATATCACTCATTATCAAGGAAGTGTAAATCAAAATCACTATCAATCAACCTCACTCCTGTAAGTATATAAAAATGATTATTATTAAGAAGGCAAGAAACAGCAAGTGTTCACAAGTACACGGGGAAAAAGAAAACCTTGATGCATATTGGCAGGAACGTAAATTGGTGCAGATATATGGAAAACAGTATAGAAATTCCTAAAGAAATTAAAACTAGAATTACCATAAGACCCAGCAGTCCCTCTTCTGGGTATATACCCAAAGGAAATAAATTCACCACCTCCAAAAGATACCTGTACTTCCATACTTCCATGTCCATTGTATCAATACAAAATATTCACAGTGACCAACATGGATGAATGGATAAAGAAATGTTAGTATGTTAGTATATACACACACACACACACACACAATAACATATTATTCAGCCTTAAAAGGGGAGAATATCTTGTCATTTTCCACAACATGAGTGGACCTGGAGGACCTTATACTATTATGCTACATACAATAAACCAAGACATAGAGAGGCGAACATTTCTTGATCTCATGTGTAGAAAGAAAAAACAAACTCAGCCAACTATATAGAGATCCCTACAAAAACTGTGACTATTAGGGGTGGATGGGGGAGGCAGGAAATGGGGAGACATAGGTCAAAGAATACAAAGCAGCAAATATGTAGGATAAACAATTCAAGAGATCTAATATACAACATGAGCACCATAGTTAATAATTATGTATTCAAGGATTTTGCTCAATGATTAGGATAGAGTTGCTCTTGCCACAGGGTGAAGACTGAGCGACTGCGTGAGATGATGACACGTTAGTTTCACTATGGTATTCAGTTTACTACATAGGTATTTCCAACATCTTGCTCTCTATATGCCTTAAATATACACAATAAAATTTATTTAGAAATAATAAAATGAGTGTTTTAATTACCTAGTATGCATATGTGTGTATGTGTGTGTGTGTGTGTGTATGGTTGTGGTTGTATGGTGGGGAGATACAATTTTGAACGTCTGGTGGGGAAAGAGCGTGAAGTGTCAGGGATGTGTGTATTGGTATGTTTGGAGGGGTGTGTGTGTGTGCACATGTGTTTGTCATATGCACAAATATTTGCTTAGTTCTTTGATATCATGAGCTCTGAACGGACTTGGACTCGTTCTTTAGTAACATCTCCCTCGCTACAAAATGAACCTGGGAGGACTGGAGCCACTTTTTTGGACTGGCTCTCTGTTTCAATGCACAACATGACATGTGATGCAAAAAAATTAAAAAAAAAAGATATACTATGAGTTTGTGAGAGCAATGAAAGTTTAGCAAAACAATTGTATTACTAAGGCAATCTCTATCATGAAAGCCCCTAAGTTTTTCCTCCCATTAGCTTTTAAAGACTGCAAAGTAGGAGGAAACAGCAAACAAAAACAAAAACAAAAACCCCATGTTATTATTTTTTGTTGTAAGATCTCAAAGCTTATTTTTAAAATTATAACAATTAATGTGTGTTTGTATTGTTCTTCTGAGTTAGGTAATGTGGTATGAAATGTAAAACTTGAGAAAATAACACATTTAAGGCAAAGTCTAGCAATCGTTTGCCTCTTAAAAATCTAACATCCTCTTGCAATAAAAGAATAAGTGGCTGTATTTGTTGAGGCTAAAAAAGATAATTTATAAATTTGAAGCACTGGACAAGGATCACGGATATTCATATATATATTCATTCAGCGTGTTGTGGTATTGACCGATATGTGTGTTTCAACACATCATTCACACACATAGTCCTCTGTAATTGTCTCTGTAGCTCAGTGTGGTGCTGCCCCACTATAAAGGCATGCTGAAGGCTTTCCAGATATAATCTTGCGTTTTCAACATATGCATTCTTTTATTAATACAGGAAAAAGAAAAAAAATAGGTGCAAATAAAAATCCATACCCTGAAAACCAGGAAAACTATGAATTATTAGAACTCAGCTTTTTCAGAAATATAAAAATAGTGTAGATTTAACATGCAGTAAGAGAACATATTTATCTCCCTGTGGAAGGATGGATGGAGGGGAAGCTCAGTCCTCAACGGCTGGTAATTTATTTTATATGTACAGTGACTTCAGATACAAGTAGCTCAAATCCTTGAGCTCAAAGTGAGGCCATGCTCTGGATGTAAACATGGCACATATAAACCTCATTTTACATAAGTATGTGTTTTGGATGTCAGCAAAATAGAACAATATGTTGTAATAATAGATTCTACTTCAGTTATTGCTGAGAACAGAGTAGGAAAAATTCCTGTCCACAATCTATATTAATTAGGAGTGTGTGTGTGTGTGTGTGTGTGTGTGTGTGTGTGTGTGTGTTGGGACTGAACTCAGGCCCTCAGGTGAGCTAAACAGGCATTCTACCATTCACACCCTCAGACTCTTGGAGATGACATTTGGTAAAAGTTCCTTATAAGCAGTGCAGAACAAGCATATACTTCTCAGAAGGAGCTTGATGAGGAAGCACATAGTCTCTTTATGTTTTCCAGGGGGGACACTTAGTTCCTTCTATGGGCTGGGAGTAATCTCTCATAGAACTACAGCTGCCACAGCTATCCCAGTGAAACAAGGTGCCCACACACAGTTCTAAGACTTTTCTTAAGTTAATATTTAGACAAAAATGTGCTTGTGGCAGGATTTTAAATTTCCCAGCTCATCTGATCTAATCCTAGTGTTCCAAATCTAACTCTGAAGAGAAATTAAATTGGGTTTTGTTGAAAGATAGTGTAGTAGAGACTTATTACCAGGCTTTAGAAGTTTTCTGTCTGTCATGAAAGATTTGTTTTTATGGGACTGGATGATATATTGTGCATTTCATTGAAAATTCTGTTTTCAAAATTTTGATGTCACAAATTTAATTTCACTAGTAGATACCCATGGAGAGGTTATAGGAAAGTGACGTGAAGATAGGTAATTGGAAATGAAGGGGTGAATAATAATATAGTTGCTTCAAACAAAAACTAGGGGCATCTTTGACTTTCCCCACTGCCTTATTACTATGAATCCTGTACATTATGGTTTTGAATTAACTGTTGTGATTCTATTGATTTCTTTACATCCTTTATTGCACCAGCCACCATCTTTGTTGTCCCTTTTTAGATATCCTAAAATTCACTCTCAATATAGGAGTCAGTAAGAGTTTTGAAAAGTCTATATCCCACCATATCACTCCTTTGAAAGCCATCCATGAATTTATTCATAATGGCCCACACTGAAAGTAACATACATGTTCTTCCACCAGTGAATGAACAAGCAAGCTGTATTCATGCAATGGAACTCTTTCAGCTATTAGGAGCATCCAACATGCCAACAGCATAGACAAATCTAAACAGCATTAAGAGAAAGACACAAGACTCAGTGGCTACGTGATTCCACTTACATGACATCCTGGGCAAACTCTATGGACAGAGATCAGACCAGAGGTTTCCAGGTGGTGGACCACACGAAGTGGATGGGATGTAGTGAAATAGGGTGATGGGAATAGTCTCTCTCTCGATTGTGATAGTTACACATCTTATACATTTATCTGTAATCATCACACTGTTATGTATGAAAAGGATGGATTTTATTATATTCATACTTGGTGATGTGATAGGTCCAGATGTGTATGTGTCTATATGTATATATGCATCTATCTATCCATCCATCCATCCATCCACCCATCTAGCTATAATCTCTATCTAGAGAACATCCCAATTCCATAGAATTCACTAAATATCACCCTTGGAGATAAAAAAGGAAGAATCAATACAAATTCATAAAGAGCCTCCTTTATATCTTTTTCTTTTTTTTTTTTCGAGGGTGAGGGTACTGGGGATCAAACGAGGGGTGCTCTACCAATCAGCTAACCTCCAGACCTTTTTGTTTTGTTTTTGGAGACAGGGTCTCAGTAAGTTGCTGAGGCTGACCTCAAACTGGCAATCCTTCTTCTTCAGCCTCCTTTTAACTCTAAGAATTGTACACATGTACTGTGGTCTTCAATGAGCTTTTACATAAAACTTTATATATCTATATTATATATAGATATTTGTGTATCTATATATAATATATGATATGTGTATATTGTAAGTTATACCTCAATAAATGTGACTTGAAATAAATTCCATGGCCTTCTCCTGCATTTAGAGAAGCACTCCTGACCTTGACTATGGCCTGTAAAGCCAGGTGAACTCATCATCCGCCTGCCTTTAGTTAACTTCTTTCCTTCTTTACACGGTTCTACATTGTGCAGTTGAGTTTTCTTTGATGTTTGATATTCAACTTCAAGGCAACAAAAATTATTTTTATCTATAAATTTTAAAAACAGTTAATATAAATTAGTGAGGGTTTAAATTATAAAACTATGTAATAATAATTTCTTACTACCACACCTATATTTTTCTCATAAAAATGAAATATCCTATCTATAAAAACTCTATATTCATCATAATAGGCATCCTAACTCTCATGTACTTTCTTTTTGTTTAATTTAAAATATCCAAGATGTTCAACTTAGCCAGTGACTGGATATGTTATGCAGTTGAACATGATAAAAGATACAAGATTATTTCATGGCATATTAATTAAACAAATGACTTTTATATATATATTATGTATCAGGATATAAAAAGGTACTATTTTTACTCTATAAAAATATGAAGATTAAATTTCATTAGATAGCAAGCTCGTCTATTTTATTTACAAATACAATTAACATATACAAATGTCCAGTTCACTTATTTCAACTAAAATCCTCTTCTATGTCTAATGTCACCAAGCCACAAACCTGCCCAGGGTACAACCCTCAGAGACTGCAGAAAACACACATCCCTATACCCACACATATCCATGTAACTCTGAGAAAAATTGACTTATCTAATAGTAGCAACATATAGAAGTAAAAATTCAGGTCACATATGTCCAAATTAGATTCACAAAGCTTCTGTAAATGTATTAAAACAGATTCACATAAATCACTGAAATGCCATCTTAAAACATCCAAGTCCTATCTGTCATCTGATACCTGCCTCATCACACAGGTCACGTTTGCACCTTTCCCATCAGTAAGTCAGGAAGAGACAAAAGTTTCAGCTCGTGTGAGAATTAGGAAAAATATAAGATGATACCCTGGGGGGACTTGGGGACCCACATTTTGTAATTTTCAGTTCACTATTTCCTCCTTTCCTCTGCCCATATATCCACCCTGTTTTTTCTTTCCTCCCTTCCTGCCTCTCTCCCTCCCTTTCTTCGTCTCTCCTTTAGTCTTTCTTTTCTTTTTATGCTTAATGATTATGGTCACTGCAACAAGTTTTCTAGTTTATAGCTCTAGGGTATCTTTAATTTCTCTGAAACTTTTGCTGTTCTGCATGAATATAGTAAACATACAGATTGCTTGCTAGCTTGAGTCCCAGAACTTTTTTTTTTCCTTAGTTAATTCCTTTCAAAATATCCAACAGGATCACATCACTCAGGGAACATCTTGTGCGGAGATGCCACATTCATCACTTGCCTAAGAGCTCGTTTTCAACTTTATGAACCAGCGGGTAACCTTATGTTCCCAAGAGAAGGCCTGACGTGCACTGGGCCAAGCTCTGGCTCTTGAAATAGCTGTTGGGAGTTACAGATGTTCAGGTGGCTGACTGATGGTTTCCTCCCCCTGTAAGACAGCTCCTGGGAAGCTTTAGGATGTGACTTTAAACAAGAGTGACTCTCAGGCGGAAGGTTGGATATGGCATGGTCTCAAGGCATCCCTAGTTTGAAGTTCTTCCAGGAGTTCTGGTGAATTCTAAAACTCATCTGGCAAACCAGTTTGCTGTGGCAGAACAGAGACACATCAACAAGGCAAATGCCAAGGTCAAGGACTTCTGGGTGTAGTACTGCATTGTGGTGAATAGCTTCAGTTCTGAGGCTGAGATTGTCTGGGTACAATTTCTCTTCCTCTGATGCTGGTGGCAACAGCTTCCTCATTTATAGTAACAACAACAATAATGATTGGACCAATACTAATATCTCTCCATTGGAGTTGTGAAGGTTAAACTAAATCAACACAGTGTGTAACACAAAGTAGACCTTAACTAAATGTTATCTATTACTATCATTGCTATTGTTATTTTACGCCTCAGCAGAGAATTTGGCCATAGTTGAGTGAATATGACAGAACTTCCCTTTTTATTAATTATGAGAAATGTTTACAAATATTGTGATGAATATGTATAATCAATATACATGTAGAAATCCAATACATATATGTATGTGTGTGTGTGTGTGTGTGTGTGTGTGTGTAGCTAAGCATGTCAGTAATTTAAAGTACATGTAGGTACTAGAATTTAAAATATTCATAACCAGTTTGCAAGGAGATAGAAACATTTTATATTTTGAGTCAAATTACTTTGCTAGTTCTTTATCAGACACACAGGCTTCATTTCCTTGGTTTTTAAAATTGAATATAATACTTAAGGGCACTAAAATACTACTTAAAAGAGGAAGCAGCTTAAGAAGTAAACCAATATATGTTCTGTTTTTCTCGGATAACTTTCTGTAAGAAATTACATTAGGTGAGAGAAATAAAGTCTCCTTAGAGTTTCGTTAGCAGTTTGTAATTCCTTTTACACAAAATGTTAAAATCAAACAAAATTCTTGTTTTTCTCTTCTTCCCACACATAATTTTCTTTGGTAAATTCTATACTAGTAACAAGAAGCTAATTATTGCAAATTTATCTTTTAATGAAAAAGAGGTGAAAATTATCATGTTATGTTAATATAAAAATCTAAGATAAATTTTTGGTATAAAATATTTATCATTATTTTCTATGACATTTACTTCTTCATATTTCTCTAGTTCATTTTTATTTTTATTTCTATTATTATTATTATTACAGCTGCGAATAACAGAAATGACATATTATTAAATGCCAACAGACACTGAAGAAAGATTAACCAAAGTTAATTTATGCCAAAAAAAAAAAAAAACAAACCCAAAAAAACTTGAGCTAGAAAAGCAGGAAGATCTTAATCTATTTGATAAAAACATCATTTGTACAGGTCACTTTTACCTGCTGAGAATTTCCAGACATCCAAATAATTGTTATTCTCCACTGCCTCTTCTCATGTCTTGGCCAAGCTAAAACACAAAGGACAAGCAGCCCAGAGATCAGCGAGCACTTCTCAGCTGTCCCTGAAAAGTGCTGTGAGCAAGACTGAAGAGTTTCCCAGAAGCCCTGACGGCAGCAGCAGCAGCAGCATTGAGCAGAGAGAAACAGCTCTGGGTTAATGTTCATCTGGGATTCATCTTCTGGCTTTGTGATCTTGGGCCAATTCCTTATCATTTCCTCACATGTAAACGAGAGCAATAACATTTACTGCATAAACTTTTTGGGGGAGAAATGAAGGAGCTGAGAGCTGAAAATGTTTCAGAGTGTAGAATGTTTAAAGTTGCCTCAGTGGCTAAAGGTGTGCCTTTATTTTGAATTCTGGTTCTCAAAAGAGAGTCATAATTCTCATTATAAGAAGCCCAGGTTTGGAAGGAAGATGCCTCACATAAAGCAGGTGGAACAATTCTTACTACTGGCCCAACTCTTCTTAATGAGCATATTTAATATAGATTTCAAGAATGATAAAGAATGAGATTAAGTTTTAAAAATAAAAAGGAGAATATTCACATATTGTTTAGAAATACAGGATTTTCAGTACTACATGTATTCAATTACAGAAATTCTAACTGAAAGATTAAATTTGACGATTTAGTGTTGTATGAAATGTCTTTAGAAATCTGGCTTTCATTGGAAGAAATAATTTTAATTGGTATGTATTTTGTATTACCCCACAAAGTTTAACTTCTCTGCCATCTTTAGTAATTAATGGAATTTGTAATTAATGGAATTTGAACATTCTGTAATATTCTTTATTATCTTAATTTAAAAAATTTCATCTTATAATACATTTAAAATTTGCAAGTTTATATGCTATTTATGATGGGTGAAAGTCAATCATTTTATTTTACATTAGACAATTGGACTAGTGCTTCTTAGAAATTAACAAAGTACAATAAGGATAACAAAAATCAACCACCACAAAAATCTATCACTGGTCAAGTTTAAAAAGTACTAGATTAGGGGCTGGGGCTGGGGCTCAATGGCAGAGCTCTTGCCTAGCATGTGTGAGGCACTGGGTTGGGTTCAAACCTTAGCAACATATACAAACATAAATAAAATTAAGGCATTCCATCCATCTACAAATATAATAATAATAATAATAACAACAACAATGTAATAAATAAAAACAAACAAACCAAAAATACCACCCCAAAACACTAGATTAAAGAAACTTCTCAAATGAGGCATTTATAACAGTATTTCTCAGAATCGTCAATATATTGATGTGTACTGAGAGTTTCTAAGGATGGCAGTCAGTTGTATGTTTGCTGTGTGCTAATATTGTTTGGACCTTTGAGTCCTTTTCTAGGGAGCTATGGTCAGACTATATTTTGAGAAGTACTGGATTACAAGATTATTTTTCTTTCTTATCTTCAATTTTAAATGAGGGGGAATAAAGTTCCTCTAAATCCCAGGGTGGCATATGAATTTAGAATTTGCCACCACATTCTGACTTCATTTGATCTGCTTCATTGGAGACATTCTTGGGAAGCTAGTATTCTAGGTATTTCTAGTGACAATGGATTGTGGCTTCTGGCTTCTCCCTTCCTTCTTTCTCCCATTTTATAAGTACAAGTAATTCTGCAGATGAGGTCCAAAAAATAAAAAAAATAAAAATAAAATAAATGCTGGTTGTGCTGCTAAAAAATGCCTGATCTTTAGGGTGGAAGCTATACTAAGTACTTCCTGTACCTTAAAGTTTGAAGGAAAAGAGACCCTACCCTGGACTAAAGTCGGTATTCACAGGAACAATCTTG
Source organism: Urocitellus parryii (assembly GCF_045843805.1). NCBI lineage: Eukaryota > Metazoa > Chordata > Mammalia > Rodentia > Sciuridae > Urocitellus > Urocitellus parryii. Next base: position 110,240,282 of record NC_135532.1, read on the forward strand.
GACCCTTGTAATGCTATTTCAGAGGGAGTGTCACAGGCATCAGCAAAGTCACACCAGTGATACAGTGATAGTTGCCATCAACTTGGATCTCATCTATCATCTTCCAGGAAGGAGGGAAACAATAGACAATGTAAATCTCCTTTAGAATCCTGATGTTTTGTGCTGCTTTGGTTTTTGTTATTTCTTCTCACCTTGGCACTGTTGACATTAGGGCCAGATGTTACCCTACACTTGTAACATAAAAAAGGTCTCCATACATTGCTCAAGTCCATGGGGGACAAAGTCACCCCCATCCCCTGCCTGGTTAAGAACCAATAGTTCATACCATTCCACAGTTTTTATTCCCTTTGTACTAAAAGATGGGGGTGGAAAAAATAGAAGGGCATTATATACCATATGTGTTTGTGATGACACAATAAAACCACACATAATTTCAGGAAGAACAACAGTCCTGTAATTTTTTGTTGCTGTTTTCATTTTTTTTTTAAGTCTCAGTAAGTCAGTAGGTTCACTTTTCAGTCTCCTACCAGCAGATTTACTTATTATCTTTCTGCTCCAACCAATCACTGTTTCCATTTGGAAGGACTTTAGCATAACTTTTAAATTTTGTCATAAAATGTATAAGAAAGAAATGATTAAACCTGTAGTTTAAAACCTCTCCTACTTGGTGTACTCCTCCTGGAGTCAACAAACATGATCATTTAAGTAAGATAAGTGATGGCCAAATGTGCTGGTGAAAGCTGTATTGGGGTGGAGGATGATGCCCGTTTGCATTTTTATATTCTTTTGGGCTATGAAGTCACACTCATTTTCCTGTCTCTCAGTAGTTTCAATCTTTCACATTGGTGACTGAGACTCTTATAAAACTAGAGAGGAAGTAGCCCCTCATAGGTAGAGGAGTAAGAGTCTCTGAAAATAGCCCTGTGTACACAGTTCTCTAGTATCAAGGCTGAAAACAGGGATTACAAGATTATTATTTTAATTACTATTTTTGTTTGTTTTTATTTTGAATTTTCAGCACTAAACTTTCACTTCTAAACAGGAACATGATCGATTTTGAAGTTTATGTCAATTTATGCTGGATTTGAATAACTCCCTAAATAAAGAAATTATATAACTGAAAAAAAAAGAGAAAGCTCATATATCTTGAAAGCCAGTTAGATTCTCAAACCTTGTACCAATGACTTACTTATAGAATAACCTAAAATTTTACACAATATCTCTTTTTAAAAAGTATCCAAACACATCTTTTAGAGTTTAAAATACTATATTCATAGCACAGGCGGGAAGGTTGTTCCAAAAGTAATGGATATCTTAATTTAGTAGCAGTAATATCATTATTATTATTATTTGCTTTTTAAAGGTTTTTTTTAGTAGACAGTTTTAAGATAATATAATATATTCAATACATAGCATCCTTAGTTTTTATGTTAGTGTTGAATAATAAAAAGCTTAAAGCCCATTTTTGAATTTTACATATGATTATATTTAAGTTAATCTTCTTTATTTATTTTTCTTTTATAAAAAGGTACTCTGTTACCTCTGTCAGATTACATTAGGGGATTTAGGTGACATTCTTGTATCAGAGAAACTGCAGACACTTCCACAGCCTATGTATTTATGTAGCCACAGTGTATATAATCCTATTTTTATGAAGAATGAAGAGAATTGACTTAAAATAAAAGTACCTTCCTGAAATCACCTATATTTTATTTAGTCCAATTAAAAAATAACTTAAAAGATTATTCCAAAAATTTAGATCAGATAAGTCAGATGATCCCTTGCCAAAGGTCAGAAAGATTGTAGTAAAAATCCAAACAGAATATCAATTGGGACCCGAGGAGGCAAAGGAAGTGAGCAATTCGGATAAATTTCTTTTTGAATACACATTTGCTCATCTTTGCTCAAGGGTCACAATCTGAGAATTTTTCTAGAATGGAAATGGCGGCTAGATGACCTGTTGTTTAATGTGTTTCTAAACTGGTTTATAATTACCAAATTAATCTTGGAATATATTAAAAGCCTATTTGCACAAGCCGTGTACATGTTAAAAGGGACCAGAGCACGTTACCTGCATCTGTACAAAGCATTGCATAACAATCATTTGTTCTTGTGGCTTTTGTGGCTTTGGAAAAGAAGTAAACATAAACAGCAGGAAACACAAATACAGAGTCCATGCGACTGCAGGTTGTCAGGGAGCAGTATGGTGGCTTTAGGGGCTGGATTCTGCTTGAAATGAGCTTTGTCTCAGTATGCGTAAGAGGCTTTGGCGCTGTATCAGACCTCTGGGGCAAGCGCTCAGCAGGACAGGGATTATCCGGGGTTTACTATAGTCTTTGCTTCCCAATTCATAGAAAACTTGCCTTCCTGTCATACTCTTACATTAACTCACTAGGTACTAACTTTTCCATCTATATATATATTTTCCTTTTAGAATTTTTTTTTTTTTTGGTGTTGGTGAAACTCAGCAGATGTTAATTCAAAATCTAAAAAGTGTTTAATGAACATGATTGAGAAGACACCCAACGTTTGACATCTATAGATAGCAAGAAGAATAACTACGGGTAATTTTGCAAGCTGAGTAATTCCCATTTTCTGAAATTGATGTTTTTTTTTTTTTTTAATTGGTGGCCCTATCGAAAATGTTCTAAGCACAAATTGACTGTGTTTTAATATAACTGCTATTCATTCAAAGCTCCAAATATATTTCCATTCTAACAATGAGATGCATTCTTTTTTCTTTTCTTTTCTTTCTTTTTTTCTTTCTTTTTTTTTTTTTTTTTTGAGGCTTGACAGGGTTAATTCCATTTAGCTGTGGGAAGACTATGGTGTGGTGGAAACCCCACGGTTATTCCAAACGCATGACCATCAAAGAGCCAGATTAGCTGAGCGAGTAGGGAAGGGAAACTGTGCACTTCCTGTCTCTTAATAAAGCTAAGATTACAGAAGTATTTAATAACCATTGTGGGTTTTAATAGGAAATTGTATGAACACTTTTGTTAATTCGCTCACTCTACGGTTACCATTGAAGATTGTTTTTGTTTAAGGTAGCTTAGATATTTAGAAAATGTTGTAAAATTGGGATCCTATTACGCATAGCACTGCTAAGTAATCAACTATAAAGACATTAAAAGTTCTTTTTGGATATCTCATTTGCACGGGGACGAGTGAGTTGCACCACGACTTAAGACACAATAGCAATTGTTTTATAAGCACTGCGAAGGCAATAAAACGTGGATTCCTTATGTAGGTCCAAATGTAGCAGCTGGATTTGGCTTTATGAACCATGAAAAATAGTTCCCATCTGGAAGCTGATGTTGAATAAAGATGCAACGGTAAGACAGCATTTTACATGGAACATTTTATACATGTCTAGCACAATCATTGATGTTTTCTAGTTCTAATTGGAAAATAATAATGGAGGACAGTGAGTTTAGAATCAAATAATCAAACCTGTCTCTTAATCAGGGTATATGGTTTGTTTTGTTCATCAACTATGAACAAAAAAGAAAATGGCAAAAATATTTAAAAAATTTTATAACAAATAATTAGCATTACTAATTATACAGTTATAAACAGCCATTTATTAAGTGAAATAATCTTTTTTATTAGTCTATTAAGTAAAAAAATCCTTTGCTAATGGTGACAAATGCTTTACTTATTGAAAAATATATAGTGATGTGTGCAATCCTTTCCTTCATGATATAGTATATATTTTCACAAATCTTTTCTCTCAATTAAGCCTTGCATTATAGAAACATTAAAGTTACTTACATGAACCAGAACTTCTGAGGTTATTTTTACTGTCCCCCTGCTTTTGAGGAAGCATGTACTCAAATATAACATAAATGTATAAACCATAAACCCAATTTTGTAAGGTCGAGATAATGCTTGTCAGCATGTTTCGATCTCCCCCTGAATTTATTATGTAAATTGATCAAAATTATTGCTTACTGCCAACTCTTCTTAGATGTTTTTCATTTAGGAAGGACAGACATAACTTGCTCCTGTTTTGTAATTGCTTTGGACATAGTAAAATTGAAAGGTTGGGAAGATAATAAGAAGGTTGGTAATAAAACAGGCTATGAGAGACCCTGCATCATTCAGCAACAGTTGATCAAACTTCATTAGTTAAACCCAGAGTTAAGATTTAAAGTTACTAAGATCTTAGTACTTTGTACTTTTGAGTTTCATAATAATTTTAGGTAGAACAAAATCAGCTTTAAGATATATGCAAATCAAAATTTTTTTGTAGCATCCTCAAGGTTCAATGAAAATGCAAACAATAGGGAAGGATAGAGACAAAATGGAAGGTGCAGATCTATCAAAAATTTCAAAAACTTGAGAGTAGATCATTTTTCTAAATTTTTTTTTCTTAATGGCTTATTTCTAAACTTACTAACATAAAGGGAGATCAGTAAATTTTAGTGTTATGATTTTTATGGTTTCAAAGTAACATTCTTTATATAAAATTCCACATTATGTTTACTTAGTTCAAATATTGCATATTTTCAGAATTTTTATCCACCTGAATGATTATAAGGTTGAGTATATAAATGATTGTAATGTGGTTTCTCTTCTGTATGCCACAGAGTGTTGCCACATCATAGCAGTTTTCCATGTTTTATGTTTGGTGCCTCCTTTGATCACTGCTTTTGCACTTTTGTGGCTTTATTAAGTATAATAAAGATGAATTGAACACAAGAACTGTGAAACCATAACTGTTGATCTGAAAACAATAGATCAACAAGATGGCACTAACAGTTGGGTACCATATACAGTATGGATACACTGAACAAAAAAGGGATGCCTGTCCTGTGTAGGGACAACCTGAGGATCATACCACTCCTCACTGTGTAATTTAAACTTATGAATTATTTATTTCTGAAATTTTTCATGTAATATTTTTATACTATTGTTGACCATGGGTAACTGAAACCATGAAAGTTGAAATCACAGATAAAGGGAGGCTCTGATATGTTGTTTTAAATTTGTATTTATAATCTAATCTTTAGCTGGTCATCCAAACGAGTTTCATTCTTTCACATACATTGTTCCCTCCTTGAAATCAAGCACTTCATTTTCACAATTTCATGGGACATAAGTCACAGCTTTGTATATGATAGGAATGCAGAAAATACTTGTTTCTTCTTTATCCCTAATGAAACATAGCATTAGTGATTTTGATCCTCAGTGGACTTTGGGCGATGTTTGGAGACATCTTTGATACAACCAAAAATTGGGAGCGGAGGAAGGGTGGGGGGGTGAGGCTACGGGTGTTGGAAGAAAGAGGCTAATGATGCTACTAAACATGTGATAATGGCACTTGCCTTGGCCGTACTTTCACATGAACTTACCAAGTACTAACTTTCCCATCTATTCTTTCCACCTTTTGGGGAATTGAGGTCTTTTGGCAAAAAGGAGCAGCAAAAAAGATATAGATCTTAAGACAGTAAGAAGAATACAGGCCAAAATTTTCATAGTGCCAAAGCCTAGACACCCTGCATTACAAGTCTCATTGTCACTCAGTTAAAGAGTGAAAAGCCAAAAGTAGTCTCTGATGGGGAAATAGAACACCTTTGTAAGAATCTAAGTAAGAAATATAATTTGGGGAGAGGATGTCAAAATTTAAATTTTTCATAGAATGTCAACAATAAGGCAGATTTTCCTTATAGAGACTATGTAATATTCTTTGAATATTTATTTAATGATCCCTATTTTTATTATTAATATTTTATCAGTTTTTACAAGGGATGTCCTTCCAGGTTTGAAGACAGAAACCTAGGAAGAAAAATCCAATAGAAAAGCCATAGAAAATGATTTGTTTTCACTAGACAGAAAGAAAAATTGAAGCAATTACTTAATTTCATGTATTTTAGAAACATGACTGATTTCAACATTTTATGTTCAGATACTCCCTTCCCACAGCCTGAGCTCTATACCGCTTTCCACTATGTGTCTTTTTTTTCTTTACAAGTATGTAGCCAAGATTTCATTAAACCCAGTTGTATTTGTGCCAGACGTAAATTTCAGAACGGCAGGTCCATTGGGATCATTTTTTCAGAGGGATTAGGAAGTCTCACGGGAAGGCAGAGTTCTCGCTGGCTCAGGACAGTGGCTGGTTGTGATTGCAAAGCCTAGTTTTGAACACAGCGTGAAGTTTTCACTCATTTTGTTCTCAGGCCCAATCACCCCATCCCCTATGCCCACACCCTGAGACTGTGCCAGAGTCCTGGGGGGAGGACCTGTCATAATAGCCCTGGTCTCTCCAGTGCAGGAAAGCCCCATTTGTTGTTTTTGTAACAGTATAACAAAAAGTGGGGGTGAGGAAAGGGGCTATAATAACATTCACATCTTTGTGAATATTGGTACATTATATATTTTCTTTGCAATACCTGAGGGTCTCTTCTCATCTGAGAAATGAAAATGTCAGAAATCAACTTCTATCTTTAAACACTTTTCTAGTTTTTTTTAAAGAATATCTTTCATATCTACATAAATATAGTTACAGAGAAATTAGTCTAATTGCAACTTCTTACCAAAAGCTGGGTATAAGTCTGATACTGGTGTTCACATATTTTCCAACAACTTCACAATTTGTTTTAGAAAAACATTGTGAAAATTGTGGCTTTCTATGCTCCTAAGTATGTAATTTGCATTATGCAGTAGCTTCAGATTCAGTCCCCACATCTGCATGTAGATATATATCCTTTATTGGAAATAAAGCTCTGTTAGATATATATTTTAAATATGAAAATAGACCTCTTCTATATTTTAATTGCTCCTGATTCTTATGACACTATGGACAACAGCAGCAACAACAAACCTTTTATGTATTCTGTTCCACAATATTACGTTTTCAAAAATAAAATTTGGTTTCTCTGAGAAGCAATTTTAAAAGTTGCCACACAAGAGGTACATTTGATCAGAACCCAAACATTTATGAGAATTATTCACACTTATTTCCAATATCCGATCCTGTTCACTATTCTTAAGTGAACAGCCATTAATTTTCTCTGTTTTGTTTCTCTCTTCCTTCTTTCTCTTTCTCCCCCTCCCCCTGCCTCACAAAACAACCACTCATACTTGGGAAACTAAAATATTTTTGCAAAACTCTTCTATAATTTATTTTTCTACTTCTCCAGTTATAATTCTGCATCTGCTACAAAGGCACATTAAGTTGTCTTTGAAAATATTTGTCTCCATGTTGAGCTTCCTCTAAAAGGGAATGACCAATGGGTAAATGGAGTGGTGCTTTGAAGTATGGCAGCCACCATTTATCATTCTAGCTGGAGAATGGAGACCACTGTTAAATTATAAGAAGTAATCCCTTATTGCTCGTACGCATGGAAATGACTCAATGTTTTGCAAATCATCTGTCTTACTCCTAGTGAGTCTGGTTTGGCCCAGCCAAACAAAAATGTGGGTTTGGAAAAGTAATGTGGTCACTTAATGCCCAGTGATACTAACCTTTCAAAAGGAGTTAGTATTAAGGGTATAGATGCAGAAAGATGTAGAACATTAAATATTATGGGGCTAGAGTGAGATTAATATGGTTCCTCTGAGAAATTTAAAGAGAATTAGAGAAAAGAAGTAACATATATTAAGCTAAATTCTAAATTAGTTTTTTTCCAGTACTAGGGATTTTTAAAAAATTCCATATAGCAACATTCTGTAGCCTTATTGTCTTTTCTATCTTTACACATATAGATTTTCAGGCTCATAGTAAACTCCTGAGGGTAGGGATTGATTTTTATCCTTTTTATTCTCTGATTGAAGTTGTAAGTACATTCATTTGGTTAATCAGAAGACACACACACACACAAAAATTGTGGAAATATAGTTTTGGAAAGTCAAAACTAAAAATTAAAATATATTTCAAAGTTTCACGAAGTAATAGAACATTAAGAAAATAATAAAACAAGCATATATGTAGCCAACACATGAGTGTAAGAGATGTGGACATTTGGCCATATTTGCTTTAAATCTTTTTTTTTTTAATGTTTAGTTTTAAGTTTCTTAAATGAGTCTTTTTAGTTGTAAATCTTTATTGTATTTATTTATTTTTACATGGTGCTGAGGATTGAATGTAGTGCCTCACACATGCTAGGCAAGTACTCTACCACAGAACTACACTTCAGCTCCATGTTTCTTTTTTTATTGGTTGTTCAAAACATTACAATGCTCTTGACATATCATATTTCATATATTTGATTCAAGTGGGATATGAACTCCCATTTTTACCACATATACAGATTGCAGATTCACATTGGTTACACATCCACGTTTATACATACTTCCATATCCATGTTTTGAATCTTAAAAAAGTAGTTTAAGTTACTTGTTACCTTCCTCCATCCCATTTATCCCTCTTCCTCTCCAGAAGCAATTGCTATTTCAATATTTCTCTGCTTCCCCCCGTGTTTTTGATACATTAAAATAAAATCTATGCACAAAATAGTGCATTAGTTTTCATTCTTAAAAATGTACATAAATGCCATTGCACTCAATGACCCTTTACAGTTGATTAATGTAAAGTGCTTAAAGTGTATAAAATGGAATATCAGTGTAATTTTAATTTACACTTGCATTTCCTTGGGTTCTAGTTAAATTGAGCAGAGTAATGCAGGCTTCTTTGCCCCATGAAGTTTTTCTTGTGAAATTGCCTGTTTATAACCTGTGCCCATTTTTGTGCCAAAGAAATCTCAGTGAGTTATAGACATTGCCAGTATCCTCTACTCATCTTATTTGTCTGCAAATGCAAAAGCCTTCATAGTATTAGAATTTAATTTTTAAGCACACAAATTTCTCTCTTTTTTTGATAGGAGTTACATTATTTAAACAACCTTTACACACCTCGAGGTTGTAAAAATTTTCGATATTTTATTATTTTTTTATTTAAGTCTATAATCCATGTGGAATTTATTTTGACCTATGGAGTGTGTTAGTGATCTTGCTTTATTTTGTCCCTTATGGATATCCAATTTTCCTAGCCTTTTTCCTTGAGTACAATATTTTTCATTGATTACATTGAAAAATCATGTGCAAAATCCTCTTACATGCATGGGGTTGTTTCTGGGCTTGCAATCCTGATTCACTGAGCTTTTAATCTGTTGTACAAAAATGCCACAACATTTATTTATTATGGCATGTCTTCATATATATTAAATTAAGTCCTACTTTTTGTATTGCCCATTCTCACCCTATACTCTCATATGAATCCGATAAGCCTATTAAATTGAAATGTATTGATGTTTTGGTTGACTTTGGGAACCATACACCAGCTATGGAGAAAATAGCATCTTTTTTTTTTCAAGTCTTCCACATTTGGAACATTGTATCTCTCTCCAGTTTGTAAAGGCTTTTACAAATATCATTTAAAAATTTGATAATTCTCTCTGTACAGATCTAGCACTTCTTTGGTTAGATTTGTTCCCAACAACCTTATTGATTCTATTGGTATTGTGAATGAGATTTTTAAAAAATCTTACTATAGAATAGAGAGGCCTTAAAGAAGTCTGGTTTCTGGATACAAGTTCAAATACTGACTCCTCCACTTTCTAAATGTCTCTCAGTTTATAGGACTCAAAATTGGAAACAATAATAGGATACATTCAATTGATTATTGTGATGAGTAGTTGAGTTGAGGTAATGTATACTTAGAATATTTCTCTCTATATATATGTGTGTGTGTATGTATGTGTATACATACATATATACACATACATACATATATAACATTTATTTTAAAAGTATATGAATATAATATTAATCTTTTTAAAAATTCAAAAAATTAGTGAATACATTTTGTACACTTTTGCTTCCCAAATAATGTAAAACACTATTTCCATTATTCCTACTCCTTATTTTTTGCTATTATAAATGATATTAGCTATTTTGGTACTTGTCTACAGCTTGTGTTGGATATTTCAGATAGAAAATCATCTTATGGATGAATAATCACTTTTATTTTTCTTTTCCAATTCTTATGCTACTTATTTCTTCTTCTTGCCTTATTCTGTTGGCAGCCTCTTCAAATGCAATGAAACATGTAAGCACAGTGCTTCATTTTTACTTTAAACAAGATAGAGTTTCAGAGAACATTTTTTTTGCTAGTCGCCTTTTCTGTCAATGGTTAATTACCATAAAGTTTTAATTTACCATTTTTGCTTATTTTAGCTATTTTCCAAGAACAAAAAAATAGAAACTTATATCAACTTTTTCCATATATATGTGTACACACACACACACACACACACACACATACACATACATATATGGAAAAATATATATTTGGATACCTGAGCTGAAGAGTGAACCCAAGACCTTCTATGTACCAAGCAAGTCCTCTACCACTAAGCCATATACCATGCTGCTGCTTTTTTTTTTCTGTCACAGACCTATCTTTAAGATCCAGTTTAAATATTATCTTCTTCATGCAACCTGTGGCTTCTTCCAGCAGTTAGTAACACTTCCAGTTCATTACCCCTTAACACTTCATCAAAATCTCTCTTGTTTGTTTACCAAATTTCATTATGGTTTTATATTTGTCTTATCATTCTTACTTCTTAATGTTTTTGAGGACAGAATCAGCATCTGTCTTACTTTGAATTTTCTTTCCTGTTCCCTGCTACTAAAGAAAATTTGCATTCAACAAATGGTAAAGAAAAATATAAAAATATACATATCTGGAATCAAAAGTTAAAGAGCTCTAAAGTTTATTAAGGAAGAGACATAAAAAAGAAACACATCCTTATTCCTTTGTGATAGCCTGCCATCATTCTTCAAAAATGTGTAGCCATGACTATACATGTATATAATTAATATTCTGCAACAAAGTAAAAATTTGACTACCACTGTGATTTTTGATTAATTAACTCTTCTAGAACTTGTGACAGAATGGAAAGATAGTACAAGAGCACCCTCAGGGGGACAACCAGGATGCAGAAATAAGTGGTATTTATCTCTATTTGATAGAAAACTTAATCTTCTACTATTAAATTTTCTTCTCTTCAGCTTAATCCAGGCAATTTCAGGATTTTTTTTGGAGAAATATTTTTGAAGAAGCTGACTCAGGTATTTGTAAATATGACATTTTGATATCTTCTCCCGTCGTTTTGACAGCAATTTTTTAAGAGCTAGAAGAGGAAGTCCCCAGTGGAATATATATTGCACTGGTTCCTATCATCATTCAGTCTGAGTTTTCCGTAGTTGCTTCATTCCAAAGGAATTGTCAATTTAGGATCTCTAAGTCCCCAGCATCTTGACCATTTGTCATAGCAAAGAGAAAACAATCAGCGTAAATAGCAGGATGTTTCTTCTTTGAGAAGAAATAGAAGCTGCAGTTTTATTCTAAACATATAAATATAAAATATCTTACAAGCCTATTTCCTAAGCTTTTAATTTATGCCCTTTCTGGTTTTGAAACTTAAGTCAATCTCAACTCCATTTCTCAAAATATACCTGCAGAGGTCTGCAGGTTTCTGCTGGCCAGCATCTGGCCTGGAGGCAAGGCCTCCAGCTTGCATTGACTTTCAGGATCTTCCTCCAGGCAAACACATGGAGGCAATCGTCAGCAGATGCCGGTCTGTAAGCAGATGTGTATGGGTAGGATAGCAGCACTTCATGCCATTAGAACAGCTGGAGGAGAGTAAAATGAATGTGTTCTGCCTTCCTTTGTGTCATGTAAAACTCCCTGAGAGCATTCTCACCTGGAACCCATTTTTCCGACTCTCCTGGTCTTGGCTTATTTTGATGGAGAAAGAAACTTGCCTCACTCATCCTTCTAAGTTGAGATGAAGTCTGTTCTTCCATGTCACTATTCGCTGTTTTTGAGAATGGTGCTTAGAGAACATTCATGCACTTGCTGAAAATATTTTCCTTCCCAGGAAATGAGCTCCTCAGAGGGGTTACCTTGGAAAATGTGATAATTCTACTGTATGGAGCCTAGTAAAAGTTTACATACACAGAGAGACACAAGAAAATGATGATGATTCCCAGTTTACATCTCAAAAGCGACTAAAAACTTGATAGAGAGAATTTTATTTATCATTTAAAAGCGTATTGCTGGATTTGGTTTAGCGATGAGCTTTTTTTGGGGAGAAAGTACTCTCTAATTTGATAGAACATTTGAGAACCATATTAAATTTTCTTGATTTTTAACACTTTAAATAAAAGCAATATGTTGACTAGGTAAAAAAAAAACATCAAAAAATGAAGAATGTCAAAATAAAAAAAAAACTAGCTTTCTGCTCTATTCTTTCTTGCCTTCATTTTCAGTCTTTAGAGGAAACCCTTTTAATTGTTTCTGTTTAAGTTTCTCTCTCATTTAGCTCAATTAAAAACAATATGCAGATACCTTTAATATCTTGAATTATCAACTTAAGACAATTTCAATTATTTTTCTGTATGGGAGATGAGAATTAACCCCTATTTCTTCTCTCCTTAGCCCAATTTTATTAGCTATTTTATTATTTTGGTTCTACTATTGGATACATCTTGGGTCTAAGATAATACATTGATAGCTGTATTATTGTACCACTAGCATTAGTCAGTATCTGAAATCCGTGAATGGAAAATAGCACCAGTAGTCCTTCCTTGAAGTCCAGTTTCCATCCCTAATTCTATCTCATACATTCTCTTAGTCTAAGCCATTGACACTCACTTCTGTTTTTAACATGCTATTACATTTACATTTTTTTTGTCAAGGTTGTTAACATTTGTGCTCTGCAACCATAAGTAAAATTTTTCTGTTTTTGAATATAGGCTCAGCCTAAAAGTTGAAAATCCAATAAATAAAATTTACATTGGCATTATATGAATAGGGTTGAGCACAGCTACAATGCATGCAAAGGCTCAATTTCTTTGCACTAACAGAAGGGAAATGTTCTTGACATTAACAGTGAATGGATTCTCTGATTCTTCTTGTGTTTGTTATTTTAAAAACCTAGTTACAGTTTTTTGGGGGTAAAATGTAGATGAAATGGAATGTTTTAAATGTGGAATGTAAAGCTCTGATTAATGCATATACCCTGTGCTTATGGGACACTATCACATAGGGAGCATTTCCACAGCCCAGGGACTTCCCTCATACACCTCTCAGTCTCCCTCTTAACCTCCAGAGGCAACTGTTTTCTGATGTTCTCTACTGTGGCTTAGTTTTGTCCAAGCAAAATATGATATAAATAGAATCACAGAGCATTAGTCTTTTGTATCCTGTTTCTTTCTTTTCGGATAATGTGTGTGAAATTTATCCATACCAGTCCATGTATCAATAGTTTGGTTTATAATATTTATGAAGGTATCCCGTGTATGGGTAGGCCAGTTTATATATTCTCCAGTTGTCAACATCTGGATTGCTTTCAGCTTTTGTTTTATTTATTTATTTATTTATTTATTGAATAAAACTGCTATGAATATCTTTAAAGTAGTGTTTTGGGACATATATTTTAATTTTCTTGGGTACATACCTATGAGTGGCATTGCTGAATCTTACCTTAAGTGGATGTCTAGTTATCTGCTTTGAGTTTTGCTTATTTTATTATTAAGAACTACAGTAAAATTGACCTTCGTTAATGCACAGTTCTGTGACTGACAAAACATGCAGTCATACAATGATCACAATTAAGATATTGTGCCATGATTTTCCAAGATTTTATCATGTCTTTCTGTAGCCAGCCATTTACCCTGCATCGGCTCCTGAAAACTTCTTTCAGGTTTCTGTTCTAAAGTATTTATTGTCTTTTATAGGAAGTTATGTAAACGGGATTATATATATGTAGCCTTTGAGTCTGGTTTTAATATCATGTGATATCTTCAAGATGTATGTATTTGTAGTTTGTTCATTTTTACTCTTGAGTAGTATTCCACTATAGGAATATAACACAATTTGTTTATCCATTCACTAGTTGAAGGACATTTTTTCCAGTTTTGGGTGATTATAAACATTCATGCATGGGTTTTTATGTAATTATCAATTTTCACTTTATTTGGGTAAATGCACAGAGTGGGATTGCTAGGTCATGATGTAAGGGTATATTTTAACTTTGTAAGAAATTGTCAAACTGTTTTCCAAAGTGATTGTGCCATTTAGTATTATCATAGCGATATAAACATGGTTCACTTGATCCTCAAATGTAGTTTCATTATTCAGTTTGTCATACTACCTAACACTAATCCTGTTTTTACTACTTAATTCATGGGGGAAGGGCCCTCAGATATTCCTTTTTTGGGGGAGTGCTGGGGATTGAACCCAGGGATACTTAACCATGGGGCCACATCCCAGTTCTTTTTATTTTTCATTTGAGGAACGTTTTTGCTAAGTTGCTTAGAGTTCACTAAGTTGCTGAGGTTGGCTTGGAACATGAGATCCTCCTGCCTCAGCCTCCCAAGTTGTTGGGATCACAGGTTTTATGCCACCACATATGGCACATGTTTTTAACTTTTGAAAGAAAAATAAACCTTGAAGATTAACAGGGAAAAAAGAATGCTTACCAGGTAGCAGGAGTTTTTTTTTTTTTTTTTTTTTTTTTTTTTTTTTTTTTGTGTGTGTGTGTGTGGTGCTGGGGATTGAACCCAGGGCCTTGTTTATGTGAGGCAAGCACTCTACCAACTGAGTTATGTCCCCAGCCCTAGCAGGAGAATTGATGAATTAATATGTTTTATACTATATTTGTCCCTTCTTAATATGTGAATTTCTTAAATAACTAGTATATAAATACCCTTTTTATTAACAATTAAGCAAAACAATGCATATCATAGCCTTCTGATTAGTTTTAAAGAATTTGTGCTACTCAGGAAGCTGAGGGCAGGAGGATCGTGAGTTTGAGGCCAGCCTGGGAATCTTAGTGAGACTCTGTCTCAAAGTAAAATTTGAAAATGACTGGCCATGTAGCTCAGTTGTAGGATTTTTCCCTACAGTGTAAAATGGCTCTGGGTTCAATCCCCCAGTACCACAACAAAACAAAGCCTGTTGAGATGGCAAACTTTATGTTACTAGTATTTAGTATGTTTGAATTGCAATTTTTAAAAGCATGTAGTAACACTTATTGTTAAAAAAAAAACAAAAACCAACTTGCAATCAGAAAGTGTGTAATTATAAAGTTAGATTCTTCCCTGGTCCTTCTCTATGGTTTTTTAAAACAGTTTGAAAAATCTCTCTCCAATGCCAAATGAAGGTAGCATAAAAGGTCTTTTATGGGCTATTGGTAAAAAAGGTAAATCTCACCTATTAGGAAATACTGTGGTGCCTACACAACCATCTGAACCTTGACACTATCAACATTTCATGCATAATTGCAATTTTTCTAGGCAATATTATATAGGGGAAAAAAGAAAAAATTAATAATTCTTAGGGTCTGCTTTAGTTCCGGGCAATGTGTCAGCTGCCCTATAAGCAATATGAAGTTTATCTTCCCCAGGATGCTATGAGCTGATCCTCTAATATGCTTCCATGGTAACTGGCTCTCATCTTCCTTCTGGCACCACACACACTCTACCTCCCACTAGATTCCTGGAGACAAGGCCAGTGTTGTCACCACTGTTATGTCCCCAGTGTCAGAGAAGGGGGTGGACACCACATATATTATACTCAGCAAATATGTGTCAAGTGATGTATGTTATTATCTGCATTTCAAAACTCATGACATGGAGTTCCAAAAGGAAAGAGGCAGGATCAGAGAGTTTCTAAATGGCAGAATTATGATTTAAAATAAGTCTGTGGATTTCCTTACTGAAAACCCAGGTTGTTTCTCTGATTTTCTGATACGTAGAAGGCTTCTACACTGCTGTGAAGCTAGGGAAGAGCGGAGGGCCTTTGCCGTACACTAAATGAAGTCGTGAATATAGAATTAGATACCCAACTCATTGGATTCAGAAGCAAAATTAAGTCTGACATGTACAATGATAACAGTTGGCATTTGCAATAACTTTATGTGGCATTATGTGGCATTATATATTCATTAATTAGTCTACATAATACTTCATTATGTGAGTCTTCATTACTGAATTTTAAGTACCTCAGAAACAACACGGAATTAGCAATTAAACCAAGCCACATGAATAAACAGATACAGTACTGCAGTCTATGGAGTTAAAATGAACATCCGTGTGCTTGGGAGTCAGAACTCAGGAATAGGCTTTTCCTCATACTGGGGGGGGGGAAGCCAAAACTGTTTCTTCTCTAGGGTGTCATTTCTCATGAAGCAGTCAGATAATTCAGTTATGCTTCTGAGTAGACAGCTTTTTATATTTAAGTTATTCTTTAGTTAAGTAATCAATTTTTAAAAGTTTATTTCTGATGTGAGGCAAATTAGTCTTTCAGAATTTTTTTCCAATTCCTTTTTTTTGGTACAAAATTTCCATTCTATAGCAGATGGAATAAAATAAAAAAATATAGAATAAATGTGCAAAAAATACACATTTTAAAATTATACCGAAACTTTTCAGTTTGAGAATAAAACAAATTCAATAAAGATAGATATTTGCCCAATATAAGAGTAAGGAAAAGAAACCTGGAAGAATACACAGAGTTTTAACTACCAAATTTTGACCAGATGTGTCCTATATAGCGAAGGAGGTAAAAGGTGGAACAGATATTTACTTTGTTTTTGAAGAGATATCTGCAGAAACAGGCTTGGTCTAGTTAAAGTGAGGTTTTGGAAAGGGGGAGGACTATTCTACAAAGCTTTTTCTTTTAACGAAGAAGTCCCAGGAGGTGATTAAAACCCATTAGAGCCCCAAGGTAATGACATGAACCACTATGGCAGGCGAATGGGATTTTCCTCTGTGGATTCTAGTTTTCTCAGCTTTTTCTTGAAGCATTATTTTTGGAAACTTGGAGAGGAAGCTCAGTCTAGCTGCTGCTTCTGTCTTGCCTGGGAATAAGGAAACCCAAACAGAAGCTGTTAGGGTCTTGCCCCATGAGGATGCTGTTTTCCTTCCCTTCCACAGATGAGGCAGGATTATTTTTAAAAGTTGAAAGTAAAATAGATCTGGGTAGCAGTGCAAAAATCCGAACTCTGAATAGCCGCTGAGCTTTTAGAAGATTTGATGATCTTCAAAAGTTCCAGGTTGGTTAAGCAAGGGATCATGCACTACATTTCCCTGTGGTTAGTTCATATTTGGAAGCAAAACATGTGCACATGGAGGAAGTAGTTTTGGTGAAATTCTCAAGGTGCACTTAGCTAGGAGAGAGAGAGAGAGAGAGAGAGAGAGAGAGAGAGAGAGAGAGAGAGAGAGAGAGAAACACACACATGAGAGCGAGCGCATAGTTCTGGCTCAGACAGCATCTGAGAACAGCGCATCTCTTCTTGAAGTCTCTGATTCTAGGTGAAGATGGATGGATTGATGACACTCTGTCTTCTAGTATCACAGAAGTGCCAATTTGGCCATTAATTAATATTACTCATGAAGTCATAGGCAAGAGATATATGGTATTGTAAAGAAAAATATTGTCAAGACCTCCCTAGAAGTAATGAGAGCAGTCTTCAGTTGTGAAATACTTTTGTAAAAGTTGAAAATAGTCACATACCTCTTTAAAAAAAAAATGTCTTTTGAGTTAGTAGTGAAGAAGTGTGAATGAAATAGGCTAATTTGTAAGTAAACGATTCAAAACAGAGTTTATAGGACCATGGAATACAGTTGAAATGGTCTAGCCATTTTCACAAGGAAGTTGATGAAGTAAGCTATTTTATTTGCAAAACTTCACAGCATAATTTTGCTCAACAAAAATTTTGCTTCCCCCATCCCTCTAAGATAAAGAGAGCTACTGGCTTGACATGTATTCAGGTAATAATTTAAACACAGGGAATGTTGTAGTATTGTATAGAATCAACATACTACAAGCAGGTTTTTCTGTGTATTTGTTTTGTTTTAGTTTCTATGGAGAGTAGTTTGTAATTTAACTGTCCCATTCCTAAGGTAACATTGACACATTATTATTTTCATTGCTACAATGTACCAAGTAAAACTTGTATCCAAAGCAAAGAACTATATATTTATTTCCAAATTCATTATTTTTTTTCCTTTTCTCAAGAAGTTGCTCTTGATAAATAAAAGGGTAAATATTACAAGGTTTTGAAATATGGGATTCTAGCTTTTGAAGGGCGCCTATGTGTTAATAGAGTTACAGAGTTGGTTTGTGATAAAATGCTTCTAATAAAAGTCTAGTTTTAATAACACAGATAGTACTTCTAAATTCAAAGGATATATGTGTAGCTTGCAGCAAATTGAAGTTATAGTGAATTTCCCTATTTTGGAGCTCCGGATCTTTTAGCTGTTGTATCTCTGCAGGCTTCAAAATTAAACACTCATTATCTTGTACAGAAAAAAATGGAATGCCTAAACCCAGCAGAGAATGGAATAATTTTTAATAACTTTTCTTAAATGATTTTACTTATGAGTAAATGAAGCTTACTATGTAACACAACAGTAGGTATCACTCAACATGAATGAAATTCACTTTCATGGTGTAAATTATGGAAGTGTCATGAATAGATAAAGATTCAGTAGTTACTTTCACTAGGCAAATAATTACTGTTTAATTTTTTAGGAAACAAAGACATATTTATAATTTTTTAGATCTCATTTTATATTTTTATGGTAACTCATTTGAAGAGAAATGCCATTCCAAAATAAAAATGAGGGCTGGGGATATAGCTCAGTTGGTAGAGTGCTTGCCTTGCATGCACAAGGCCCTGGGTTCAATCCCCAGCACCACCAAAAAATTAATAAATAAATAAATAAATAAAAATAAATAAATAAAAATGAAGCAATTTGAGGTAAATAGTTACTCACGAGGTAATGTTTTCATATTTCTGAGCTGTAAGAAAAACTCTTCATGTTTTATTGATAAAACTTTACTCCAAATTCTTCTCATTCAGGGGATTTCTAAATTAATTTCTGTATTAATAATAGGCCTATTCTAACTTATGCCATAATCACTTCTTTCTAAATAAGTTGGTATTTTTTGGTATATGTCCCTGGTGAAGAGATTGACTAAATATTTTGAGTGAAATTAGGCAGCAGAGAGGTGTTGATGATGGAATTAAAACAACAGGCTAATAATATAAACAGATCTTTGAGTTGGAAGTTAATTGTCATGTGGGTGAAATGATATTTAAAAATTTAAGGATTTAAGGACTCTATACTCAATGATTCTTTTGATTGACATTTGTTAGTAAATAAGCAAAAAAAAAAAAAAATCAATGATCTGTAAAAACTAAGTCAGTTAATTGACCTGTAATTTGGATGGGCTGAATTAACACATGGTTAATTAAGCGGCATTAACAAAAGAGGAAAGTTGTTGGGATTGCTCTCTTGTCTGACTAAGGAGTAGATTTTCTTTAACTCATCTGGTCACTTTAGGAAAACAAAATATCCAGGCTCTTTTTACTTTTGCCTTTTTTTGGCCCAAGAAACTAGCTTCCCATGGAAATGTGTGTTATATTGTTTTCAACATACTTTTTATTATGCTTTTAATTATACTGTTTTTGATGTGCCATTTTCAGAGATAATTGACCTTGCAAATAAAATAAATAAAATACAATAAATTTAAATTCCACAAAGCTAAGAAATAATATTAATCATAGAATCTTCACCATAAAAAAATTCCATACTAAATATACCTACATCAATATCTCATGGAGTGGAATAAAGGGTTTTGTGAAACTTTGATTAGGTGTCCATTGATTCTCTCCGTATATGAAGTATTCACGCAAACTTTGATTTCATTGCAGCTTCTTTGAGATTTAAGAGAAAAGTCTCAGTTTTTAGAGGATCAAATCCCAACTGAATATATTCTGGTAGGAATGTGATGATGACAACATCCCACAAGTCTTCAGAGCTGAGATAGAACTGAGATCATTATACTTACAATTTAAAGCTACTGGATATTCTGTCTGTCTGGAGTCCCTGGAGTGTTTGTTTGTTTGTTTGTTTTTCCAAAGGCAATTGAAAATTTCAGAATAAATCAAGCTACCAGCAAGACTTTTGCACTTTTTTCTTTTTCCTCAATGGGAGTTTCCCTTCTAGCTCTAGAGATGACAAGAGTAGTAGCTATGCCTTTCCCATAGTTTTATGTTTTCACACATGTCTGGTTATTTTCTATTGTATGTAGTCATTGTGTTTGAGATATTATTTGTAGAAATTATTGGTGGTTCATATCGTCTTCCAAAGAGGGCTGGCTTTCTTTCTTTCTTTCTTTCTTTCTTTCTTTCTTTCTTTCTTTCTTTCTTTCTTTCTTTCTTTTCTGGTACATTGGAACACTAGCAACTCAATTCTACTTTGGGGAATAGAAATGACTTGAAGACAATTAACAATTCATTACAGAAATGCTTATTTCATGATTGGAATAACTCCTAGAGTGCAGCTTTTTGAGCTCAAGCTTAGTGAGAATTAGCTTGTCAAGGGGTCTGTCCTTCAGGAACCCTGGACTTCAACTTTTGTCTCTAGTCCTGTGTGTTCCCACAAACAAATGAACAACTCAACTGAAGAGACTTTCACTTAAAATTTGGCAAATAAAGGAGGAAGGCAATCCGGAAGCATATTTACCTCTCTGGTTCTTGGGCTGGGAATTACTTACTACATTATTGGCATGATTTGTTCTTTTTTTTTTAAGATTTAATAGATATTTTATCTATTATTTTTAAATCCACTGTGGTGCTGAGGGTCAAGCCTAGGGCCTTCCATACGCCAGGCCCTGAGATATTTCCCCAGCCTTCATGTGATTTTTTTTTCTTAGTTATCTTCAGTGAGTATTTTCAAGCTGCTCTGCCATTGAGAGAAATGGAAGCTCCAAATTCCTTTAAATATAAATATTATATAATTTCTCCCTACATGTTTTTCTTAAGAAAATATTATTGTTAACGATGATTACATTGTTATCTCATATATCTACATACATATATAAATATGTCTATATCGCCAATTGTTATCTATCTGAATAGAATAAAAATTTTTGAGTAGTGATTACAGCTTCATTTCCTGACTTATATGAATATGTATGGATGTTGATGTTAGAGAGACTTGGTTTGACTTTTGAATTCACTGTTGGGTTTCTTGTAGGGAATGCCCTACAGTTAATATGAGATTATATATTATATGCATAAAATAATATCTGCACATGATACAAGTATGGGTAATTTCCTCTCTCTGCCTCTCACACTTAAACTCTCAAGATTGCATTATTAGGTCTTTAAGAAACATTACCAGGTGTGTTTTTACTCCCACAATCTGAGTTATTATCAATGACCCAATAGCTTCCTCCTTTCAGATTTTGTTTTTATTATTGTTATTATTTCGATTGCCTATTTTTATGGTCCTCTAGTAACCTCAAAGTTCTCAAAAACAAGGTTTATTCTTTGCCTTTCTGGATCCCCAGAATTTAGTACACTTCTTCATAAAGTATAGTGCTCAACACTTATTTTACACATAAATATTTACATTTGGTTGTTTCTCATTTTCAGCAAATATCTTTAGTTTTATTTCAGCAAGAATGACAAAAGAAAATTAAATATTTGTTTAGCTCTTAAAATGGCATTTTGAATTACGTATTGTCTTTATAATGATACTGAAATATTATCCTATGTACACCCAATACTGTATCAGTCTAGGAAAATAGGAATTACTGCATCTAATTTCCTCATTTCTTCCCTTTCCTTCTTGTCTTCTGTTCTTCCTCTCTTTGTTTTATTTCTTAATATTTTCTATTACAAAATTTCACATAATTTCACAAAACTGCTTTCAACATTTGATGAATAATTATTAATCAAATGCATAATTACAACCCTAGTCAATAAACAGACCTCTTGTAAATTTGAGTGATGTTTGTCCATTCATCTATGCTGTGATGTGTAGCTATATTTCATTTATTTTTGTTGCCAAATGTTTTTCATTATACATTTTTCTTATTCATTATACTGTTGGTAGATATTTATTTCTAGCATTTGGCCCTGAGAATGTTGCAGATGTGGACATTCTAGTGTATGCCTTTTGATACATAGTTGCACTAATTTTTCTATGTTATATAGCCAGGAGTAGAATTTCTGGACCATAAAATATAGCATCATTAATGTGAAGCAATAAAAGTAAACTGTCTTTCAGTGTGTAAGCTACATTACATTTAAAAATGTCTTCAAAGTATGATTCCGGTTTTCCATTTCTACTTGAGTCAGATTTTGTTAAAGATAGACTTTTCTTGGAATTTGTCTATAAATTTGCAATAATATCTGTCTTTTATCTGCTTCATGCCGGCACCCTCTGCTGTGATTTCTGCTCACTCCTCAAATTCTGTTCTCCTCTCTCCCTGCTCCCTTTTCCTTTCTTTGTCATTCTTACACAAGATTTCTCTTTTCAAACACATAATTTTTTTTGCTCTTTTCTATTTTATGTTATGAATTTTTAATCAATTTCTGCATTTATCTTTTTATTTTTTTCCCATTTCTCTGGTTTTAATTAATGATTATTTTTCTAATTATTTTAGACAGATTTCTAACATATTTACTATTTTTCAATATTTCTCCTTTCTAATGCATGTTATTTTGTGCTACTTTTATTTTACATGCTATTTATTTATGCACCCTGAAAGTTTTGCTTTAATAATATTTGTTACTATTCAGATGGAAATACTTTGTACTTTCTTTTATAATATTTCTTTGACCCATGTGATATTTAAAAACATAATGTTTAATTTCTGAAGATATGGGAAGGAAATTTTCCAGGTTAGAGTGTCTGAATGATTTCTACCATAATTGAATTGTGGTCAGAAATTTTACTTTCAGGGCTCACATTTGTTTAAAAAACACTGTGAAAAAATAAATCCCACACAAGACGTACATAAGGCTTAGGTTAACATATTGTTCTAGGGTGTTCATGTTGTTACTATCTAGGATAAGCTGTGAGAAAAGGCCCAAATCTCAGCACTTCCATTTTCCCCTGATTTTTCATGGGATTCTATTCCTCTGTCGACATGTACATCATTGAACTGTTTATATTATATTTTCTAGATCTTCTATATGTGCTAAAAATATGTATTCTAAAATAGGAAGATATAATGTCCAATCAAGCTTGTTAATTACATTTAAACATCTTCTTTACTCTTATTTGCTTTTTTCTATTTTATTTCCCCAATAACTAAGAGGGCTATATCTCCCCTCCAATTATGAATTTGTCTCTATTTTTGGTATTGTCAGTATTTACCTTTTTTAGACCGTGCAATGAGGTGAAGAAATACTACCATTTTCTTCTGGAATTCCCCCCTCTATCGTTCCTGTCTTACCTTCTTGACTATATTTACCATGTTTCGATTCATATCGGCAGTGCTCTGGATATTATCTCCTGATGTATCTTCCATTTTGCTACTTTTTATTAATTTATTGGTACGCTTGGCTTGCTGTCAAACATGCCCACCCAGCATATTTTCAGTTTTTAAATATTGTTTTGTACACTTTATTTGATTATGTTGAACACTTAGAATTGTTTGCCTTTATGTTGTTATTATATCCTCTTTTGTTGTAATTTCTATTTCTTCAAACTGTATTCGGTTTTCACATCTGTGTCACGTTATCTAGCTTCCCATACCGGGCAGAAGGTCTCCAGCTTGTGGAGTAACTCTTTAAATGGAGGAAGCAGAGCAGTTTGTGATCTGTTTGTGATAATGTGAACATGTTAAGTCACCTTTTATCCTGTAGGTTCTGACTCAGAATTCTTTCCCTTTTCCTTGTGTGTCTGGTTATCTTTGATTTTCATTGCCCTTAAAAATCATCTTTGGGTATTACACAAAACTTGGGGTCCAAGAACCATTTTTTGTTTGTTTGGGACATGATTTGTATATGCTGCAGTGGATAGTACCAAAGATAATCTTAAATAATATTTGGCAGTTGAAGTTACAAATCTGCCAAAGAAGAGATCGTAGGGTAGATTCTAACACTATAATGCTTCCTTAAAATACAACTCTGACACATGAAATGTTGAATTGACAGGAATTTTGTGGTAAAAAGGATTTTTCTTCAACACGTAAGACTTTGTGTTACATCAGGCAGAGGAAAGCACTTCCAATAACAGAAATATTAGTAACAGTCATAGCTCTATGTATCGTGCATTTAGTCTATGACAGGCACCATAAGTCACTTACAGTAAGACTCTGAATACACAAGATATTGTGTCATCCTGAATATCATACCATGTGTTACTATAATCCTCATTTCAAAATTAAAGTAGCAGGTTCTGTGAGGTCAGGCAACTTGCCCAAGATCACAACTGGCTAAAAGTACAGTTGAAAGATTGCTGGGATTCCTCAGAAAGCTTGCTGCAACACACTATGTGATTGATCTATCTTTATTTCCATGAGACAAA
Source organism: Urocitellus parryii (assembly GCF_045843805.1). Taxonomy (NCBI): domain Eukaryota; kingdom Metazoa; phylum Chordata; class Mammalia; order Rodentia; family Sciuridae; genus Urocitellus; species Urocitellus parryii. Next base: position 110,264,633 of record NC_135532.1, read on the forward strand.
AGGAGACATAATCTTTATGTTCATAGTATATGTTTTTAAAAATATGCATGGAGAGGAAAAAAGTGTTCATGCTATCTTTGGCATTTTTCCAGAAAATACATTAGCATGTTAGAATAGAAGTACTTGCTGGCAAAGGAAATACTTAAGCTCCACCTCATCTTGCTTACTTATACCTTTTACCCAGTTAATTCATTTTATCCAGTCTCAAATAAATTCTCATGGTGCAACTAAGCTTTCTTGATAGCTGAAAGGTCATAATATATGTTCAGATACTACATTTATGTTAAGAAAGTAAGATACCTTTTTATATTTGATTAATGATGATATTGCCTAAAATATAACTGATGATGTCTGAAATGAACAAAAGTGCCATTTTAAAGTTTTTATAAAAGGGGAAATAAGAGCAAATGAGAAAGAAAAATATCATTATTTTTGAAATATCATTATTTTTGTTAGTTTTTAAGTGAAGGCTTTAAACAGCTAATTATGTTTTAATGAAGGAACAATAAGACAAATAGATAAGTCAGCAATGACAGAAAAGAAGACACATAATTTGTTTATTAGATATTTGCATTTTGTCAATCTCAGTATTTCTCTTCCCTTCTTTCTTTTTTTTCTTTTTGATGGTAAGGGATGAATTTTTTTTAATACCAAAGATAATGTTTTTGTTGCTGCATTTAGTGTACTAAGTACAATTTCTTATATATAAAATCAGCTTGTGGAGTACTTGTAGCTGTGATAGGAGGCTCAGTGCTGCTTGGCTTTACCATGGGTCTTGGAATTCTGCATTTTTTCAGTTTTTGCTCTTGTTTTCCTGTGTCATTTGTGACACTGCATTCAGAATTGTTTTAAAACTGTAAATCTGACCACAGAACTTCTTTATTTAAAATCTGTTGGTAAATTTGCTCATAGAACAAAACAGAAATGCTGTAGCCAGCGTACAGTGTCCGGCTTCCTGGTCTCTAGGCAGCTCCCTGGAAAAGTTCTGCATACTTCCTCTGCCATTTGGCTCCTCCCAAATGTAATTTCTCAAATGGACCATACTGTCTCAGGCCTGTGTGCTACCCACACTCTCTTGCTCTTCCTGTAATGCCCTTTCCTCCTGACTTTCAGCTACTGTTCATTACAATTCTATTCCCCTCTCACGCCTGCCTGGGAACTCTCAGGTCCACCCCAATGAAAAGCTGCTACATTCTTCATAGGATAGACCTCCTGGGATGTGTCCTGGCTTTTACATTGGTACTTCTCCATTGTGTTATCATTATTCACATACGCAGTGCTACTTCCTTCGCAGTCTGTAAGAGAATGTTCTTTATTGAATGAAAGTGTGCTTGGATAATACCGACTTCACCAAGTTGTTACAAAACTGTCAAAAAAGGGCTAGGAAACCCTTTATAAGCCATTAGGCACTATTGAGTTACTATATACATATTTATCTATTTTCTACCCTAATGATCAGCAAGGAAGTTGTGCCAGACTAATTTATAAAAAAACATTTTGAGGAAAGTTGAAAATTATACCTTCTCATGATTGAACCTGTAAGATATGCAGGGTTGACAAACATCACTAGGAACTTGAACACCACTCTCTGATATCAGAAAGCCTATTGTCCATATTATGAGGATATTTTTTAAAAATAACAGAATTTTTGAATAGCAGATGATGAGTGATTGCAGATGAAAGAGCGGGCCTTCGGTGCCACAGGAGTTACTACTAAGCATATTAAGAGTAGGCAAGGTCAGGGAAGAGAGATACTGAGATTCACAAAATACAAATATCTGATAAACAAGGTCGAAGAAGAATGAAATTATGGTGTTTGCTGGTAAATGGATGGAACAGAAGAATATGATGCTAAGTGACATAAGGCAATCTCCCTAAACCAAAGGTCGAATATTCTCTCTGATATGCAGATGCTAAATCACAATAAGGGAGGCGGGGGAATAGAAATTCATTGGCCACAGCAGAATGAGTTGGAAATAACTTTCCTATTTCCTATATGAATACACAACAGTGTAACCCTGGGTCATTTACAACCACAAAAATGGGAAGTTGCAGTCCATGTACATACGCTATGTCAAAATATATTCCAAAAAAAAGCACAAATTAAAAAAAATAAATAAATAAAATGTGGGCAAGGTCATGATAAAGAAACTGGCTTTGACCTTGGTCTCTGATAGGGGAGATTTATCATGAAGGGTCATGGCTTTTTAATTGAGACTGTGTGTGCAAAGCATCAGGAAGGAGCTGTCAGGCTGTTTCTATTCAATTTGACATACTGCAAGTACAACTTCCTCTATGAAATCTTCCTGGAGTTCTGCAGTATTGGTCACATGACAAAATTCTATTCAATCTTGTACATTTAGCTTAAATACTACTAAAAGCACTCAGTGAAAACATTCTTCATTATTTCCTTTCTGAATTCCCAAGAGCACCATGTCATTGAGGATCAGGTTCAAGTTCATATGACAGACGCAGGCATCCCTGCCCACCTAATAGTCTAGGCAACATAAATGTTTACTTTTAAAAATAACTCCACAATCATACAGGACTTAGCCTCCTTTCACTTTTCTGCTTCTTCCCAGCTTCCATTTAAGATGATCTCAACTTCCAAGATGGTGGCAGGAGAACTAAACATCCTATTCCAGTTTGAGAGAGAAAGAAATAAAAAGAAAAGAAGCACCATAGAAATTTGCCTCCAAACTGCTTGAAGAGATTTCCAAGGAATACAGCTCAAGGACATGGGATTTCTTCTCAACCAGAGCATCATGTGACATCAGCCACCAGTTACCATGGAAGCAGAGCCATAGCTAACTGTAAGAATGGCTGAGAATGTTGCAGGTAAATTCTTTGCATATTTCTGAGGACATTTATCATTATCTTCTTTTCATGCCAGTTATTTGTGACAATGTTTTCTTAAATGGTTAAGTGTGAGCATAAAGAACTGGATGGAATCAGAAAGTGCATGTTCTGGGGTACTGAGAGATAAGAAAGAAACTAGAGATTAGTCCCCAAAAGTAAAAACTCAAAATGCCATTATTAAAAGTTCTAAGCATTGACTTTTCTTTCTCCTGAAGATATAATCTATTTAGAAATTACCTCTTAATTTAGTTTGAAATTTGTATCTTAACTCTTGACTAGCCCTCTCATTTTTTCCCAAGTGGAATAAGTAGACATGATGTTGAAATCTCCCCGAATAATATGGGAAATCTGCAAAATCTGTTTATCAGGAAGTCTATACAGAGAAGATTCTCTTTCACATGGGATAGTTCCTCCAAAGATAAAATGGAAAATGAGGTTTGACATTATACAAAATTTCTCTTTACCAATAAAAATCTGCTCTGATTTTTATTAGCTGTTCAAAACAGTCAGTTTCTTTTCTTTCTTTTTTTTGATGTTTTAAAAATTTTATTTAATTTGTTGTTTTCAGATCTACATGACAATAGAGTATACTTTGACATAATATACATACATGGGGTGTAACCCATTATAATTTTGATCTCATTCTGGTGGGTGAACATAATATGGAGTAACATTGGTCGTTATGTATGAGCATGTGGTCCATATTCCCATCTCCTTCTCTCCCCTTCAATCCCCTTTGTCTGATCCAATGAACTTTTATACTTCCCTTTCCTACCTTCCCTTGTTATGAGTTAGCATCCACATGTCAGAGAAAACATTTGACCTTTGGTTTTATGGGACTGGCTTATTTCACTTAATATGATATTCTCCAGTTCCATCCATTTACCAGAAAATGCCATAGTTTCATTCTTCCATAGCTGAATAATATTCCATTGTGTATATATGCCACATTTTCTTTATCTATTCTTCTGTCAAAGAGCACCTAGGTTGGTCCCAAAGCTTGAATATTGTGAATAGAGCTGCTTTAAACATTGATGTGGCTGCATCACTGTAGTATGCTGATTTTTAGCCCTTTGGATATATGCTGAGGAGTGGGATAACTGGGTTAAATGGAAATTCCATTCTTAGTTTTTTGAGGAATCTCCATATTGCTTTTCAGAGTGGTTAGACCAATTTGCAGTCCCACCAGCAATGTATACGTAAACCTTTTCCTCTACATCCTCACCAACATTTATTGTTGCTAGTATTCTTGATAATTGTCTTTCTGACTAGAGTGAGATGGAATTTCATGTAGTAGTTTTAATGTGAATTTCTCTAATTACTAGAAATGTTGAACATTTTTCCACATATTTGTTGATCAATCATATTTCTTCTTCCATGAAGTGCCTGTTTAGTTCCTTTGCCCAATTACTGATTGGGTTATTTGTTTTCTTGAGTTCTTTGTATATCTTGGAGACTAATTCTCCACCTGAGGTGTAGGTGGTAAAGATTTTTTTCCCATCTGTAGCCTCTCTGTTTATGTTCTTGATGGTTTCCTTTGCTGTGAAGAAGCTTTTTAATATGATGCCATCTCATTTATTGATTCTTGGTTTTACTTCTTGAGTGCTAGGAGTCTTATTGAGGAAACCTGTTCTTGAACCGATACAATGGAGAGTTGGTCTTACTTTTTCTTCTAGTAGGTGCATCAGGGTCTCTGATCTAATGCCAACATCCTTGATCCACTTTGAGGTGAATTTTGTGCAGGGTGAGAGAGTTTCAATTTTATTCTACTACATATTGATTTCCAGTTTCCCAAGAACCATTTGTTGAAGAGGCACTCTTTTCTCCAGTGTATGTTTATGCCCCTTTGTCTAGTGTGAGATAACTTTATTTAGGTGGGTTTTTCTCTGTGTCCTCTTTTATGTTCCATTGATCTTAAATTATATTATTGTGCCAATACTATGCCATTTTTGTTACTATAGCTCTGTAGTATCATTTAATGTCTGGTATTGTGATGTCTCCTACTTCACTTCTCTTGATGAGGATTGCTTTGACTGTTCTGTACCTCTTATTTTTCCAAACAAATTTCATGACTGCTTTTTTTATTCAATGGAAAACATCATTGGAATTTAATGGGAATTGCATTAAATCTGAATACTGCTATTGGTAGTATGGCCATTGTGGCAATATTGATTCTGCCAATCTAAGAACATGGGAGGACTTTCCATCTTCTAAGGTCTTCTTCAATTTCTTTCTGTAGTGTTCTGTAGCTTTCATTTTACAGGTCTTTCACCTCTTTTGTTAGATTGACTCTGAAGTATTTTATTGTATTTTGAGGCTGTTGTGAATGGAATAGTTCTTTTGATTTCTCTTTCAGCTGATTCGTCATTTGTGTATAGGAATGCAATTGATTTCTGGGTGTTAATTTCATATCCTCCTACTTTGCTGAATTCATTTATGAGTTCAAGAAGATTTTTGGTGGAGTTTTTTGGGTCTTCTAAATATAGAATTTTGTTGTTGGCAAATAAGGATAGTTTGAGCATTTCTTTTCCTATTTGTGTCCCTTTAATCTCTTTCTTTTGTCTAACTGCTCTGGCTAGGGTTTCAAGGAATATGATAAATAGATATGGTGAAAGAGGGCATCTCTGTCTTTTTCCAGGTTTTAGAGGGAATGCATCCACTTTTTCTCCATTTAGAATGATGTTGGCCTTGGGTTCAGCATATAAATAGCTTTTGCATTGTTGAGGTACCTTCCTACTATTCCTAGTTTTTCTAATGTTTTGAGCATGAATGGATGCTGAATTTTGTCAAATGCTTTTTCTGCATGTATTGAGATAATCACATGGTTCTTGTCTTTAGTCTGTTGATGTGATGAATTATATTTATTGATTCTGTATGATGAACCAACCTTGCATCCTGGAATGAATCACAGTTGATCATGTTGCACTATTTTTAAAATGTGTTTTTGTATGCAATTTGCCAGGATTTTATTAAGAATTTTGCATCTCTGTTCATCAGGGATATTGGTCTGATGTTTTCTTTCCTTGATGTGTCTTTGTCTGGTTTTGGTATCAGGATAATACTAGCTTCATATAAAGAGTTTGGAAGGGATTGCTCTTTTTCTATTTCATGCAATAATTTGAAGAATTTTGCTATTCATTCTTCTTTAAAGGTCTTGTAGAACTTAGCTAAGAATCTGTCTGGTCCTGGGTTTTTCTTTGTTGGTAGGCTTTTGATGGTGTCTTTAATTTCATTGCTTGAAATTGATCTGCTTAAATTTTCTATTTCTCCTGGTTCAATTTGAGTAGGTCATATGTCTCTAGAAATTTGTTGAGGTCATCATGATTCTCTATTTTACTGGAGTATAGATTTTCAAAACAGTTTCTGATTATTAAACTATTGAAATAGTTTCTGTGGTGATATTTTCTTTTTCATCATGAATTTTTGTGATTTGACTTTTCTCTTTTTCTTTGTTAGCTTGGGAAAGGGTTTATCAATTTATTTATTTTTTTTCAAAGAATCAATTTTTTGTTTCATCTATTTTTTGAATTCTATGGCTTTTTGTTTCAAATTCATTGATTTTCACTCTGATTTTAATTATTTCCTGTCTTCTGCCTTTATGTTGATTTGTTCTTTCTCTAGGGCTTTGATATTAATGTTAGGTTATTTATTTGGTGACTTTCTATTCTTTAATAGAATACACTCAGTGCAATGAACTTTCCTCTTACAACTGCTTTCATAGTATCCCAGAGATTTTGATAAATTGTGTCATGATTCTCATTTACCACTAAGTATTTTTTTAAATTTCATTACTGATTTCTTCTACCATCCATTGGTCATTCAGTATCATATTATTTAGTCTCCAGGTGTTAGAGTAGCTTATATTTTTTGTTTTATCATTGATTTTTAATTTCCTGTAATTATAATTTGATAGAATGCAAGGTTTTATTTCTATTTTAATTTTTTTTTTGTTATTTTTGCTAAGATTACTTTGTGGCTCAAGATATGGTCTATTTTAAAGAAGGATCTGTGTGCTGCTGAGAAGAAAGTGTATTCAGTCCTTGATGAATGAAATATTCTATATATATCTGTTAAGTCTAAATTGTTAATTATTCACATTAGTTCTATAGCATCTTTTTTTTAATATTTATTTTTTAGTTATCGGCGGACACAACATCTTTGTTTGTATGTGGTGCTGAGGATAGAACCCGGGCCGCATGCATGCCAGGCGAGCATGCTACTGCTTGAGCCACATCCTCAGCCCTATAGCTTCTTTATTTAGTTTTTGTTTGGAGGGGCATGTAATGAATAACGAAAGAGGCATATTAAAGTCGCTTTGTATTACGGTATTGTGTTCTATTTTATTATTCAAACTGAGAAGGGTTTGTTTGGTGTAGGTAGATAGATGTTCCACTGTTTGGGGGCATAAACATTTAAAATTGTTATGTATTGTTGATGTTTAACTCCATTAAGCAGTATGAAATAATCATCTTGGTCCCTTCTGAGTAACTTTGGCTTGAAGTCCACTTTATCTGACATGAGGATAGAAACCCCTGCTTATTTACGAGACCCATATGAGCAATATATTTTTTCCCCGTCCTTTTACCTTCAGTGTGTGGATGTTTTTGCCTACCAGGTGAGTCTCTTAGAGACAGTATATTGTTGGGTCTTGTTTCTTATCCAACCTGCCAGTCTATGTCGTCTGATTGATGAGTTTAGGCCATTTACATTCAATATTATTATTATTGAGATATGACTTTTATTTCCTGTCACTTTATTTTTGGCTTTTAATTTGAATTAATTTCTTTTTTTTATTGATTATTCTCTTAGTGTAGCTCCTCCCTTTACTGGTTTTCACTTTTATTTTTTACTTCTTCTTCATAAAATTCCTTACTGAGTATGTTTTATAAAACAGGCTTTCTAGTTGTAAATTCTTGTAACATTTTTTTTTATCATGTAAGTTTTTTTTTTCATTGTCATTCCTTAAGCTTAGTTTTGCTGGGTATGGTATTCTTGGCTGGCATCCATTTTCTTTCAGAGTTTTGCATATATTATTCCAAGACCTCCCAGTTTTGAGGGTCTAAGTTGAAAAATCAGTCTTCCTTTAAATGTTACCTGTTGCTTTTCTCTGGAAGCCTTTGAAATCATATTCTTTTTCTGTTTGTTATGCACTTTCATAATAATGTATCTTGGTATGGGTCTGTTGTAATTTTTTACATTTGGGGTCTTATAAGCCTCCTGTATTTGGTTTTCCATTTCATTCTTTAGGTTTGAGAAGTTGCCTGATGTTATTTCATTGAAAAGACTGTGCATTCCTGTGGTTTATATCTCTGATCCTTCATTTATCCTGATAAATGTTAAGCTTGGTCTTTTCACCTTATCCCATGATTCTTGGAGATTCTGTTCATAATATCTTAACATCTTTTCCCCATGGACAACTTTATTTTCTAGATTATATATTTTGTTTTTTCTTGCCTGAAACTCTGTCCTCCAAGTGGTCTAGTCTATTGGTAATGCTTTCAATTGAATTTTTATTTTGGTTTATTGATTCCTTCATTTTGAGGATTTCTGCTTGATTCTTGCTCAGGAGCTCTATCTCCTTATTGAAATGATCTTTCATGTCTCGTGTTTTCTCTCTTATTTCATTTCTTACATCAACTTTTACCTTGTAGACCAGTTTAATCAGGAACTTTCTGAATTCCATCTCTGACATTTCCTCCACTTTGGTGTCAATGGAGTCTACTGCTATAGTAGTCTGGGTTATTTGGGATGGTTTGTTCCCTTGCTTTTTTATATTGTTTATCTACCCATCTATCTGGGTGGATCTGATGCTATAGACTTTCTACGCAACCCGGCTGGGCACAGAAACACAAGCCACTCAAGCAGGAAGAAAGCTTTATTTTAAAAAAGGCCGCCAGTTCCCCGTGTGCGCCCTGCTAGCAAGCCGGTCCACACACGTGTCTTTCTACCAGAACCGGGGGCCCAGACCTCCCCTGGAAATTCCCTCCTACTATCCTTCCCCAACCAATGGGAACTCTCCGGGAGTCCCATAACATGAGTCCCATAACAGGCCTAGGTGAACAGCAGGAGTCCAATTTCCATATGAATGTAAATCTTAACATAATCATATCATCTCAATGGCTAGCTGGCAGTCACCTAAACCAAAGGTGCCATGTATCATAATACTTTTGCTGTGGCTCCTAGCAGTGGCTCCTAGCAGGTTTATAGTGTCCCTCTATAGTGTACCTCACATGGAGGCAGGAGCCTAATGATAGCAACAAAGTATGCAAACAATATGAAACAGTAGACTAGGTACTTAGCTCCTATTTTGATATCTAGTTAATTGGTACAATATGATCAACAATTTCTGTCATGTATTATGTCTGGCTTAAAATAAACAATAGGTGTTGTCTATACCTTCCACTGTATTAATTATTTTAGCCTGTGACCAGCACAGCCTTCATAAATGAAGGTTCAGCTATGTGAGAAATCTAAAAGGGAGTTTGAATTAAAGAGACGGGCTCTAATTACCTTTAAACCAGCTCCAGGACGGCTTCTCCTACCTCCAGCCTCAAGCTACCCATTAGAGTAGCGAGGTTTACTGAAGAGGCTAGCGAAAGAGAGAGAACATGCCAGGGAGTGGACTTTTATTAGGGAACAAAAAATTCTGGGGAAAATACCATGTGATAAAGATTAAGGGATGCAGTGTCCCAAGGTCAGGTGAGACGATTCTGTCTTCAGAGGTTATAGCCAGGCAGGACTCCACGCAGACAAGCCCTCAGACCTGAAAAAGGGTGGGGAAAGCTCTGGACACAAAGATGTGTCTAAGCGCCTCTCGCCCAGCCAGGGAGGTAACTTGAATCACGTGCGAGGATGGTCGACCACAAATTATTGATGTGACATTTGTGGTAGCTATAGATGTTATATACCTCAATAGTATTAAGAAGCATTAAGGATAGAGTTGAGAATGTGTAAAGAATAAGCGATAGAGCCTGGCATAGTAGCACACACCTGTAATCTCAGTGTCTAGGGGTGGGACTGAGGCATGAGGATTACGAGTTTAAAGCTAGCCTCAGCAAAAACAAGGGCTAAGCAATTCAGTGAGATTCTGTCTATAAATCAAATACAAAATAAGGCTAGGGATGTGGCTCAGTTGTTGAATGCCCCTGACTTCAATCCCCACTACCCCTGCCCCTCCCCCACAAAAGAATAAGAGATAGGAGGGTAGAAAAGTGTCTTCAATATCAAGGGTGAACAGGACATTGGTAACTTAGGATATGTTAGTTTGAAAGGGGATGAAAAAATATAAGAATAAAGGAGGAGAGAGAGAATAGAATTTGGGTGTCAGGAATAGAGAAATAAGAGGGAGACAAATATGATAGAATAGTGATAAAGATGATACAGTAATAGTAGCTAGGTACTTAGTTCCTATTTTGATATCTAGTTAATTGGTACAATATGATCAACAATTTCTGTCATGTGTTATGACTGGCTTAAAATCAACGATAGGTGTTGTCTGTACCTTCCACTGTATTAATTATCGATGTGACATTCAAAATAAGCTAATCATAAACCCTAACCCTCAAAGTTCAGAGCATGAGAAAACAACAACTTTGAAAAAGTATATGAAAAAAAAGGAAAGAAAATGAAAAAAAAGATAAATAAATAAAACGAAAAGCAAGAGAAGAAATGAGGATAGAGAAACAAATGTGAATTTGTGTAGGAATCCTTGAATCAGTGAGTATACTTTCAAATAAAACAAGAATTCAATATCAAAACTCAATCAAAAAGCAAAAACAGACCTACAGCCACAACAAACAAGCCACAAACCCAGCAACAATATAGAAAAATCTTGGTGAAATGTTAAGAAATTAACAGAAATAAAACAAAGGAATTCCACCCTTTTTACCTTGTGGTCATCATCCTGCACTTCCTGCATCTTGACAAACAGAGGACAAAACTCCCTGTTTAGCTCCTAGAACCCTCTACTGCCCTTGGCCTCTTTGCCTTTCTCTGCGGAGTTGGGAGGACTATAGAGATTAAGCAGTGATTTCCAAGTTTGTGTGCTCTTAAAGTAATTGTGGACACCATGAAGTCGCTTCTTCATGTGACTCAATTAGGAATTGACACTAAAAAGATCAAAAAAATTATGTATTAATTCATTTAAAACAACCTGAAGAAACTATTATGTATTTTTTTTAAAGAGCATCTTTAAGAACATAGCTATAGTTTCCAAAATGAAAAATATTTACAAGAGTGGAATGGCAGTTTCTCCAAAGTCTGTCAAAACTGAAGAAGGTTCACACTTGCTTCTGCATTGTCTTTTGGGGTATGTTTATGTTGAGGTTTAGGAAGAAAATCTGGCCTCATGTGCTTGTGTCCCTGGAAAAGGAGGAGTTCAGGGTTCCCCTGACAAGATCTTAAGAACCCCCGGGATCCCCAGGAATTATTAAGATAAGGTCATATTTAGCTATAAAGTGTCAACAAGCAATAAAGAGAACCAATTAGGACTCATTTTGTTATAAAAAGGGAAATATTTTTTTTTTTTTTAAGACAAGCATGATACTACTTGTTTGGAAGAGTCCATTTCATCCATTTACAGTGTCATTTGCTCTTTTCACACCTGTTTCATGTCTGTTTAAAATAAGGATCCAGAATTCATCTCAGACTCAGACAGCCCTGAGAAAGTTCTATCTGATATCATGTATAAATGCCTGTTCAACTTCTATGGCATGCTTAATTTTAGAAAAGAAAATGTCTTTCCTTAAAAGTCACTTCATGTTTAAATGACATGATGAATGGGGAAGCGCTTAAGCCCTGTTTCCTCCCTCCTCTGATTGCCACATTGAGACAGGCTTTTCAGAAAGAAAAATACTATTTTGAGGAAAAGCTCTCTGTATTATTAAAAATATATGTAAATAGATACACACACATCCACACCCCAAAAAATGTTGTAGGAAAAATAAATTTACTGTTTTACTGACTGGGTAGTTTGTTTAAGGTTGATGTGCGTGTCTGGGCCTGTTTCACACTCAATTATGATTCAGCATAGCTTGGGCAGCCGATTGAGGCTCAGTGTGGGATAAACAGAGCCTGGAAGAGTCTTTTGGACTATTCCCCTGGGCTCTTGGGGGCCGGCATAAGGTGCTAATTCTAAGGCTGACCTGCCACTCCTTTGAAGGGGCATGTGCTTTTCTGAGATACATGGTCCCATTCTAGGTAGCAGGGATGAGGGAGAATTGGGGTCTCCCTCTCCCTTTCTGTCACGGCTGTGGTCTTTCCTCATGAAGTCTCACCAATGGTCCACCTACTTTCCTAGTTTCCTATTGCTGACATTAAAGACCACCACCGACAACAACTACCACAAACTCAGTGTCTCAAACAATACATATTTATCATTTTACTGTTCTGTAGATAAGAAGTCCGACCCAGGGCTCACTGGAATAAGATCAGGTGTGCTTAGGACTGCCTCTCTGTGTGGAACCTACAGGTGAATCAGTTTCCACATACTGTCCAGCTTCTGGTGGCCACTGGCTTGCCCTTGCAGGTGGCCCCTTCTCCTCCTCCAAACCCAGCAGTGAACCAGCACGCTGAGCTGCCTTTGTTCTTCCTCATCTCTTTCTGACCTCAGTGAAGAAAGGGCTTCCTCTTTTAAGGACTTAGGAACTTCCACTGAGCTGCTCTATTAACCCAGGATCACCTTTCCATCTCAATGTCTGCACCCTAATCACACCTGTAAAGTCTGTTATGCATGTAAGAACATAGCAGGCTCCAGGGACTAGGACATGGATGTCATCTGGAGTCATTATTCTGCCCGTCACACAGGATGTAAGTAAATCCTACAGGCTTTATTTTTGTTAAAATTCATTTTTTAAATTGCCAAAGCAAAAAATTGGAGGTTAAAAGGTGGGGAGAAATATATGGAAAAAAATAATATTAATGTTATCAACTACAGTTGTAGAAAACACATATTTAAAAATCTATTGTCCCTCATATGTTTAGGTTACAACAATACAATTCTATTACTGATTATGTTGATTATATAATCAATTTTAGTATAAAAAAGACAAATGTCTGCACTTCATAGTCAGCTCATGTATCATTTGATCCACTGGTTGCCATGGAGATTGCTCATTTTAAGTAAATATTAGATAGGATAAGGATGATGTGGTATGAATGGGCTTGTGTTCTTATATCTAATTTTTTATTCCTTAAAAGGTCTTTTCTTTCTTTTATCTCTTTTTTATCTGACCTCTTCTTCTATCATCTTTTGCTTTATTGAACTTTTCAGATGTTAGAATGACATATACATACATATATTTTTACAAATATTTTATATAAGAAAAGGGAAATTCCATTTCTTGCTTTTGATCAAATTGTCAAAAATCAATGTAAAGATGAACATTCTTTGACAAATTTTAAACATGTTATCTCAAGTTGATTCATGTTTTTTTAAGGGCTGTGTTTAAACTGAAAATACATATTTTAGATATTATATTCTTACTTGGATAGGTCCAAGCATTATATATAATTCAGTAATGTAAATAATACATTGTTAATTTTCTTGATATATCAGATGCAAATCATGTATAAATTAGAAAACAATCAATATTTTGTGGCCACACATATTGTGATGGTTTAGATATTACATGTCCCTCAAATGCTCATATGTGATTCAATGCAGGACATTCAGAGGTGAAGTAATTTATTTATGACAGCTTTAACCCAATCAGTGAATTAATGCCCTGGTGGGGATTAAATGTGTGGTAACTGCAGGCAGGGAGGGTGTGGCTGGAAGAGGTGAGTCCCAGGGGCTGAACATTTGGGGTACACATTTTTTATCTGGCTAGTGGGGTCTTTCTCTGCTTCGTGGTGTGATGACTTGAACCACTTTCCTTTACCACACTCTTGTGCCAGGATGTTCTGCCTTACCTCAAGTCCTGACAACGAAGCTGGCTGTCTATGGACCAAGAACTCTGAAACTGGGAGCCCCAAATCAACTTTTCCTCCTCTAAAATTGTTCCTGTCTGATCTAGTCGCAGCAGTCAAAAAGCAGACTAAAATACACATTAGAGGAAGTCATTGTTAGTGCAGGGAATCTCCTGGTGATTGCCATACACCCTGAAGAGCGAGTAGGAACAGCTTATCTAGATCCTCTAAGCAGTGTTTCATTTTTTTTAGATAAAGACAAAAGTCAAATTAACTTGAGTAAAAAGATCATTCATATTGTTGAAAAGGAAAGTGAGAAGTTAGACCTCAGGAACAGCTGCACTGTTGGACTTTAATGTGGCAGGACTCAATTTCTCTACTTGATTTCTATTATGGCTTCTTTTTAGTTACCTGGGGTCTCTCATCCTGAAGATTGGCCTCCTCCTGAAGGGATGTGTGGTTGCAAGTCATTCCTCATCTTGCCACCTCTGACTCCCACACATCCCATATGACTGATTCCATTTGTCCTAATCCAGAAATGTCCAAGGCAAAGGGCTTTGCTTGGGTCAGGTAAACACAAACATACAAAAGTAAAATAAGTTTGAGGAAGTTTGAGGAGAAGCTAATGAGGAATGTTGGTTTAGGGAGAAGTAATTGAGTTAATTTGGATCTATTGCTTTTGGAGATCACCTGACTGGTATTATTCAGTAAGAGGGTGGAAGGTAGATTGAAGGCTCTCTCCAGTGAGTTATGGCGTGGAAGTGGTGGTGCCTGAATGTATGGAAGAGACAGCTCAGAAAACACAGGATAATTACGATAGACAAGGCTCAGTTTCTAAGTCTTAAAGGCAGATGAGTAAGGAAGGTTTGGGCTGCAATGCTCTTCCCATGGAGGTCTGCATGATCATGAATTATATAAACACTAAAAATGTACATAAAACATGAAAGAATAGGTCAAATATGAGCTAGCAAAGTAACCACCTCTCAAGTACAAAATTGAACTTTCTCTAAGCATCCAGAAACTCTTTAAGAGTCCCTTGATGGAACTCCCCACTAGTAGAAAACATTAATTTGACTTTTATTGTAATCATCACTAGGACCTTTTTAAAAGTTTCAAGAGTTATGAATGAATCTTACACAATATATCCAATTTTTATGTTTTCAAACTGTATATAAATGGAAATGTAGTGTAACTATATTTTGATGTTTTATTTAGCATTGCATTTATAAGGTTCATCTGTGTCATTGTGAATAAATTTAACATCCATCTATTTCTTTTTATTCTATAGTGATTAATTTCATGAATATGCCAAATTTATGTATTCATACTGGGTCTTGATGGATTTGAGCTGCTTTTAGTTGACTTGCCTTCTTCAGAGTAGACTCTAGCTGGATGCTAGCTGTGTTACCCTGTATAAAGAAAGAGATGCTTGCAATTTGTATAATGCCCCAGTAATTTCCAAAGTGTTTGTGCCAGTCACACTCATGAAGTTGCTATTGCCCCACACCCTTGTTAACAGTTGATATTGATGGGCTTTTAACTTTTTTTGTTTTGATGGGTGTATGCTTCTCAGAATAATTTTTATTAATATTTCCCTAATTTCCCAAAAAAGAGTTTTTGAAAACAATTCTTTTCCTCTTATTCACATGCTAACTTTCTGATGAGTTCTGCTTTACTGGACTATTAGTTTAGTTAGTGTCAATTACACACTTTCCATGGGGAGCTGATGGAGCCAGTCCTATCCTGGTTTATCTTTAAGATTTATCTTGCTAGATGCTCTTGTGCATCACCATATAGATTTTAGATTTAGCCTGTCACACAGAATACCCTGCTGACATTTGATTGAGATTCTATTGAATCTCAAGAATAGTATGTGCAGAACCAATGTAGTTTCAATATTGAGTCTTCCAGTTTAGAAACACACGTCCATCTCATTTGTGAATCTTCTTTAATGTGTCTCAATAGCATTTTGTAATTTTTTTCTATAGAAGTCTTATACATTGGTTTTTAGATTCAATCCTAAGCAATTGAAGTTTTGGAAGGCTATTGCAAATGGATCTGTTAAAATTTTGTTTTCTCCTTAGGGTTGGCATATAAAAATGCATTGAATTTATGCACTAAAATTTTATTCGGAAAATTAACAAAATCATTCATTTTAGTGATGTGAATTCTGGTGGACTTTTATGTATGTGATTGTATTAGCTGATATGAATGACAGTCTTCTCTGTTGCTTTTCAAAATGTATATAGTGTCTTATTGTACTGTTTATGATGTATTTATATTCCTGAAAAAGAAACTGGATACAGGATATCTTTTTTTCTGTTCTAAATCTACATGTAAAAATTTGCAATGCTTCACTCTTATTATGATATTCCCTGTAGTTTTTTGTTTGTTTGTTTGTTTTTGGTGCATACTCCTTTTGGTATTTCAAAATTCTTTTCTATTTTAGCCAAAGTTTTTTTAAAAAATATTTTTCATCATAAACAGAAGGTGAATTTTACCAAATTTATTCTGTGCATCTATTAAGATTAGTGTGTAATTTTAAACCTTAATCTATTTGTGTGGTAAATTATATTGATTTTTTATTATTAAATCAACTGTAAATTTATGATATAAAACAATTTTAGTCACAATGAATTTTCATTTTTATATGCTTATGGTTTCACGTTGCTAATGCTGTTTGCTAAGGATTTTTCTCTCTGTGTGTGTTATTTGTTTTTTCTTGTCCTGTCTTTGTCAAGGTTGTGCTGGGCTTAAGATGGATGGAGGAGTATGAGTTTTTCTTTTCTCTGGAAGAATTTACGTTAGAAATTATTTTCATTCTATGGTACAATTTACCAATGAAGCCAAGTAGATCTGATTTTTTCTTGTGGGAAAATCATTGACCAGATTTCTTAAACCAATTTCTTCCCAACATTTTGTAGAGATTGGTTCATTTCATTGGTATCTTCAAGTTTATTGGCATTATTCAACCTTCCTTTAATTGTTTTGATTATTTGCAAAAATTATCTGTGGTCTCAGATCCTGAATTATGTGTATATATGACTTTCATTTTCTGAGCTTATCTCTCTAGGTTTTTGGCCTCCTATATTGTGGCCTCGTATCTCCTTATTCTTTTACTTGATATTTTTAAGAACATATTTTAAAATGCTACTCCTGCTCGCTTGGTCATCTTCTCAGGAAGGCTGATCTGCTAAGATTTTACCTCACTACAGTCAGAATGACAGTTATTAAGAATATAAACAACAAAAAATGTTGGCGAGGATGTGGGGAAGAAGGTTCAC
The DNA here is from genome assembly GCF_045843805.1 of Urocitellus parryii. Lineage (NCBI taxonomy): Eukaryota > Metazoa > Chordata > Mammalia > Rodentia > Sciuridae > Urocitellus > Urocitellus parryii. The sequence continues at coordinate 110,281,684 of NC_135532.1, forward strand.
TCATACATTGTTGGTGGTACTGCAAATTGGTACAGTATGAGGATTCCTCAGAAAACTTAGAATGGAACCACCATTTGACCCAGTTATCCCACTCATTGGTTTGTACCCAAAGGATGTAAAATCCACACACTATAGTGGTGCAACCACATCAATATTTATAGCAGGTCACTTCACATTAGCCAAGCAATAGAACCAATCTAGGTGCCCTTCAACAGATGAATGGTAAAAGCAAATGTGATTTATACATATATAAATATATAAACTCAGCCTTAAATCTTCTTTTCTTTCAGTCTTAAAGAAGAATGAAATTTTGGCATTTGCCATTAAATGGATGGAGCTAGAAACTATCATGCTAAGTGAAATAAGCCAATTCCCCAAAACCAAAGGCCAAATGTTTTTTTTCTGATATGCAGATGTTAATTCACAATAAGGGGTTGGTGCTAGGGGAAAATAGAGGTACTTTACATTAGGCAGAGGAGATTGAAGGCAGGGGAGAAAGTATGGGGGTAGGAAGGATAGTGGAATGAATTGGACATTATTACCCTATGTGTATAAATTATCACACAACTGATGTGATTCTACATCGTGTACAACAAGAACAATGAGAAGAATGCTCCATTTATGTATGATATGTCAGAATGCATTCTACTTTCATGTATAACTAATTAGAACAAATAAGAAATAAAGAAGGTTGGTCTGAATTATCTCATGTACATTCACTGAAATTATGTTCCCATCTTTTAAATGTCTTATGAACAGTTATCAGTCACCTTGTCTATATCTATTGATCTTCTTTATCTTTTGAAAGCACCATCTCTATGTTGCATTAATACCATGTATTTCTTTTTTAAAATTTCTTTTAACTCAATTTTATCTCTGGTCTTAATTGTTTGCTGTCTTCTACTTAATTTGTCATTATTTTTTCCTTTCTTTCCTAAGGCCTTGAGGTAGAGCAATATATTATTTGGGATCTTTCAATTTTTTAAAATGTAGGCACTTAACAACTTAACACTCTAAACTTTCTTCTTAGAATTGCCTTCAAACTGTCCTAGAGATTCTTATGTTTTATCTCTGTTTTTATATTTCTAAAAATTTCTTGATTTATTCTTTCATTTCTTCTATGATCCATTCTTTATTTAAAATATCATTGTTCAATCTTCATGAGTGTGTGTGTGTTTCTATAATTTTTCATGCTGCTGAGTTCTAGTTTCATTCCATTGTGACCTGATAGGATGCATGGGATTATATCATTTTTTTTTTTTTTTGGGTATTTACATTGTGTCCTATAACAGTCCATTTTGGAAAAGATTTTATGAGACACTAAGAAGTCAGTGAATTATCTGTTTTTAGGTGCACTGTCATTTGGGGCATCAGTATTTTCTATCATTTTATCTTCTTGTTGAATTGCTCCCTTTAGCAGTATTTAGTAGCCTTCTTTGTCTTTTCTAATTTTTGTTGGAAATCTAATCGGCTTAGTCAGATATGAAAATAGCTACTCCAGCTTGTTTTCAGACTCCATTTGCATGGAGTATTATTTATCATCCTTTTACTTTTAGCTTATGTGTATCTTTGCCTATAAGTTGATACTGTTGAAAAAAATTGTATAGTTGGATCTTATAACTTGGAATTGAGACCATTTATATCCAGTTTTATTATAAACAGATGTTTGTTTTTTCCTGCCATTTTAGCTGGTTTGCTATATAATTAAGTCTTGATTTTCATTTAGTTAATTGCTCTTCTTGTGCGCTTTGTCTATATGGGAATTTTTGTTTGTTTGAATTCTTCAGTGTGCGTTCTATATTTAAGTATTGTTTATAGTGGTGGCTTAGTGGTCGAGAATTCTTTAATTTATCCTTATCATGGAAAGTTATTTTCCTCATTGGTTTTGAAAGTTACCTTTGCTTGGTGTAGCAGTCTTTGCTGGTACTTGTTTTCTTTTTAGAACTTAAAATATGTCATTCCAGGCTGTCCTTTATTTTAGGGTCTGAGTTAAAAAGGCAGAAATGAGCCCGATTGGTATGTCTCTAAATGTGACCTGGCATTTTTGTCTTATAGCTTTTAATATTGTTTTTATATTTTCTGTGTTAGGAATTTTGATTGTGTTGTTTTGGGTCTTGTCTATTTGGGTTTCTGCATGCTTTTGCTATGTGGATATCTGTGGTGAGCCGTTTCTGTGTACTGTGGCCGCCATTACAAGATGGCGCTGATAGCACCGTGGCCTGTGATAAACAACTCCTTATTTTGGGAGAGTTGGCACGTAGCTGTAAATCACCCTATGAGAAAGATCCACGTGGCAGTTATGCATTGGGGCTTTATCTGCTTTATTAGGGCTGGGGCACGTAGCAGGAGTAGTAGGAGTAGTAGTAGCAGGAGTAGTGGTAGTAGTAGTAGTAGTAGTAGGAGTAGCAGTAGGAGTAGAAGTAGAAACTAAAAGACATGTCAAAACAAAGGCCTAAATAAACAGCTGGAAGAGAGAAAAAAGTATCAAGGACCTGAATAAACTGCTGAAAGAAGATTCCTGAGTTGCGTCTTCCTTGCGGGCAAGGGGTCGCGACAAGTGGTGCCGAGACCCGGGAACCAGAACTTTCAGTCAGTCAGGGGTGGTGCACCGGTTAATCCCAGGTAAGTGGGATCTGCTATGAAAGCAGGGATAGTCCCATTAAGTGGGATCCGCGTCCAAAGCGGGGTCAGCTCCTCTACAAAGAAAGAGAGAGCCTCATATTTATTGCAGCTGCACTGTGTACTTTCACTTTTGTTTTCTGTGTTTCTTTTGTTGTGTCATCTCGTTTTTGTTTTTTGTGGTATCTCTTGTTGTTTTTTGTGCGTCTTTTGTTGTTGTGTCATGGGTGCCGCGTCTTCAAGTCCGCTCCTCCTGGCCCTAGATGACCTGTTACGTTCCAAGGGCCTGGAAGTGAAACGTAGTACTTTAGAGAGATTTTTACAGAAGACAGATATTGCTGCACCGTGGTTTGCATTCTCGGGCAGCCTTACTATACCTAGCTGGGATAAATTAGGCAAAGACCTTGACTTTGCTTCTGAGCAGGGCATATTAGAGGGTGGGGTGATACCCCTTTGGAAGATGGTCCGTAGTTGCCTCACAGATGGCAGATGTCAGGAAGCACTTACTAAAGGACAGGAAGTTTTAGAGCAATTACATGAGGAGAAGTCAGAGACGGCAGAAAGTGAGGTATCTCAGGAGGATGGGAGTGTGCGGAGCATGAAACAGGGGAGGAGGCGGCTGTCTCCGGCAAGAAGTGAGATATCTCAGAAGGATGGGAATGTACGAAATGTTAAACAGAGGAGAAGGCTCTATCCGGACTTGACTGAGTTAAAAACTCCCAAGGACACAAGTAGCTCGGACAGTTCTGAGGAATTAGATCCACCCTAGCCGCTCTCAACCCCTCCTTCTCATCTTCCCCCTCCCTATCAGGCCCACAGAAAAGTCTTAATTGACCTTCTCCAAAATATTCACCATGGCTTATTTTAGGACTTTCAGCAAAAGAATCTCTACAAAAACGTTTAATGTAGATAAACTTCCTATTTTCATGTTGCCCTGTTTTATTTGGCTACTGTCTGAAAAAATCAGCATTCCAGGCACTGGACACTCCCTTACTAGTTTTTCACAAAAATATGTAACAAGGCCTCTGGCCTTGAGCTGGGCTTCACAGTGCTGACTACATTTCTAAGATAAGGGAGTTACTAACTGGGCTCCAGGGTAACAGCTGGCAGGAGGAAAAACTGGAAAGGGAGATAGAAGAACTGGAGGGTCGATTAAAAAAGTCAAGATTTAAAGCACCTACGGCCCCGATGCAGTCATGCTCCCTCCTTGTAACCCCGATTGGGACAAGGACAACCCCAGAAGGCTGGGGGGTGTTCAGTGGCAGCCTAAGACGGCCCAAACTTCCCAGTAATTGAAAACTTGGATGCCGATGGACAGCCGGCCAGAGTACATGTTCCTTTAGCCTTTAAGGATATTAAACAACTAAAGGAGGCAGTTACTAATTACAGACCCCTGCCAATCAGCCAACACCTAGTGACTGGCAACAGCTTTGCATGGCTGTGTTGTCCGGAGGGGATTTTTTGTTGTGGAAAAGTGAAAATCAAGAGAGGTGTCGCGAGCTAGCCCGAGTCAATCAGGACGCCGGCTTCCCACGGCATAACCTTGAAATGTTAACAGGCTTGGGACAATATGCTATCATAAATCAACAAATTAATTATAATCCTGGGGTCTATGCTCAGATAGCTACAGCAGCCATTTAGGCTTGGAAGGCTCTACCTATTTCAAATGCTAAAACAAAAATTTCAAAAATTGCTCAAGGACCCTCTGAGCCTTATTCTGACTTCCTTGCCTGATTCATACAGGTAGCAGAAAAAATATTCCCTAACTTGGAACAAGCCATGCCGGTCATTAAGCAATTGGCTCTTAAATATGCAAATTCCTATTGCCAAAATGCCATTAAATCTACCAGAGCAAAGAGTGTTGATGACATGATTCGAGCTTGTAAGGATATTGATGGAGCTCATATTACAGGACAGGTTCTGGCCGCTACCCTCAAAACGGAAACAGGGGCCCGGCCCGGGCCCCGGAAGCCTAGGTGTATGGGGCAATCCAGGGACGGAATGGTACCCCGGGGAGTGGGCGACTTCGTCACCTCCCACGGACCAACCCCTTTCTATCTGTAGACTCCCTAGGGGAACGCCAGGAAGTACAGGATGTACAACTGCAACCGCAGGTCGCAGAGACAGAACAAGCTGCTACCGCAGTAAGATCTTGGCCAGGCGGGGGAAAATGCAGACAAAATCAAACAAAATACAATCGGCTAAGAAAACTTGGAGAACTTTTGCCCTGAAAATGGGCACCAGACTCCATGTTGTTTGCATCACCATGGTAACCATGGGATGCCTGGCCGGCATAGCTGCTTCCTGGTCCCACCTCCCACACTTTTGCGGGCTTCCGATTGGTTCTTCCACAGTCACTCAGACAGGACTTCTAGTCCCGCTTTCCAGCCACTAACCTGTACTGCTGTGTTTCAGGTTTCTACCGGAGCTGCTCAGAGCCTGTATTTTTTTTTACAACAAAATGCCTACCTGTAAATGCTAATGAAAGATAACTTTTTCAGACAAAATTTAATTCCACAGGTTTCTATGTTACAGTCCTAAATTTAAGCTAATTCTAAGTTAAATAACCTGACTTTTTCTCTATAGTTGTGTTACTAAATAATGTTCTATTGATGGGAGATATCAAATATGCTTCTTTATATTTTACTTTTAATTTTGAAGGTTATGAGGATGCATTTGCTCGCTACAGGAACAAGCCGGCAAAGTTCCTGTGATGACCAAAAAATCCTTATTTTCATTGCTAACTATAAAAATAAAAATGTATACTCAAGGATCTTATTTCAGTTACATCAAGTGACGTCACATAGAAGAGTGCACTCCTAGTTAAAAATAAATTTAAATGGATCCAAATATTTTAAGACCACGTGGTTACATGAAGTTAATACAATTATAAGTTATGTTCTTATTCTTTATATATATATTTTAGATATTTAGATAACCTATATTTGTTAATCTATAAATTAATTAGCACATGCCTAATTGATTAGTTAATATATATTTGCCTAATTGTTTTTCTTCAACAGAAAACCCATAATTTATGTTTTATATTTACATTTATCAGATACTCTGCCTTTTCAGTTACAGATATTTGAGATAAATGTGTTTACTATAAATTTGCTTTTCAGTAAAAATACAATCAAGTAATTTCTAAATCTCAAAACAGAATTAATCAACACATTTTATCTGGGATTTTGGCTGCTAATCAAAGGATAGATCTGCTTCAAGTTCAAGTTGAGGAATTGTCTGACCTAGTACATTTGGGTTGTATTGATCAAGGAGCACATTTATGTATAACCTCTGTCAGATTTTATGATTCCAGAAATGCCTCATGCATCATCGGAGAATATCTATCCGGAACCTGGTCCATGGAAGCAGAAAACTTGATCCAGTCTCAACTAACTCAGATTGCTGTTTTGAATAACACCCATGTCAATCCAGTGACCTTGGGTCAATTTACCAATTGGTTGTCATCTGCCTTTTCCTTTTTTAAGGAGTGGGTGGGAATAGGCATTTTTGATGCAATGTGTTGCTTTGGTATGTTTCTCTGCTTGTGGCTTCTCTGTCGTCTCAAGGCCCGCAATGCTCACGATAGGGCTATGATCATACAAGCTCTTGCTGCTTTAGAAACTGGCAACTCGCCACAAGTCTGGCTTGTGCATCTTAAACAGTAAACCTTTGACATGGTCGTTGCACTGGGATCGACATGTCTTTCTTTTGTCATTCTTCTAATGTTGAAACTTCTACCATATCTTTCCTTTGTGCATACCTCTCCTCCCTGCCTTTCTGCACTAGGATCTTTACTAACTAATCTTACGGTTCAACTACACCTGCCATTTGATGGTGATGGTCATGGGTCCTGTATATGGAGGCAGTTAAACATTTACCATGACAATGTCCTGTTGGCCACAACACGCTGAGCTGATCTTGTAGTACCCAGTGACGGGCAACTTCCACGCTTGCACTGCAACCTAAGGCAGGGGAATGGGGCCTCCCCAGAGACGGGTAAGCAGTGCAGAGGCGGTGGACGACCTAAGACAGGGGCTACTTGATTCCCTTTGACATGCAATAAACAAAAGAGGGGAACTTGCTGATAGCAGGCCTTCCCTGGCCCCCGGGGCCCAGCCCCCAATTCCTTGTTCTGCATGTCAAAGTGGCCAGCTCACAGGGCCATGACATATGTGCTCCACAGGAACGTCTTGGCCTTTATCTAACAATGGCAGATGTCACGACCGAATTTCTCCCCCTTTCTACTGTCCGTGCCTTTCTTTCAGGGTGCTGCCAACTTGTTTGTCGTCGTATTTCTAAACAGCCACAGTTCAGCCTCAGCTGTCCCCCTTCGTCTACCATCATCACGATACAGGATGCGAGGCAAGGCACTGCACTTGAGTGATCCTTGAAGTGGACCTCAAGGGGAGCATGTCCTATTGCATGCGGGTTGGACGTCCACGCCCCGCCCCACGAAAAAAGGCGTCGGCTGATATGGAGCCAGATCTGGGGAAGGCGCCTCCTTAGGGCTGAACCATATGCAGCCACTTCTGCACAGTGGGATAGGACCTCTACTCTCGCCTGTATTGTCTTAGTAAAACTAAAAAGGGGGAACTGTGGTGAGCCGTTTCTGTGTACTGTGGCCGCCATTACAAGATGGCGCTGATAGCACCGTGGCCTGTGATAAACAACTCCTTATTTTGGGAGAGTTGGCACGTAGCTGTAAATCACCCTATGAGAAAGATCCACGTGGCAGTTATGCATTGGGGCTTTATCTGCTTTATTAGGGCTGGGGCACGTAGCAGGAGTAGTAGGAGTAGTAGTAGCAGGAGTAGTGGTAGTAGTAGTAGTAGTAGTAGGAGTAGCAGTAGGAGTAGAAGTAGAAACTAAAAGACATGTCAAAACAAAGGCCTAAATAAACAGCTGGAAGAGAGAAAAAAGTATCAAGGACCTGAATAAACTGCTGAAAGAAGATTCCTGAGTTGCGTCTTCCTTGCGGGCAAGGGGTCGCGACAGATATCTATGTCATTTCTAAGGTGAGAAAATCTTTCTGCTATTATCTCACTGAAGAGTTTCTTAACACTTTTAGCCTATATCTTCGTGTTTTCTCCTATCCCAGTGGCTCTCAGATTTCGTCTCTTGATGTTGTTCAGAGTTCTAGCTTATTCAGATCATGGTATTTTTTCCCCATTATCGCATACTGAGTATTCAAGTTTATATACTTTGTCTTCAAGGCCTGGAATTCTATAGTCTACATAATCTATTTGTTGGTGATACTTTTCAGTGACTTTTTAATCTTGATTCATTATGTCTTTCATTTCCAGGAGTTTTGATTGTTTTTGTTTTTTTTTCAATCTCTATCTCTTTTTTTCTTTATTGAAATGGTCTTTTCCCCTTCAGTATTTGCTCTCTTAATTTATTCCTATAGTTTTCTTTTAGTTTATTGACCATTTTAACAATCAGTAATTTATAGTCTTTCTTTGGAATTTGGGCCACTTTTATATCTGTGGGTTTCTTTGTGGGTGAAATGTGAATTTTCAGGGGAGAGTTTTTGGCTTGTTTCTTCATGTTATCATACACCTTGGACTTGGACATCAGTTGTGTTGTATTCCACTTTCTCTTCTATACATGTGTCTTTTGTTTTACAGACATCTCTTTGTTTTTCCTGTATGCGTAGATGATCAGGAATGGGACCTGAGTTCCATCTCTGTTTGGTCCTACTTGAGTCCTGGTTGTTGGTCTGGGGTTTTGTTTCCCCAATCCTATGAGTTGAAGTATTGTTGAGGCTTGAGTGGGACTAGTCTGTGTGTAGAATGAGGTTTGCTATTGGCTGAGTTGTGAGTGTTGCTCAGCAGCAAGGTCTCGGGTCTGTGAACTTGGAAGTTCTAATCACTTTCCAGCCTGTCTTAGAGTAAGAGGAAAGCCAGGAAGAGCACTAACGTTAGAAACAGATGTACAGCTTTAAATTAAATGTCAGTGTCTACTTTGATATCTGTAATACTAATTACCACCTGTGTAGGAATGGTGGAGACACTAGTTGACACTAGGACCAACTGTAAGGAACAACTAGATTAGACATTAAATAGCAGGTCTACTATGTCATCCACTGTATTAAAAATCAAACCAACGTGAACGGGATAGGAATTGTATAAACTACTTCTCTCAGTAGTGAAATTTCAGAGAGTGAAATTACAGTTCCTTAAGTGAGTAGAATATACAGTAGAAAGGCAGGAGAAAATTTGAAATGTTAAAAAAGTGAATAGAGGATATGCAAGAGATATGTAGCAGATGATGGCTAAAAAGAGGAAGGAGTAAAAAGTAACTAGAAGTTATAAATAAAGAGTCAGAGGAGGAGCTGAGGCTGTGGCTCAGTGGTAGTGCCCTTGCCTAGCCTATGTGAGGCACTGGGTTTCATTCTCAGCACCACATATGAATAAATAAAATAAAGCTCTATCAACAACTAAAAAATAAAAGTAAAATAAAGAAGAGTAAGGGGAAATAGGAAAATTCATCTCTTAATGAGGGAGGAGAGCAAGGAAGGGGTAAAAAACAAACAAACAACAACAACAACAAAAAAGGCAAAAACAAATATAAGATCAAAACAAACCAAATCCATGTCAAATTTTACTTCACCAAAATCAAACCAAGGCTAAATAATAAATGGGTGAAAAAGAGAGCAATTAAAATGAAAGAAAAAAATATGTGACTATTTTATACACACACACACACACACACACACACAATGAGTGCAATGAGAACACACACACTACTTACAATGATGCAGAATGAAAAAATATAAAATAATAATAGACATAAAATTTAAAAAAGCAAAGGGGGAAAGCTTTCTAATCAGAAGTAGAGGTCTTATTCTGCTGAAGTAGTCAAAACCGTTTGACAAGGAAGCATATTCACTGCTTAAGGTGTTGTGCCTTTCTCTGTATTTGTCTTTGGATTCTGTAATCCTTGGCTCACGTCTTTGTGTTCCTCACCTGGTTGTAGTAGCTCTCAGCTCTCTGTTTGTCTCCCAGTGTGGGATGGGACAGACAGTAGAGGGCTGACCACTGCTGTGCTCCCTGGAGGGGCTGGTGCAGGGTTCTAAACTGGAGGTTCTCAGAGCTGGGATTTTATTTTGGTGGACTACTGGAACCTCTGTCTGGGGGGTATTTACATTTGATTTACACCCCTGTTGATGGGGGAGATGCCCATGTCTGCTGGATGCCTGGGTCTCAGGGACCTCCCTCAAATTCCACTGTTAGGATGAGGAGTCGCAACCTTGCAGGATTCCCAAACTGACCATCAGGGATGTGAATTTCCCATGATCAGACCTGGAGCACTGACTTGCCTCTCACAGGTCACTGGCATCTTTTCAGATGCTTATAAAGAGATGTCCCCAAGAAAGGGAGCTCTCTCTCCTCAGTATCCCTAGCCCAGATCACCCTAGGCACAGTCCTCCCTGTACCTGTCTCAATTGCACTGTCCGGGCACACTCTGCATCCCATAATAGTGACTGTGCACTCAGGCTGGCAACTTATAGAGGAAGTTTCCAGCCCCCTGTCTTTGCTTGTTGCTATATGACTATTAAAAAATGGTCCCTGCCTTTGGAACTCTGGTCTGCTGGACTCCTTGTGTCTGGGTACGCAATTTTCATTGGTTTTTACTCAACAACTTCCCTACCAACTCTAGGTCCATTAAGATCAGCCTCCCAATCTCTTCTTCAGGCTCCCCCAGACCAAGTTTATTCACTACACTTCTTTCTTTCTTTGCCTGTGCTCCCTGCCACCCCTCTGCTGTAGGCTGGTGGCTGATGTGTCTTTTTTTTTTTTTATTTTTTTTTTTTATTTATTTTTTTTATTGGTCGTTCATAACATTACATAGTTCTTAATACATCATATTACATGGTTTGATTCAAGTGGATTATGAACTCCCGCTTTTACCCCGTATACAAATTGCTGTATCACATCAGTTACCCTTCCATTGATTGACATATTGCATTTCTAGTGTCTGATGTATTCTGCTGTCCGTCCTATTGTCTACTATCCCCCCTCCCCTCCCCTCCCCTCCCCTCCCCTTTTCTCTCTCTACCCCTTCTACTGTAAATCATGTCTTCCATTTGTATTCTCTTGACTTACCCCTCCTTACCTCTTATATGACATTTTGTATAACCCTGAGGATCGCCTTCCATTTCCATGCGATTTCCCTTCTCACTCCCTTTCCCTCCCACCTCTCATCCCTGTTTACTGTAAATATTCTTCTCAAGCTCTTCGTCCCTACCCTGTCCTTGTTTACACCCCTTATATCAAAGGAGTCATTTGGTATTTGTTTTTTAAAGATTGACTAGCTTCACTTAGCATAATCTGCTCTAATGCCATCCATTTCCCTCCAAATTCTATAATTTTGTCATTTTTTAATGCAGAGTAATACTCCATAGTGTATAAATGCCACATTTTTTTTATCCATTCATCTATTGAAGGGCATCTAGGCTGGTTCCACAGTCTTGCTATCGTGAATTGAGCTGCTATGAACATCGATGTAGCAGTGTCCCTGTAGCATGCTCTTGTTAGGGCTTTAGGGAATAGACCGAGAAGGGGAATAGCTGGGTCAAATGGTGGTTCCATTCCCAGCTTTCCGAGAAATCTCCATACTGCTTTCCAAATTGGCTGCACCAATTTGCAGTCCCACCAGCAATGAACAAGAGTGCCCTTTTCCCCGCATCCTCTCCAGCACTTATTGTTGTTTGACTTCTTACTGGAGTGAGATGGTATCTTAGGGTAGTTTTGATTTGCATTTCTCTGACTGCTAGCGATGGTGAGCATTTTTTCATGTACTTGTTGATTGATTGTATGTCCTCCTCTGAGAAGTGTCTGTTCAGGTCCTTGGCCCATTTATTGATTGGGTTATTTGTTATCTTATTGTCTAATTTTTTGAGTTCTTTGTATATTCTGGTTATTAGGGCTCTATCTGAAGTGTGTGGAGTAAAGATTTGTTCCCAGGATGTAGGCTCCCTATTTATCTCTCTTATTGTTTCTTTTGCTGAGAAAAAACTTTTTAGTTTGAGTAAGTCCCATTTGTTGATTCTATTTGTTAACTCTAGCGCTATGGGTGTCCTATTGAGGAATTTGGAGCCCGATCCCACAGCGTGTAGATCATAACCAACTTTTTCTTCTATCAGATGCCGTGTCTCTGATTTAATATCAAGCTCCTTGATCCATTTTGAGTTAACTTTTGTGCACGGCGAGAGATAGGGATTCAGATTCATTTTGGTGCAAATGGATTTCCAGTTTTCCCAGCACCATTTGTTGAAGATGCTATCCTTCCTCCATTGCATGCTTTTAGCCCCTTTATCAAAAATAAGATAGTTGTAGTTTTGTGGATTGGTTACTGTGTCCTCTATTCTGTACCATTGGTCCACCCGCCTGTTTTGGTACCAGTACCATGCTGTTTTTGTTACTATTGCTCTGTAGTATAGTTTGAAGTCTGGTATCGCTATACCGCCTGATTCACACTTCCTGCTTAGTATTGTTTTTGCTATTCTGGGTCTTTTATTATTCCATATGAATTTCATGATTCTTTTATCTATTTCTACAAGATATGCTGTTGGGATTTTGATTGGCATTGCATTGAACTTATAGAGAACTTTTGGTAATATCGCCATTTTGATGATGTTAGTTCTGCCTATCCATGAGCAGGGTATGTTTTTCCATCTTCTAAGGTCTTCTTCTATGTCTTTCTTTAGGGTTCTGTAATTTTCATTGTATAAATCTTTCACCTCTTTTGTTAGGTTGATTCCCAAGTATTTTATTTTTTGGGGCGATATTGTGAATGGAGTAGTTGTCCTCATTTCCGTTTCAGAGGATTTGTCGCTGATATACAGGAATGCCTTTGATTTATGCGTGTTGATCTTATATCCTGCCACTTTGCTGAATTCATTTATTAGCTCTAATAGCTTCTTTGTAGAACCTTTTGGGTCTGCTAGGTATAGAATCATATCATCTGCAAATAGTGATAATTTAAGTTCTTCTTTTCCTATTTTTATGCCTTTAATTTCTTTTGACTGTCTAATTGCTCTGGCCAGTGTTTCGAGGACTATGTTGAACAGAAGTGGTGAGAGAGGGCATCCCTGTCTTGTACCGGATCTTAGAGGGAATGCCTTCAATTTTTCTCCATTCAGAATGATGCTGGCCTGTGGCTTATCATAGATTGCTTTTACAATGTTGAGGTATGATCCTGTTATCCCTAATTTTTCTAGCGTTTTGAACATAAAGGGATGCTGTACTTTGTCGAATGCTTTTTCTGCATCTATTGAGATGATCATATGGTTCTTATTTTTAAGTCTATTGATGTGGTGAATAACGTTTATTGATTTCCGTATATTAAACCAGCCTTGCATCCCAGGAATGAATCCTACTTGATCATGATGTATAATTTTTTTGATATGTATTTGAATCTGATTCGCCAGAATTTTATTGAGGATTTTTGCGTCAAGGTTCATTAGAGATATTGGTCTGTAGTTTTCCTTCTTTGATGTGTCTTTGTCTGGTTTCGGAATCAGGGTGATGTTGGCCTCGTAGAATGAATTTGGAAGTTCTCCCTCTTTTTCTATTTCCTGAAATAGCTTGAAAAGTATTGGTGTTAGTTCCTCTTTAAAGGTTTTGTAAAACTCTGCTGTATACCCATCCGGTCCTGGGCTTTTCTTAGTTGGTAGTCTTTTGATGGTTTCTTCTATTTCCTCTATTGTTATTGGTCTGTTTAGGTTGTCTATATCCTCCTGGCTCAATCTGGGCAGATCATAGGACTCAAGGAATTTATCAATGCCTTCACTATCTTCTATTTTATTGGAGTATAAGGATTCAAAGTAATTTCTGATTATCTTCTGTATTTCTGAAGTGTCTGTTGTGATATTGCCTTTTTCATCCCGTATGCTAGTAATTTGGGTTCTCTCTCTTCTTCTCTTCGTTAGCATGGCTAAGGGTCTGTCAATTTTATTTATTTTTTCAAAGAACCAGCTTTTAGTTTTGTCAATTTTTTCAATTGTTTCTTTTGTTTCAATTTCATTAATTTCAGCTCTGATTTTAATTATTTCTTGCCTTCTACTTCTTTTGCTGTTGTTTTGCTCTTCTTTTTCTAGGATTTTGAGATGAAGTATGAGATCATTTATTTGTTGGTTTTTTCTTTTTTTGAGGAATGAACTCCAAGCAATGAATTTTCCTCTTAGAACTGCTTTCAATGTGTCCCATAGATTCCGATATGTTGTGTCTGTGTTTTCATTTAACTCTAGGAATTTTTTAATTTCCTCCTTGATGTCTTCTAAAACCCATTGATCACTCAGCAACCTATTGTTCATTCTCCAGGTGATGCTTGCTTTTTCCTTTCTTCTTTTATCATTGATTTTCAGTTTCATTCCATTATGATCAGATAAGATGCATGGTATTATATCTACCCCTTTGTATTGTCTAAGAGTTGCCCTGTGACATAGTATATGGTCTATTTTTGAGAAGGTTCCATGTGCTGCTGAGAAAAAAGTGTAGCTACTTGATGTTGGGTGGTATAGTCTATATATGTCAATTAAGTCTAGGTTGTTAATTGTGTTATTGAGTTCTATAGTTTCCTTATTTAACTTTTGTTTGGAAGATCTGTCCAGTGGTGAGAGAGGTGTGTTGAAGTCTCCCATGATTATTGTATGTTGGTCTATTAGACTCTTGAACTTGAGAAGAGTTTGCTTGATGAATACAGCTGCACCATTATTTGGGGCATATATATTTATGATTGTTATGTCTTGTTGGTGTATGGTTCCCTTGAGCAGTATGAAGTGTCCTTCTATATCCCTTTTGATTAGCTTTGGCTTGAAATCTATTTTATTAGATATGAGTATGGACCCTCCTGCTTGTTTCCGCGGTCCATATGAGTGATATGATTTTTCCCAACCTTTCACCTTCAGTCTATGTATATCTTTTCCTATCAAATGCGTCTCCTGTAGACAGCATATTGTTGGGTCTTGTTTTTTGATCCATTCTACTAGCCTGTGTCTCTTAATTGGTGAGTTTAAGCCATTAACATTTAGGGTTATTATTGAGATATGGTTTGTTCTTCTATCCATATTTGTTTATTGATGTTACTAAACCTGATTTGTTATCCTCTTTGACTACTTTCCCCCCTTTACTGTCCTACCTCCCATTGTTGGTTTTCAATGTTGTTTTCCATTTCCTCTTCCTGTAATGTTTTGCCAAGGATTTTTTGAAGAGATGGTTTTCTAGCTGCGAATTCTTTTAACTTTTGTTTATTGTGGAAGGTTTTAATTTCATCTTCTAACCTGAAGCTTAATTTCGCCGGATACACGATTCTTGGTTGGAGCCCATTGTCTTTCAGTGTTTGAAATATGTTATTCCAGGATCTTCTAGCTTTCAGAGTCTGTGTTGAGAGATCAGCTGTTATCCTGATTGGTTTACCCCTAAATGTAATCTGCTTTCTTTCTCTTGCAGCTTTTAAAATTCTCTCCTTATTCTGTATGTTGGACATCTTCATTATAATGTGTCTAGGTGTGGATCTCTTATGATTTTGCACATTCGGCGTCCTGTAGGCTTCTAGGATTTGGGATTCTGTCTCAATCTTCAATTCTGGGAAGTTTTCTCGTATTATTTCACTGAATAGACTGTTTATTCCTTTGGAATGGAGCTCTGTGCCTTCCTGTATCCCAATGACTCTTAAATTTGGTCTTTTGATATTGTCCCATAATTCTTGGATGTTCTGCTCATGGTTTCTTAGCAGACTTGCTGAGCTGTCTATGTTCTTTTCCAGTTGAAATACTTTGTCTTCATTGTCTGATGTTCTATCTTCTAAGTGATCTACTCTGCTGGTAGTATTCTCAATTGAGTTTTTAAGTTGGTTTATTGTTTCCTGCATTTCTAGAATTTCAATTTGTTTGTTTTTTATTACCTCTATCTCCCTGTGAAATTGATCTTTTACTTCCTGGATTTGTTTGTCAATGTGATCTTTCATTGTCTGATTTTGCTGTCTCATGTCTTCCTTGAGACTCCAGATCATCTGAAGCATATATATCCTGAACTCTTTATCTGATATTCCATCTGTTGCAGCTATTACCTCTTCTAAAGTTGAGTTGACCTGCATTGCTTGTGGTCCTTTCTTTCCTTGTCTTTTCATACTGCTCGCGTTTCTTTCTGCTTGGTGCAACTGTTGTGTTTTGAAATTTACCCCCTATTTATTTATGTTGCTCTTGTATACTTGAAAAGTCTCCCTTGCAGGTGCGGGCGGCGGCTGTGCCCCTACTCCAATTGGGGTGACGTGTCTACCACGCTGGCGGCTCTCTGGGCCTGTTCCGGGAGTGGAAGGCGGCTCTGCTCTGTCCCTATTGCAATTGGGGTGTCGTGACTACAATGCTGGCAGGTCGCTGGGCCTGTTCCGGGCGTGGGCGGTGGGCTTGGCTGGCGGGATTCCACCTAATGGCAGTCCCTAACCTCCCTGCTTGCTAATTAATGGCTTCTCTGAGGCGCCACGCCTTCTGTAGCTGCGGGGCAGGCCGCGCGAATCAGTTGGCCTGGATCTCCGGGGTCCTGCTGCTGGCCGTTTTGATGCTGCAAGCTGTTGGAGAGTGGTGGTGTATTCTTCAGCTTTCCCGGATGGTGGCCGCTGACTGCCTGGATGGAGTGTCCGCTGTTTTGATGTTGCACTCTGAAGGAGAGTGGCGGTGTATCCTTCAGCTTTCCCGGATGGTGGCCGCTGACTGCCTCGGTGGAGTGTCCGCTGTGGGGGATGGGACTGTACCGCTTCCTTCCCCTTCTGAGAACCCGTGCTCGGCCCAAGGGTCCGTGTGGGCTTGGCTGGTGGGATTCCACCTAATGGCCTTCCCTAACCTCCCTGCTTGCCAATTAATGGCTTCACTGAGGCGCCACGCCTTCTGTAGCCGCAGGGCAGGCCGCGCGAATCAGTTGGCCTGGATCTCCGGGGCCCTGCTGCAGGCTGCTGGGATCCCTGGCACTCTATCACTTTGATTTTTTCTGCTTGCCCCTCCCCCAGCGCTGGCTAGCCAGGTTTCCTTTTGGCTGCTACTGGGAGGAGGGGTTGGAGGTCAGGTGACTCTGGTTTCCCCCTAGTCTGTATGGAGGCTCAGCTTGATACTCCCTCTCCCGGCAAGCCTAGGAGAGATTTTATGCGAATTCCCGCTGTCTGGGGGGTGAGCTGAATGACACCGACCTGTTTTGATGTCGCACTCTGAAGGAGAGTGGCGGTGTATCCTTCAGCTTTCCCGGATGGTGGCCGCTGACTGCCTCGGCGGAGTGTCCGCTATGGGGGATGGGACTGTACCGCTTCCTTCCCCTTCTGAGAACCCGTGCTCGGCCCAAGGGTCCGTGTGGGCTTGGTTGGTGGGATTCCACCTAATGGCCCTCCCTAACCTCCCTGCTTGCCAATTAATGGCTTCACTGAGGCGCCACGCCTTCTGTAGCCGCAGGGCAGGCCACGCCACGCGAATCAGTTGGCCTGGATCTCCGGGGCCCTGCTGCAGGCTGCTGGGATCCCTGGCACTCTATCACTTTGATTTTTTCTGCTTGCCCCTCCTCCAGCGCTGGCTAGCCAGGTTTCCTTTTGGCTGCTACTGGGAGGAGGGGTTGGAGGTCAGGCGACTCTGGTTTCCCCCTAGTCTGTATGGAGGCTCAGCTTGATACTCCCTCTCCCGGCAAGCCTAGGAGAGATTTTATGCGAATTCCCGCTGTCTGGGGGGTGAGCTGAATGACACCGACCTGTTTTGATGTCGCACTCTGAAGGAGAGTGGCGGTGTATCCTTCAGCTTTCCCGGGGATGGTCGCCGCTGACTGGCTCGGCGGAGTGTCCGCTGTGGGGGATGGGACTGTACCGCTTCCTTCCCCTTCTGAGAACCCGTGCTCGGCCCAAGGGTCCGTGTGGGCTTGGCTGGTGGGATTCCACCTAATGGCCTTCCCTAACCTCCCTGCTTGCCAATTAATGGCTTCACTGAGGCGCCACGCCTTCTGTAGCCGCAGGGCAGGCCACGCGAATCAGTTGGCCTGGATCTCCGGGGCCCTGCTGCAGGCTGCTGGGATCCCTGGCACTCTATCACTTTGATTTTTTCTGCTTGCCCCTCCCCCAGCGCTGGCTAGCCAGGTTTCCTTTTGGCTGCTACTGGGAGGAGGGGTTGGAGGTCAGGCGACTCTGGTTTCCCCCTAGTCTGTATGGAGGCTCAGCTTGATACTCCCTCTCCCGGCAAGCCTAGGAGAGATTTTATGCGAATTCCCGCTGTCTGGGGGGTGAGCTGAATGACACCGACCTGTTTTGATGTCGCACTCTGAAGGAGAGTGGCGGTGTATCCTTCAGCTTTCCCGGATGGTGGCCGCTGACTGGCTCGGCGGAGTGTCCGCTGTGGGGGATGGGACTGTACCGCTTCCTTCCCCTTCTGAGAACCCGTGCTCGGCCCAAGGGTCCGTGTGGGCTTGGCTGGTGGGATTCCACCTAATGGCCTTCCCTAACCTCCCTGCTTGCCAATTAATGGCTTCACTGAGGCGCCACGCCTTCTGTAGCCGCAGGGCAGGCCACGCGAATCAGTTGGCCTGGATCTCCGGGGGCCCTGCTGCAGGCTGCTGGGATCCCTGGCACTCTCTGATGTGTCTTGAATGTACTATTTCTTTTGCTTTTGGGGTGCTGGGGATTGAACTTGACTGAGGAACATCCACTGAGTCAAATCCCAAGCCCTGTTTGTATTTTATTTAGAGACACAGTCTCACTGAGTTGCTCAGTGCCTCACTTTTGCTGAGGCTGGCTTTGAACTTGCTATCCTCCTGCCTCAGCCTCCCAGGCTACTGGGATTACAGGCATGCGCCATCCTGCCCACTTTTGAATGCACTATTTCTTACATAATGTTCATGTGTCTCCATGATTATTTTATTGTTCAGTATTGGATTTTAGTGAGTTCCCTTATCACCCACCTTACTGAGAAATTTGTCTTCCCACTTTTTAAAATCTTGAGCTGATGATTTTCTAGGAAGTATGTCCTTCTAATCCACCAGCTTAACACTATTCTTTGAACAGGGCTGACATTCATTTCATGCATAAAATCATTTAATAATTGCTGGAAGATACTTTGAAGTCAATCATACTATGGATTTTTAGAATGGGTTATATGCATGGATTTTTAACTAAATCTGTACAAATCTCATATCATGAATACATATACACTAATTGAGTAAGAACTTGCCATTAGTCTCTGAAATAGGTCTACAGATTAATCTGCCTCATGAAAGAGCCCCTTGAAAACTTTGAGAGGCTGAGGGTACAGCTCAGTGGTGGAGCACTTGCCTAGCATGCGTGAGGTCCTAGGTTCCATCCCCAGTGTAGGGGAGGAGGTGTCTCTGTGAAGTCACCCTCTGATTGGGTTTACACTGCTGGTGAACCTAAGGCTTCCACCACCTCAGGGTACATTTAAAAAATTATATGGAGTCTTGACCCTTAACTCTTATACATAATGATTGGGAGGATGGAGTTCCCTTCATGGATAAAAAATGATTCAGATGACGTTTCCTGTGTGTGCTGTATCTTTGCTCTTTCTCCAGTTCTTTCTTTTAGGAAGAGAGCACTCTCAACATCTTCCATAAACAATTTTAGATGTCAAGTCTCTGAAGCCCAGTCTTGTTCTTGATCAGGACTAGTGTTTACAGGTAAGAAGGTTATGGTCATTGCTCACTCATAAATACCATAGGTGGAGAAGAGCTCTGGATAATGATCTCAAAATGAGATGTGGTATAAAACGGGTGCAAGGAAAGAGTCAGTCTTTTAAAAAATGATCTGACCTTCTAACTATAAAGTGTCTCATTTTATTGTATCAGTAATCAATCACTTTCAAATATATTAATCCTAATTCTTTCAAATACAATGATATTTGACAACAATTTTAAAAATGTGTACCATATAGGAAGCATGAATAGTTTCTAAGACCAAATCATCCATCTAAGTAATAACCAGGTCTGTCCATGGTTAGCCTCTGAAATCAGATGAGATTGGACATCTTCAGAGTGGTATGGCTGTAGATTATGACAGTTTTTCCTAATGACGGCAATACATCAAATATAAGTGATATGATTTCATCCAACATATTAACTTCTTGTCTTTGTTTTATTTTTTGATGTCTTGTACATGCTAAACAAGTGCTTTATCATTGACTACACCCCTAGCCCAAGTTCTTTTCTTTTTAAATGGAAATTTTCATTAAAAAAAAACTGCCATGAGTTTATTCTTTCTATCACACAGTATATCCTTCTATCTTTTGAGAAAGCCAATATTGTATTGACTTGTGTCGCTCTCAGACCCCGATGACCCTGAACTCATGGTGTTTTTAATGCTACTGGAAACAATGAGGCTGACTTTTACAGAAACTTGTCTCTTATACCCAAATTAAAGCCCATCCAATTTTAATATAAGCAATTAGACTGAGATAGATATGTTCAAGGTGATCTTTTGAATGTTTCATGACTTTTAGACAGAGAATATTTATAGTTCTTCAGTTTTTGTTTGCAATATGGTGTGTCTCAGATGATAAGCCAGGTATCACAAATATAAAAGATCTGGAAACCTTATTCTAGCTTGAGTGTTCATCTTTTCCTTGAAGGCATAGAAACAGGCTGGGTGGATTACATGAGGTGATGTGTGCTATGAGAGAAGCCAGGGAGGGTTCTGCTCCAGGACTTGTGCTGGGTCACGGACGCACCTGGAGGAGAAGCCTTTTCTAGATGACCTTTGAAGGCCGAGGAGGGATTTACAAGGCAACAGAGGGAGAGTCATTCCGAGAGAGAGGAAATGGCATATGATAGTATGTTCAGAAAAGAGCAAGGACTTCAGTGGAGTGAGCAAGGACAGCAGCAGACAGATTTAAAAGAATTCTGGATGTAGAATTGCTAAAACTTACCGTTTATTTGAATGTAAGAGTTGAGAAAAGAAGATTGGCAAGATGATCCCAAGATTTGAACTTTTAGTTAATCAAGACAGAGAATATTTAGTTCTGAACACATTGAGGTGTTTCTAAACCTTGCCTGAAGGTATTATCTAGCCTACCAAAATTCTGTTTTGAGTTTCCTGAATGTGAGGTGTGACTTCTAATAGGGACCGGGCTGCTTCCTTCCAGGCTCCACCCAGAGAGTTGGAACCATACCAGGCCTCTAAGCATGCATGGTGGATCAAAGATGTGTCGACAAACACATTTATTCCATATTAATTTTAGGTTCTTAAAAGTGCATTCTTTTGCTGTAGGAATGATCATATTAAGGGGAAATCTGAGAGACAGGAAATTATAACATATTTATTCTTCCTTGTTAAGTATTATTTAAATTGGAGAAGGGAATTTACATTAAAGCTCTTTAGAAGGAAGCAGAATAGAGTAATCAAAACAATTCATGGCAGATATGACGCACACTTCTGCATTTTTTTCCACCCCAATATTTTTATAAGACTTCAGTGGATTTAAAAAAAATGGGGGGGTATAATTTGGGGACAGTGGTAATTGATGATTTCTCTGATTGTTGAAAGATAAAACGGAGTCACTTGCAGCCTCACAGAAGGCAGGAGAAGAGATATTCACGCTAGCTGCAGGGACCTTGATGTATGTATTCTCTTTAGTCAAACTCCCCATCATTTAAATGGAGTTTCCATTTGTTAAAGATTCCAGTGTCAATGTTCATGTTTCAGGGAGGTATAACCAGGACCTCTATGATGCTAATGATATTCTGTTATTTGATCACAAGCTATTCACTCAGTTTGCAAAATTCACCATGCTGTACCCTTGAGGTATGTAAGTGTTTGGGTGTGCATTTTTTTATGTCAATAAAGTGTTTACAAAAAAAAAAAAACACAACAGTGTTTTCATGTTTCAGACTTGCATTATACACTTATTCTATGATTCTTATTAAAGTACATCTTCTCCAAAGAAATAATTTGATCAGAAAGCCTACAGAGTGTTATTAGTTTCTGTCTGTTGGAATTGCATGTTTTTAGGTAGTCATTGAAAAACAATACTACACCAAGAAAACTGATTTTAAAAATACAAAATGTGCTCTCTCCATGCCAGGTGATTTAAGGGTTTCCAAGGGGCTCAGGGATCGCATTTACATGCCAAAGTTTCACACAAAAACTTAGAAAAAATGCTTCCCTGAGGTGAAGTTAACTTTGCTGGGATAGAACACATTTTTAAGGATGCCAGTTTGCCCACTGCATGGCCCGAGTGTTTATTCAGCTGAGGCTTGGATGAAAGCCACCACATCAGTGTCACAGTCTCTCAGCACATGTGAGGAAAATACATGTGATACATAGCAAATTAGGTGTCATGCTCTGAGAAGGGCGGAATGGGATTGATTTGCCACTTTTAGCAATGCTCTTTTACTGTCAGCTGTGGCTTTGAGAAAAGCATTAGAGATTCTTGTCACAGATGTTTCTTTCATAAACTGTTGTGGGAGAATGACATCCTGCAAAAATGGTTTACTACTCTTCTTTCTTCTCTTGGGGAAACAAAGTGCACTCACGGTCCTTGCCAAATGGACTCAAGGAACGCTGTCCATTTATGCCACAATAGCATTAAGGCTCGTGACATTTACAAAGTTGATTTTAGAACTTTGTTGGCAAATGTAGTGTGTGGAGGTATTTATTCAGCGATATGTGCCATTGAGGACGTTTTGTAAGACCTGTTAAGGAGGGGGGCAGAACCCAGAACACTGGTATTTAAAACTGAAATTTAAAAATGTTTGTACAATTTTTATTTCATGGCTGACAATTGATATATATATTTTTAAGAATATTGTATTGCGTGTAAATGGCTAAATGATGAGAAGTTAAAAATTCTTCTCAGCTCAGTCGCTATTGTTTACGAGATGATGAAGCTTATGAATCACAATAATATTTGTGAGAAAATATACTGGATAGAATTTTCAATAATAATTTTAAAATTGAGGGGCAAGAACGGCTTATCCACTGAGAATTTTCATTTATTGTTTCTATTTGATATCACTGAGAATTGGGTGAGTAAATATAAGCATTCTGTACCTAAGTATTTTTCTGCTGAACAAAAACACAGTTACTATAGCAACAGCAACCTCACGTGGGATCTAAGAGATGGAAGGAATTTTTCACAAAAGCATGCTATCCATGTGCCATATTAATTTTTCTACATACATGTCAGAAAATTTTCCTCTGATGTTATCTGGATATCCAGTGTTGAGCTATTCATTAAAAGTTTTTTTTTCCCCCTTAATTGTTCTAAATTGCCTACAGAGGTTTTCAAATGTATGTACACACACATTGGAGTGTGTTAAATGTCACTTGACAACTTGGATAATCAAGGATAAACTAGGACAATTTCCCTTTTTTAAGTGAGTTAACTGTCTGTTAAAATTTATATGAACGCATAGTGGTGAATCTTGTTTTGAAGAACAAGGAAACTGTTGGGCCAGCCATGCTGGCTGGTTCAAACACTTTCGTCTTCCTCTTCTAAGTTGCAAAATAAAGACCTAAGTGTTTATTTTGAAACACTTCCATTCCCTTTGCTGACAAGGAACTTAAGATTTCTTTGATGAATTGAGTGTAAATGAATGAAAACAGATGGCAGACATCTTATTTTTGATACTGATGAGTTTAAAAGTTATATTTTCCTAAATTGCAAACCAAATACCTAGCAGTATACTCCTTCTGAGGTCCAAACTAAATTCTCCAGGCGGCGACCACGTGTCAGAGGCCTTGCTGAACAGCTGCAGCCTCAACTGTTTCTCAGGCTCCATTGCTTTGGCATTTCCGAATCTATTTCACAGTGGGAGGGAAAGGGCCTTGCCCCAGTTCGCATTTCTGCTACTGCTACTTCTATGAATCAGGCCGTGTCCTCCAGAAGCTTAGCTTAGTGACAAGCTCACTTGCTATAGGGTGGAAGCAGTCTCAATTAAAAAAAAAAAAGTAATAATAATCTACTTTTATAAATTCTCAGTCCACGTGGTTTAAGACATGGTTCTAATCTGATGGTTATCGAGAAGAGACTGAGAGAGGTGTTCGGATTGACTCATCTCTTTTCCAAACTTTAAAAAACACTAAGATTTTACCAAATGGCTATTCCAAATGGAATTGTTGGAACTAAAAGTCTTTTTTTTTTTTTTTTTTTTTTTTTTAAGGGAAGCAGCGCATGTAATGTAAGGTAATGTAATGTAAACAGAAGGCTATGTTTAATGAAAAGTATCTCACAAAGTTGAAAAAAACACACACACACATACAGAATAACAATGTTAGGATGGTTATAAAGTGTTTTTTTTTTTTTTTTTTGGATTGCATTTGTGTGCATATTGTGTTCACTGATGACTACTCCTGCTTAGCCCTTGGCTTGCTCTGGGGAAGAGGTCAGCGTGTGTCCTCCCTGGCTTGGGGTTGAGGCTGCTGCTACAAACTATGATTTCCAGAAAAGGGATTGTGCTAATGACAGTGGCACGTCTGGGTCCAGGACTTCTTGGTCAGTTAGAAGTCATACCTGCTGTCCTCTGCCCTTTCTAGCACATCTGCTCAGGTCCGTGAACATACAGGAAGCGTGGCCCCTAAGCTTCTGTCCCTCATTTTTAAGACGTATAGATTGCATTCCCTCCTTCCGCCCTGTCAATTTTTCCTTTTCTGTTCTCTGTAACACCTTCTCCAGACCCCTGACCCCTGGAGTCTTCAAGGAATGTCATTTGGACAACTTTGGGATATTCAGAAGAATAGGTAAACTGTGACTTTTTGACATGTATCTACCTTTTTAAAAAATAAATCCAGATTTTTCTCAATGAGTCTGACCCCCACCTGAATCATAATGCCACATTCCTGAATTCAACCACATGGAAAATTTTTCCTTAGACACAAAAAATTAGAATATTCTAGAGTGGCAAGAGGGAGACTTTTGCTTTGAAATTCTTTCAGACATTTTATGAATTATTTAAATATTTTCCAAAGATTATAATTTCTATTGTTTGTTATTTTCCTACCAACATTGAAATTTTTTTTCATGTATTTGGGATTGAACCCAGGGGCATTCTAACCCTGAGCCACACACCTCTAGTTCTTTTACTTAATTAATTAATTTTGAGACAGGGTTTTGCTGAGATGCTGAGTCTGGCCTAGAACTTGCAGTCCTCCTGCCTTGGCCTCCTGAGTAGTGGTGATTACAGGGGTGCACTTCTGTTCCCTGCTCTGCCAGCATTATGGTAAACTGTTGAGAATGTAGACGGTCTTAGACTGTAAGTAGTAGACTGCAAAGATTTGTAACTTAAAATTTTTCTAAATCAGATCTTTTAAATGTGTTTATAAGATATGACACAATAAATATAGGCTTCATGTAAAATTGTTTAGCAGTATATAAACCTTAAAATAAAAACAAGTCAATCTTCATTTTCTCTCTCAAACTTACTCTCTTACCCTCAAAAAAGCAATGATAGTAGATTGGTAAGTATTGTACAGGCCTCTTTTAATGTTCATGTAAACAAATTTGTAGACTAATAAAATTTACATATTTTTCTCTATCTTGGAGATCTTTGTATGCCCATAAATATAGATTCATCTTATTTTAATGTAAAGATAACATAATAATTTAACTTTTTGTTTGTTTGTTTATTTGTTTTGTGGTGCTGAGAATTAAACCCTGGGCCTTAGATTTGTTAGGTAAGCATTCATTATTTTCTTACTATTAAACACTTGTTTAATTTTTTTAATATAATATGAAAAATGCCATAAATAAATAACTTTTTCCAGAGACTTTTATAGCATATATTCCTAGGAGTTGAGACTCAAGGGTAAATTTTAAAATGGTAAGTAATGCAGTTTTAGAAAGAGACTGGAATTTCTAGTGACCACATGGAACCCATCTCGGGAGAATTTTAACGCGTTATGTTTGGTCACTGCATTTTAGGAGAGATATAAGGAGATGCACTGAGCCAATTTCCCACTTCTTCAGAGATCCAGTTGTGGATTTACATTCCAGTTGTTGCATTCAGCTAAACAGTGTGAAGACTCCAGGGTTATACACTTGCTCATTTGCTGGTGCTGAGTATATGGAAGTTATAATAAAAGTTCTGATCTTAGAAGTCTGAAAATTGAATAGGCATCCATATTTCTTAAAAAGTTTCTGTGAAAACCCCTTGAGAATTTGTTCTAGGAAGAGATCCTTTAGATCCTTTACGTTCCCCACTCACCCTGCCATTTCATAAGAGGTTAAATAATCATGTTAGTTTTGAACATAGATCTCATTCCTATAGGAATTTACAGAAAAAGTGTTAGACTTGGTATTCCCTTAGGAAAACAATGAGAATGCTGGTGTACTACACCCACCTGACTTTGATCACAAATCACCTTGTTTGGAGTTACTTTGGCCACTGTCTCATTTCCCTTATGAGATTTTAAGATTTCTTGGTGGCAGGGAGAATGTTTTGTCTTTGTATTCTGCCCAATATTTCGTAGGAACCAATGATAATCAATAAATTCCCACAATAATAAGTATGTAAAAATGCATGTTTGCAGTTGGGCTCAGAGTCACTCAGAAAACCTACATTGCTATGAGAAATGTATTTAAGGGTCTCTGAACGACAGGAAATAAATTTGTTTTTCATATACAGGAAGGATGATAATTTTTAGTTTGCAAAGGGAAAGTGATAAAGAATCATATAATTAAAAACAATCTTCTCTAGAAATATTATTCATCCTGTATATAAAATATACCGAAGCTATAAGTTGTTAGAGTCAAAATTCTACGCATTGTAATATAAATTTTTGGTATTTAACAAATATTTTAAATATTTTTAATATTTACTTGTTGGGGATAAATTATTCTAGGTCAATCTTTGATGTCATTCCTCATGAACTTTGGTAAATTAAACAGGAATGCCTTTTAAAAAAATTGTAGAAAACCGTATCTGGGAATTTCCTCTGGGAGGAGGGAAAGGGAATACGTGGGTGTTGATTGTCACATAAATCTGCATGTACAGGCAGTTACTGTGGGATGGTTCAGGAGAACCAGCCTGTAGCCAGACTTTAGAAATAGGTGATGCAGGGTTGGTGGGACCTGCAATTGTCTTTGCCCTGGGACATTTAAAATATCCACTGGAAAATGTTTTATCACATGGATTCCTTACAGAAGTGAACCAGATGCCAAGACTTAAAATGGTCAAGAGTAAGCCATTTCCTGATTAGAGTGGGCTTGCTTTTGGTTAATATTGATAAATACATAAAAAATTCCTTATGATACCTAAGAGAGCCTTGAGAAGATTTAAAAACCACAGTGAAGACTCTAAGTACGGCTCAACTCAGGTTGGCCTGGCGTTTGATCAGGAGACCGCCGGGGCCTTACGTTTCCTGAGGGTTTCTCTAATAGGAGATGTCTGATGCCCACTTTTGGATGTGAGAGTGGACAACATGGTAACTGGATCATTGTCATCTTTGCTTCTTTTCAATAGAAAGATCCATGTTGCTTCCAATAAAAGCGTTCTGCTCAGTCTAGATTTGGTCATATTTTGTTAACTAGTTTTCACAGAGCAGGACTAATGGCACACAAATTCTAGTCATTTATTAGAATTTGATCCTGTGAGGCACATAGGACTGTTTCCCAGGGCTACATTTATTTCTACAATCTCTTTCTTTGCCAAGTATGAATCCTTGAAGTGTACAAAGCATCAATGGTGTCCAGCCTATAGATAACTGGAAGGCCACGTAAATGGGGTTTGTGCTTTTGGAACCACTGTGATGTAGTTTTTAGAGTCTTATTCTGTGGCTGGACTAATGCTCACTGAAGGAACAAACCGTCCTATTTACATAATACAATAATACATTCATTATGCAAATAGAAGTAGTAGAAATATTGATGGTAAAATTACCTTCTGCTGTTTTTCAATGACATTCAGAGTAGTAAGACTGGGCTCTCCTTTCCTTTTCTTTAACTGACATAAAATTTGCACATATTTATGAGGCATCATGTGATGTTTTGATACATGCATGCATTGTGTAATGCTCAAGTCAGGGTAAGTGAAAATATTCAGCATTCTTTCCTCTAGCTTTCTTTGAAGTATACAGTTCATTATCATTATTTATAGACCACCGACTGTGCACACCAGCAGTTCTTCCTCCTAGCTAACTGTAATCCATTGACCAACCCTTCTCCATTTTTTCCATTTTCCTCCTGCCCCCAGCTACTCTTAACCACCATGCTATTCTCAACTTTTATAAAATTAACTTTTTAAGGTTCCACATGAGTGAGACCCTGCTATCTTGTCTGTTTTTGCCTTATTTTATTTACCATATGATCTCAGTTTTATTCATGCTGTTGCAAATGACAAGATTTCATTCTTTTTAATGGCTGAGTAGTATTCTACTGTGTATATGTACCACATTTAATCCATTCATTGGTCATTGTACAGTTGGGTTGTTCTGTTTCTTGGCTGTTATGAATAGCACTACAATAACATGGTAGTGTTTTTTTGAAGTACAAAATTTCACTCTCAATTGGGAGAATTTCAAACTCATTAAAACCAATTCCTGGATAGAGGGTATAGTTCGGTAGTTTGACATAGAGCCTTGCAACAACAATAACAACAACAACAACAAAACCCAATCATCCCCACCAACAAAAATGCAACATTTTTCCTTCCAAATCTACACATAGATAAATCATGTCCATCATATTTAAGACATTCTCAGAGACCTCACTAAAAAGACTAGGTTTTGTTTGTTTTCTTATTTATCCATTTGCAGTTGATCAATTCCCCCCTTTTCTCTATTATAATAAATAATATTATGGTTATGGCCACATATCTCTGTAAATGAAGTTAAAAATCCTTGGATTATACACGTAAAGGGATAATTTAATGAAAATAAATAATAATAATTCAATAAAACTTTTTTTTTAAGAAAATGAAGTTTTAAATATGGTAAGATTATACAACTCTAGCTGACAAACTGTGAGATGTCAGGAAGGCCCTCTTGCCCACTGTCCATCTTGCTTCTCGTCTTCATCAAGAACTGACACCTCATCATTAGTGACTTGTTATCTGGGCTATGAACCTGGCCAAACTTAAAAAAAAAATGCCAACAGGCAGGATAAACCCTGAAGGTTGATTGCTTTGGTGTGGGAGGCATGAGTCACTGCTTTCTGGATGAATTAGGAGCATGCACATAGATAGAGTCCAAGGGTAATATGACTTTGCAGAATATCGATGGGGAAAGCACGTGATAGAATGGAATAAAGGTCCAGAGCAGGGGAAATTCTCAGGAAAAGATGTAGACTGGGTGCCCCCTGAGGAGGTCCTGGGAGAGCAGGAAGACACTGGAAACCCGGGGGAAGATGCTTTGTTCTCGTAGAGCAAAGAGCCCAAACTGATAACAGTGCTTGCCTGTGTAGTAGAGCACCTGAATTCATAAATATTTATAAAAATAGATAATAGAGTGTCACCAGTGGGCTTTGCTAGCCGCATGATGGTGGAAAGATTCACCAAGCCCAGGAGAGGCAAATTGCCCAGAGTAGTACTACAAATCAGCCAGCTCTCGGGTCATCTTAGAAGAAGGAGATGGGATGTTCCCATGGGGAAGGATTATCTTGGTACATTTTCAAGTTTTGAGTATCATATTTGAATTCTTATGGGTTTCTATGGTTGAGGATGGGACAAATATCCCAGTAAGGTATTTCTCTTAACTGAGAAATTCTGCTCCCAGCATCAGTGTTTGCAATGGCATCTGGCAAAGCTTCTCTTGATGTCTCTAAGTTCAAAAGTTGTTACTTGATGACTTAGCCTTTTTATGGCCACTTGTCTCATAGTAAGAGTATTTGTTCAGAACCCGGGGGGAAGTGATGCCTAAATATTTCTCTGTGAGCCTAAAGCCACCGGGCAGCTCTTTCTCATCTTCTCTATTCAGCATCTCTGGATTTGGATTAATAATTCCAAAACAAGCCTGACAGGTTGCAGTGGATACAGAATCAGTTTTATGCGGATCTCCCTGTCACATCACTGGAGCTAAATAAGGATGGGGCCAGTTAATGAGCTATTCATCTAATGCAGGGAAGTAATGTCCCTTGACTCCTGGACCCCCACAGAGTTCCACAGATTTTACCAAAATATTTTGTAGATTTTTATTTTTTAAGTTAAAAAAAATGGAGGACCTGAATGATATAGATAGTTCTCCTTCAAGAGTCAAAAAAAAATTTCAATTTCATTTCTCAGCATGTAATATTTCTTTTCCTGTGTTTCAAATTACGTTGTGAAAGTAGATGTCCATGTCTTTTTAATGCAGAAATTTAGTATTATAGATTGGAAAAAAATCATACAAGAGAAGAGTGCAGCCTTTGGTGATTATGTTTTAATATTTTTAAAAAACCTTTTTCCTGGTGTTGTTAGTTACACATTTTTTTCCATTTATTTCATAAGGAAAGTAGCATTTCAGATATTTTCTCACTGACTATGAGAAATAAGGAATACATGCAAATATAGAGAAATTATATATCAGCATTTTTGGTCTCATAAACCCTTTTGCCAAGTGTGCTTTTGGGATAAATCTAAAGGCTAAGTGTGTCTTGTTGAAATATTTTTGTGAGGCCTAAAAGAACCCTACTGGAAAATAACAGCATGCAAGAAAGGATGCCCATATGAACACCAATTTTCTTTAAGAAAGATCTCCAGTAATACACCAGTCACTGTATGGTGTATGTGAAGCAAATGAAGAGTTATTTTGGACTTGATGATGTACATCTGATAAATAGGTCTAAGTCAATTTGTGTGTGCTAGAACACGTAATCAACTTTATGTTCATATCTAAAATGTGCCTTTGAGTCTACATTACTATAGAGAGAAAGGTTGTTAGACAAATACAATTTCTGTACTTACAGTTTTTAAAATGAAAGTGAAGTCAGGCTTGGTAATCCCAGTGACTCAGGAGACTGAGGCCGGAGGATTGCAAGTTTGGGGATAGCCTTGACAAATTAGGGAGACCCTGTCTCAAAAGTAAAAAAAGAAAAGTGACTTTCAGTGTTTGAAACATGCAAAGATATTGAAGTGACAGTTCAACGGAAAGGCTAATGTAGTAGGTTTTGTGTAAGTAGTGGCACTAACAGCTGAGGTCACTGAACCTGGGCTGTGTGATGGGTACTGCACTAGTATTTATTTATTTATTTTTTTCACATTTTGGTTTGTTTAATGAAATTATGGCTTGTTCCTGAGTCAAATACTCAGGGTTTTTTTTTTTTTTCTGCACTAGTATTTCACATGTAACCTATTAATTCTAGCAAGGACTTTGAGGGATATTCAGCTTTAGGAGGCATACCTCTTTCTTTTACAGATGGGGCAATAGGCAAAATAGCACTTCAGGACCTACAGTGTAGCAAATGCTGGGGTTGTCTACCTGCTATTTATTTCTGTTATCCAATCCCCTAATGCATATGTGCCTAACTGCTAACCAACGATCATTATTGGTCTAAACCAAGGGTCTGAAAACATTTTCTATAAAGGACAAGATAGCCAATATCTGAGGTTTTGTGGGCCAGCTGATTTATTTTGCAATTACTCAACTCTGCTGATACAGCATGAAAACACCCCCACATTTAGGATAAGACTAGGTGTGGTTGTGTTTGAACAAAACTTTATTTATAAAAACTGCAGGCAGCATGTGGCCCATGGGAAGTGGCTTGCTGGATCCTCATCTAATCTTCTCAAAGTCATCCTGTTTCTTGCCTTTTCACCCTCTGAGATATGATATTCCAATACCACTCAGATGAATGAACCCAAGTAGATATCTGTTGGAAGGGTTTGGGGACATGTAATGACACTGTTCTTTCCTCTCTCCTTCTTGTTCTGCTTTAATGCTTTGCTGGCACAAAAACTGTCATTTTGTGGCCATGAGGTAATAAAGCAGTGTGGTGAGAAATGACAATCCAAAGGCCAGGATGCTCAACTTACCCCTGCTAAGGTTGTGTCCTTGAACATAGCCTGAAACTGCATGTTTCTGGCCTTTTAAAAGGAAAAGGAAAATAAACTCTTCTTTGTCTAAAATGCTTTGTTTTTGTTCATTGCAGAAGAAGGAAATTCTAACCAGTACATGTCTCTAGAAATTTAAATGCAAAGATATAATCTTAGAGGGCTAAATTATTTCCTGTAAATTTTAAAGATGAAATGGCATTATTATATTGAAAAATAGTCAGAGCACATTTGAACCTCCAATCTTGAGTTTTAGAGATCATTACTTTATTCTTTCCTATGAATTGCTGTTTGATAGACCTCAACATTTCCTGGGAAGTCATTAGGTCTCTTTTCCCATCCTTTGTCTCCTGGTGGTTCTCATAATTCAGGGAATGAACAACATAGTGAGTTCTTGTTAAACACAGAGACCCTGGTGTCCCAATGCAAGATTCTGATATAGCAGAGTTGTACATGTGAAGTCTACATTTTTAAATAATTGCTCGTGAGTATGAAACAGGTGGCTTTGACAAACACTGCTTTTGAGTCTAGACTAATTCAACTGGGTAACCAAGAGCCAGGAGTGTTAATTTTTCTGAATACATGTGTTGCCTGGAATCATTTCTATGAAACCACTCTCTTATTTCCAACCAACAATCAGTCATCTGTAGTACAATAATAGCTTTTAAATGGAATTTCTATTTTGTTGACTGGCAATTTGATTCAGTTAAGTGTTTTCTTCCTCCTCCTCCTCCTCCTCCTCTTCTTCTTCTTCTTGTCTAAATAGCATTGAGCAGTATCCAGTTTCTTTAGCTATGGGACTGTCATGGATGGTTACCTTTTACACATTTGCATTAACTGTCTGGACACTTGTGTTAGTAAGTTTCTTGTTGCCATGGTATATACCTGAGAATAATGATTTGGAGGAGGAAAGATTTACTTTGGCTTATGGCTTCAGAGGTTTCAGTCCACAGTTGTCTGGTTCCAAGGTGGAAACATCATGGAGGAAGGGTGTGGTGGAGGAAAGCAGCTCAGCTCATGACAACTGGGAAAGAGAAAAGAGAGAGAGAGAGAGAGAGAGAGAGAGAGAGAGAGAGAGAGAGAGAGAGAGAGAGATTCTGGGTACAAGAAATACCCTTCCAGTGCACATCCCTAGTCTCTACTTCCTAGGTCCCACAGCCCAAAATTTCTACCATCTCCCATAATGTCACCAAATTATTAGTCTATCAGTGGATTAATGCACTGGTGAGGTCAGAACCTTAGTCATTGGATCACGTCCCAAAAGTCCCACCTCCTAATATTGCTGCATTGGAATACAACCCCCCAACACCAGAGACTTCGGGGACATTCCAGATTCCAATTATAACACCACTGAAGACGAAAATTGAAAATCTTCACTTACAAATTTCTGTTGTACTTTAATTAATTTTAAAAATATGATGGAAAAGTTGTTTGACCTTTGTGCAGAAGGGACTCCACGAGAATCATGAATGAGCCACGATGCCCAGGATTCAAAGTGTAAGTAAGTGATGAATGGATTAGCTGTCTCACCTAAATGTTTAAGTAGAGCCAGCATAGAGTCACAAAGGTAGTTCTGGTCCCACTTTGGGAGTTGCATGGATTTCCAGGGTAACTCTTTACCATCTCTCCCTGGTACATAGCCTTTGGTTCAGCCAAACTATGTACCTTGCTCCTTCTGAAATGGCATTTCTCTTTGAGAACATTCTTTATGCAGTGATTCATGCTATCTTCCCCAAGTACCTATTTAGAAGAACTTTCCTTTCCCTTCTGGACTCTGAATCCTGGATCTGCAGATTGCAAATTCGTGTTATTGCCTCCTATCATAAAACTGAATAGCAGAGACAAAGGAACATAGGTTTTCCAGACAGACAGAACAAAGATAATTCTCATGTGTGTTTATTGGATGACCCGGAGACTCAGTATCTTCATCTGTAATGGAGAGAACACTATCCAATTTTTTGAGCTGTAAGAAGCTTTGGAGAAAATCTGTGGTCCTAGACGGAAGCTCTTTTCCCTAGTGACCCTGGTTTTCTGCTGCCTCTCAGTCGTAGCTTAGGTTGATCAAGGCATTCAAAGGTGTACCTCAGCCATTGTGTTCATAAATGAGACCAAGGAGCCTCTAACTCTGACTTAACCCAGTGCTTGCTTTAGTCTTCTACCACAGTGTTAATTTGAGGTAGGAGAATAACAGTCTATATGAGAATCTGTAGTTCTTAGACAAGGTAATTCAGATAGCTGGGTCAAACATATGCCTTAACTGTGGCTTCAGATTAATTCCTTAGCATTTTCCTTCCAACCAGATGTTCTGGCAGAGAAGAGAGTGTAGCTTGAACTACAAATGGCTTTTACAGTCTTCCTGTTTCCATGATTCTTATTATGCATTGGATAATCCCTCAATTACCTTATCAGAGAGGAATGGAGGCAATTCCTGCAATAAAGGCTGGTTGCTGAGAGTTGGGCCTCTATGTTTCAGCTCACCTCACTGCACAGTGCTGTGATTCACATCCAGTCTTAGCCTTATGAATATGTCATAAAGAATGGTGATTGGCACATGATAGGTGGGCAGTACTTATTGCCATCTATTCTGTCATCCTTATCTCCTACAAGGAATTATCATTGTTCCTGTGTCTTATATCATGCCTTGAGTATCAATTAACTAAATATAAATCTTGTAAGGCCATGAGAATAAAAGAAGAGACTGGGCATGTGGAGGGAATAGGAAAGAACTGGAGAGAAGAAAGGATCAGA
Organism: Urocitellus parryii; assembly: GCF_045843805.1. Taxonomy (NCBI): domain Eukaryota; kingdom Metazoa; phylum Chordata; class Mammalia; order Rodentia; family Sciuridae; genus Urocitellus; species Urocitellus parryii. Next base: position 110,315,988 of record NC_135532.1, read on the forward strand.
AAGTTTAAGAGGTGGATGAAAGGTAAATTTGATTGGTTTACAATTCTATTGCAGAATGTACCTTGACCCTATTATGCAAATAGAGACCCAAACAGGCTGAAAACAAAGTTATTTCATATGTTGTCACAGTTGGACTATGGTTGCTAGCGTCACCATGAGTGTCACCTTTTTTTTTCAGTCCATTTGATCATCTGATGAGAATTATTTATTGAACACCTGTCCCAGGCGCTGCATGTACAACAGAAGTAAAATCCAGATGAGATTATTACCTTCATGGAGCTGACAGTCTCCTGGGAGAGGTGAATATTAACTAAATATTCATATGAATAAATTTTTAAAAGTACTCTATCTAGAGGGAATTATGTATTTTTTTTTGTAAGAGTGAAAAATATAGAGATCTTACATTAAGTGGGACCAAGAATGGATCCCTGTGGAAATGATACTTGGAATGAGGCAGGAAGAATGGACAGATATTGGATGGATTATAGTAGAAAAGAAGATTTTCAGCTAGAGAAACGTTGCCAAGGGATCATGTTACACTGAAACGTGAAAAACACTGAATGTGGCTGGACAACCAAGAGGAACTGAGAGATGATTCTGGAAGTGATGAATCCCTGGGTCCTTGCAGATTTGGACTTTATTCAAAGATTAGTGTGAAACCTTTAAGGTATTTTAAGCCTGTGTTGACATCATAAAGTTTTCATTAAAAAGTTACTTTAGCTGCAACAGAGAACAGATTAGAGGGGTCAAGAACAGATGTGTTAGATCAGTTACTTGTTGCGGTCTTGGGGAGAGAAGGAAGCTTCATGAAGGGAGGAGTTTAGAGGATCCCGGAAGTGACACTGAGAGCAGTCTGTGATGGATAGAGCAGCGGTTGGGGAGAGGGAAATGCATTGGTGTTTAGCATAACCAGATGGTGATTGTGCCATACACCAAGGAAGGAAACCCTGGATGAGAAGCAAGTTTGGAAAAGGTCAAGATCGAATCTGGGAGGCAGCTGATTATGCTGGAAAAACATATTGAATTGACTTTCCAAATACTTTCTTACCATACATGGTTTTTTTTTTTTTTTTTGCATGAGAAATCTTAACACCATTTCTTTCCAGTTGCAGGATCTTTAGCAAAAGCTTAACTCATTGAACCTAAGTCCTACATCTGGAAAGTGGGGAAGGGGAGAAGTCAAGGATGTAATATTTTGTATAAAATACATAAAGTCTGACATATGGTGGGTGCTTAATAAATCCTTTCCCTTTCTCTTTCTAGTTTGCCTTTTTCACATAGCATTATACTGAAAATATTCAAAAGTGATGTAGTATTTATAATTAAGTTTCTATGTGCTTAAAATATTTAAATGAGTTTGTGTTCATTATCTTCTTATGGTTGGATACATTTTTTTTGGTCACTTAGAGATAATATTCTATCACCCCTGTTATTTTGAACCATTTCTTAAGATCAAATAAATGTTCAGTGTTGTGGTCACACTAAATCAAAATTATGGTTAAAAATTTTTTTTGGACATTAGGTGCTTGCATTGCTCTATAGAGTTACCATCATGTGAATGTGCCATATTAATCAAAAGTTGGCACTAATAAAACGTACTTCATGCGGTTGAATGTTGGGAACATTAAGAACATAGTAATGAAAGTAGTTCTGGGTTGGTCTGAAGGGGTGGAAAATCTGAATTCCTCCATTTATGTGTTACTTCAGGTAATTACCTAACCTTTATGAAGGTCCATTTACTTACATATATATATGTATGTAATAATAACAGTATCTTCCTTTATGGTTTCTCTGATAAGTAAAGCTCAATGAATCCAAAGTTTACTGTAAAGTAAACTTTGTAAATGTTTAAATATCAACTTTAAATTGCCACTCATTGCAATAGTTAGTATGTAGGTGAAGCTGCTGTAACAAATAAACCGACAACATCACAAGAACCTGTTTCACTTTCTTGTAACAGTCTAGAGGTCCAAAGGTGTCTGGAACAGGATGTGGCTTTGCTTTCTGTAATTATCCAGGAGCCTGTGCTCCTTTTGTATTACCAATCTGCCATTCCCTGGGTCTTTCCCTCATCAGCATGGTCTAAGCTGGTCAGTGCAATGCTCTAGGACAGTGAAAGAGTATACAAGAGTCACATGAAGGTGAAGTAATATCAGCCTCCTTTCAAGGATGAGGCTCACAAGTTGGAAATAATACTTGTGTTCACATCCCAGAATTTACCTTATTAACATGAATATGTCACCATTTGTAAGACAGAGCCTTATTTTATGTTTAAGACAATTCAGTTATGATTCAATGATTTCTTATCCTGTCTGTTTTATATTATACTCATGTAAAGAAATCTTTTAGATCAATTTGGGTATAATTTTTACTAAATACTATCATTTCTGTTCATTCGTAAAGAGAAACATAAATGAACAATAAATTGAAGGGATTCCTAAAACTTCTTAACACCTGAACATAGACTACTGAATCACTTCTTGGTTCATAGTGGTTGATGTCCATGTTCATTAGCACAGTATTTTTTTAAAAATGCCTTTACTTATTTCTTTATTTTTATGTAGTGCTGAGGATCGAACCCAAAGCCTCGCACGCGCTAGGTGAGCGCTCTACCATTGAGCTACAACCCCAGCCCCAGCACAGTATTGTTTTTGCACCATCAAAATCATTTGTAATATGGCCTCTCTTGAAAAGCTGCCCTACGACCATCTCCAGGGTTTTACTTGAAGCCACTGACACCCATTCTCCAGGGTCAACACTTTCTTACTTTGTAAAACTCATAAATTTGTCTTCTCTTAATTGAGTTATATGTCATCAGATGTTAAGCAGCTTCTGTTCAAAGTCAGCAGAAAGCAAGTACAAATAGATGATCAATGTCTCAATGATAATTCTGGGCAATGCAGGAATCATTCACTGCCGCAGTCCGGCTGCAGCAAAATAACCGGGGGGTGATGAGCAACTTGTGTACATTGATACAGCAGGAGTGGGAGCCATTTATTGTAGGACAGGAGGGGTATACATACATTCCACACAGCTTATCTTAATTAACATAAACTCGATACAGCAGTCAACTAATAAGGAATCTCCACACTTAATGGCTCATTGGCGTTACTTCACAAACCACTCCCTCTGCAAAATGCCAGGCTCCATCCTGACTTGTTTGCAGACTCTAACAATTCACATCATCTGCTAGAAGCTTTTTATTTTCTTCCTTGCTCTTTGAGGGAGTTAGCAATATCACATGCCTTTAGTTGCATTGCTTGGAATAAAGAAGCAACAAAATGTATTTAACTTAAATGAAGTGATGAGGACGTTGATAATTATGGCAAGCAGCTTTTTAAAAAACACAACAGAATTTTCAGCAGGGCACGTAAGGACTACATTTTCCTACTTCCTTTGCACCTAAGTGTCAGGTTTGAGATTTGATTTTATTCCACTTAAAAGTCAATAAATCACCCTGTTACTGATCATGACCTCTGGCTCTTGATCTTTTGGCCCAGATCTGGTGGGGGCAGGCAGGGAAGCCAGTTGATGCATGTACAGTGGGTTTTGGAGAACATGCTTTTCCAGCAAGCAAGAAGCAAGCCTGCCCTTGGTCTCAGAGTAAGATCTTTATACACACACACAAACACACACACCCTGTGGCACTATGTTTACACACACACACACTATGTATGTTACAGATATTCACTTGCTGCAATGTATCTAGAAATAATTTTATATCACTTGACTTGTAGAATAAGAATCTTAGTTGATGTACAAACACATATGCCATCAAAAGATACAGTTGTGTCCCATTCTCCACAGTTTGTAATTACTGAATAGTGTCCATATTATCTCAAGTAAATGATTAACAAAAAGAGGATAAATTGACTCAGAACATAAAATTTGAAATGAAAGAATAGCATCAGGACTAGGAAATCCATAAAAAAGTGAACTCTCTTTTCAAAGATAGTTTTACAGACCTGGCTAATGAAAACGATATAGCAATTCTTCTTTTGCTTTGTGGTGCAATTGATACCAAGTCAAAGCTTTATTCATTGAACACAGACTTGATACTGTGGCATTTATTTGCTTGATGCTGATAAAAAATTGCTGGCCAAATTCTCGTATGCAGTTAAAATTATTTCTCTATAACCTTTCTCTAGTATGGCTTGAGGGGTCCTATAGGGATAGAACAGAAAGTTGGACTTTTGTGGGTAGATGATGTTCAGACTAACTGTCTATAAACTTGCTTAGTGTTTCCTTTGTCACATATAGATTACTAAATATTGTACTACAAAAGTTCTTAATGTTATTATAAATAAAACTCTGCCTGTTCTCATCAGTAGTATGGTAAATAAGTAAAACAAGTGAGAAAATTATTTATTCCTTGGGTCTTTTTGCTACCATTTAACTAAAATGAAGTTTGGAGGTTGATTTTAATTTTTATGTCTTAAGTATTGAATGAAGACATTGCGGGCTTAACTACAGTATGAGTGATTTAAGCTACAGAGAAGAGAGGCTGAAGAAAGAAAACATCTTTTATTGATCACTTATTTCATAACAACACTGTGCTAAATGCTTTAGGTAACATAAAAATTAAAGAGGCTTGCATTTGAATATAATGCTCAATATGGGACTTAGTTCATCAAGTTATTCAGAAATCATTTATTTAACTTTCAGTTTGGACACAAAACATAGAGGGGTTAACCTGGATCATTTTATTTGAAAGAGAATAAGTGGATGGTTATATTATGTCCCAAGTCACTTCTAATTCTGTATTTCTATGTAAGTCCTGTTCCACTATAAATAGAGAAATCAATCAATAACCACAATGAAAGTACTTTTGAATATGAAAAGGAACATTTTGCCATTCTTTGTCCACAGGAATGGTGTGTTCTAGGCACTTAAAAGCATCTGTTAACTTAATTCTTGATGTTTAAAATATATTCAGATAGGAATATAACACTCCACAGAATGCAATTCTTGCTGTCAAGCAGCCCACAGTCTAAGGAAAAATAGGAATGCATGTACTATTTACAGTACAATATGATAACTCTGAAACCAGAGCTTTGCAAGTCAGAAAAAATAAAAAAGGACCCAACTCTACCCAAGGAGAGAGGGAAGGTCTTGCTTCTAAGAAGAAGAGCACAAGTTAACTGGGAAATTTTCCAGGTGAATTACAAGGCAAATGTGTGGAAGGGAGTGATAATAGAGATAAAAGTGTGGGAAAATGCTAGGAAACGTACATTAGGTTCAGAAACCCTATGTCGGTTTAAATGGCTGCCACCACAGTTTTGTATGAAGGATTAGATGGAAATAAGGCTGGAAGGTTGAGGCAGACAAGAAAGGTCTGCATTTTTGCTGTTTTTTAACATCAGAGTTTCTCAAACTTTGTGCACATAATTCGATTGGAGAGCTTATAAAATGCAGATTCTGTTTAAGTTGCTCTTGGTGTGAAGCCTTTCTCATAGGCTCTGCCCTGCACTGCTAGTCCCTTGTGTTGAATGACCCCAAAGGTTCATATGATAAAGGTTTTGTCCCCAGCATGGTGTTGTTAGGAGTTGCGGAAACTTTTAGGAGGCAGGACCTTGTGGGAGGACTTTAGGTTATTGGGGTTGTACCCTGGAAGAGGACTATGGGATCCACCATCCTCTTTCTTCTCCCTGGCCATGAGCTGAGCAGTTGGCTGTACTAGGTACACCCCACTATTGTCCTCATACACCTCCAGCAGAGGTCCAAAGCAATGGTGTAATTCGTGTAATGTTGGACCAGAACCTCTAAAACTGTGAGCCAACATAACTGTTTCGTCTTTGTAAGCTATTTATCTTAGGTATTTCATTACAGTGGCAGGAAGATGACTAATACCTTCAAGATCAATTTGAATAGCAAGGACTGTGGAGGTAGGCATTTGGCAAAGCTCCTAGATAGGGCAGGAGCTGAATTAGGTCTGTACTTTACAAAGACAGCTCTATAGTGTCGAGAGCCATCCGTGGGCTGTATGTGGATTACGTCGACATCGCAGCCTAATGCATAGGAGAATCTGGTGTCTGGGAACTTCCAGTGGGGACATTTCCTCTGGCTGACCATCCAGATACAATGTGAGCCCTATTAAAGCTCTGTCCCAGGACCCACACAGCATCAGAGATGGGGTGACCTGCTACAGCTTCACCACTTCTCAGAGATGTGTGTGACCTGCCAAGATGCCAATCAATCTGCTGACTTCAAGACATCAGGAAGCAAGACTTCACCCCTAAAACCTTACCCCTGCCTTTGATGTGCCCCCTTAAATAAACCACAGGAGTCATTTTCTAATTGTCCAGCTTCAACTCCTGTGTGAACTGGACCTATCAGTGGCTCCATTTTTTGAAAATATCTTTCTGACTTTGTCTTTTCTTCTTCACTAATTATTCTAGACTTTAATTTTTTAGGTGGCTTACATGCTCCTAAGGAGGAAGAAGAACCCCCTAATGATGCCTCCCCATATTGTAGGTAAAGCAGAATGTGGAGAATTGAGGGCTGCAATTGACATGCTTTATTCCCATGGAAATTTATTAATTAGTATCTATATAAACAAATGTGGTAGCAATATAGAGGACAGCTGAAAATTAATTTTGCCGGAGAAAAGCAATGTCAAGAAAAATTTTCAGATTATTAATATATCTTGCTCTAGGCAATTAGTGGATTATTTCTATATTCTTGCCATCTTACAGGACATCGTTAAACAGACTCACAAAACGAGTCCCTTTATTATGCTACTCTGACTTTTGTTTCTTTCTCAGTATCCTTTTTAATAGTAGCCTCAGAAATAGCAAAATAGTGCTATGGGAACATATTGAAAAATGGATCCATCTCCTGGTCCCAAGGAGTGTGTAGTCAAAAGGGGAGAATGCTGCTTTTATAAGTCTGTGGTAAGAGTTATGAAGTAACAAGTAATAAACATGCAGTGATTACGGATTGCAGGGACAACATCTATAAAGGGTCAGAAAATTCTTGGAAGAACATGATGTCTAGTAATAGTCATTCTGGTAGAGAATTGACAATTATTTATCTAGAGAGGAAGATACACTTCTCTAGATATCAAATGGTTCCGAACTGCTGGTTGAATGATAGAAACATCAGGGAACTTTTCAAAAACACCAAGGCCTGAAGTTTTATCCCCAGAGATTCACATTTAATTGAATTGGGATGAAGTGACATTTTTAAATACTTTAACTGAAATATGATGTGCATCTAGAAAAGTGCCTCTAAGAGTACAGTTTGATAAATTGTCATGAATTGAAAATACTACATATGCCATGAATATTCACCATGGAAATAAAGAACCAGAACATTACAAGTTCTCATTGCAGCATTGAGATTGAGAACAAGGAATATGACTGATGACTCTATAATGCTGTAGGATTTCAAAGGAAGGAGACATTCTTTCAAGATTGTGTGGAAAGATGAAGGGGAAACTTTTGCTCATTCCATGGAGGATGTGGCATCTATAATTGCTGTTGAAAGACAGCAGAACTTAAAGATATAGTTTGCAGGAAGTTTATGAATGGACTTACCCAAGTGAAGGGAGACTGTCGAGAAATGAAGGTCATGTTTGGGGAACAGAAATGGTGCAGGTTAGTTGTACGGTGCAATGGGAGGTGAAGTAGAGCCAGGATGGAGAAGTGAGTATTTTCAAAGAGAGCTCCAGTTAATATGCTAGAAAACAGCATATGTAATGAAGCAGCACATCATGTTGTTTACGGAACAAAGGCCACCTTAAACTACATCTCTGTGTTTTTATGATCTTTGGCATGAGCATTTCACAACTCTGTATTTAACAGTCTAAGAAAAAAAATCATATGTAACTTAGAATACACATAGGACCTGTCACATTCGCTTGCTACTAAATGGTTTTAAAGTTTTCGTTCATTTACTCATTCTGAATAATTTATGTCAAGTGATTCTCAAAAAAATTTAAAGATATTAAATTTAATTATTTTATGGAAAAGATTATTCAACCTGTACACTATGTGCAATATTTTTAGATATTCTAGTAGCATAACAAGGAAGTGAAAATCATTATCGCAAGCAAAGATAATCTTTTATTTCAGGTGTATATGTACTCTGAATATAAAATTCATCATAATATAAATAATTAGCCCTGTCATTTAAAAATGATAATTATCTCATTTACATGTCTATGACTTTTAAAATGCATCATACTACTTCAATAAATTACATTCTGGATCATATCAGTATCTCTTCAAGAAAATGAAGTTAAATCTTTGTAGTAACCAGCAGCTTAATTTTCATTAGGCCAGCTATTTGATAATTAGTCATGCACCATAAATCAAACCCCAAGTCTTCTTCTAGTTTCTTAATTGAAAATTATTGTTTCTTGGCTCGCTGGTGAAAAGTGTAGGAAGGGTGAGTGTGATCGATGTGGAATCTGGTGCAAACAGTTTGAGACAGTCAGAACTTGATAGATCATTGCCCTGAAGGGGGCTGTAATGGTGGGTAGGCAGAAATCTCCAAATTAAAGATTTGCTTTTAAAATTGCAAGTGTAAAGATAGCGCTGGTATATCAAATCCATCTTGACATTTCTACCACCTTCCTTTTCTTTCTTTTTTTTTTTTTAATGTCCTTTAGAATCTATCCATTTGTACAAGTGGCTTTGGAACCAATATAAAATTATTGGGAAATCCAACTTTTTGTTTGAGATAAACTATGAAAATATTCCCCACTAATGTCATGAACAAATATTGAATTTGTTGATATTTTAAAGCAATTTGAAAACATTGACTAAAAACACTCTACTCATCTGACAGCTAATCTGAGAGAACAGATGGCTACCCAAGTATTGCCCCCAGTCATAAAATCATTTCAAATATGATACTGTTGAGGCTAAATAAAAGACTTTGCAAGTAATAAGGGAAATATTGCTTCATTGAATGGCTGCAGCTTGTTGGCATTTTTCTTCTGACAATCTAGGAGGATTTGCAGAGAACTTGGGTCATGTTTGCAGTTCTTTAGTTAAGAACAGCCACAGGGTTTTCCAGCATTCATTTCTTGTTTCCTAGTGGCCTGGCAGCCAGGACCTGATGAAGCACGCAGCGGGGAGTACTGGAAAATGCACCATAAATTTCAGTGCACAAAGTCAAAGGAATTAAAAAAAATCTGGGCACAAGAATCATGGAAGGAGTTTCAAAATCACTGGCACAAATACAATCTGAAATAAATATAGCATTTTACCTATTCCACAATAGTTCATAAAGACTGCTGTTGATATTATTTAATCCAGAAAGATCACATTGTTATTATGTGCTTTAGTTACATAAAACTTTCTAGATGGCATATTGAAGCAATTTTGGTGTTTTATGAAAGAAATCTAAATTAAATTTTTTGACCAATTATGGTCTGAAATAAAATAAGAATTAGCTAGAGTGTTTATGGATAGCCAGCTACAAATCATATCTTAAAATTTAAGAAATCTCCCTGTCCCTCAAAAGAAATTTTAAAAAAGTTATATACCTATATTTAAGTATCTATAACATTTGAGTAAATTGTTATCTCATCTTTAAAATAAGATAGTTATAATTTAACTCCAGTATTCTCCTCCTTTTAAATATTCTGTGATTTTTTCCTTTTTTGTTTTGAGGAAAACTTGTATATGAAGCTCATTCCTCATTCTTGATTATATTGGGTTTTGGCCTGGGGGGAATAATTAAAATCCATACTCCTTTGCAGAGGGTCGGATGTGTCCTGTGTGTACATTAGGTTATGTGTAGATAGCTTCACAAATTAACTCTACGCAGGCATGATTCTATGAGCAGATGTGGTTCTTTTGGCTAACATGTGCTTTTAAGAAACTTGGTAGTTGCAGAATTGTACATTGAAACCTAGATATCCAACTTGTTTTTTTTTTTAAATGCAAATTAAAAAAAAAGTCATCTTTCTACAAAAAATATTTCTTCCTAGAACTGATTGGTAGTTTCCTTCCGCCATATATTGAGTCTCCTCCTTCCTCTTTCTTGTCTGCACTAAGCCTGGTGTCTGTTACCATGGATTACTGTTCTTGCTGTGCTAAACATTAATTCCTCATGGTGTCTTCACTCTTTTGTGTTATATAATATGACCACAGCCAGGGCACCTGAAAAGAAACCTCCAATAGGCCTGGCTATCATACAGAATAGACTGGTTCACCTAGTTGCAGTATACTACAGTTTCCTCCCTGGTTCTTAGTCTCCGGGCTCCTCACTACTAACTGGTTCAGTATCCATTTTCAATTCTACTTCCTGGGAGAATGAATCGTATTGGCCTGATCAAGCCTTGCCACTCAAAACAAAACAAAAAACAAAGACAGTGAGCCTGAGGTCCTAGCGTTCCCTGACCTGTCTAGTTCTTCACTCTGTGTTGGCCATGCCTTATGAAATTTAGACAAAACTGAGGATCCAGAAAGGCTGTGTCCACTGAAATAGCTTGTGTTTTATGATCACCCTTTATACTCCATCTCTTGCTTGATCCATAGAAAACTAAAATTAAAACAACTTTAATAATATCAGGGTTATGCTGAGATCAGTCATTATAGACTGCCCCAACTAACATGCATAGCTAGTACTAGATACCATCTTGAGTGCTTCTGTTGCTGTTAGAGGTGTGGATAAATTTCTTTGGATCTTCATGTGTCCTCCTAGTAGAATTTCTCCACCTACAGTAGTCAGAGAAGAGATAGTTCTAGTACTTCAGTTAACTTCCTCTTGGGCACCTACTGTGAGTGCTCTCTAGATCAGGCCAAACAGATTCATTCTCCCAGGAAGTGGGATTGAAACATAGATACTGAGGCATTTAGTTGTGAGAAATGCACTTGGTGATTTTGTAGATCTAAGGCGGCCATTACTATTTGGAGAGACCATTGACCTGGGTATGAGAGAGCAGAGGCAGTGGCCCAGAGAAAAACATGGATAAGTTACAATGTAAAAAAAAAAAAAAAAAAAAAAAAAAAAAAAAAAAAAGTTACAATGTGACTCAGATGTCTTTTTTAGTATTTGTGTTCCGAGGAGATATGCTATGATCGATTTGACTTGCAAACAAATGATCTCAGACAAGATAGAAATGATGAGATTGACCTAGATACATTTTTCCAAAGACAATCAGTAGATCAGAAAGTGTGCATTTTGTGACTGTTCATATATATATTTCTGTCATTTCTTAGAAATGTGATCTCATTCATTCAACAACCATTTTTAAATAACAAAGACATGCTTCTGGGGAAGCAGACATGCAGTTGTTTCTGTACCAGTCATGGCATTCTATGTGGCATGTTCTCAGTGGAAACTACTTCATAATCTTTACAGGATGTGAAGATTTATTTATTCTAATATTTCCTGGTGATGAAAATCACAGGGGGCTGGGGATGTGGCTCACGCCGTAGCGCGCTCGTCTGGCATGCGCGGGGCGCTGGATTCGATCCTCAGCACCACATAAAAATAAAATAAAGATGTTGTGTCCGCCGAAAACTAAAAAAAAATAAAAATAAAAATAAAGAAATATTAAAAATTTTTTCTCTCTCTCTCTTTAAAAAAGAAAAGAAAAGAAAATAATAGGAACATGCCTTGAACTTCTGGGGCCCTTTATTAAAAAAATAATACCCACCTATTCAATTAAAAATAGCATAAAAATATATTTTTCACTCCTATTCTCACCTTAATTGCATTGTCAAGCATATAAATCTTATAAACAAATGTGGCAAAGAGCGTGAGAGAAGTTTCAGAGTGTTTTGAAGGTAGGAAGCAGATGGAAGGGTAATGGTTGATTTGGGAGAATGGAGTGCAGACACCTACATGCCTGCAGAGGGAGGAAACAGAAAGAAGTACAACAATCTTCCCTGCAGAAAACTGGCAAGCTTCAGAATTTGGAAGATCCATATATCACAAAGAAGGGGATGAAACTTGGGAAGCAAGGCATAGAAGGGAGTAGGAAAGAAGTAAAATGGTGGCATCCGCAGATTCATTACCTCATTTGACCACCACATCCCTAGCAGCCAGGCTCATATTCAGAAGACAGACTATAACCAGAAATATCCATTCAAGCATACGTCTAGCAATAAAAGGTGCTTTCAATAATCTTTATGCTTTTCCCATGCAAACAGAGCCTCTAGTTAATTTCTATGTGATTCACTCTTAAATGTGAATGAAGAACTGAAAATCTGCAGAAATTTAAGGAAAGATTTGGGATTTAATACAGAGATTAAAACAAATAAAAAGTACAGTATAAAAGATAAGTTCAGGAAATAAAACAAATACAAGTATCATCAGAGAGGAAAAAGAATCTATTACTTATATAAAACAAGAACAGTACATTTCAGAAAAGGGATCAGAATGAAACATCCCTTGGGCATAAAAACTAAACTAAATGCATAAGAAGAAGGGTTGAAAGATAAATGGGGGGAAATCTTTGAGGAAGTACTTTCAACAGACAACAAATGAACACTAGAAAGTAAAAGAAAATTTAAAAAATATGCCAGGAAGTCCAACATAAACATGAATATAATTGTAGAAAGAACAGAGAAAACAGATAATGAAATGAGAAAAACCCTGAAACTGAATGGGAGAAGGTCCATCAAATAATTAGCAAAGAAATTGGATAAAAATAAATTCAACCTAATGAATTTGGTCTGCAGCCATGTTCTAGTCAAGGGAGAATAAAGATGTTTGCATACCTACAAAGTTTCAGCAAATTTTCTTCCATACATTTACTCTCAACAAAACACTGCTATTCCACTAAAACAAAAGTGAACCAAGAAGAAAGAAAGACATGGGTTTCAACACAGGAAAAAGGCAAAGGAAAGTTTTGAAATAACTGCTCAGCAATCGGCCTAAAAAACCATCACATCAACTTCCATGAGAAATCAGAAATCCCAAAGACTAGGATTTGTGGGGAAATAACTTTTAGTTGATTTGGTTCATTTTGACAATGTGGAAAAAAGCATTGAGATAAGTATTACTATTTTGTTGGAAACTTTAAAAGGAAAAAAAAAGAAACTTTAAAAGAATGAACTATAGGCAAATAGTACAACAAGCAAAATAATATACTGACTTAAAAAAAGCAAACATTGATCCTGTGAAACATAAGTACTGTAAGAAAGGAAAAATACTGATAACATATTTTATTCAGCGGGGAACAATATTTATATAATTCAAAACTTATAAATTGTAGAGTGTGTAATCACAAAGGAGGAAAGAAGAAAGTGTCTGTGTGAGATGGTACTTACCATAATGTGAAGTAAGCACACAATGCATATAAGTGATAGATCGTGAGATATAAATGCAAGATACTCATTTAGAAATAGAGGTAAATAGAAATGTAAAGAAAATAGTTGTTTCTGGGGAACTGAGATAGAAGACTGGTTTTCTTTCTTTCTATTGTTTTTGTTGTTTTAAGACTTTCAAAATTCAGTGCATTGTTTTTTGTTAAATATTCATTTGAAAAATTGGTAACCATTCAAAGAGAAAAAATTTCTCTTCCATTAATGGTCAAAATAAAGTGTATAAATATGTATGGATATATTTCTAATTTTTTATTAAGAAGAGTAAACTATTCACTCTTTTCTGCAATTTTGAAAAAAATATTTAACAATATTATTCCATCTATCTAGTTATTGCTATCTACTTTTCTTTCAATGGCTGCTCAGTACTCTACTTTGTGAATGTATACTGATTTACTGACATTAGAAGCCCCCCTTTTAAATGTACTATTCCTTATGTGTTTAGTATATGTACATTCACATATGTACATATATTCACACAAATTGTCTCTGTACAAATCAATTTTATGTGAAATAAAATTCCAGTACTTGAAAGTCATAAGCTTTCCTAAAGGTTAAATGATATGGAATACTTATTTTAGTTAGTATTGATAAAAAATAAAAATGAAAAGGATTAATATCCAGAATACAAAGAAACTAAAAAAAAAAACTCTACAAAAAATCAATTAATCCAGTTAAAAAATGGACAAATAGTCTGAATTGACACTTCTCAAAAGAAGAAACAGAGATGGCCAACAAGTATGTGAAAAAAATGCTGACTATCATTAGCCACAGGGCAATGCAAATCAATACTACCATGAGGTATCATTTCATCCCAGTTAGAATGGTGATTATAAAAAACAAACCAAAAAAAAAAATCAAAGCAAAACAAAACAAAAAGAACAAGTGGCAAGGATATGGAGAAAAAGGAACTCTCATGCACAGTGGGTGGGAATGTCAATTAGTACTGTCATTCTGGAGAACAGGAGGGGCCTGATTCAAAAACCTAAAACCAGATCAAGTTACCACACCTCACACTTCCACCTGTGTTCCAAAGAAAACGAAATCAGTGTACCAAAGAGATACCTGCATGTTCATATTTATTGCATTTCTATTCATGATAGCTAAGCTATGGAATCAACCTAGATGCCCCTCATGGATGAATGGATAAAGAAAATATGGTCTATATCTATAGTGTAACATTACTCAGCCATAAGAAGGAATGAAATCCTATAATTTGCAACAAAGTAGATGACACTGAAGGACATTATGTTAAGCAACATAAACCGCACACAGAAAGACAGGTATTGCATGCTCTCTGTCACATGTGTGAGCTTAAAAAAAAAAAAGTCAAACTGAATGTAGATTAGTAATTACTAGAGGTTGAGGGAGGCTGGCAGATTCAAGGAGGCTGGAGTTGATAAGTGTGTGTTCTGTGCCTGTTTTGCTATATTACACAGAACCCTGAATCCCATTAACATGTACAATGGACACATATCGATCACAAATAAAATTGAAAAAAAACAAATATCTTTTAAATGAATACTCATATCTCGTTTTATCTTTTGTATGAATTTAATTTTTCTCTGCAAAATGGATTTGCTCAAAGGAAAATATTATTTAATCTAATGATAATAAATACCCATAGTATATTTAAAAAATACCTTGAACTCAGAGAGTGATTTGGGAGAATCATGATGCCTTTACTTCTGAACATAGTTAAATTGACGAAGAAGCACTTCTTATCTGAGAAACTTAATAATTAGTATTTTTTTACTGAGTAATATGTTCACTGATAAAACAACTTTTTGCAGGGGACTGGGGAATGCTGGGGATTGAACCTAGGGACACTCCACCACTGAACTACACCCCAGCCCTTTTTATTTGTTATTTTGAGCCAGAGTCTAAGTCACCCAAACTGGCCTTGGACTTGTGATCTTCCTGCCTCAGCCTCCTGAGTCACTAGGATTACAGGCATGTGCTGCCCCATGAAACTGAAGAAACTAACAACTTTTAAAAATATGAATTTAAAATATCTTAGTGCTGGCATCTAGTAGAGAAATGCTTTTTTCGTTACACAGAACAAAGAGTATTTATTATACTATTGTTTACTATTCTTTGTTCCTTCCTTTTTGAATTATTTTATTTCAGATAATAGTCTATGAACATAATTTTCTTGATTACTAGTGATAGGAAAGTATAATTTTCTGACTGTAAGATTATTTAACAACAATCTTTAAAAACTGGAAAAGGGTCCAAAGGAATTCAGATGGGATAATAGAGATTGGAACATTTAAGAGACAATGAAACACACATGTTATCCAACTCTAAAGCAAAAGATAAAAAAGGAAGCATGGTATTTGAACATGGAGATGAGGATATAGTTTGATGTAGTTGAATGTAGGATTCTTACACAAAAGCAAGTCAATCAAATGTCTGTAACTAAATGCAATCCAATCAACAAAATTTACTTGTTGGGTGCCCAGTGTCTTTGCTTGGTGCTCAAAAAACAAACTTATGGTCTTTGAATTTACAGTCATTATATAATAATATCATATTTTAAAAGTATATGTGAAATTTATACACATGGATTTCTTTAACTTATAAATGTGGGTAAATACTGAAGAGGACCTGGGGATGTAAATTCAACAAATTAGACTTATCCAAGGTAAAATTTGTAAAAAGTAGCCTAAGGAGGATTGAAATTTTTATTATGGAAAAGATAAAATGAATTGTTTTAAAATAATCTTCTCTCTACTATACCTACTTCTATACCCATGCCTATACCTATATATTCATTTTATGCCAATTTACATAATACATGTAATAGTCAACTTTTTTCATGCCAATTTACATAATATATGCTCTTCATATGCAATAGCCTATGAAACTGATGCCATTCTTTTTCTCACTTTTCTAGATAAAGAAACTGAAGCACAATAGAGAAACAATGGGCCAAGGTCACATGTAGTGAGTAATGGACTTGGAGCATTCTCTATTTTCTATGCTCTTGGACATTGTCCAAGAGAGCTTTATACAATGAGACAAATGCTTCTGATCTAGCTGTCCAGTTCTAAAGCCACTAGCACAGGACTACTGGGCATGTGAAATGTGGCTCGTGCAACTGGCATGAATTTTAAAATTTACTTAATTAAACATATTTCAATTTCAATGGCCAGCTCCAGAACCTTGAGGAGCAGAGTAGAGATGCAGGCGAAAAAGGGGAAGAATAAGAAAGTGTGGAAGAGAAGGCCTGAAGGGCACGGGAGGGTGGGACCTCACCAGGAGACACACTGCTTCCTCTGGGCAAGGGCTCACCACAGAGCTCCTCCCCCAGCCAGAACACCTCCTCTGTTGTTAAAGGAGGAGCCGGTGGATCTTGTGCACAGAATGCATCAGTGGGTGAGTGAGAAAAGAGCATTCTGGTGACAATGAGCTCCAAGGCAAAGGAAAAAAAAAATTGAGGGATGGACCAGGAGATAGATGTTGTTGGAGGGGCTCTGGGTAGGAGTTACTGTTCTCGTATAGACAGAAAGACACAAGGAAAGAACACATGGAAATGCTCAACTAATGAGCCACATCCCCAGGCCTTTTTATTTTCCATTTTTGAGACAGTGTCTTGCTAAGTTCCTAAGAGCCTCCATAAGTTGCTAAGGCTGACCTTGAGCTTGCGATCCTCCTGTCTCAGCCTCCCATGCTGCTGGGATTACAGGTGTGCACGACTGTGCCTCCTGTTTTTATTTTTATTGGGTTGTTAAGGCCATGGAAATATATTACTCAAAAAAATTACATAAAAATTAAAATACCTGGTGAGAAGATTTATAAATCAGTTTAGCTGATAATAATGATAAGAGTTAGTGTTAGTAATAATGAGAGTTAGTTAGTAGGAAGTGTTGAGAACTCTACAGAAATTTTAGCTTTAAAGGAAATAGTAACCACATGTTCTTGTTGTTGCTTTTTTTTTGTTAAAAATAATATTTTAGTGCATGTTATCATAGAAAACGATGACTTTATATAAAAATGAAAAACAAAACTGATGAGATGTTTTGAGAAAATAGTGCAAATAAATAGATTCTAGTTAATGACTATGTGGATTTGTATAAAAATACATCAATTCATTTTAATAAATCTATAATGAATCTATGGATCTATAGGTCTTTATATCTGGGGTGGGGGAGGCTAGGGATTGTGGGTGGATCTAGTAACAAACTGTAAATAGTTTATGCATCTTTGGAAACTGATTTTACAGAGTTTGGACCTAAGAACTGGGCCTGTTGCTAAATAAACACATGGAAGGTATATTCCATGGTAGCTTTGTGTAAGTTGACACCCTCAAGCTCCAGGCGTGGTGAATAATGATGTGTATCTCAGAGAATGATATATTATTAGAAAGTTCAGGTAAAATCTACAAAACAGGTTTTCTTCCTTGTTCTTCTTCTTCTTTTTTTTTTTGCTAGTGGTAATTGAACTCAGGGGCACTAGACCACTAAGCCACATCCCCAGCCCTATTTTCTATTTCATTTAGAGATAGGGTGTTAGTGAGTTGCTTAGCTCCTTGCTTTTGCTGAAGCTGGCTTTGAACTGGCAATCCTCCTGCCTCCTCCTGCCAATCTGCTGGGATTGCAGGCATGCACCACCGTACCCGACTCCTATTTCTGTTTTAATGGTGGAAGAATTTTGTTTCCCTGTCTCCTCAATCCTTTCTTGGACCTACTTCTTCTAACCCTATGGTTTTGGCTGTTTTATGGCAAATGAGCCTTGGCAGGCTTCCTGAGTTTTGAATCAGGACCTGGAATTCACACTACTTTAACAGTAAGCTGCCAAAAAGGAAAGCAGAAGATGATTCTCCTCAACTTGGTATACATCCCACCAGAATTTTCAATAGACAGGATTGTGGGTATCCCTTCGCCTTCTATGATGCATTTAATCCTCAACCATTCTTTTTTCGTCCTTCCAACTTTCTGTGAATGTAATATAGACCATCAGACTCTTCAGTGTGAGTGCCAAATGTAAGGTGATATAAAAAGAGGAAATGAATACATAAAGAATATAGAAAGCTAATGCCTTTGTGATCCTGTTTCTGTATTTAGTGTGGGACTCAGGGGTAAATATGTATATGATAACCAAGAGGCTATTACATATTAAATTTTTTGTTAATATTAGATTTTATAGTGATCATTCTTCAAGTGTCTTCCACACAAAAACCTCTGTACTGAACAATGAACATTGCTTATTAATGAGATGCATTCCTTAGCCTGTCAGGATGCAGTGATATTCTTCTGTAAATACTTCATATGCATCATATTTTCCTTCAATTCAGTGGAAAAATCTGTACAGAAACACAAAGCAACAAAGGGTGAAGGATTTGAAAGGGTGGACAGCTTGGGGTCTGTAGGTAGAAGTTGAGCTGATCCTACTTAATCTAAAGGAGAAATTCCCCAAACTCAATAATGAGGTTCTCCTGAATTTTGTTCACAACTCTTAGAAGAGATGACATTTCTTTGCATTCAGACCAAAGTAAATATATGATGTTGGCATTCATTCCAAATAACCAATTGCTATGAAAGCAATTTAATATTCAACTTCAAACATACCAGGACATGCAGTAGGAATCTATAGTATTTTAGGTACTTGGATTCTATCGTCACCCAGTAGCTGAAGGGAATCACTCTTCTGGGCTCTCATTAGAAGGCACTTGGAACGAGATTGAGAATGAAAAATGAAACCTATCGCCAACGTCTTCTGACCACTCTGCATAATCTAATGCACTTAAACACTTCCTGTAAAATCCTGCTGCTTTTCAGTTGTTTGATATCCTGACCATTTTTGAACCCTTGAACTCTGACAGAGAGGAGGAACTTGGAGAGGTTGTCACCTGATCTATGTTAGAAGGCGAGAGGAATAGGTTTCTGTCTAATAGCCCTTCTTTCTGTTTAACAGTTGGTGGGAGATTAAAATGATCTAGGTGGATAAGGCTGCTTAGAGTTCTGCGAGCATCACTTTTTTGGGGAGGGTTTGCCTGTATGTCAAAAAACTGGCGGGTTATTAGAAATGAAAGGTTAGATTCCCCCCCCCTTTCTTTCCTGCCAAACATTAGGAATATTTTACTGCTTATTTATTCTTTGTGTGTGTGTGATTTATTCCAAGTCTTGAAGGAGAATGAATTCCTGCTATGCCACTGTCCAGCCAGGATCGTGGTTAGACGCTGACATTCTGAGTTCCAGCCATATTAATTGCTGGATAAAGGCTATAATCCCCCTCTCTTTGAAGCCCAAGGCTGATTTTTAGGCAACACTTCAAAAGCAGAGCAGAACTGAAGAGGCATATTTCCTACCAGCTCTGAATTACCATGATTGACTCAGCTTGCATTCGACTACATGTGCCATACATATTTGGCTACCCAACAAAACAGTATGATTTTAATATTGGAGAGCAAAAGCAAAGTCCTCTGGTGACCCCAAAGCTGATCTCTAACTCCTTGTGAGATATTTCGATGGTCGTTTAAATCACCTTAGAAGTAGAAACACCTCAATCATTCCTTTCTTACGGTAGAAACGTAATGTTTGAAAGTTTTTCTCTCTCTCCCTCTCTATGTCTCACTTTGGCACAATATCATATAAAGCCATTCAACTGAGTTCACTGTGTTTAAAGACAAAAGCCTATGTAAATAAGGTGTTTCAGACATTCTCGGTTATTAGAACCCCCAAAAGTCTTTTTAAAAATAATTTTTAGCATCAGCTATTTAAAATTCATACCCAGTAATAATGGTAACAAAGATTTAAAAATAAGGAAATTTGATATGCGATTATTCTATGAAAACCTAAACAAAATCAACCATTACTCAAAACAACAACAACAATAAAAATGACTCAAGTAAATGGCAGTTCATGACCAAGTTGGAAATTTTTCTTGGTGTCTTTTTCACTTAAGGCTTGTTTATCTCTGGATCTGTGCTATAGGGACTTTCTCATATAAGGTTTGCCAAGTATACTTAGTGTGCTATGTTTGAGAAAGATTAACAGTATTTCAGATCAAAGGAGGACCCTGCTGCATGGTCTTACGAGATTGTCATTCACTCCCATTATGGCTCATTTGCACAAGATTTTCATGTAATATGAGCCATTGTTTTGGTGGCAGTGATTTGACATAAAGACAGGGCCGAACTGCATCTCAGGGTCCTAGTCAGTCAGGCTGGGGGGTATCTTGGTCCCAAAGAACTTGCCAATCATAAAAGGCAACTGTTCCTCAGTTATGAATTGGCCTACCCCCCTCGACTCCCCGTCCTTGTTTTTAAGGTGGAAAACTTCTTGAACATGCATGGACACCATAAAAATCAGACAATGCCTACTTGTGCTAGATTAGATACAGTTTAACCAGACAAAGTTTCAGATACCCTATTCAAAAGGGCAAGTTAGGAGCCATTTTAGTGAACTGCTTTTTCTTCTTCTGCTTTCTGCCATGCTTATTTTGATTTTAAAATAACTTAGAGTGGTGCAAAGTTATGCCTGAGCTACATTCAAAACTTTTCCTGAAGCTCCATTTGTGTTTTTCTAGTGATTTAGTTTCATGGTTCTGCATAGAATGCGTATTTACATGGACCAGTCTCTAACATCCTCTCCCTCTTTCTTTCTGCAGATTAGATTAAAATGAAAAGGAGAAAGAGCTGGTGTTGCTGCTTTGATGGTGTTTAATATTGTAAAGAAAAAAATGATTCTTGTTGTGATTTTGTTTAACAACAGAGAATGTTGTCTTATTAACTGAATTTCAGCAAGTATTTCAATTGAACATCTATGTTTATATGGATTAAATATACACATACCACTAAAGGAAAAAAAAATTGAAAATATTTAAATGCTCATTTAAATGTAAAAAAACTAAGAATAAAAACTATACTAGAATGTAACCCATTTTGAGTGTCGGGCTTGAGTTTTCTAAGCCAATGCATTTTAAATCTGGAATTCTCAGTTTTATTCAGCATTAACCATTAGTGGCAAGGAGGGGTTTAGTTTTATGTAGGATTTATTCAGCATTTTTGATATGACACTGCAAAAAGCATTTCAGATTTAAAAATTGAAATTCTTAAGACATTCCTCTATTTTATCTAAATTTTGTGTCTAAAATAAAATTGACTATAATTTGTTATGGTTTTTGACCGTGTTTTAAAATTCTTTAGAGCAACCAAATGTCATAGAATAACAACAACCCAAAAAATGAATTTTTATCATTTTATGTTACTTGAGGAAAGATTTAAAAATTATAAAAGTCACTATTATATGCTCAATTGTAACATTTTGTGTGGAGAACTAAATATGAGTTATTCAAAAAATTATTTTTCTTCCTCAGTCACAAGTAATTAATAAAAGAAATGGTTTTTGTCATATATTAGGATAAACTTTATATTTTAGATCTGCGCTAAAATTAACCATACAGAGGTTAGCATGTTCAGTGAAATATTAAAAAATACATATCTACTTAGAAAAAAAATCATTAAGGGTGACCATAGAAATTATAAATAAGGTAAGAAATCAGAGTATTTCTATCCAAGTTTTAGTTTGAAAAACATAAAAAAAAAACCTGAAAGATAATACAGAAAACATATGTCCTCCACGGAGACTCAACCACTTTTTTGCTATATTTGTTTTGTTCCCCCTGGTATCCTGTGCCACTTGAAAATAATGACATCCCTGCATTTTCAGCATGTATCTCCTGTACTCAAGGCAATTCTTTCCCATAACTACAATGACAGAAAACAGAACTATTTCTCTTTGAAAGTCCTGTCGTCAAAATGTTTAAAACGAATGGTAGATTAATTAGAATTCAGGGATGATTAAAAATACTTACTTCCATAATGTTAAAATACAACTTTAATGGCATACTGCAGAAGCTCTTCCTCGGCTACTTTAAATTTAAATTCAGACTTTATACCTTAATGCTTCCATTGGAATTTATAGACAGTTTTGAAAAACAAATAATAAACTATTAGCTGAGTAGGTTTTGCTTTATGTAACACTTTCAAAATCTATGAACAACAGCGCCCTCTACATTTGGATAACTTAGGATGAAAAAGATTTCACTGGTTGCAAGGAGCATTTAACAATAATCACTGTGGGTTTGGGGACAAATGATGTGATTGTAATACATTACAAAATTACATGGTAATCTCTCATATGAGCTGATGGTATTTTAAACCATTTATTTAATATGGGAAATGAAATTCTGGAAATTCAATATTGCACCCTTCAGCAAACAAACTGACAAAAATAATAATTGAGAGAAAATAGAAGTCACTCTGGGAAAATATTAAAATATACAAAAATAAATTCAGTCATATTATTTAATAGAGTTTTCAGAAATCAGTTTAAAGTAGTTAAAATTGCATCACTCTCCTTTCTTGCTCATGTAAACAAGACCTTAAGATGTTTTCAAATTCAGAAGTGGAGAAAATGCTTTTAAGAAAACACTTTCTAGTTTTCAGTATCTAACTATTAAAGAAAATACAGACCTTCTTGGGACCTCATATTTAATATATTTGCATGAAAAGAAATAAAAGTATTGGTGTTTAAGTTTTTCTGTAAAGTCTTTTTCCGATTGTCATATTAAAATTGTTCATTAAATTATAAAGACATATAAATAAAATCGGTTATATGTAGACTCTCCTGTCATTAATTAACAAAACTATCCCTTTAAAATTATTACATTACTCACTAAATAATTGAGAAAACACCGACATATTTTATAAATTAAAATTATAACAGTTTTTGTGGCATAGAAAAATTTAAATAAGTATATTTTTATCTTCTTTTTCTAACTAGAAACACATTTGATTATGGCACCTAATTTTTAAATTATTCAAATAGTCAATTTAATTAAAAATAATGTGCTTGATAGCAGTAAAATCAATCCAAAATATTGACGTTTGAAAGATATAATTTCGTATTTCTGGTGCAACTTTTCATTTAAGATAAATAATGCTTATTTTAAAAATAACATTTTGCTTAAATATGTTCTTTCAAGCACAGGTTTGATATCGTGCCACTATTAACTGTTAAGGGCAGTTTAAATACTATAGCCTAAAAGTCTTTAAGTAAATTATTTGCTAGCTGTCAGTGGTCAAAGAGTGGATTAAGACAGTTCAAAACAGGAAACATGTTATTCCTTATTTATTTAATGCAAGAGTTTCAGGGTCTAAGTCACTGCATTTTTAATGAAAAACAATAGCATCAAAATTCGAACATATTAATTGACAAACATATTTCACATTTCAAAAAGTCAACAATTAAAATATCTCAAATAAACTCCTGCAGAATATTTTATACGTTTTTAGTTTCAGCAAACCTGAATAAAAAATAGCTTCTGAGAAAGAAAAGAATGCTCTTTGAAATGATCCCTTTAGTCTTTTCCTTGGCTTACAGGCCTGAAAAATCCTAGAGCAGGCTCTAAATTTCTAAAGACAAAATGCCAGTGACTCTGGGGATCATCTTGTTCATTTTAAGAGCAAATTAAAACAGTGAAAGAATGGTGCAAATAATTGTTTCATATGTTCTTTGCTTGTGACGGCTGTAATCATCGGGCCTGATTTACAAATGTAGACTTGAAGGTTCCTCAGCTTCCTGCAGGGTAGAAGACTGTTACTTTGGCACTCGCCCTCTCGCCCTTGTAATCACCACTCAGAACTGTGCCCTGGTACTTCCAATTCCCAGTCTCTTGATTGAACACCTCATTCTGTGCTAACAAGGTGTCCAAGGTATTTGAACAGGGGCTCCAGTCGGAAAATTGTTAATGGTTTTGCTCATTAAGAGTTGCTGCGATGGTTTTGGTAATTTGGTAACTGTCTAAATTGCACGTTGATTTCCCTCCTTCAGCTTAGAGGATGCTAAATTTAAGACAAGTAACAGTAATACTTGTGTTTTAAAATTGACAAGGGGTGTTGAGTGCTCTCTGGGTTATTATGCAATAGATTTTGCAGGATTAATAAAATTATCTTGAATGTCTAGGTTTATTCTCCATTTATTTTCAAGATAAAATTAAAAAGGAACCAAATAAAATGGAACATAAAGAATTGTCACTGGATGCACCTTGAAATATCTAAGATTTCCTGGAAGTTTAAGAAAGAATAAGCAACAAAACTGATTTCTTTAAAGACATGAGAAACAACAGAGTTAAGACATATTTTACCATATTTTGTTGAAATAAAATTGTTTAACTATTTCTGCTGCTTACTCTATTTTTTCAAGTATGTCTTCAAAAAAACCAGAGACTATTTTATATTTAAAGATTATAAATAATGTTGATTTACCTTATTCACTATTAGAATGACTTTTATGATCATTATTTACACATTCATTTTTATTCAAAGATATATAATTTTGTTAGCTACATATTTGGATGAATTTTTATTTAAAAAACAACTTTCAGATATGGTCTGAATGCTTCAGATTGGCTGTTACAAATAGGCATAAAAATCCTCAGAACATTTATCATTAATTAAATGAATCTTGCCTCTATTGAAATGGACTTGATACTGTCAAATTATTTTGCTTATGTAATCCATTCTTTATATTTCTATACTTTATGAAAATATTTTTTCCCAAGAAGAATTAAGAAGGCTAAATTAAGTAAAAACAAAACAAAACAAAACAATATTCAGATAATTCTTTGGTTTGGTTTAAACCTGTGATCTATCAATTCTGACTTAAGAAGGAAAACACTTTCGAAAAGATCTTTTCTTACACATTCTGCATTTGTTTCTTTCTAAATCATAAACCATTTTTTCCTAAGTTTGGTAGCAACATCGCCAGGGATTTATTTTAAATTATTTTTAGTGATTTGGACAGTTGCTATTTTATCCTAGAGATGAAAAGGTGGGAGACGAGATTCAGCTGAGGATGGAAGTTTCTCCCTGGACCGAGTAAAGGGCTATTTTAAAGTGATTTATGTGTCAGTTTTCTTCTGTGTCACCATTATGTCCCTGCTGTCTGAGTGTCACAACGCAGTGCTTGCTAACATTTTGGTAATAATTTATTGAGATGAGGTTTTTTTTTTTTTTTTTTTTTTTTTGGCTTGAATTCAGCCTGCCATCCTTTTAACACTCTGCTAAAAGGCACAAGTTCTCTACAGGCTTATTTATTTTTCACTTTAGAACTGTGCACTCACACAAAAACCTGCCTACATAAATCTGCAACTTTTCTTTTTGAACTGGAAGTTGAATGCAGACCATGACTTGTGCATATAAAAAAAATGCAGAAATAATGCCCCCCTACCGAGTAAGTATTTTTGTTTTTCATGAATCAAGCCCAAAGTTATTTAAATTAATTCTAGCCTCATCATGGTAATAGAATATCATTTTTTTTGGTATCTTAAAAATACTGATGCATGGAAGTAATTTTAGTGGTTACTTGACCAAGTTTCTCATACGTGTTCAAATTCTAATAACACAAAGAATAAAATGGATAAATTGTTTCATGCTAACAGATTTTCTCAATCAACATGAAAATACACTTTTTGCTGTTTACAAAGCACTGTATTTTTCATGATAACTCTGAGAATCTAGAAAAGAGAATTTTATGGGTACTATTCCTCTGTTTACGTTGAAAGCTCTATAGTTGATTAACAAATCAGCAAATCTCTGAAATTTTAATTTTTGAAGTTGGGTGTTAATTTAGAAATTCTATCACACTAAGCTGGGCACATTTGTTTGAAAATAAAGGCTTTGACTTTTGTGTATGTTTGGCCATAGCACAGGCAGATTAAAAATACAGTTTATTGTGGTAGACATCTAGGTTTGGTTGTAAGTAAAAACATTTAGTGGTTTTTTTGTTTGTTTGTTTGTTTGTTGTTTTTGGACTTCAAACTTAAGCACCTGATTTGATTGATCTTTCTATTTATTTGGCACTGTAAAGAGACTTCATTATGCCCACAGATATATTGGGAAGAATTTTGTTAATATTAGTGTTAAATTGTTGGAGATTTGATTTTTTTAAAAAAATTTTTGGTCTTGGAGTAATTCAGAAAATTCCTGTTTGAAAAATATCATTGTCTTTGGCATTCATGTATATGTAATTACAATATGGTCAAACCATAAATCAGAATCCCCATAATTACTTATGGGGATCCCAAACTTTAAAAATTATTTTTGGTGTTTTCTATTGGCTCTGTGATGCTTAAAAAAAAAAAAGACAAACAACTAAGCACTACTACTTCAAAGAAAATACCACTTTTATAATGGTTTAGCAAAGTAATAATAATATATATAATCAAGTTAGGTAATTGGGTTTTATACCTGGTCTTGGGGATTCCTCCAAATTTAGTTATATTATTTGAATGTAGAAAATTATTATGAAACATAGTAAAAATAAACTATCATTTTGCTAGATTTTTAAAATATTTTAAGTATTTTAGCAGTAGCTGTGACTGTTATTTTAATTATGAGCACCACTCTAAATAGGATTGGCTCTGCAAAGGGAAAATCATGTTTCATTTTTTTAAAAACCAGAATATAACTCTGTGTACGGTTCATGCTTAATATATTATGTTTTTTAATACTTGCTGAGATACATGCTCATATTTACTACTTTAATTTCTAAAAGAAAGTAATACATTTAATGATTTAAAGGCTAGTATCTCATGGAGAAAAGACTAAAAATTTTGATACTTATTTTTATCCGCTTTGTTTGCATTTTTCCAGATAATAATGCAACTATTGCTTCGATACTTTAGGCATGAAGTCATGACTACAGAAAGCAATGTAAAGACGTAGCTCACCAATTTATAGAGAAGATGAACATTATATTACAATATAAGTATTATTTTTTAAGTGACTATTCTGATGAATTTCTAGGGCTATAAACATTTTGTCTACAATGAGCATATTCTAATATTTGAGCAACCTGGTTTTATAATAATGTTTGAGATCTCACGTTTGCCTTATCTTAACTGTCATAGTTATTCTAATGTAAAAAGCAAAGTCAGTGAGAAGAGACATTAAAGGTCAATTTACAAGTGGGCAAAATGAGGTACAGAGTAAGGTGAACTTGCACATGATTTTTTTTTTATAGATTTTGAATTTTGGAGTAAGAAGAAAGTAAGGTTTAATCCAAGCGCTTTGTTTTACAAACAAGGATGTTGAAGGCACAAATTCAGAGATTTCCCAAGGTCCTACAACCAGTTAGCAGTCCTCAGAATAAGTTCCCTACCTCCCAGACCAGCCTTCTTTCCATTCTCCCTTACCTGCTCATTCACATCAAAATCAATGCCTCCTTGGATGGTTACATTGGTTGGAAAATAGCCTTGTGCTGGCTTGGACCCAGGGAGCTTTGGAGAGTGAGTTGGTCCTCCTTACCATGCATTTGTTTCTTGCTAAAACATTATATACTAACTTGTGGTGCTAGGATGAGCAACAAATGGCAAGATAAAATTCTGTCAAAATTAGTAACAAATATAAAAAGCAGATTATTTGTGTTTTTTATTGCATCCACCACTAACCATGCTACTGTCTAGAAACAATTCATATAAACCATGGCCTGGGAAGCAGGGAGATAGAGAAAAATATTTCTGGAATCCAGCCAAGGAACGAAGACTGTTAATACCTGTTATGTCCAAGTCTGGGGGAACAGAGAGAATGAACTATCATATAATCAAATGGGAGTCCACCCAATTTTCTTCCTTGCCAGAATGTTCTTCACTTTTGAATGTGCTTTCACACCTCTGTGGAAATCTCTCATGCTCTTACTTCTAAGAGGCACTTGTTTTCTTTGTAGACCTAAAAACTTCCTGTTCAACCTTCAAAACCTAACTAGATCGATAGCCTCGATCTGTAATTTTCTTGAACTTTTTCTCTTACATCAAATAAAATTTAATGTTAACATGCAACACATTTTATTCTAAATTATAACTATATAATGGATATTTGGAAAATATCCATTCAGTATCATGCCATCAGAGAATGTCATGTTAGCATCTGCTATCTTTTTACTTACATATAAATATGAACATATATGCATAGTATGCATGTTACACATCTCATATGTAGTTAAAATCATTCCTTTTCCATGATTTTTAATTTACTTTGCTTACTTACTCTCATGTTATGAGCATTTACCTTGGAACTATGGCTTTTATTTTGGTAATTCAATAAGTCCTTTTTGAATTGCACAGATGTGGGTTTTGGAAATAAAACTGGAGGTGGTGGGAAAGAGATTAGAAACCAGCTATTACAGTGTCAGCAAGAACCTATAAAAGATAGAACCAGAGTAATGAAACTGGGAGCAGAGACGGTCAAAGGCTTCGGTAGTGTCAAATGTGTAGAGAGAGGTTAAGTGGGGTGAGGATCCTGATAGACCCTGAGCTTGGCAGTTAGTAAATTGTTAGTGATTTGTGAAGATGGTTTAGGAGAAGTGGAGGGGAAAGATCCCATCTACTTTCATATTGTTTTTAATCTCAAAAATATGAATAATGAGAGACATGGGGATTCTGGTGCAAATACTGAGAGTCTGGACCACATCTGGCATTTGGAAGAAGAGCAAAGGTGCTGACGGGTGGCTGCCTCTGCTGGTGTAGAGGGCAAAACTTCCCCATCCTGCAAGAGATAACTACTTAACACTCTGCGACAGTCAATGCAAAGTCAATGCAAGTTTATTATATTATTCAAAGTTTATTTACTAATTATATAACTAATATAAAGTTATAAAAATTGAGTTATAAAAGCTAATACAACAAAACTTGCTGAGAAAGTAAGACAAGACTGTTCCTTACCTTTAAGGAAGAGTCTATAAGTATTCGTAAAATAATAAATTAAGAAAACCAGGTATAAGCTTTTTATTTAGATTCATAGTGTTAGCACAAAGAAGTCGTGGAGTTGACAGTGTTGAAGCAGACTGAGTTGAAGTAGAGGTGAGAAAGGGAAATTTTGAATTTCATTTTATTCTATTCTTTGGTGTTTACAATGATTTATCACATACACGTGTAACTTTTATAATAAAAAGTACAACAAATAAATGAGCCAAGTGTGTGCAATAGAAGAAGTATCATGCTTTGGCTTTCCAACGCTTCAGGATTCTGGTTCAGGTTAGAGACTGAACTCTCAAGCATACAGGATGGCTGAGGAGTCAGAAATCCTGCTTTCTACCCTCATTTTCCAGATCAGTTGGACTTTTTTTTTTCATTTTTTAGAATTGTCATATTCAATTTTGGTTGAATACAATGTTCTGCTTATATTTTCTCTTTCCCTCCCTCCTTCCCTTCCTTTTTTCCCTCCCTATCTCCTTGCCTGCTAACCTTCCCTCCTCCTTCCTTTCTTCTTCGTCTCCTCTCCCCCTCTCTTTTGCTCACCTCTCTTCTCTTCTCTCTCCTCTCCTTTGTCTCTCTCTCTCTCTTCTTCATTGCTAAAGTGCAGAGTACACTCAACTTTCCTTATTTGTGAATACATTCCAAGAACCTCAGCAAATGCTTGAAACCCCAGATAACACGGAGCAACTTATATATACGTTAGGTCTCTTTCTTATACATCCATACCTGTGATGAAGTTCAACTTATGCATTAGGCATGGAAAGAGATTAACAGCAATAACTCATACTAAAACAGAAAATTATAAAATAGTGTGTAATAAAAGTTATGTAATGTAGACTGTTCTTCAGAATATCTCATTGTACTAGAGTCACCCTTCTTGTGATTCTGCGAATTGATCTGAGGCCTTCATGAAGAGGTGGCAGGAGGTGAATGAGACAGTGTCAGGCTCCTACTCAAGAGGATCACTTGCTTTGCTGATCTTGTGTCCATGAACTTGATGTCATTGGGGTGGGGATTGCATATGCAGTGTGAATATGCAGGACAAACGGATGATCTACTTCCTTGGGCAGGACAGTAAGATGACTTGAGACTTCATGACGTGATTCAGAAGAGCATGCAATTTAAAACTTATGAACTATTTATTTCTGGAATTTTGTGTTTAATATTTTCAGACAGTTGTTGACTGCTGGCAACTGAAATTGGGGGAAGCAAAATTAGGATAAAGGGGATGAATGTACATTGATTTTAGATCAGGACAGTGTCTATTTTTTTCTGTAACTTGTTGTGATCTTGATCTTGGCATAACTCTAAACATCTTGGTAACTCAGTTCTCACATGTGGAATGAGATTTCACTGTTTTCCTAGAACTGTTTCAAATACAAGAACTGTTTCAAATACAAGTTAATCTGCATTAAACCCTTGAAAAAGAAAAATCTATAATGGTGCCCAAAGATCTCAAAAAGACATTACAAGATTTTAGCATTTATCCTTGAATAATTTCTTAGTAAAAGGAGAATAGATGGATACTTTTTTACATGATAAAATATTCATATTTCAAATATATTTTTTTGTATATGGAGAAATTTTAGAACATGACTTCCACCACTATTAATTTTTCCCCCCTGGAATTAATAGACAGTGCAATTAAGAAACTAAAATAAATAATAAGAGGTTAAAGCATTATAAGAAATTGGAAAAATTATCAGTTGGTAGATAATAAAACGGTATATTAAAAGAACCTCAGAAGATAAAAATGAAAAATAATTAGAAAACTAAGAGAAGGTTAAATTCATGTTTTGATTAAAATACATTTGCTTAGGTTCTAGAATGTTTTTTCTTCCTTAATGCTTATTTATACCACTTTTTCTACGAACTATGCAATTATGACCCATTGATTTAAAATTGCATTTTACGTAAATTAAGAGAATTTTTAGCCCCAGTGAATGAGAAGAAAAAGGAAATAACCTTAGAAAATAATTCCAAAAGTAGTTTTTTTTTAAAAAAAATAAAAAGATCCATCAAAACAAGAAGAATCAGAGCAGTGGAAAGAGATTAGTAGTTTCAAAGCTTGAAGAAAGCAAGTAAGATCCATAGAGAAAATGGTCTGAAGAAGGTGAACGTGAAATAGACTGTGGAAGGAGCATTAGATATGGCATTTACAAGGCTACGGTCATGCTTGGTAGAGTAAATTCCATAGAAAGAAGAGGCTGAAATGAATTATTCTATCTTAACAAAGGTGAGGTTGAGAGAGAGATCTGGAAACTTAAAGAGACAAAGTTGTAGTCAGATTTTTTTTGTGAACAAAAGACTTGACAAGAACAGTTTTAGAAGAGAAAAAAATTATTGGAGGCGCACAGTTTTAGAGGTCTCAATCAACAGATGGCCAACTTCATTGGTCTGGGCCCAAGATGAGACAGAACATCATGGTAGAAAGGTGTGAGAAAGCAGCTCAGGACCCAGCAATTGGAAAGCGGAGACAGAGCTCCACTCACCAAGGACAAATATATACCCCAAAGGCACACTCTAATGACCCACCTTCTCCAGCCACACTCCACTTGCCTGCAGCCACTCCCCTCTTAATCCCTGTCAGGGGGCTAATGTACTGATTAGGTTAAAACTCATAACCCAATCATTCCACCACTAAACTTTATGAGCTTTAGGGAACACCTCATATCTAAACCATAACACAAGGCCATTATTAGCAGTATTAGTATTAGTATTATTTACAATGGGGATTTTTATAAGTGGGAAGTAGGAGAGTTTTAAGATGATATATCTTGGAGAAGTGAAGTGAAAGCAACTAGTGGTAAAAGCAGTGTTAGTTTGGTGATGATTGAGGGTCATTCTCTCAGAGATTGTCATCAAGAAGGTCCATCTGCAAATCTATGACCACGAATCTTGCTTTTATCTACAACTATAATACACTAATTAAAATAATTATAACAAAATAGGAAAGAGATTAGTAGAATAGACAGGTGAATTGGGGAGGGAAGAAATGAGAGAAAAGGAAGGGAATGTAAAGGGGAATAAGATTGATTGAATAATATACATGTACAAATAGGGCATTATGAGCCCAACTATTATGGTAATTAGAGTGCACCATAGGGAAAAAAAAAAAAGGAGAGAGAGAAAGTGAAAAAGAAAAGAATGTTTGGGAAGGGGGATCCAGCTTCCGAGGTTTTGGAGGCCTTGGATGGATTTGTTCGTTTGGGATGGATGCTACTTATGAAAGATAGAGTGATAATCAGTGTCTCTGAATGCAAATGAATGTCTGTAGGAGAAACGGCTGTCTGCAGAATGAGTTCGCTGTAACCATGGGTTAGATAGTTAAGCAGAGTGGAAGAAATTTGCTAGACTATTGCAAGTAATGCTGTGGAATATCAAATATAAGAAGGATTAAACATTTTGTTGAACAGGCAAGGACCTTGTAGAGCTAAAAAAAAAAAAAGTGCAATATCAGCTATGCACTAGACTTAAAAAGTGAATTAACATGTCTCTTTTTTGTCTGATCACTTTAATCTGGATGTCAGAAGTTACACCCTGACAAACTCTTATACACTATTGCTGGGAATATAAATTAATATAGCTATTATGGAGAAGAGTCTAGAGGTTCCTCAATAACTAAAAATGGGTCTATCATATGATCAGCTACTTCACTTCTGGATATATATCCAAAGGAAACAAAATCAGCATATCAGAGAGACCCCTGCATGCCCACATACATTGCAGCACTGTTCACAGTAGTAAGTATATATAATCAGCTTAGATACCTCACCAGTGAATGAATATGGATAAGGAAAATATGGCACATACACACAATGAAATATTATTGAACCCTAAAAAAGGAATGACATCCTATCATTTGCAGAAAGAATGGATGAAACTGGAGGGCTTTATGTTCATGATATAAGTCAGACACAGAATGATAAACATTGCATATCATCTCTCATATGTGGAAGCTAAAAAATGTTAATCTGAATGTAGGACAGTAATTACTAAAGACTTGGAAGGAAGGGGGAGAGGGAAGATAGAGGGTGGTTGCATAAGGGGACCAGAACCTAGTTAAATGGAATAATCTTTAATGTTCTGGAGCACAATGGGATGATCACATTTCACAATACATTATATATTTTAAAAATAACTAGAAAAGAAGAGCTTGAAAGCTTCAAAGACAAGGTAATGATCAGGAGATGGAAAAGTTAATTACCAATGAATTGATCATTACGTATTATACACATATATTAAAATATCATAGTTCAACGGATAAATATGTACAATTATTACATGTTAATAAAAAATTTTAGTGGCTGGGAGTGACAGTGGTGGAGCATTTGCCTACCATGTATGAGATACTGTGTTTGATTTCTAGCTCCAGAAAAAAATTTTAAAAATGTTTTAGAAGATGGACATGCTAACTACCTTGTATACATGTATCAAATTATCACACTGTACCCTAAAATATGTACAATTAAAATTATAGTAATTAATAAAAAATAAAAATTAATTATGCCCCGATTAAAAATTACTTCAATTTTTTTCAGTCAGAGTTTGGTCAAAATAAAGCATGAATATTGTTTACCGTTTAAAAATAATTCTTTTTATCTTTCTTGAGAATTTTCATTCAGATTCATTTCTTTGTTGCTTATGCACAAGCTCTAGATTGCTTTTTCTTCATTAATGTTTAGTTTTACCACTCTTCTTACGAAGGATGTAATTTTGACTCACCCAAATTAAAATGGGCTTTTACAGAAAAGTCTCTTTATCTCAAAAAATGCAATTGTGTGTGAATTCTTTTAGCCTGACTTTGACCCGTCTAAGAACACCTCCAGTGCAAAACAATAGCTTAAAATTCTTGGCAGTTGGATAATCTTGAGAGCCATGCACATTTCTGAGATTCTTTTACAGTCTTTTAAGCATTTTATTTTTATATAGAACCTGGCATATGTTAGCTTAATTTTTTTTAAAAAAAATTTCAGTGCTGGGGTAGTTTAATTTTTCCTAATGATTTGACCATGAAAAAAGCAGTCTTCCCTCACTTTAAGACAGACTCTGTAGATTCTGCAATGAGGTACTTCCAAGTTCTTAGCCCTAACAAGAGTAGTGGTAGAGAAAGACCCAATTGAATTCTGGTTTCAGCACTAACTGGGAGTGACTTATTTTCTGCATCTTGTTTGCTATACCTTCCAGCTTGAGATGACTTCATTTTCATCCATAAATTCTTATAGCTGGAAGCCAGTATTAGTTTCCATTGCTGCTGTAACAAATGACCATAACATGAAATTATTATTTTATAATTCTGGAGATCAGAGGTCTGAAATGGGTCTCGGAGCTAATATCAAAGATGGATGAGCAAGGCAGAGTTCTCTGTGAGTTCTAGGAGAAGGTCTACTCCCTGGTCCCTTTCAGCCCTTCCGGGTTGCCCCATGGCTCTTTCCATATTGAAGGTCAGCTGCATCATTCTGATCGTTGCTTTGATTAGCCTCCCTGTTTTACTTAAAATAAACTTTTTGATTACAGTAGACTCATGAGGATGATCTAGGGTAATCTCCTACCTCTTTTCTTAACCACCACTGTAAAGCCCATTTTGCCCTGTAAGTAAGCAGCCTCTTCATAGACAAAGGAATAGAACCTGGGCATCTTTGATGGAGAGGTGAAGAGACCAGAAAGGACACTAGAGATTTCCATCACCTCACTCCACCATCTCCAGGAAAAGATGTCACTTTTATGAAAATTCTTCACATGGGAGCTTTCTTCCTGAGTTTATTTGTATAATGAATTACCTCTCTAAAATGCTCAAGTGTACAGTTCTATTAGTATGCTTGAACACTAATTAACAAGGACACTTGTTCTTATTTCATTTGACTTTCATAGGTTTTGTCCATCAACAACTACGCGTGGAACTGATGATTCTTTGCCACTGCAGCATCTTACCTTTATTTCCTACATATGGCTTCACGCTAACCAAAAGGTTAGATGCTACAATTATTTATGCTAATCTCAATTTGCTTTTGTGCTGTCTACAGTACAAATAAAGCCGCAGAAATTGATTACACATCACTGACAGCAGAAGCAACATACGGTTTCATCAATGAAAAAACCAAGTCATGTAAGAGCTCAATAGTGTGTAAAGCCTCATGAGAATGACAATCAAAACCAAGTTGTAATGATATGAATATGTATTGGGTACCTCATCCTGCTTTGGTAATTTTAATAATCTGTAAAAAGATAAGTGTAAAGGGAAGCATTTCTGTTTTTATTGAATACTCCTTTTTAAATACAAGGTATTCATATTGGCATTTGAAGTACTTTTATGTTGCTTTTCTTGTTTTGGGGTTCTATTTTTCCAAAGTCATTTGATCTAATCCTAGGAAGAAAATAGATAAATCAAAATTTAATATGATTTATCATCACCCAATAGATAAATCTTAACTAAGTTTAATAAGGATATTGAAAATTCCAATACATAGACTTGATTTTTAAAAAATTAAGGTTACCTTAAAAAAATCCATAGTGCAAGACATGTTCCTCTTATTTTAGCACTAAGTAGATGACAAAATCATCTGATCATTAGATTATACTACAAGGCAAAATTTTAATGAAACTTCTGGGTTCTGAAATCAAAATTCTCTGTTCATCTGGCCAATAAACCTTCACAGACTTGCTTTCTGCCTCTTCTTTTCCAGTAAGAAGTTACCAGAGTATGAAATCTCAGCTCTCCAGGGAAAGAGAATGCAGAAGAGAAAGTATCACCTTCCTGCAGCATTCACTATGAGTAAAGAAAAACCTCACTGCTGTACCTCATTCTGCAGGAGATAGATACCCTCTGTGTCTTTTAGCACCCAGATTGCTTAAATGAG
Organism: Urocitellus parryii; assembly: GCF_045843805.1. NCBI lineage: Eukaryota > Metazoa > Chordata > Mammalia > Rodentia > Sciuridae > Urocitellus > Urocitellus parryii. The sequence goes on from NC_135532.1 coordinate 110,351,896, forward strand.
TGAGGAAATCCATAAAAGTTTTGAATTCTATAACTAGGTATTCTGATTGCCCAGAAGAAGATCATAAGATGTGGGCATTCTAAATTTATTTGGGTAAGTAATCTTAATGAGGAAATCTTGTTAATAATAAATAAAATGAGGTGCAATATGAAAAAGTTATGATATTCAAAACTGTATTTGGTTGTTTAAATTGGACTGCATTATTTTGCTCTGCAGCTTGCTTGGTAATGCGGTACTATGTCATTTGGATTCCTTTTTAGTGAAACACGGATTGGATATTTAAACACAAAGAATGCCTACATTATCCAGTTACTTCATGCCTTTAGATTCAGGGCTGTTCTTTCTTAGGCATAGTGACTAGAACCTCTGATCAGCCTATGTCCAGAAGGAAATTAAATGAGGGCTGATGCTCACCCTCTAAGCCATCGTATCCTCTTTTCAGATGGAAATGATAAAATTGAGAAGATCTATCAAAAAAGATGAATGTTACCAAGGTAACATTTTAAATGATTGTGTTTTGGTGTTTCAGTCTCCTTTGTATTACTCATAATCTGGCTCTTCTGGATGTTAGGTGTGAATTTCCTGCAAAGTATTAGTGATAACATAAGAAATCAGACGTAGTATCAAAACAATTGTTAACCTAAACATAATCGATCTGTGGTTTGAAAGAGTTGGTCTTAACTATACACCCCTAAACACAGCCAGGAATTACTTGCCTCAACACTTTTAACATGTTTGGTGACGATAATTGATTATGCTAGAATAGGGACAGTCAGACTGCCCACAAATGAGACGGGCGTCTTTGGAAAATTCCAGAACTGCTAGTGTAAGAGCTGAGAAGGAAAATCCAAATTAGAATCTTTTCCCTGCCTAGGAATTTGTTCCCCCTTCTGTTTAACATTCCTTATTCCTGTTTGTTATTGCTATTCTTTATTACTATGTTTTCAAGACCTAAAACACTTTGATTACTGATTTTATTATTATTATTATTATTATTATTATTATTATTATTATTATTTTCTGACCACCTTCAGTCTGTAACTTTGTTCTATTGTGCATGACCACATAGTTAATAAACCCAAAAGAGGCTGAGAAAAGGAGGAATGAAACAACCCATAATACTATCTTCACTGTCATCTTGAAGGCCCAGTAAATTATTTTATTTAAAAAAAAATCATTTTGGGGCTGGGGATGTGGCTCAAGCGGTAGCGCGCTCGCCTGGCATGCGTGCGGCCTCGGTTCGATCCTCAGCACCACATACAAAACGAAGATGTTGTATCCGCCGAAAACTAAAAAATAAATATTAAAAATTCTCTCTCTCTCTCTCTCCCTCCCTCCCTCTCTCTTTAAAAAAAATCATTTTGGTTTAAAAAAAAAAGTTGGCTGAATCAACTTTATCAAAAAAAGTTTGGATGCTTCAACTGTAGACAGCTGGACCAACATTTTTCAACCAGATCAGTATGGAAAATATCTGCATTACTTTCTCAATGTTGGTTGGAAACGTCATGTAATTTAACTTTATTATAAAAAATAATCAACTATCATCCTATGCAATACAAGACAGATACTGCAAGTTCTCATATATATTTATGTATGAAAGCTAAAAAGTGGATTTCATAGAGGCAGAGGGTAGAATAGTGCTTACCAGAGGTTGGGAAGAGTGGAGAATGGAGAGGGGATGGTTGACAGGAACCAAGTGAAGCTGAATAGAAGGAATAATTTCTAATGGTCCCATAGGAGGGTAACTATGGCTGACAACAAGTAATTAGTTAAAAATGGTACAGAGAATTCTGTTCTCACCACGAAGAAATGCTGTTAATGTATGAGAATTACCCTGATCCGATCATTATACATTGTATTATGTATATACATGTATTGCAATTTCACACTGTACCCTGTAAATACATGCAATTGTTATTTGTCAACTAAAAGTTTCAAGAATTAAAATAAAGAGATCAACTTTACATTTACACATTGTTGTGCAAAACTGAAAATAAAACAATCATTACATGTATTTTTATTTTCAAAATATATATATATATATATATATATATATATATTTGGGGTAAAATATTCCATATGCTGTTAGTTCTTAAAATCTTAATATTAATGTTTGTTTTTACTGTGAATGTTTTTTAAACTATTAGAAAAATGGACAATATATAAAAGTATTGACCTTTTTTTTTTTGGTTCCTTTTTTTTTTTTTTTTTTTTTTTTTTTAGCACGGGGGATTGAACCCAAGGCTTATGGATGCTAGGCAAGCACTCTACCAACTGAACTATATACCCAGCCCCAGATTCCTTTGTTTTATGAGTTGTTCCTCTGATTACATGTACTACATGGATTGTAACCAGAATTGCATTTTCCACTTATAAAAATAAAACTTGACATAAAGAGTAGTTTTAACTCGGTGTAATTGAGTATAATTTTATCATAAATTTTCACAATCATTGAGGTAGTTGGAAGAAAATAACAGTGTTAGACGATGGTACAACTGAATTGCAAAGTCAACACTTGGGCTGCGTTCAACAGAATTTAAGTTACAAGAACCAAAGATGTAATAACCTGATACTGTGTTGAATGCTCCTGTTATTGTCTTCATTTGTGGTTCCCACTAAGAGAAGGTAGGCCCAGTCTGGTAGTGAGAGAACTTCACGGAAACATTCTAGGGGTCAGATCACATCAGGAAGGGAAGGTCAATGGCAGCCCCTGGGATTAGATGACAATAAACTTCAAGCTTACCAAATAAAGAGAACTTTTCTGAGTACTCCAGAGCGAAGGTTCTGGATCAAAATGTGCAATTATTTAAAATAAAATTTGGATACACTAAGATATAATTTAATCTTCATAAAGTTCTCCTGAGCTTATGCTTTCCCTCCATGGAAGCCCGAATAACCATTTAAGGGAAGTATTTATAGAGCACTGTGATGTGGTTGAAGAGCTGAGCTAGATTGCTTCTGAAGTTTTTTCAAACTGTAAATTCCACTTCTATATTTAAGGAGTGGAAGAAATTCTCTACCCAAACCCATCCTGGCAAGTAAAGCATTACATGTTGTATTCTAATAATAATTTTTATAATAACTATGACAGATACCTTGTATCACTCCCATTTTAGAGATGAATAAACTGAGGTATTATGAAATTCAGCAATGCGCATAGTAACAGAGCTCATGAGTTCTGGAGCTGCAATCTTGAAACAGGAGGGCCAACCCTGAACCTTATGGGACACGTTCTCCTGACCCCTTATTAAAATAGAAAACAAAACTACAAAGAAAACTGGTTAGATCAACAACTGATCTCCAATCTGTGGAGAATCATTTCATTGAAAGAAAATAAAATAACAGAACAAATGTCTTGAGGTTCCTTATGACAGAGGACATATTAATGATACTGAAATCAGCAGCAATTATACTTTCTCCTGAAACTACCATTGCTCTCCTAATTAAGGGAGGGATTTATGAAGTCCCAGGGACTATGCTAAACATTTTCAGGTATTATCTCATTTAATCCTTACACATCCTTCTGTAGGGCAGAAATGACTATCTCTGTTATATGCAGATGAGGAAGCTGAGGCTTGGGGTCATATTCCAGGAAACAAGAGGTGCAATACTATGGAAAATAATCATCTTTTATTCATTCAGCTTAGTCATTCATTTCAGAGAAAACTGTAAACTCCTATCTAGAGGTTAGCTCCAAATGCAAAATGTGAAATGACCTCAAATGAGGATCATGAATTATTCTTTTACATTTATTTAAACAGCTATTTGTCAACAAATAAAATTCTGATAGTCTATGTAGAGTAGTTTATCAATCAATCAACTACTGAATTAATCATCAATCAATTATCAATCAATGAGCTAGACACTGTAGAAGAAAAAACAGTGATTCCTGTAGTCAAGAAGCTTAGGTCTTAGCTAAGCATTAGGGTAATACAGACCCAAACATCAATAAAGGAAGCCACTGACTTATACAAATGACGAAAGTTTTTGTGAGGGGGAGGACATTATTTTGGACTGTGAATGCTGAGGAAAGCTTCATAGGACTTGACCTACGTGTAGGTCAATGACTGATTTGGTTGAGTGCAGAGGATTACACAGACCCATTAAAATAGAAGGATTAAAACCAACATGGACACAATATTTAAAATCTGAGACTCCAATCATAAGACCAGGTGGTTTTTTTTTAGTTACTTTAAATTCCTTTAGGAGTAATTTTTTAAAATTACCTTAAGAAAATGTACAAATAGCAATAGATTTTAGTTGTTACTGACAGTCAGAATAATTGGGACACATGATCAGATGTGAGTTTTACTTGTTCAAGAGTGATGACCAGCAGGCTGCCACCCACCCAGAATGTTGCCTTATACATAACTGTATTCCTTCTACATAACTCGGTCTCTATGCTTAGGTCACTCAGTCCTAGGACTGATTTATAAACATGGCTCAAATATTTGGTGTTCTTTCTCGTTGATGAATGGGGTCTGAATTTGAGTAAGCCTGCGACTGCTTTTACAATAGAGTACAGCTGACTGACACCATGTGACTTCTAAGGCTAAGGTCATTAAAATTCATGCAATTTTGTCCGTATTCACTGAAACTCTCAGAGAGTCCAAGCCAACATGCAAAAAGCCTATCATGTTCCTTACATGGAGAAAGGCATGTTATGGTGCTATGATTGATACCGTCAGCCTCAACCTGTCCTCCCAGGTATTTCTATCAAGGTATCAGACAGGCTAATGAGGCTAATGGAGGAATGCATTGATTGACCAGCTGAGCACAACTCAGATTCCATCAATGCCATATTAAATAGAAGTACCTAGCTGGGATTTCCCTGAATAATAAAATATTTGCTAAGGCACTGTGTTTCAGGGTTTGTTTTGATGCAATAATAGATAGCTATAACTTCAGATCAACTGTAGGGTTTGGAACTCTCCCTGCACCCGCCCCTCAGCCTGGCCATAAGTGCTGGAGGAATAGCCCTAACTTCCTCATTCAGGGAGCTTGATATTGCAAAGACAGGCTCTCTCCTACACTGCCCTGAAGCATCACAGGCACCCAGGGATTAGCCCTGTGCTTCTCTTTCTGTTTTTCCCTGGTGAACTCTGCCCTAGCAGTCCTAGAAGGTGTACTGCTGAGCCCCTGCCCTCATTTGCACAACACATGGGTTTTTCAGTGTTCCATGTAGCACAGTTGGAGTCCATTAGATAATCTAGAAGTAAGTTGGAAACCAAAAGACAGGAGAAAAAGATGTTCAAAAGCAAGGTACAGATCACGCCATTCCATTGTGAGTTTTCTGGGACAGCCCTGATTCTAAATGTTCTCTATCACCCAAAATTATTGAAACATCTTAGAATTTCCTGTATTTTTGGTGTCTGAGTTATTTATTCCAGACTATCTCTTTCACTGGGAGAGGCATAAAATCTTTTGTCCGACTATATGTCCCAATTTTGTGTTCAGAAAATAGGCCAATGTACTTTTAACTCGGAGTTACAGTGCAACACACTTGGCTGCTATCATAAGATGATAGAGGCTGAGGCCTGCTGTACAGAGAAAAAGGGGAAACTGGAAGAAAAAATGGTTCCTATATAAAGTTTACATTTAGTGCACATATACAGATGTCCTGAAAAGGATAATAACTTAGTCTAGGTTTTTAATAGTTGAAATCTTCGTTAGAGTCAATCGGTTAACTGGGCATTACTCAACAATATATTTTTGGAGATTTTAAAAGATCTCTTTTTGTTCTTATTTTCTGTTTGTTTCCCTGATGATCCACTAGATTTTTACAACTATGGTAAAGCATTGTTTTAGTCAGATTTTTTTTGTTGTTGCTGTGACTAAAAGGACTCAACCAGAACAACTGTAGAGGTAAAGTTTATTTGAGGGTTCATGGTTTCAGAGGTCTTAGTCCAGAGAAGGATGGCTCCATTCCTTGGGTTCCAGATGAGACAGAGCACCATGGCAGAAGAGTGTGGCAGAGGGAAGCAGCTCACATGGTGATTAGGAAACAGAGAGAGACTCCACTGGCTACATACAAATATACAGCCACCCCTCCAAGCCATGTCCCAATTCCTACCTCCTCCAGCCACAGCCCACCACTGCAGTTATCACTCAGCTAATCCCTATCGGGGGATTAATTCACTGATTAGATTAAGACTCTCATAACCCAATCATTTCTCCTCTGAACCTTCTTGCATTGTCTCACATGTGAGCTTTCAGGGGACACCTCACAACCAAACCATAGCAAAGCATAGTTACTGCTCTCATGCAGCTACGTATTCCGGTAGACCAAAAGTGAAAAGAAAATCCACCTTATACCACAGCACTGGAACTTAACAGATCTGCACATTTCCTGAAGGATCTCAATGGGGCTGCTGCTGCAGTTGCTTATCACATGCAGCTTGAGACTTGCATGAGACAATTCCTCACCAGAGTCATCAAGGCAAGACTCATGTAACTAGACTATTTAATACTATTCAAAAAATAAAAGAGATTTTTAATCAGCAGAAACAATATTTTCGAATTAAGCCTTTTTCTCATCTGCCAGAATGTAAATAGCATTTAAATAGGTCTAACATTGTTGTCATTCATAATTAAGAAAATTTCAAAAAAAGAAGTCCTCACTTTTTACTTATCTGTACAATTATACCATGGTGTAATTTCTGCTACCATGTCACCCTCTGTCTGTCCTCTGGCTTATCATGATATTTTCCCTTAAATTTGTTTCACAATTCCATACATAATAGTCTATGACATCAGAAGATATATCTATCCCCTTTCTTAAGCAAAAGGCATGCCAGAGTAGTTAAGGGATACATGACTGTTCTTAGGTAAAATTATTTATCACTTACAAAGAAACCACATAGTAACTAGATTCTAAGTCTTTTTGAGAAACTATTTACGAAAAAAAAAAAAAAACATTTCTTAAAGAGGATGACCATTTTAGGAAATAGGAAATGGTGTCAGAAGAATGTAGATAATAAAATGTATGATGTGGACAAAGAGTGACCCAAATAATTGAGTATTCTTAATAAAAGAAAGAGAAAACTAAGTAAATGAGTTACTTGGTTGCCAGATTTTCAGATTGGAAATCATGACATCAAAGGGTCTTGAATGAAAATTTATATTGATTCGGTGCAAATAGTTTGACTGTTTCTCCATATTTTATGTTTCTGATAGAGAAAGGGCAAAAGATCTAGAAACTGAGAAGGTGGTAGAAGAGGTGGTTGGAGGGCATCTCAAAATTAGGAAGGCAGGGTCCCTTTAAGGGACTGCTTAATTAAAGCTGAGTACAGGAATTGAGGAAGTTCAGCTCTCAGTGATTCTAATGCCTGAGAAAGAAGAAACAGAGAAGGTAATTACCATGTTTTGAGTATTCCATGCCTGGAGTGGGGCTAGTTGCTTGATTACTCAATTCTTGAAATGCCTGTGAGTTAGTTAGTTACCTTGTGCCCATTTTGGAGGTGAAGAATCTAGATTCTAGAGAAGTCATTTGTGAGTTTTTATGACAACAGTTTTGTGCAGTTTGATTAAGAGTCAAACATAGATCCTCACATATTCAAAGGCCATACTCCTTCTATTATATCAGCTTCTGCTATGGATTGGATATGAGGGGTACCCCCAAAGCTCCTGTTAATGCAGAAATGTTTAAGAGGTGAAATAATTGGATTTCGAGAGCTATGACCTAATCAATCCATCCTGGTTTAAATGGACTGACTGGGTGATAACTCCAGGGCAGCAGGAGGTGATTAGAGGAGGTGGATCACTGTAGGTGTAGCCTGGAGGAGTGCACATTCCCTGTTGCCCTTTTCCCCCTCTCTGGGCAGCTTTCCTACATTGGGTCCTTTTGCCATGATGTGCTTGTTCATCTTAGGCCCACAGCAATGAAGTTGGCCATCTTTGAACTGAGACCTCTGAAACAATGAGCCCCAAATAAACTTTTCCTCTTCTAAGTTGTTCTTGTCAGATATTTCCATCACAGTGATGCAAAAGCTAAAACAAATTCCTGATGAAACTATGTGATATCACCTTCTTCATTCACTGAAATGTCTTGAAATTGCAGGCATAGGGCCTGGAGGAAAAAGAAAAAAAAAAAAACTGTTCTTCAGTTATTAAAGGGAGAAAAAAACATGTAATTATTACATTTAGGTGGAGTGAGTGTTCAATTTCTCTGGCATGTTTTTCTCCACAGTTCTTTGAGGAGGGCAATATTCTTACCCTCTCTTGTTCTATTGTTATTCATAAATGTTTAACAGCCACTAAATATGAGGGTAAATTTGAATTACTGTGCTAACTCTTCCGGTGAGATATTCATTTTCATTATTGTTTCTGATAAACGTAATGATTTTAAAACCTAAAATGTGTCCATGAACCTTGTAAAAGCATGTTGTCTGCTTGTTGCTGTGCGTCATTTCACTTAAACCTTTTGATGACCCCTGAGGGGACTTACAGGTATTTCGAAGTTGTTCATTCATGCAGCTGTGCATGTTGGACTCCAGATTTCTCATGCCAAAGTCCTTCCTCCTGGACACTGTGCTGTTCCATCAGATTCACGAGGGGGGGAAATCAACATCTCTTGTTTGTATGATCATTGATTCAATATTCAGGATATGGGGAGAATGGTTTAGGGATGGTAACTTCCCTTGGACTTCTGAAAATATTTACAAGTAGTTGTATAAAGTACATTTGCATGTGCTTACACATGTGACCATATTTAAGGAACAAATAAAAAATCCATGTGATTTTTAGAGTCCATTTTGGGGAAAAAATTTAGGAATGTAACTTGAATATTTAACTGAAACAGTTCCATTTCTACCTGAAGTATACTCCTTCCTTCCTTCATTTCTTGGTACCGGGGATTAAACCCAGGGGTGCTTAATCATGGAGCCAGACCCCCTAGCCCTTTTTCATAATTTTTTAGAGACAGGGTCTTGCTTAGTTGCTTAGGGCCCTTTTTGAACTTGTGATCCTCCTGCCTCAGCCACCTGAGCCACTGGGATTACATGCATGCAACATGGCATATGTATTTTCTAAAAATCATGTCCTAAGTCTAAAATTAACTTCTATTTCAGTGAACAAAAGGATGTTTTACATATATAGCTACAGTAGCAGATTTCTGGTTAAGAGAATATAACTTCTGTTGCCTTACTTGGAATAATTCTATATATATATATATATATATATATATATATATATATATATATATATGAATAGGTTGGCATTTCTGAATTCAAAATTCTGCATACTTTCTGAATTTTCTCACCCAAGATTGGCTTTGGATGTCTACCCATACTCTAAGCGAGGACCCAGGGAAAGGGAGAGCTTGAGGGAACAGCTAGGTGGACCCTGCAAAAAATTCTGACTCCGGATCTCCAAACATCCAGGAAAGTTTCACTGGAAGACTTCAGGTCTGGCTATGAGGCTCTGTCTTTGTCCTCACTTTGTTTAAATGAGGAAGTGGGATATGTATCTTATTTTTACTGAATTTAAGCATGCTTTGTAGTACAATTTTTCTAGTATTTGCCTGGTTTTCTGGAATTTTCTTAGTACAAATTCTAGACCAGACTTTTAATAAGTCAGAGAGAAAAGAATTGCCAATTTATGATCCAATTAAATGGTACATACTTGTGGAACACTTAACAAGGGGTCGGGGAAGGAATCAGTGATGACCTTTGTATAACCCTATGTTGTTTTGCTTGGCCCCATGAATGCCTCCTATGTTAATTTGTGAAACAGGTTCAAATATCTGATCACATTCAGGGCATAAAATTCTACAGCGTTCTGTGTACTTGCCAACTGATGAAATTACAAGGGCCATAAAACACTGATTTTCAACTAGCACTCTTTATGGTAAAAAAAGAAAGCACAGGCTCCTGCCTCATCAGAAAAGAATGAAGATTTTTAAGTCAGAAGTTGTCAACTCATGGATTTCCAGCTGAATCCCACCAGCAGACGGCAGGGCGAGGCCCATCTGGGGTTTTGGTTTTTACTGGTACTCATTGCCAACATTTAGAAATCAATACATAGTCCATACAAATCCAGATTTCCACAAATTACTTGGAAGATCAGAAATCATTGTAATACTGGGTCCAAGAGAAGCAACTTTCGTCATCTCTGGGGCACACTCTCCAGTTTGCCATGTACCTTCTTGGGGAGACTTATTTCATCTGGTTATTTTAACTCTTGTAGGTGTTTAGGTTTTGGGGAATCATTTTCTTGTGTTCAGGGAATAGTTTTCTGATTACATTTCAAACAATTAACTTTGGATCTGCTTCCAGCTCACCTCTAATTCCCCATCGCCTTCACCTCCTCTTAGCTACTCCGTCACCAGTGATCAGCCTGGCTTCCAATAACCAAGCACCAAACATCTAAAAAGGACACAAGCCACCAAAGTAAAGGAGCAGAGGGCTCCTGCTGTGCCAGGCTCTAGTCCATGGGCTTCCAGATCCTGGGGAGATTAGGGCAGGGGGCATCCATGGAGAGGTTTCAACAGCCAGAGTGAAAGAGGCTTTCCAATTCTGTGGTGCCTTGGTTTAATCAATCTGATGCTGTGCTGCCGCGTGCCCATTAAGCATCAGCCCTACCTGTGTCTGAGGCATAGGGGACAGTGTTTTGGTCCTGGAATACTTTCTTCATTAGTCCAACTTGATGTGCATCTTTTCATTAGTCGTGTGTGTGTGTGTGTGTGTGTGTGTGTGTGTGTGTGTGGTTTTACTGACTCGATTTAAGCTTTACCGTGATAATAACATAGTGCTCTGCACAATTTCTATCATAAATACATTATTAATGTAATGAATTGAATTATTCATTTATTCCATAGGCTTTTTAATGTTTATGGTCAAAAGACAAATGAAACCACATTTGGTTGGAATTTCTTATCCTTACATTTCATACTAGGAAGAAGTCAGTCACTCTGCACCATCCTATAGAAACACCTGTGACCAAAGCATCAAGCATCGAAACCAAACTAACATTTAACCTTTAAAACTGAGACACAAACAGGAGGAGGATTCATGGATTTGCTGATTCCTTTTGTGCTGGGGACCCTAGCAGGCATTCTGCCTTGTGCTGCTACCATAAATGCACACAGTAATTCCTGCAGAACCAGGAAAAGTGGTGTCCAAGTGCAAAGGTCATTTTTAGATCAGATCTTGATAGTGCTTCTAATTTCATTCTCTACTATAATTTTGTGCTTTGGGAATTTTAATACAGACAGAAACAATGGGAAGTGGTAATGGCTACAGGAAATATTTTTGTTCAAGGGGTAGATTAGGTGAAAGGAAACTTTTTCTGGCTGAATTCCAAATTTCTATGTATCATTATTAAAAACAAAAAGTCTTAGTATAATAGAAAAGATTCTTGCAATAAAATCTAATAAGTGACTCTGTGTTTGAGGTGTGAGATTTGGCTCAACACATGGGTACAATAGCGCATAATATTCTATTAACTGAAACTTTCTGAGATGGCTTCATTGAGTCAAGGAATTTCTTTCTGTTTAGACAGTACTGTGAATAATAATTTATACTTACAAGGGTTTAAGAGACTGTTTCTTTTTGAAACAAAGACTTTTTTTCCCAACCTGACTGCCGTTTGTAAAAAGATGTCTTTAAAGACATTGGTAAGACACACACAGCTACTAAATTGATTTCATTAAATGAGTCTGTTCTGTTACTTTATATCAAAAAGACGTTCACATCATTTTATAATTTGATGACTCAAAAGTTAATTTTAAGAGAAGATGCTAGTCATTAGTGCAAAAATTAATTGTCTTTCAAATCTCAGAAGATTTACCCACCCCCACCCCCAGGTAACTGTCTACATACACTTTTATTTTAGCATAATGTTGATAGGATAGCTGTTATTTCTTTTATTAAAGTGATATATGACTTCAGCATCTAGATGACATTAAATGGATATTTAAATTGTTTCAAAAGCTACAAAAACACTTAGGCAAAAGCATAAGAACAACAGTTCTGGAAAATGTAGGCCAGTGTTTCTGAGAGCTCTTGCCAGAAACTAATTTTAGTTGAAGGGACCTAACTATATTCAAACTGTTCACTCTCTGCCCTTCCATAACATCTCTGGAGCTCTGCAGATGAAAGCACCTCGTGGAGTTTGGAATTTGTGCCTGTTACAAGTTTAAAGGGAGTTCTTTAAACTTTCATCATTTCATGCCAAACTCAAGAGTTATGCCAGGTCAGGGGCTGTTGACCTTTGGCACACACCAAAAATGGACTGAGGTGAAGGCTCCACCCGAGGTGCATTCCTCCCACTGGCCAACCTTCCCATCCCTCCTCTGCCATCCCTTTCATCCCCAGGAAAGCCCCAGGCCCACCAAGCCTCACACACTTTCTCCATCTCTTCTGGTTTGGTTTCCAGTCCTGAGTTAACTGGTAGATAAAATGACTCAGTTAGGGGACACTCCCCAGTATACTTGCATGAAAAGGAGACACTGGGGGAAGAGCCTCAAATCACTTTAAAGTTGGAAAGAGAGCATCTTCACTCCCTGGTTGGACTCTTCTCTGTGGGCCATCCCCAGCACCAGCACCGCAGGCAAGACCATAGGTAACTGCTTACCAATAGCTTCTGAGGTCCAAACCTCACTGTGAAAACCAACTTCTTTTATTTATAGATTTAGTAAAAAAGAATCTCACAAACAGGAAAATCCTACATCAGTCATTCCTTGGGCTTTCTATTTTTCATTTTTAACAATTTTTATGCCAATTAAGATTTCATTTTACAGTTTCATTTTCTCCTTCTATGACCAATGTTACTGTTTTCTTCTGATGTGTCTTCAAGATATATTTTTTTCTCTTAAATTGTGTAGTGGATAATCTACTATGTAGATAAATTAGTCATCAAAATCCTATGGATAATTTTTTTTACAGTTTTAAAGTAGTTTGATTAATTTCAAGGATAAAGCTGTGGATGAATTTGAAACTTTTAAAATTTTTTATTTTAAGTTCAGCAAGTTCTACCTTTTAACTCCCAAAGGGGGGTTACAAAAACCTGGATTGAAATATTTATTGCTGTCACAAATTTGCAGCCTCTGTCTGAGCATTAAACCTTAAAGTTTATTAATAATCATGTGCATTTTATATTAAAGTACTTCAATGTTCCAATTTTACATATACGTGATTTAATTTACTTTAAAATTGCAACATTCAATGTATGTTTCTTGAGATTGCTCAACTTTTTTTCTGATAATTTGTCCAAGTTACTTAAAATTTCTTGAATTTTAATCAAAATTTCCAAGAGATAAACAACATCTGCTTCTGATATTTCATCCTTAAAATGAATAAACAAGGTCCCAACTTCATCATCCATATCATGGCCATAATGTATAAAAGCATTTGACTTTGGTACCCTTTCCTGAAGACTACCTCTAAGGAGTCCTTAATTGGTGTCCCAATATGTTTAAATAAGAAATAACATTTCTCTATTAGTAGACCACAGCCACCACAATCTGGGAAATGAGCACAAAATTTGCAATGAGTTGGTCCAACTTGAACATCTCAGAATCACTGCAGTGGAGCTATATGGACAGAGTACAGAGGCCAGGATGAGACAGGCAGTTTTTATTTGCAGAGTGGGTGGGGTGGCATGGGGTGGAAGGACAAATTCCTGAAAGGCAAGAGCCCTGTTTAGTGTAAGATGAATTTAGAAGAGTCAGTGCGTTGCTCATGCTGTATTGAAGAACTTTCCCATATCCTGGGGCTGAAACCCCGTGCCTTACCTTATGTCATGGGCCCTGTTCTAACCATGACCCTTCTGGTACTTCTTGCACCAGGAACAATCACTGTGGTTTCCCAGTAGTTGATACTGGTCTGTCTGAATCGTATCTCTTCTTTTTATTTTATTTTTTATAATTGTATCTCCTCTTCTTTATTTTTTTTGACTCTTTTTAGTGAATCAACTGTTTTTATTGTAATGTGGTAAAAAGTTTTATTTAAAAATTTCTATTGATTTCATTGCCTGGCCCTAACACCTTTCTTTATATTTCCTTTATTTTCATCAGACTTTGTCCTGTTAACAAAATAGTTCTTTTTTTTTCAACAAAAATTACAAGATTAAAGAATACAACCTTTCATATATGCACACAGCAGATGATCATAATTTTTTTTACTGAAATGTTCTAAAACATTCTCCAAAATGCAGTAAAAATGTAGAATTCTAGCTTTATGGAATATGCCACAAGAAAACAAAAAAGTACAGGGCAAATGTTTCCTTTATAGTTTTCTTTTCCCCTTCTACAAACAGTTGCTTTTCTAAACAGGTACATATTTAAAAAATTAAAAATAGTGCCAGGCTGAGGCAGGAAGATCTCGAGTTCAAAGCCAGCCTCAGCAGTTTAGCGAGATGCTAAGCAGCTCAGTAAGACATGTCTGAGCTGGGGATGTGGCTGGGGAATGTGGCTCAGTGGTTAAGCATCTTGGGGTTCAATTCCTGGTACGCACCCCCAAATAAATAATATTGTGTATTTAACAACTTGTAATCCCTCAATATTCTTGAGTGGAAAGAATTTTTGAATGTTATTCTCAAAGGCAACTCTCTTCTAATATTATTTATGGCTGCTAATTGGAGGAATCTCCCACAGAATGACTTCCAGTCCCTGTTTCTATATGATAGCCTATGAGCATCCTGCTCCAGGCACCATGGTAGGTCCATGTCAGAACTCAGTCTCTGTCCCTGCCTTTTTATGGCATTGGATTGAGTAGGCCAGTACAGTGAACAGGTGAAATATTTATAGAAACCTTTCCTAAATGTGGAAAGGTTTCTATAAATATTACACATGCAAGTGACTGCAACTCCATGAGTTTGTCGATGCCAGAGTGAACATACCTCCCACTCAGCCTCCATTCACCTGATCTCAAATATGCGCTTAGTTCCTCCCTCAGAACATCCCAGAGATGACACATGCACATACAGCCGACACATGCACATACATATATACACACTCAGACACCATGTAAAATGAATTTAGAAGAGTTAGTGCATTGTGTCTGAGTATGTATATACGTATGTGCATGTGTCAGCTGTAGATTTTCCTAATATAAAAGAGATAGAACACAATTATAAGTAACAAAATACACAGTACTCTTTTCCAAATTACACAAAGCCAATTGATGGCACAGAAAGTTTCCCTTGATTTTCACTAAACCTTTGTATTGGTGGCCAATCTAGTTTCAGTCCAACCGTGATTTGACAAATCCCTTTTATAACAATCCCAAGCCACTGGGAAGACCGGTGTACACCACTATGCCTGGCATATAAATAGATTTATAAATTAAAAAAAAAAACTTTTCAAACTGATTTGGACTTTGGGATTATACTTTGAGTATAATGCAGGTTGTTAATTAAGGTTGTCATCCTTCCCCCGTTTAGGTTACATTCCTTAATTCATATACTCATACATTTAGTACCTGCATATTAAGCAAATAAAGAGTGCAAGGTACTGTAGTAAGTACTGTGGGTAGATTTAAGAATGAATCATTTATTCTCTTCTCAAGGAGCTCTGATGGTAACAGTAAAAAGTGTAGGTATATGCATACATGTACATAGAAAAATAAAGAAGACATCTGTTAAGTGAATGAACAGATATGAATGAGGCATCTGTGACTGAAAAGGAGAGAGAGAGAGAGAGAGAGAGAGAGAGAGAGAGACAGAGAGAGAGAACTTCTCACCAGTACAGTCTAGAAAAGGAATCAGACTGTAGAGGATTTGGCCGAATTCATTGCAGCAGGAAGAATAAAGTGTTTAAAGCCTCATTGTGTTGCCAGGCTAAAACACAGATAGGATTTTAAAGTTTTGTTTCTTTCATTTTTATTTTTTTTTGGCATTTCTTGCCAATGTTGGAAAATCAAATTTTTCTCCCTAAGTGTCTCTATTCTGGGTCCTCCTTTTCAGAACTGGAAGATCTAGCAAATCTTCACCTGGAGCTACCCCCGTATCCCGGAGGCCTCTGGAAGGGGCATCCCCTCTCTCCTCCGTGGCAGCAGTCATGAACACCTCAAACCCCTGACCTGGACTCCCCACCTGCCGCTAGTGAACAATCGGTGGTCCACACGAATCACAGACTTCAGGCCCTGATGCGCACAGTGCTTGCTGCCCAGGGTCTAACCATCGGTGGCCCTTCCACTTGCTGGGCTCCTGGAGGAGAAGCAGAAGTATACTCAGCAATGGCAGGTCACACACTGAGCTGTGCAGGCCCTTGCCACCTGGAGCTCAGTGGTAGTTTTCATGGTTCTAAAGGGGACCGGCCATACATCTCCTGGGTCTGTACCATACGAGAGTAGAGTTCAAGCCCACATGAGCAAGACCACCTCTCAAGTGTTCTCTTTTTCATCATTTGCTGCTCTCTTACATAAGTCATGTATTGCTTCCATTTACTTTTGGTAAGATTTATGCAACATATAAAATTCATATAACAGAAAATCTACTCTTGTGACCATTTTTGGGCACACACAATGTCATTAAGTTCACTTGTGTTGCTGTGTTACCATCACCACTATTCATCTCGTAAGCTCTTTTCATCTGGTACTTTGGTTGTCCATTATGTCCATTAATTATCAACTCCCCACCTCCTCTCCCCCAACCATTAGCAACCCCTATTCTACCTTCTCTCTACTGTGGATTTGAATACCCTAGTACCTCATGTAAGTGGAAACTATATCTGTCTTTTTGTGATTGATTTATTTCACTGAAGTTTATCCATATTGCAGCATGTGCCACCATTTCCTTCCTTTTAATTACTGAATAGTATTCCATGGCATGCACACACTACATTTTGTTTATCCTTTTATTAGTAGATGGACACCTGGATTATTTCCACATTTTGGTTATTGTGGATAATGTTGCTATCAACCTGGGTGCACACACACATATTCAAAGTTCCTGCTGTCAATTTTTGGAGTCTGTATTCAAAAGTACAATTGCTGGATCATATAATTCTGTGTTTATTTGTTTTTTCAGAAACATCTTTGTGATTTTTCATAGGAGCTGTACCATTTTCCATCCCCAGCAGCACTGTACAAAAATGCCAACTTCTTTTTTTTTTTAAAGAGAGAGAGAGAGAGAGAGAGAGAGAGAGAGAGAGAGAGAGAGAGAGAAGAGAATTATTTAATATTTATTTTTCAGTTTTTGGCGGACACAACATGGTTGTATGTTGTATGTGGTGCTGAGGATCGAACCCGGGCCGCACGCATGCCAGGCGAGCGCGCTACCACTTGAGCCACATCCCCAGCCCCCCAAAATTCCAACTTCTCCTCTCTGTTCTTATGTTACCTCCCCTGTCTGCGGTAGAAACTTCTTTTTGTGTGGTGAGTTTGTGGGCCACCTTAAGATGTGGTGTGACCAAAGAAAAATATTAAAGCTGGTGTCAACCTGAGACGCAGCTTGAAAGTTCTACAACTTGACAAGTCCACTTCTGCCCCTCAACAGAGCTGGGGACATGTCTCTGGAATATGTTTTGCTGTGCATATGGAAAACCCTAATCCTCCTTCTTCCAAGAAAAGGAAGTTTGATCCCTTCTAGCTAGAGAGATTTAATAGGTGTTAAAATGATTGAGTCTTGAGCTTGAGGAATTACAGAATTTTAATACCTCACATAAAACATCTAACACTAGCATACTTAAAAATTCTACACAACACAGGAGGGTGAAATTGGGAATAAGGAACCATTAAAATGACCCTCTTTCATGGCATTTAAAGGGGGTTGGGGAACGATTATGCTTCCCAAGTCCTACATAAATACATAAGTGTAGTGAGGTTGATATATCTTTTTGTTCTTATTCCACTTTCACATGTTCTCTGGAAACTTGGAGAATCTAAAGCTAATAAGAAGATTCAACTGTTCTTGGAGAAGACAGGCTTACAGACTTGATGATCCCCTCAGTTCCAGAGACCGTGCCAATGGGAGAGAGGTGTCCAAGCTTTACACCAGGTGCGCCAAGTAAGAGCACTGTTGTTGCTATAAAAGAACGAGTACTGCGGAGTCAAAGAGAAGCTGCTCTGGACTTAAGACACAAAGAAATTTCCAATTTCAGATAAGGTAGAGTGGAATCCATTCTCTGTCTCCACCTTCAAGGCCCAAAGGCTAAAATGTCAGGATGCAACTTAGAGGGACATCACAGAGCGAACTTCAACCAGGGTGGCTCAGTGTGTATGGGTTAGCAAAGAAGGAGTGGATGTTCTGATGTTAAAGCCTCTGTGTCAGGCAGTTGGGGTCTAGACTTACCAAGAGCATATTGAGCTACCCACTGGGATCAACAACAAGCCTTAAGCCTTGGGTCACAGATCTTCCTGCTCCAGGACAAGGTTGTTTTAGTTAGTTTTTTTTTTTTTTTTTTTTTTTGTCACTGTGACCAAAAGACCTGATGAGAACAATGTAGAGGAGGAACAAGTTTATTTTGGCTCATGGTTTCAGAGGTTCAGTTCATAGATGGTGGACTCCATAGCTCTGGCCCAAGGTGAGGCAGGATATCAGGATGGAAGGGCATGGTCGGGGAAAGCAGCTCAGGATATGGCCACACAGAAGGAGAGAGAGAGAGAGAGAGAGAGAAAGAGAGAGAGAGAGAGAGAGAGAGAGAGAGAGAGAGAGAGAGAGGACAAAATATAAACCACACCCTTAGTGACTTAGTTTCTCCAGATGCACCCTACCTTCCTACAATTGTAACCCAGTTAATCCATATCAATGGATTAATCCTCTCACAGTCTAACCATTTCATCTCTGAAAATTCTTGCATTGTCTCAACATGATATTTGGGGGGACACCTTATACATAACCCTCTAACTTATTTTTTTAGGACTCTTCTTATGTTGCCCATGTATGAATCAACTTCCTTTAAGGTTATTACAAGTATTGTTTTACTACCCCTGGCTTAGGATGGCTCCATGGATTACCTCTGTCAAATTCATATTTAATTATTTCCATTTATTTTTTACCTATCCCAATTAGTGTTTGTTTCTGTAAGTTGTAGTACAAGTTCATTTTTTTTTAAAACCCATTGATTCAGATACTGTTGGGTTACCTCACTACTTTGGACTTTTTAGGGGATCACGTCTACCTAGTTGACTGTAGGTGAAGTCCCTTTGCTCACAAGGGATGAGTAATTTGTGAACCCTCACAATACTTGCGATTTAATCAGAGAAGTTAAACTTTGAAGCAAAATGCATTTTCTTTTCCATCATTAGGTTCCTTTAGTGTTCCCAAGCCACATATGGGCTGTGCTTGGAAAGCAGATTAGAATTGACAACAATTAGTCACATGCCTGGATTTTTTGACGGAAAATAAAAATGAGCTCCCATGTACAGGAAGTCCAAAATCCATCTCTGTTTTGCCTAAGGTTTTCTTTCCTCAATATTCGTTCTCAGTTTAATATAAGATTGTTGACTTAACCATGATGTATTTCAAGCTGAAGGCAGAAATGAATTTTGCATTAATAAATTGTTTGGAGATGGACTCAAAAAAGTATTTCATTATATAACAAGGCAGCTATAAAACATGTTTGGTGGTCTTTCCATCATTGCTACCTGTGACCCATTTGTGGAGATGACATCTATCAGGGTGACAGGGAATATTAAGCAAGTGATAGACAGTTATTAGCTGAAGTCCTGATATATTTACACCCTGGGAAAAATGCACTTGGTATTTTCTTTCTGGCAACTGGTCTCCTGTTCATAATTTGATGGAAAATTGATTAATCACACATTTAACTCAATGCAAGATCTTCTGCACTGTAATAAATTATGGCCATTAATCAATAAGTACAAAGTAATTCCAGGAGTCTGGAGACATGCTGGGTTCTAATAGAAAAGCTTGCACTTAGGCCTTCCTGCCAGTGACCACTTCATCTGAGGTATTTTGCACCTGCCTCAATCCAATTAGATGACATAATTAATGAACCTCCATGCTCTTGATAATTTGTTATACAAAAGAAAGAATGTTTTGGCACATCCATTAAAACCTGATGTACAATACTGTGAAGAAAAGGAAAGAAAAAAAGAGATGAAACAGTGCAACAGAGGGCTTAGGCTGGGAATCTTGGAGTTCAAGTGAATGTGGGAAGCTGCATTCTGACCTCGTGTTGGGTGAAGATTCAGTTGCATTTGTTAAAGGAATCCAACAGGGTCTTTTTTTTTTTTTCTTGTTCCACTAAAAAGTGAACTCGGCCTGTATGCAAAGTTTCATGCCATCTTGTTTCTTTTATGACAAATTAAATGGTATGATTAGAATAAGCATTCAGGAAGTATTGTTTCAGAGGCAATCTAATAAATGTTTCCTTGGTTAAGTATCAGTTTCAGTTTTACATATCACAGTCATTTTGCACCTGTTTTATGCAGCTAACAATAGGCTCTCAATAGATTTCAGTGAGAGAAAGCCTGGGAAGATAAAAAGAAAACCAGTTTGCAGCTAATTCTGTCACTAGGAAACGCCAGGAGTAGATTGTGTTTAGAGACTTTGAAAAACAATTAGCTATGGATTATAGGACTAAAAGGCCTTTCCTAACTGTACCTGGAAAATACTTTGCCCGTTTAATGCCTTCTAAGCTGTCACTGAGCTTGAACTTCAGTCCCAGTGATTAATGAAAAGCTGCAGGGCACAGCTAGAAGCTAAAGTCTCAATTATGAAAAAGCAGTAACTAGTTTAATGTGCTGATGCTTTTATACTTAAAGTGACAGCTATGAAAAATGGCAATATTTCCAATCATGCTTTAATAATTTATCATTCATTTATTGACATGTCCAATGTGCTTTACTCCCACTGTTCTTTTTCTCTTTCTTGGCTCCTGGTGTTACAACATTGAAGAGCAAAATAGGGTCTGGTTACCTGAAAAGCAGACCTTCCTGTTTGGAAGTATAAGTATAAAGTTTTTAGGTCTATACCCAGATCTGCCTACCATCGTGCATCCATGTCATTCCCAATTAGGGCCATTATGTCACAAAGAGTTTTTGAAACAAGCACAACCCAGTTATCACCGTCCACTACTGGGGTAGCTTCTTCCCAAATGGACACCTTGAATTGTATGTCTTTGATGATGAGGTTGCCTGGAGGAACCATGTGCATCGACTCATGCCAAGGGGAAATCACAACAGTTGGGTGAACAGTGAATGGGCATAAGCAAATTATGGCACAATGAATGAGGCAGGGAAAGATATACATTTTTGAGGGTAGTGGTACCAAGCTCTCCTGTAATGTCATGTAGGTTTAATATTATATTTTAGGTTTCAACCATAAATTGGTCAATGGTTATAGTCATCCTCTTGTTATATTTTTATAAGATGATAGCAGACTTCACTTACCAAACTGTGAGCCTGGTTTACCAGAGTTCCTGGCACAGCACTCGATGAGGAGACCAGTAAGTAAATGCATAAAGTGAATCCATTTGGATTAAAAAAAAAAAACAGAATTTTTTTAGTACTCACAAAATGCTAAGTAAATAGTATAAATAATATTAAAATTTTACATAAGTTTGTTAAATAGATGTTTTTCCTTCTTTTTAAAACATTTATGCATCATAACAGCATTTATAACTGTTCAGTAAAATGGTAGGAACTATTTTGAGGGGTAGAGGAAGAAAAAGTACGATTTTAAAATATCTTTCTTACAATCTGATCTTGGGCAACACATTGTGTTGTCTGTAATTACTATCACAACTGGTGCTAGTTACTATGGCTCTAAGACTTCAGATCACAAATTTGTAAATGAACATTTCTCCCAGTGAGGTCATAAAACTTAAGTTTCAAAACAGATGGTGGCTGTGCTAGTAAAATATTCAAGCAACCACTTTAAATGGAAGGTTCCTTTCTACCTATTTTTCCCTGTGAGAGTCAATTTGTAGCAGTGCTCCTGCTTGTAAGACCACATGGATCTTGGGTTTTAATGAGATATTAGGATGTTGTCTGAGTTCAGAGGTGGTGGCGGCACAACTTCAGGTCTTTGGTAAGCATAAAAGTGGGGTGGATCTGCTCGTATAAATAAAGCAGGTGGAGGAAAGCTTTGTCCTAGGGCTGAGCTTACGAAGAGTATAAAAATAAAACTGGAAGTTTGGTTGAAAACTTCATTTAAATCCAATAAGTTATATATATATTTTTCCTTAGACCCAAAACACTAAAACCAGAAGAGATATTTGGGGGAGGCATAGGTGATCAATGCATCCTGAGGGAAAAAACGGAAAAACATGGAAATATTGTATTACTTTCATAGAATTATGAGGAAAAGTGATGGCCCTTTTGAGCAATTCTAGTTAGCCAAATGAAGTAGTGTATGGGATTGTTTATTTCCTTCTGAGGTTCTTCCTTTGTGAGAAGGTAGCTAAGAGAGGATGAGCCATGTTTATGCCATTGACTGCTTCCTCTGAGTCTATAAAAAATGATGTTCATTAAGACTTTCCTGTTTCTGGTACTGTCCATGCCTAAATACTTTGTTTTTCAAATATTTTGTTTATTTCAGCTTTTCCTACCTTGACATGTCTCTGTTGATTTTAATTTTTAAGGATCTACTTTTCTTCTCATGTCATTTATCTAATGACATTCTTTTCCAAATACCTCAAATAACTTTCCAGGATTATCCTTGAAATTATAGCTGATCACATACTGTCATTAGAGCTTCATTATGATTCCGATCCAGTTTCCTCCTCCTTTTCTCCAAGGGTCTGTGGATTTTTTAGTTCATGTTGGGCCATACCGTGGGTGTTGTCCTGTTCTTCTCTAGACATTGATTCATGCTGCCATGGGTCCACAGACCTCTCCTTACTCACACACGTGGGTACACATACACACCAGACACATCCCCCTGATACACATGCACACATACACATGTACAACCTACACTCTCCTGTGGCTGTGAATGCCAGGTCAGTCCTTCAATGAAGCCTTCAAACATTTTTTCTTTACCCCAGACCACTTCCATACAGAACTTAAAGGAACAAGAGTTATGGGTTTCTAAATGACTTCACTTAGGAATGAAAGAGATTTAAATCCAGTTGCCTAGAGCACATGGAGGAAAAAAATATCTCCCAGCTGACCAAAAACAGCCCTAGGTTCATTGGGTAAGGATGAAATGATCCCATAATAGAATTTGTAGGAATTTCGGAACTTCAATTAAACTGCTCCATCTAGGGATAGTTTCCCCCAAATTATGAGGCAGCTTGCCCAGATCCTTTTCCTACCAGGTCAGACAAGATTAAATCATGGGAGTCCTGCAACAAGCTCCTACTATTAGATCCAGCTGCAGAGTTTTATCTCCTGCATCTGTTTTGTGGGGTCACTCTTCCAACTTCTTGTTTTGATAGATAGTTCTTAATTTTGCAGATTATTTTCCTCTGGGAACCATCTAAGCAATCATCATGGTCTTTAATTTTAGAATTATTTTAGCTAACATCCTTACAATAGTTTAGGTTGTCCCCATATATAACTTATTGTCCTTTCATAAAAATAGCATAACAATAATGATGACAATGGTTATAATCATCCTGTCATTTCCAATATATTTGTATATACTAATTTATTAAATGTAACACCAATTTATTAAATTCTTGCAACAACCCTACGAGTTAGTTATTTTTATCCTTATTATATACATGGGGGAATTAATGAATAAGGAGTTCAAATATCTTGCCCAAGTTCACATAACTAGTAAGTAATAGAGCTGGGATTTGCATGTAGGCAGTCTGACTCTTAAGTACCCACTCTACCTACTCTAGTATGAATGATTTTCTGTCTTATAGGTGGAACATGGGAGAAGTGAGATCATCACAAAATAGCTGCTGGAAATTTCAAATCAAATCTCTCTCTACCATATCTCTTCTCCCCCACATACAATCCATCTCGCATTGATTTCTTGTTTCTTGATCATTTACAATTAAATGGAGAGAGGAAGCTCATAATATTATGAAAATCTTGATGAGCTTCCTCTCTCCATTTCATAAGAATCTAATGAATGATTCAGAAATAAAAACATGGTTGCCACCAGCTACAGTTATTATGCTGGTGGCAGCCATGTTTTTGTGTTTTTCTTTTTTTTCCTGGATTGTCCTTTAGACTCTCATTCTGCATCCTGTTTCTACCTCAAGTTACTAGATCCAGATTGAAACTCAATGCAATTTCTTGGGAAATTATCTGTTTATATTTGTGCAAAATATTTTTTTTGCATAGGGCATCCATATCTGAAAAGTCTAATTGGATTCCAATCCAACATTCAGAAATTTCCCCACATGCTGAATTCTGTCTTCCCATTCTTGGTTCTGCTGTTAGCTCTCTGAACCAGATGCCAAATTTCCAAAATACCAAGTGCTGCCTATCACATAAAGGCAATAAGCTTTAATTGTTGACATCCTTTAAATATTTTATAGAGTTATTTCATCAATTTTACATTTCTTTCTTATCTTCATATTTTTTTACTATAGTGTTTACTTATTATGTTTCAGAAGATTAAGGTTCTATAATCTAGGGAAGAATTATTAAAGCTTAAAGACTGTACATCAAGCTTTTAGAAAATAGCTACATTCCTAAGAAATTCCATAGTTTCCAAAAATTTTATCATAAACATTCATTCAGTGAAGAAAGAGGTGTCAGAAGGTTGAGGCTTTTGATATATAATAAAAAGTTCATGTTTCCTACACAAATGGAAATAGTAAAATTGTTTTTATTATTGCAAACTAAAATAAATGAAGCATAAAATCAAAAATAAAATTTAGAGATGATCAAATTTAATTGTTTTATAGACCATCAAAACAAACTGCTGTCCAGCTCACAACCATCATCAATAGACCAAAATAGGCAATGCCCAGGAGGAACCTGCTACAATCACACAGATGTTTGCTCTTCTGTGGGAACAAACTTTTAAAGCTTTTTATTCTGTCTCCTATCATATTGTAAGTAGCTGTGATCTATGTTGCACTTCTTAATTAGCCTTTATTACTTTTTTAGAAATTAGTAAATGATTCGTGTTGGGTTTGGAATTGCATAAGACAGCTGACTTGTACTAGCTTATGACCACTACCTGCTACATTTTCAGGAATTTTGAGAAGCAGTTATTCAATAGAGCCATTTAAAAATAGTTAAATGATATAAAATTACAAATAAAAGGTGTATAATTAATGACTAATATTAAATTTCAACATGATTGGGCTAAGGGACACCTACATAGCTGATAAAGTGCAATTTATTTTATTTGTTTAATTTGCTTTTTTTAGATATACATTACAATAGAAAGTATTTCAACATTTTATACATTTCACACAGTATAATTTATTTGAATGGAGATCACATTCTTGTGATGGTACAGGATGTGGAGTTACACTGGTCCTGTATTCATATGAAGGAATAGGAAAGTTATGTCCACTTCATTCTCCTGTCTTTCCTATTCCCATCCAACTACCTTCCCTTCGTTCCATGTTGTCTAATCCAACGAACTTCTATTCTTCTATCCCTAACCTCCCTTGTGTGTTATCATCCAAATAGAGAGACCGTTTGGCCTTGAGTTTTTTTTAGAATTGGCTTATTTCACTTAATATAACAATCTCCAGTTCCATCCATTTACTGGCAAATGCCATACTTTCACTCTTCTATATGGCTGAGTAATATTCCATTGTGTCTATGTACCACATTTTCTTTATCCATTCATCTGTTGAAGAACACCTAGGTTGGTTCCATAGCTCGGCTATTGTGAATTGAGCTGCTATAAATATTGATGTGGCTGTGTCACTGTAGTATGCCAATTTTAAGTCTTTTCGGTATAAGCTGAGGAGTGGGATAACTGGGTCAAATGGTGGTTCAATTCCAAGTTTTCTGAGGAATCTCCCTACTCCTTTCCAGAATGCTTGCACCAATTTGCAGTACCATCAACAATGTGTAAGTGAACATTTCCCCCACATCCCTACCAATATTTATTGTTGCTTGTATTCTTGATAATTGTCATTCTGACTGGAGTGAACTGAAATCTCAGTATAGTTTGAATTTTCATTTCTCTAATTGCTAGAGATGTTGAACATTTTTTCATATATTTGTTGACAGATTGTATTTCTTCTGTGAAGTGTCTGTTCAGTTTCTTAGCCCATTTACTTATTGGGTTATTTGTTTTTATAGTGTTAAATTTTTTTAGTTCTTTGAATATCCTAAAGATTAATGCTCTATCTGAGGTGCACGTGGTAAAGATTCTCTATTATTGTTTAGGATCTCTCTTCACATTATTAATTATTTCCTTTGCTATGAAGAAGTTTTTTAGTTTGAATCCATCCCATTTGTTGATTCTTGATTTTACTTCTTACACTTTAGGAGTCTTATTGAGGAAGACTGTTCCCAAGATGACATGGTGGAGAGTTGGGCCTACTTATTCTTTTAGTAGGTGCAAGGTCTCTGGTTTAATGCCTGTGTCCTTGATCCAATTTAAGTTGAGTTTTGTGCAGGGTGAGAGATAGTGTTTCAATTTTATTCTACTACATATGGATTTCCAGTTTTCCCAGCACCACATGTTGAAAAGGCTATTTTTTCTTTATTGTATGTTTGTTGTGCCTTTGTCTAGTATGAGAAAACTGTATTTATGTGGGTTTTTCTCTGTGTCTTCTATTCTGTACCATTGGTCTACATGTCTTTTTTTTTTTTTTTGGTGCCAACACCATGCATTTTTGTTACTATAGCTCTGTAGTATAATTTAAGGTCTGGTATTATGATACCTATTGCATCACTTTACTTACTAAGGATTGCATCTGGGTATTCTGGGCCTCTTGAATGTCATGACTGATTTTTTTTATTTCTAAGAAGAACATCATTAGAATTTTAATAGGAATTGCATTAAATCTGTGTAATAGTTTTGGTAGTATGGTAGTATTTGACAATATTATTTCTGCCTATCCAAGAACATGGGGTATCTTTCCATCTTCTAAGGTATTCATTCTTTAGTGTTCTGTGTTTTCATTGCAGAGGTCTTTCATCTCTTTTGTTAGATTAATTCCCACCTTTTTTTTTTGAGGCTATTACAAATGAGATAGTTTTCATGATTTCTCTTCCAGTCCATTCATCATTGGTGGATAGAAATGCAACTGATTTGTTAACTTTATATCCTGCTACATTTCTGAATTCCTTTATGAGTTCTAGAAGCTTTCTTATGGAGTGTATTGGGTCTTGTATATATAGAGTCATATTGTTGATGATTAGACATCATTTTAGCTCTTCTTTTCCTATTTGTATCCCTTTAATTTCTTTCTTTTGTCTAATTGCTCTGGCTAGCATTTCAGGGGCTATATACAATGCTATTTTTGAGTGTCCTTGAGTGTTTCCAGAAGAGAGTAGCACTTGTGTGTGAGTAGGCGTCATTCAATTTGTTAAGGGATCTAACAGAACCAGATGACAATGAAAGGCTGAATTATCTTTCTCTCTATTTGGCATGTCTATTTTCTTCAACTTTGAACAGCTTAGCTCTAGTTATCGGCTCTTTGGACTTCAGGGCTTCTCAAACCCTTATTCATGTCTTTTCTTGGTTTGGACTTGGGGCAGAGACAGGCAAGTGAATCTTTCTTCAGGGACCTTGAAAGAAATTAAAACTTGGTGCTCTTAATAACCCCATGCTGCCTGTCCACCAAAAACAAAGAGAGGCCAAAGCAACCTGGAATGGTACTGAGCAGGAGCCCAGTCAAGAGACATGTGGGGAATGGCCAACCTCATTGGATTCTACATCCTGTCCATCCTGAGGGAGGGTTGCTGTGTTCTTGGATTCTCTGAGGTGTCCTCAAATTTTAACACAGAATTATGTTTTAGGTTATTACTTCTGGCTGCTTTCTGTTGCTTCCAAGTAAAGGATTTCTGACAAACACACTGAATTTTACTCTATTGTGTCTGTTTTTGTTAGATAACTGTTGGCTGGTAATGATGCAGATGTAAATAAATAAAATATGTATAACAAGAGCTATATTATTGTAATATTTTATGTTAACCACATTTTCCTAGTGATATTAAGAAAATGCCTTATAAAGATGAACTAAGGTGTGCATTTCCACGTCCCAATTACGTACATGGAATGAATTCTGTGTTTTGCTACTTACAACAGAGCAGGAACCAATTCCGTGGTTTGGTTTTGTGGGCCCAAATGTCATTGCCTTCTCTCCAGCCCTTTGTACCATGACTCTTTCTCCACCTCCTCTGTTTTTTTCTTCTCCCTTCCAGCTTCATGATTTGTCTTTCTCAATGGCCATTATAATTAAAGTGGTGTGACAGCTTAGCTCCCTCCTCTTTTCTTGCATGTCCTCATCTTGTTACTGTCTATGTTCTAAGTTGGTGCATCAGTTTCTATTGCCGCCATAGCAAATTTACTGGAGTTCACCCATGAAAACAATAGAATTTATTACTTAAGTTTTGTAGATCAGAAGTTCATTTGTTATGGATCTCAGCAGAATAAAATCAAGATGTTGGCAGGTTGTCTTCCATTCCTGTAGGACAGAGCGGAGATTCTGTTACATTTTCTTTTCAATTGTTGGCAAAATTCAGTTCCTTCTGACTGTTGGACTGAGATCCCACTTTCCTTGCAGACTTGGAGCTGAGCACTGCTTTTAGCTCTAGAGGTAATTAGTATTGCTTGACACCTGGCTCCTTCCTCTATCTTCAAACAAGCAATGTAAGTGGAGTCCTCATGTCCACACTCTCCAAATCCTTCTCTGCCTTCCTCTTTTATTTTAAGGACTTCTGGGATTAGATTGAGGCTACCTGGTATCTCCCCATATTAAAATCAATTTTATCCTGAAAGATTTACCCTTTACGTCTTTTGCTTAATCAGGTAACATGCACAGGTTGCAGGATTTGGGTGTGGATATCTTTGGTGGGCCATTATTCTGCCACTGCTGCAGTCCGGCTGCAGCAAAATAACCAGGGGGTGACAAAGAAGTTGTGTAGATTGATACAGCAGGAGTGGGAGCCTTTTATTGTAGGACAGGAGGGGTATATATACATTCCACACAGCTTATCTTAATTAACATAAACTCGATAGAGCAGTCAACCAATAAGGAATCTCCACACTCAATGGCTCGCTGGCATTACTTCACAAACCACTCCCTCTGCAAAATGCCAGGCGCCATCTTAAGTTGTTTACAGACTCTAACATGCCACGCCATCCACTGGCTTCTACCTTTTCATACACTTGGGTCATACTGTGGGTTTTTCCATTGCAGACATGAAAAGTAGTAAGAGTGTCATTACACCAAATATCTACTGCTGATACAATGAATTATTTTGCCCAATGAAATTGATTCTAGCAGGGTAAAAGGCTTGCTTTCTCTTCTTCTCCCTCAGTTTCCAGCCACAGATATTGACTCTAAAATCCACCCACTCAAGCAAGGTACAGTGGTGCAGACCTATAATCCCGATGGCTCAGGAGGCTGAGGTAGGAGGATCATAAATTCAATGCCGTTTGTTATGGATCTCAGCAGAATGAAATCAAGATGTTGGCAGGTTGTCTTCCATTCCTGTAGGACAGAGGGGATGGAAGCAACTTAGTGAGGCACTCAGAAAATTAGGAAGACCGTGTTTCTAAATAAGATATTAAAGAAGAGCTGGGGATGTGGCTTAGAGGTTAAGTGACCCTGGGTTCAATCCTCAGCATAAAAAATAAACAAGTAAATAAATAAATCCCACTCACTCAACCAACCTAGAGATTAACCTTGATTCACCCTAACCACTGTTTTCTAATTTGAAACTTGCTAAATCCTTTTGATTCTTCATCTACCTGCAAAGCTGTTCCTTATGCTTGCTCTCTCTTGTGAGTGCACTCCTCATCTGTCCTCTGAAATAACTCAAACATTCATAATCATTCTCTCAGTTTCCCATTGTTTCTTTCCCCTTGTTCTTCTGTTTCCAACCATTGTTGGAAATACAACTTGGATCATATCTGTTTCTTCTTAAACAGTTTGGTGGCTCCTTCTTCCTCTCTTTTTGTTTCTCTTTGTGTATTGGGGATGTCTCTCAGGTACTCGGCAAGTGCTCTACCATGGAGCTACCCCAGCTCTTCTAATTGCATTTTGAGACAGGGTCTCACCATGTTGCCCAGACTTGCCTTGAATTTATCGATTCCCTTGCCTCTGCCTCCTGAGTGCCTTTACCAGGGTGCACCACAGTACCCAGTAATTTGATGGCTGTCTCTGAGCTGCCTTCTCCCTGGGAATTTGCCTACCTTTACTTTCCTTGTTATTTTTCTCATAACCTCAATCTATTCTTTCCCATTTTGTACAGTTTCCTAACATACCTGTGTGCAGTGATAATTCAGATTATAATTTTCTTCTTCTTCCTCCTGGGACCCTGGCACATACTTGGTAAAGTGCTATTCATTAATTGACTTAATTTAAACTTTCTCTGCACCCCTTGACAGAGCTGCTAATGTCCCATGAGCTACTTAGCAGGTGGCACCTCAGTGTTTTTCACCCTGCAGCAGAAAATTTTTCCATGATTTTACACGTTTGGCTTTCCTTTTGGATTTTACCTTCTTGATGTTAGTCATTATATCTCTTTCATCTTTGTATACCAAAGGGCCTCGTGTTTCGCCTTCCCCACAGAGGGAAGTGCTGACTGAAGGAACAAGATATTAAAGAGAAAATTCTGGAAGACATACTTCCCATCCAAAGTTTTACTTAATCATTGCTGGCCTGGAAAAAAAAATACTGCAAACCAAAGTGTAGTTTTTTTTTCTTTTCTAACACTATACATTAGCAACTGGAAAGATAAAATCTAGTTTTGGGATAAGACTTACCCACCAAATTATGCCAGGACTCCTGAAGATTTTTAAATTACTGAATAAACAAGCTACCACCAGCAAAGGGTTGAGATATTCACAGGAAGCCCATTTGGTAAGCTTGTTTCAAGATCATTTTTAATGCTTTTTCATTATATCAGTTATAATTAAACTAGTTCACATGTGTAATTATGTGGCATAGTAATCGAGACAATACATTTTGGAACTGTGTAGAACAAGTCATGCAGATTTGTACCTTCTTCAGGGCTCTGTTAGTACTTAATCTGCTGCCGGCCACCCACTGAGCCGGCCTGGAAGAAACTGCCTTTTGATCTCTTTTATGAAATGACCTTGGAGGGCAAAAATAGATGAGAATAAACCTTAAAAGATTTGTTATAAATATTCTGTTTGGCATCATGTATCTTCCCAAAATGCCAGAATAAAACACTGAAATAAAAAGGGTAACTTTAATGTCTTAGACAAATAAGGCTAAGCTCACCGTTACAGACCACTTGTGTTGTGCGCTGGTTGACAAACTTGCAAAACAGCCCCCAACGATTTCCTTGTGCAGGGACTGGGGCAAGAAAGGAAAAAGAAACTTCCATGCTCACTATACTAGAGCTGTCCTTTTATTATTCCTGCATCCCTTTTGCCCTGTAATCCTCAGTCTTTGCAGTCTGTGCAGCCAGCCAATGCTCCCATCTGTCAGTGGAAGCAACATATGTACTCAGAAGGGAGGAACAGTCCACATTAACCATGCCAACCTGCTATGCCCTTCCTCAATCATAAAGGCGTACTTGAAGCCTGTGCACACGGTGCAGGTGAAGGCAGTTCATAACTACCAAGTGCAATGGGCTCTGAAACGTAAACATTTATATCTTGTTACAATTAGACATAAGGAGTGTGACTGTGATAAAACAATGTTTGATTTCTTTTGGAAAAAAAAATGATGGAAGGAAGGGTAGATTCTCTCTTTCCAGTATTTAAATCTCTGGAAGAGCTCATTCTCCATCACTTACGTACGTCCCCGTTCACAGACTCCCAGTGACACTATATAAGAGGCACTTGCTAGCTGCTAGAGGCAGAGGAGGGTCTAAAGTCTCCACACTGACTGATTTAGGATTTGTATTATCACAGCTACAAGTCAAGATTTCTATAATTATTTTGCACACATTCTACATTTTCTTCATCTTCAACTTCTCCTAGCACCGACTTTTGTTTTAGTTTACTTTTGACCAAACTACCTCCTGTTTTCCTTAAGAAGGGGCTTGCAAGCTATAAACCCTTGATACAGGTGGCAGCATCTCCAAATATATGACTGTCCATGAATAGCTTTTCAGAAAGAATCAGGTGGAACCCCGACCATAAGAGTAACCTATTGTAAAGGAAGAGACCGATAAAACTGTGTTGGAACGTTGGCACCAAGAAAGCTTTGTCAGGGAGAGAGCTGACATGATGGTCAAGGGACAGGAAAGGCTAGAAGGTATTGAAATGATGGTGTCTCAGCAGGGTCATTAGAGGGAAATTGGGGTTGTAGAACAAGTCGATCACCTAGAGTATAGGAAAGAAGGATTCCATAGCAGAGTGTCAATTTGGGGAAATAAGAAAGAGAAAGGCAGCTCCTATCTAAGAAAAGAAAGAGAAACTCTAGGAAAAGTCACATACATGAAAGGCTCTGCTCCCATCCCCCAATCCACTCTTCCCACTCCACCCTCTCTTTATCAAGAAGTGCCTGCCAGGAGGAAGGCTTACAAGATAGCAGGAATGAGAACTGATTAGGCTAATGAAGAAAGAAGAGTAGAGAACAAGAATGAGGAGTATGCAAAATTGAAACCTCACTAGCACCGAAGAAATAAGTGTGGAGAAAATCTGATAATTATTTCAGGCATTTATTTCAATGAATAGAGAGTTTGCTAACTCTGAAATATTAGGGTTTAATAAGTATATACAATTTTTTAAAGACAGAAGAGAGAGAGAGTTTTTTAATTTATATTTTTCACTTTTCGGTGGACACAACATCTTTATTTTATTTGTATGTGGTGCTGAGGATCAAACCCAGCACCCCGAGCATGCCAGGCGAGCTCGATACCGCTTGAGCCACATCCCCAGCCCCAGTGTATACAATTTTGAAATACCTAAAACATGATATAAGTTTCAAATCTTATAAAATTGAAAATAGAGGAAACTGGGGATGTGGCTCAAGCGGTAGTGCGCTCGCCTGGCATGCGTGCGGCCCGGGTTCGATCCTCAGCACCACATACCAACAAAGATGTTGTGTCCGCCAAGAACTAAAAAATAAATATTAAAAAAAAATTTTAAAAAAAAGAAAATAGAGGAAACAATGAGTAGCTTTTTAAACTTCTCGTTTAATCAAAGTGGCGTAAGTATGTTAACTTTATGTATTTTAACATTACTGACCTTTTAATTTAATGAGTGTCTACTAAATGTCAGAAGTCCTACATGATTTCCAGAAATAATCTATTATATTACTCTTCTAACTTTTAAATATATTTACCTACACTTGAATGACTTGTGTCATTTATGAAAGCTAAAAATATATCTAGGACTTAGTTTCTTCCAGTGGCAAGCATTTCATTTATGAAAGATGGAAGTTAGCTTCAAAGTATTTCTTTATACAATGTAATTGATGAATGCAAACGAAGAATAG
Organism: Urocitellus parryii; assembly: GCF_045843805.1. NCBI lineage: Eukaryota > Metazoa > Chordata > Mammalia > Rodentia > Sciuridae > Urocitellus > Urocitellus parryii. The sequence continues at coordinate 110,385,269 of NC_135532.1, forward strand.
TCAAATGTAAAAATATATTAGCATGTATTATTTACAAATTATCATTCTATCCCACACCAATAGCTGTTTTTGACATTATAGTGTATATCTAACTTGAAATACACCTATTTATATATTTGTACTTAAAAAAAATCACTTCATTCAATGTATGGTTTCTGGTAATTTGCTTTTCTACTTAGTATATCATGAACATCATTTAGCATCAACCAATACAATCATGACTGGATATGTTCTTTATTTTAAACTCATAATTTAATAAAGTATTGCTGAGTATTGTGTCATAAATTTTCTTTTCTCTAACTTACACCCTCTTTATACATTCTTAGGTATGTTGGGTCAATGTTACAAATCCTCCAACATGTATTAAATGTTGCTAAAAAGATTGTACTTTTCTTGTACTTATCAGCAATAAACGTTTTCCTAAATTCTGCCTTTATTTCCACTATTTTTAATCTTTGCAATCTGATTTTAGAAAAAAAATAATATTTCCATTAAAGTTTCAAAATTCCATTTGTAACTCATAAAGGGAGTGAATGCTTTGTGATATATTTATTGGCTCATTGAATTTCCTTTTTTGCATACTCTCTTCATTCTCTCTCTTCTTTAAAACTGAAATGTTTGTCTATTCTTTGCTGGTCTTCGAGAACCTTCATGTGTTTCCATGTTATGATTCCATGTGTTTCAAATATCCCCCCTAAGTATATGAAGAAAAAAAATTAAACAGTTTTTCTTTTCTCAATAAAAAAAGTAAGTCCAACCACCAGACGATAGGGAGATTCTTGATTTGTACTTCAACTGGAAGAAAAAATATTGGGGTAATTGTTTCTACATTACCTTCTAAAATACATTTCTATAACAGTTTGAGTTAGTTCATCATCTTCAATATGCATTACCCACTTGAAGATGTTTGAAATACGGGATTAACAATCATTTATACCATTGTGAAATAATAAACCTTAAAATATTGGACATTTTAGGAGAATTTTATGACTGGGACCTAACCTTTGAAAGACTTTATTTTCAACCTCTTATTGTGACTTGCCTGATTTCAGAAAGCAAAAGCAAAAGCAAACCTTGGCCCTTTGCGATCTATCTATCTACAGGTAGAAATGGCTACCAGTTGTCCTTTCCCCAGGACACTCATGATGCCAATCAATCAGATCATTGACATCTGTGTGGTTGCTGAGCAAGATTTTATTTTACTTCTTTCAGTGAACTGAGTCTTTTCATTCTGTTTTTATTTGCTGACAGTAGAAAAATATGTCTACAGTTCATTCACATAATGAATGGGGTGGGAAATTAATTCTACAGGGACTAAGATTGTTTGGTTTGCCACAAGACACTCGACATTTATGACTTTTTTCCCTTTTGTGCTATTGCAGTACACTGTTAAAAGATTGTGCCATAAATCCGGAAGCATGTTTTGCAAAGTTCATATCTGCATTTGCTACCTTTAATATTAATAGGAGTGTATCTTTAAAGTGAGTAAATTGAGAAAGTGGCTGAAACTATAGTTTATAAAAGAAGATTAGTGGGTTTAATATGCACTGGAGAGTAAAAGAAAAATCTTATTACTGTATGGAGAAATTACCTCATAAAGAAGCTAATACAGCAGGCTAGGGAGTAATTTTTAACAAGGTTTTTATGATGCGCAAGTGTAGGCAAGTTAATGAACTTATCTTTCTAGTTATTTTCAGATTGTAACGATGCTTTTCTTTTCTACTTCTTGTGCTTTAAAAAGTAAAATACATTTAATCACCTACAATAAAACTAATTCATTACTTTAATAAATCAAGTGCAATCCTATACTGTATGGTTCAAAATTGTTGCAATACTGCCGGAAGCCAGATCAGGTGCTAAGGTTTAGCCTGGATTAGAGCAAAAGGTAACCATGGAGCTTATTTATTATTTAAATTAAACTGTCTCATTTTGGCAGTGCATAGTCATTTTGGGAAGATTTGACTCCCTTTCCAGCTATTGGCTGTGGGACTTGGAGACAAAAGAATGAGAAAAATACTTCGTTTTAATAATCACGCACTTTTTTGCAAGATGAGCATGTAGTATCTGAAATTCACACCAAAATTTCTGAAGAATTGTACATTCTATAGACAGATAACTTGAGGGGATCTAGGAAATCCAGGAAACCCATCTGCCAGCACTTTCCTTGGACCAGGCAGGGGTATTTTGGAGGAGCTTGTCTGCTGATTTCTGCTCAATGGCAGGAGACAAACTGCTGAATCTTCATACCAATTGCTGAGATGCTTTCCATACTGAAAATGAAATGAATTCATTAAAGTAGGGTGAGGGAAAAGGTAAATAGATAAAGATGTGATGTGAAAACCCCTCTATACTTACTATCTAATTTAAATTGAATTTATGATAACAAAATGACTTCTCATTCACATGGCGATACCTTCAGTTTTAGTTTTTCTTCCACATTAGAATGCCAAAGAAAATAATTTGTGTTAGAGTGGCCAGTGTAAATTTCTACATAAAACCCCCCGTAGTACCATTTCTAGACTTAGACAGTCTTGTAAGTGAAGTACCCACCCTTTTCTGATTTTATCAACCTGATAATTCAGCTTTTCCTTACAGCATTTAGGAGCCTGGTGACTGGCTAGGGCCCCCTGTTGTAGTATCTGCACTGTTTGTTGAACATTTCTTTCCTCCTTTTACTCTCCATCTGTTTCTAAATCAATACTTTTCTGCCTTATACTAGTCCTTGACACCTTTCCTGCTAAATCACAGTGGACCACATTGATTTTAAGTAATTCACACTCAAATGCTAACCAGCTGATAGATCACCTTTTCTTCAAGCACTCTCATTTGCTACTGCTCATGTAGGCATAGTCTCTCTCATTTGCTACTGCAAATGTCCGCATAGTTGGAGACTGGTGTCGAAGGTACTCTATTTTTATCTGTGTTACTTACTGTGTCTTTGAATGACACCATAGAATTAGCAGACTATGCTGAATTTTGGTGAACTCAACTTTGCCTGCTGATTAAAGTTAGAGAATTATAAAACTATCTTCATGTTTGCAAAAGATGTTTTCCCCACACAAAGTAATCTACAAAATACTTTGCATAATGGAATACCTATTGCTAATACACATTTGCATATGCCTCTGTCTGAAATGGACATGGGTAGAGCAAGAATGAGCTAAGTACTCTACCTGAAAATTCATTGTATATTTCTGCTTAGGGATGAGTTTCTGAGTTACAGACATTACATTTCTTAAACAATATTTAAATAAATAGCAACTTAACCAACCCAGTTTCAAAGATAATAAAATGGTACAAGTGTAAAATTTCTTGATACCCAATTACTTTTGATGCAATGAAATTAAATACACTGGCATATTTTCCATATGAGGGGTTTGACTCTGAAGATCACTCTTGGTTTTGGCAGATGGAGGAGGTCTTGAGTGTGACATCTTGCTCTGGAGAGTTGTCTGCGATGTTGGATAGGGTCCATGGTCAGCATCGGGCTCTTCCAATGTGATGCTTGTCATCAGGATCTAAATCAGTCATATTTTCTCTTTCTTTCCCAGGGTCACCTTCTCCAAATCTTCAGGAGCATTGTTGTTGTCAATGTCCTTGTGTTTTCAGGGAATGAACTCCACAGAAATGTTCTTTCTCCTAAGCTGTAACCCCCAAACCCAGAAGGGATAAGACCTGTAAATTGGACAGTAGGGGAAAAGGAGGCTCAACCTTGCAGAAGCAGAAGGTGTGTGTTCCAGACCCGAGTGTCCATACAGTGGGAATGGCCTTGGTCACTGTGGGATTGGCAGTGAGAATTGAGCCAGAAGGAGTCTTGATCAGAAGACACAAGGGACCTGGGTGGTGAGAGAATTGGCAGAGCAGCCCATGGCAATGTTGGCTAGGAGGTGCTGTCTAGAGTAGAGGGAGGCGGCAGACACCCAAGTGTATGATGCAAGAGTTGGACAAACTGGGTAAAAGGAATAATTCTCAAGTAAAATAATAGTGTACATTATTCAACACAAGAGATTGATTCCTTATTTTGAGATGTGTAGATTTTAAACTTTTCTCTTAGCTTCCCTTAGTCCTTTCCCCTTGCTCCATTCCTTTCATTTATAAGTAGTCCCACAACTATTGCTTAGGATGAATTCTCGAAAGAATTCTTAGATCAAAATATACTCAAAAGTCAAAGGCTTTAAAAAATATTTTTCAAATGTCCTTTACAAAACCCCACCATCTTGCCCTTGCTCCATTCCCTCACCTACAGTGGATATTACCATTTAGCAGGAATTTTAATAATTTGACAGACACAAGCTTCGTACCAGGAGTGGTAGCCATTGACACTCAATACGTTCCAGCAAATGAACCAGAATTTCTGATGGCGAGTTATAAGAGGGACAGTGATTTTTCTAAGGAATAATTTTACACAACCTTCCTTTGAGTTATTTCTTAATGTTAAAACAGTTTAGCAAGATTCCTTATTTCTGATGTGTCAAAGAAAATCCTAATATGATCATTTTAATGTATCTGTTCCCTAGTAATTAAAAATTCCTAATCTGTGGTTACTTTCTGGGCTTCAAATTAGCTCATTGATTTCAGAAATTCCTTCCTCTTTTGTGTCCTTTGCTAGGATAATGGAATCAACAGAGTCCCCTGGATGTTCTTCTGGGCTTATTTTTCTTCATGGTCTTCCATGAGCAAGTAATTTAAAAGTTGGTCACATGTGCCCATGAGTTTAAGGGCTGTGGTCAGCAATTGCTATCATTAGTGATTGTCCACAAGAAGAACAAGCATCTCCTAGGTGTCCACTCACTCACAGAAATAGCATTCAGAACCACATGGTAGGCATCTATATATGCACGAGCGTCTCATTGCTGGGAGAGAATATTAAATTAAACTGAATTAATAAAAAGTAAATTGAATGCATGATTGTGAAATAACAGATGAAATCAGAAGTGGGGTTTTCTTAAAAAATAGTGATGTCATTACTTTATTTGTGACATTAGAAAGAATCATAATCAAAACACTCACCCACAGTATTTTTTCATTCTTTGGAAATATGGGTTTTCCGGATCCTGCAGCTTTGTTGTTCAGTCCTGCTTTACAAATCTGTCATATCTGTCCCATGCTTCTTCAGCTTTGACCAGTCCCTTTGCTTCTCAAGTCCTCTTTGGTCTGAATGTGCCATCAGGAGCCTGCTGGATGCATTGACTTGTGCCATGTGGTTTACGTTACTCATCTTATTTTTTTGTTAATCTTTTCCACATGCCTGTGGCCTATTTTATGAAATGGTTTCCTCAATCTATTCTGTTTGTCTCTATTTCCAACTGTCCTGAATACAGTCATTCTCTTTTGTGATATTTGCCACTGAGAATATTTAATATAAATATTTTCCACTCATAGATTTATTTTACAGATAAATACTGATGCTTTCAATATCGTTCAGGACCACAGAGGGCTAATCTTTCCTGAACCCATATGTTGTAACTATTTCAACTTTAAATATAAAATCTAAAGGCAGGGATTCAGCTGTCAGGGAAGCAGCCTTTTTTAAAATCTGTTACTCATATAGACATCAAGCAGGATCGAACGTTCTCATTTGCTATTAGCTGTTTGTTATTTGGAAAACCTTTTACATGGATAATCAACCATGTAAGAATTACAAAGCACTTTACAAATCCATTTATTAAAGTAGATTTGTGTAGAGTGGGGGAAAGGCAAATAGCAGGATGTCCTCAAACACAGCCATATAGACACTGAGTCCTTGACAGTAACACCCTCCCAGCCCACCTTCCTCTGATAGATACATGAATCAAGCTAATCTGAATTCTCTAGTACACACTCAAGATGTGCAGGGACTGAGTCCTCTCCCTCCAAATCTCTCTACCCCTGCTGGATGTTTATCTGTAATTAGACCTGAGCATCTCTCAGTCAGAGCAGTCCATGTCCATGGTCACTGACTGAAGCAGTCAGTTTTCCAAGCAGCTTGCAAAACTACTGCAAAATCTGTCAGTGAGGATTTGGCTGGAGATGCAGTCACAGGCCAGGCTGGCCTTGCCTAGCTCAGGGCTGTTCACACGAGCGTGCTTGCTCTTCTGTGTTTGCTCCAATCTCCGGTGAATCTCTGTTCCTTTTTCTACTTCCTGTGGACCACAGTGTAATAAAGAAAGCGTTCAGCTAGAGAAACCCGACAGGGCCCTGGTAGCTCACATCAGCCATCAACTCACCTTCCTCTTTCCCTTCCAACAACAGATGAGCAGAAAGTAATCCTTGCCTTGCCATTATAGGGATAAAATTAGATATTGCACATAAAATATTTCAGAAGTTTAAGTATTCCTCAACTTTGTACTTTCCCCCACTTACATTTCTCTACAATAAACATACGTTACCTTTTTATTAGAAACACCAATTGTGTTCCTTGAAATCATCTGCAGCAATGAGTCAGCAAGGAATGTGGGAGCCTAGGGAAGAGCTTCAAGAGGTCTCCTTTGGGGAGGGGGATCCCCTTTCTAAACACAGTAACTAGATCCTGGCATCTCTGTAATTTAGGTACTACTGATACTGTTCTCGGTTAGGCCTGAGAAAAGAGAAAACAGAAAGTAGGAGCTGTCTCTTCTAAGCACTTGCTTTCCATCCCTGTGTTAGTCCCCCCTCACTGGTGGGTCTCTAGCCCTCTCCTGGCCATATAATACCATTCATTTCTATAAATTGTCCAGGTGATGGTTGGTATGAGCATCCTGTCTTCTCTGTACTCCCCAATTTCTAAAATCACACAATGAATTGGAGAACAAGTATTTGCTTACCTTTGTTACAGAAATAACAGGAAAATCATGGTTGCTGGAAAGCTCAGATAGAAAAAGAAAAATAGTGTCGCCTCTGGCCAAATGATGAACCCATCTCAGTGACCAGCGAGGTACATTTTGTAATGAGGTGTTAAATTGCCCTTAGGTAACTGAGTCACATGGTTAATAGGGTGCAGGGAAAGTTGGAGGAGAGTTTTGTCCCTGAAGTGATAATTTCCTTCTTCCTGTCTCAAAAAGTCAGGAAAAAGGAAATTATAAAAAAATCATATTCATCTGTCCAAGTAAGTTTAAAAACCTAGGATTTTAAATTCATGTGTTTCAGTCTCATTTCTTGTCCTATGGCAGTCTCTCTGCAATTTCACCTAAGACTCACCTCAACTTTAGTCATTTCCAAGGTTAAAACTACTATAGTTCTCAAAAGCATTAGGTCCAAGAAAGGACATTTCTGTTCATGGAGCTCAGGGACTTTTCCCCTCTGCAAAATAAACAGAAAAGCAGGTATCACCTCCTCTGGAGATGCAGGAAGAGATTAGTTTGGGAGGGAAAACAAAGCAATGATGGCAATTCCAGAGACAGTGCAGGTAAGCACATTTTGTGATGTAAGATTCAACTTGAATTTTAGGTAAGGACCAAAGATACTGTTATTTCCTAGCCTTCAAATCAGACCTTCTGGCAGTACTTTGGAAACTTGCTAGGGAACCTGAAACAAAACATCTGTTCCCACTCCTTAAAACTCTCCGCTTCACCATGGGCAAAGTAATTTATGATTTGTTTTATTTTCCTACTACAACCAGTCAATATTCAAAGGATCTTGAACCTGACTTTGAAATGTTCTGCTATTCATCTTTATCCTCCACTTGTGTGTATCTATCATTCCATATTAAACCTTACTTGCTTCCAATATCAATGGATTGAAGTATTCTATTCCATTAGATAACCTTGTGAAGGTATAATACGGCAATGAGCTATGGCTCTATCATAGAACAGAAGCACCAGAAATAATCACAGATCCTTCTAGGAGCCAGAAAGCTGTGATCCCTCTCCTCACCCATCATGAGGGCCATGGCTGGAACTCCTATAGTAAAAGACAGTAGTTAACACGAGAAAAGCACAACGAATTTACTTGATCAAAGTTTTATATAACATGAAGCCTTCAGAAATGAAAATCCAAAGACCAGGGAACCTTGTCTCTTTGTATACTCAAGTTTGAAGCACGTCAATCATCTGGAAATGTGATTGGATGGAAGGGTCTGAACTGACAGCAGCAGACGAAGGAAAGGAGCCTGACATGTCCTGTCAGGCTTCTTCTCCGTCTCTGTGTAGCATTCTTTCTCCCAGACATGGGGCAGGACTCCTTGGGAAGGAGGGTCTTCAAGGAAGAAGGAAGAGAATGGCCTTTCTAGGTTTCTTGGCTGGTCTGGGGAAAAAGGGGCTCTAATTTCTATGACCTGCTTGAGGAGGAGGAATTCTGTTTCAGTGACTGCTTCTGGGTAGAAATCAGGTGGGAGATGAGCAGAGACAACTTGCTTCTTAGGCTGCTTCTGAGGCCTTCCAATCTCCTTCAGTTGATAGTACTCCGCAGGCCAAAGCACCAGACTTTGGAGTATCATTTTCTGAGCCCCAGCACCATAAAAAAATATGAAATTATGGCAGACAAGCTGAAGTAAGTAGAAACATTTCAAAACAAAACTAACCCAGCAACTGTGATGTTTTCACCTACATTGATGTATAATTTACAAGCCAGAATCTGGTGTTTCATGGTGATATGGTTTGGATGTGAGGTATCCCCCAAAAGCTAGCATTTGAGACAAAGGAAGAAGGTTCAGAGAAGAGATGATTGGGTTGTGAGAGTCTTAACCCAATCAGTGAATGAATCCCCTCATAGGGATTAACGGAGTGGTAACTGAAGTGGTGGGGTGTGGCTGGAAGGTGCAGGAATTAGGGCGTGGCTTTGGGGTATATATTTGTATCTGGCAAGAGGAGACCTCTCTTTCTGCTTTCTGATCATTATGTGAGCTGCTTCCTTCTGCCACACTCTTCTGCCTTGATGTTCTGCCTCACCTTGAGCCCCAAGGAATGGAGTTGTCCTTGTAAAGGGACTAAGACCTCTGAGACCATGAGCCCTCAAACAAAATTTTCCTCCCCTAAAATTGTTCTGGTCCGATCTTTTCGTCACAGCAGTGAAAAAGTTGACTAAAATACATGACAGTCAAGAAGATTCAGGTCCTCTGTGGATCAATTTGGACAGAACCTGCAGAACCTTGATTATTCAATACACATCAATCCTGCTATATACTTACTGAACAGAGGAGAGTTCTGAATAAGCCTGTTAGCTTCACCTAGTTTTAGTCACCTGCTTTAAAAAAAAATAATTGTACAGGTCATATAATTAAACAAAATATTCACATTAGCTTTGCTATAGATAACACCTCTGACTTATGCATGACAATGTTGCCTAAGTTGATTTTCAGGAACTAGAGGTAGCTCAAACTGGTTGAAACCATGACCTTTTTCTTGGGTTTGTACAGTATCATATAGGTGAATTTTTGGTGTCAAAGTACTAAAGCTTCACCCTCAAAACACACAGTTCACTTTCTGAGCATTTGTCCTATGAAGAGACAGGAAATTGGATTACATACGGATGGAACACCAATTCCTTCACTTTAAACCCACACCTCAGACCATCCCTGCTTCTTTATCCTGTAAGTACCCCAAAGCTCTGTCCTTGGAGAGGCAGATTTGAGGTTCTGTCTCTCTTGTCTCCATATGATCAACCAACACAGGAATGAACTCTCTTTTCCAAAAATTGCCATTTCACCATTTTGTATACTTCCTGGCAAGAAAAATGGAGGATATCACTAATGATGTGTTTTATTTGGAGATTGTAAATCAGTCTCAGGGATCCCACCATCTCTTTGTACTCTGTTGGGCTGCTGCCATTTTGCCACCAGAGTGGAAGTGTCAGTGATGTGTGATTTTGAAGGAGGTGTTGTGTTTAGTTTTCCTTGTTTATTTCATTATCAGCTTTTGAAAAAAAAAATATATATATATATATATATATATATATATATATATATATATATATATTCAGTCAGGAGACCATGAAGTAAAAAAGAGCAAAAATATTTAGAGGAGACATAGGTAGATTCCTATAAAATTGGGTATTGTCTACACTAGTTCGAGAAGGGAAAGTATTTGAAAATGACTTATTATTATTATTATTATTGTTTTGATTTTTCTAAGTTCAAGACTTCACTCTAGTGGTAATGCATCTGTCTGCCTGGGAACATGTCTGTGAACAGATCAGGTATGTTATAGAAGTCACTCAAACAGAAAGAACAAATGCATAATAGGATTATGCATCAAGACAATAGCTTCATAAACCAAGCTATTTTTTTTTTCCAAGTTCCTTATCCTCCTTCTTTAACATATCAAAAGCTCAGGACTGAGCTCCTGGAATTTTGGGTACAGAAAATTTTCTCTCCAAGTGGCAGGCAAAGAAACCAGGAGCCGTTTTGTAACTAAGCAAAGGAAGGCTTCTGGTTTAGGGTAAGTTAAGAACTTTTTTCTACATTGGAAGAATGGGAGGGAAAAGATAAAAAAAAAAAAAAAAAGGGTCAGGCAGTCAGGAATCTGGGTCTTTGGCCTAGAGAGGGAGCACATTTAAATAGGCACCATGACCTGGTGGAGGAAGTATACTGAGAAGACATACTCAAAGAAATCCCAGTTTATTTAACCTTATGGGGGAAAAAATGTGACCATATTTTGTTTATATCAGTAGTATTTTACATCATATAGGAATGTTGATGTATACTTTTATTCCTGGTAAGAGTTCCTGGATGTGGAAAATGCTAAAACAATGTGTGATTAAAAAATATTTATAGATACACTGTCACACAGACACAACTATCTTATATTACTGGTACTTTCTGTAAGTCTCCAAAGAGAAAACCATAATATCTTTTTTTTTTTTCCTTAATGCTGACTTAGTAATATTTGCTCCTGAAATGAAAAGTTTATAATGTAAGTGATATTTATAGATCAGCTTTAAAAAATGTGGGGAAAACGCAGGTTTAAAAAAAATTAATATTCCATAAGGGATTTTTAAAATGGTCTTGTGGGAAAAGGCAAGATCCTTTTCTCTTTAAATAAAAAAAGATACGGGGAGAAAAAGCCAATGTCCAACAGTTTATTGCTATTTTCAACTGGTGCCAATTCCAAGCCCAGGCATTTAGCTTATTGCCAAACCCAGGGAGCAGCACACTCAGGGGGGATTCCTGGAGCACCCAGTGAGCATAACACAGGTGTCTCATGGGTCCTTAGTGACAGCTTTCCAAAATGTAGAACGAGAACAGACCAGAGCAGAATTCCAATGCAGTTCAGTGTGCCAAGAAGTATGAAAAGAAAATGAAAACTAAGCCAAAGCATCATTGAGGAGTTTTTTTTTTTTTCTTTCAGTTTTTCACTTTATTATCATGTACAATACTGGAAGCATAAAAGGACATTGTCTACAACTTTGTTTGAACCCCGTCACCCACCCTTTCTTTCTTTTACCTAGTTCTCGTACAAGAGGACAAGGGAGCAAGGGACACAGGGGACAGCAATGCAAAGCAGAGGAAGGCTGGAAGAGAATGAAGTGTTAAAGGTTCTGTTTAAAATTCATCGGACATTCACACCCCACTTTCCGAATCAATGATCAGTGTATGTAGTACTTCAATCAAGGAAGTGAGGAAATATATTAATGGGTGTCAGAAAAAGATCACCAGGCCCCACTCCAGAGTCAACTGTCCTGTGAAATGGCAAAATACAACTGTGAAAGATAGCTCTTGGAGACGTGTGGCGTGTGCGTCTCAACGGTTTCCACTGTAAACTCCTACATAAAATATGTGGTCTTCTGGGCTGACGCCTCAATTCATAATATGCAGTTATTGTTGTTATTTCATCTGTGATAGATCTAAAGTTATATATTGATGTTAAATGAAATTCAGGTTCTGATTGTTTTTCATTTACTTTCAGAGTTTCCTTAGAAATGAAAATGAATAAATGACATTGAAATAAATGGAGTGCATGGAAGAGAAGAGATGTTCAATTAAAAATTTTCCTGGGTTTTACAAACCTTTCCTCCCTGCTACCCTATGTGGGTAGGATCCCCCCACCAAGCTTCCTTGTCACCTTGATCGGTTTAGCTCTCAGGATTTCCCTCCTGTCCACCACAGCACTGGCTTCTCGGTGGGTTCTGAGCCCATCTGAGCCCATGACTCAGTTTACAACCACAAGACTGGATCACCTGAGGGATCTGGATGGACCATGCTTGCCAAAGGATCACTATGCCTTTGACTAGGGATTTGCTACACCCTTGCTTGGAAGAGGAGAAGAAAAAAAAACATAAAAAGAAATGGCTAGTTCAAAGTCCAAATTCTTATTTTATGGATGTAAAATGTCCAGGTTGGTACAAGATTACCACAGTTTTCAGCCATATCCTGACAGTGGTTCTTTGTGACACTCAGCTTCCAAAACTGTTGTTCAACAGTGTTGTGCCAACCCCCAGGAGGAAAGGCCAGACTCACAGAAGATTGTTCATTTACAAGAAAGCAACACTATCTATGCAAATTCCAGAATTTATGTTTTCTCACAGATGCCTTGTAAGTTCAGTAATTTTGGTTACTCTACCCAGATAAGGTAATTACTTTTGATTTTGTAAGGTATATAACAATGATCTCCCATTTTGATGTTTTTCAAAAAAGTTTTAGTTATGGGAAAAAGCAAGACTGGGATCCCAACTAGAATAAGATATACTCTATGTTTATACGAATGTGTCAGCGTATACCCTACTGTCATGTATATCAAAAAAGAACAAATATAAAAGAAAAAAGGAGTGAAGAGTAGGGTAGGGGGAGACTATGGGAAAATCATAAATATAAATAAAATCCAGCTGCCACATTATGAATCCCGTGGTCTGATGCTTGCATCCAGACTATGTGGTGACCACAAATATAATTTCAGGAGAGCAAAGTGTCAATTTTTGTAATGTATGATCAAAAAAAAAACCACAATATGAGTATTTTTTCTTGTTTTGAATTGCTAAATTCTACAAAAACATGCTAATCTAATAAAACGGCTTGTACTTGTCTAATCACAAGAAATAAATAAAGCTCAAACAATTCCAAGCTATAAGGGAAGGCAGCTATTTTTAACCATAGCAGGGTGAAGTAGAAACATAATGACATCCTGTCACTATTCCCTGCCTTGTTGAAGGAGACTGTTCATTTAGTAAAGCTACAAATTTTCCATCATAAGGAATGTGTTGTTTTTTAGTTTAAAATTGTTTTTAACACAGAAGTAATTTACTACTACATTCTCATTACAAAATTCAAGTAGCACAAATGTATCTACTGTTCTGGCCCTGATGGGATCCCCTCAAACTCCAAACTTGACCTGCTTTTCCAAGAGGTAACCACTGTCAGTGTGGTGATCAACATGTAGACCCCATCTTCTCTTTTGAATAGGTATCTATGTCTCCCTGAATATTGTTTTCTACACAAATAAAATTAGACTACACAAATTCACATGGAAAATTCTCAGTGAGATCTACAATAAACATTTGTGAGTCCGCCTTGAGTGTACTCTCCTTTGCTGATTAGAAGCAACCTGATGGTTTGTTGCAGAGCCCACTACTCTTTCCTCCCTGCTACCCTATGTGGGTAGGATCCTCCCACCAAGCTTCCTTGTGACCTTGATCGGTTTAGCTCTCAGGATTTCCCTCCTGCCCACCACAGCACTGGCTTCTCAGTGGGTTCTGAGCCCATCTGAGCCCATGAATAAGGGGTGGCAAGAATGAGGACTGTGAGAAGCTACAGTAGGTGCTCCATGGTCAAGAGATTAAGTATTTCTGCAGGGTAGATCTGATTTTTGTAACTTCAAAAATAAGTAATGAAGCAGAAATTTCATTCCGTCATTGTCTCGATATGCCTATTCAAAACAGTATCACAGAGCATTAAGATACTACATTTCAGGTTCAGTGTGTTACCTGGCAGATTTCTAATTTTTTAAATATTTTTAAGCAGGACTGACAGCCCCTTATTCCCAACACACATGCACATATTTTGGCAGGTAGCCTGTGCTGCTACTTCAAAGGGAGAAGGGTATCCAACTCCTTTCATGATGTCTTTCAAGGTAAAAATGGTTGGTGAAGATGACATCTAATCAAAACTTCATTACCTCATTTGAGATGGGTTTAATGAATCAGATTCTTCTCAGTCTTTCATAACCAACATTAAACAGAAAGTTGACACAATTATTAAATGAATATTTCCCAGAAGACATCATGTTTGATTTATTGCAACCTCATGGATTTTTTTTCCCCCAGAATGCTGCCCATAGTTTTGGGGGGTGACTTTTTGTGAGTCATATTCTCCCTCTACCTTTAATCTGAGAGAGAAGAAAAGAATTTGGTACACAGAGAAGAACAAAATGAACTGCAGGCTCATACAGAATATGACCAAGTGATTCCCAGAAATAGAAAAGCCAACTCTTTCATATCCCCCTGGAAATGATCATGGTGGGAGAGGATGGGGTCTTCTTGCTTTTGGAAGAGTATTAGGCAATGCCACTCCAATACACACTGGCTTTGAAAATGTTTTTATAAGTAGTTTCAAGTGAATTTTTGTCAATAGCAGTCAGAGTGCTGATTAATGTGAAGTCCATGATTTAAAGACAAGATGTGGCTTTTTATCCTCAAGGAATGTATCATCTAATCAGAGATGGAATGGAGGATAGCAGTGCAGGGCTAGGTGTGTGCTAGCAGAAGGGAACCCTAACAGATCTACAGACCCCACCAGGGAGCTAATGCCTGAAATAGCATTGTAAGTAGGTCCTGGTATTGTGAGACTGAAGGGTGCCAGGAAGGTTCAGGCGGAGATTAGGGTGTGAAAGTGCATGGGGCTGAGAGAAAGCAGGGAGTTCATGCACACGCAAATGTATCCATTGCGTGTCTAGATTCATGGGGATGTCATGCTTGAAACAGATGAAGTTCTTGCCCTCTAGAACCTTACATTGTAGTGGTGGAAGACAGATAATAAGTTAGCAAGTCAACATAATAGTGAAGGTATTTGTAAGTGCTATAATCAAAAATAAAGGGAATTAAAGGTGATTTTCCAGTGAGATAGGAAGGATGGTTTTATACAAGCAGGTCAGGAACAGTCTCTCTAATAACACAGTACCATGAAAGTTGTAAACTATTTACTATTGCTTGTGTTTTCTTTTCACTTTGGTTCTAGGACACTTGAATTTTAGCTGGTCACACAGCCACAAGGCTAAGAGGACATTTTTCACCCTCCTTAGCCATTGGTATGGCTAATGGGACCTATGTAGGTATGACATGCAGCGCCTCCTTCGTGTTTTCTTCCCTAGTGTCCAGAAGGTGAGCCGGGTGCTGGGAGATGCAGCAGGCATCCTGCACCTCAAGACGGAAGCTGCATTTTGAAGATGCCTGGGCCACATGATTGAATGTTTGAGTCTCTAATATTATGGGAGAACATAAAAACAGTTTTCAAAGGCAGTGTGTAGGGGCTGGGGATGTGGCTCAAGCGGTAGCGCGCTTGCCTGGCATGCGTGTGGCCTGGGTTCGATCCTCAGCACCACATACAAACAAAGATGTTGTGTCCGCCGAGAACTAAAAAATAAATATTAAAAAATTCTCCCTTTCTCTCTCTCTCACTTAAAAAAAAAAGCCAGTGTGTATTGAGGTGGCATTGCCTCACACTCTCCCAAAATAACTTTTCCAAAGTTAGTTGGACCACTAACTTTCAGATTCATATGTGAAAGCAAAATAAGTTTTATTAGTAAGTCCTATTCAAGTCACTGCTATTTTGGTCTCTCTTATAGTAGCCCATTCTATATTCCAATGAATAGAAGGGACATTTGACCAGTGCCTGAAGTAAGTGAGCAACCATGAGATTTTTAAGGACAAAAACATGCCTGCTAAGTATACAGCATGAGCAATGGCCTCAAGGGGCTTGTGCTTAGATAGTTGCAATTATAGCAAGGAAGCCAGCATAAAAGGAGCAGTTTGAGCAAAAGAGAGGGTGTCAGTTGCTGAAGGGAACGGATTTATAGGGGAATTAATCGCTTAAGGTCTTGAGAGGACTGAATGACACCAAAAGGCATCCAGAACTTTTGCACAATGAATACCATGGTCCAATCTGCATTTACAAGGTAATTCTGCTGCAAGGTGGAGAACACTTAGTGGGTCAAAAATAGAAGCAGAGGTCATACCAACTGTCCAGCGATTGACACTGCGGCTTAGACAGGATAGAGAGCCGGAGATGGTGAATTTTTTTTTTTTTTTTTTAAGAATCAATAGGATTTGCTAATGGTTTGTTGTTATTAAGAGAGAAGAAGTGAGAAATGAGCTAAGGGTTTTGTTTGAGTTTTTAGATACATGGAGGTGCCCTTTATGAAGTTTGAAAACCAGGGAGAAGACAGTTTTGGGAGCTTGAAAATGAAGAGCTTGATTTTGGACACAATGCATTTGAGGTGCCCATTCAACAACCTAATAGAGATGAGAATAGGCATTTGGGAGGAAAAAACAGAGAAGTCTGGAATTTGAGAAAGAGGTCTGGGCTCCTGAGATACATTTGGAAGCATTAGCATTTAGATAGGATTTAAATGCATGAGGCATATGAAATCATCAAGAGACTGAGGGTAGATAGAAAAGAACAGAGGTCTGGGGACACACACCTGTCCCACACACTGTCACTTGGTGACAATGAGGGGCTGGTAAAACAAAAGGCAAGCCCTAAATAATCCTGAGAAGGAGCAGCCACATCAGGAGGAGGAGGAGAACCAGGAGAGAGTCAAGTCTATGGAGCCAAAGAAAGGAAGAGTTTTACAAAAGTTGTCAACTGTAGGTACATGGAGTAGGTGATGAATGGAGGAGGGAACTTCGATTATTGGTTTTTAACATGTGGAGAACATTAAAGACCCTGACAGGAGCAAGGTAGGTGCCCTGAAAACTGAAAACTGAAATGAAGTGGGTCAGGCAACAACCCGCCTGGGGTGTGAGTTGTGGGGCTTATTTTTGTTCCCAGTTATCATTAAGAATTATTTTGTATGGCAATTTATAGAGGAATTATTTTATTAAAATTTGATTTTTGTGCTCATGAAAAACGAACCAGTGAGGAAAATGCAAATAATTTGGGAAAAAGAGGAGACTACTCTAGCAGCTAGGCCCCCGACAAGGGAAGAGGACTTTGGCATACTTTTGGTGGAGCTGGCTATATAACAAGAACATCTCCAGTGAAGACAGGAAGGGAGGTGGACCACTGGGTGGAGATGTGCATAGGTTAGCTGTCTTCTGATGGGAGCTGTCTTCTGTTCAGCTAAAAATAAAGCAAATCAAAGAGGACATGAGTGTTAAAATGCATCGAAACTGAGAATTTCATGAAAATAACATAACCAAACGTGAACATCAGGTCCCATGACATTCCACACAACTTGTGAAAGTCATTTGATTTCCTTAGCTGACATCTGAGTTTTTAAAAGTGGATTCTCTGATCCTCTCTCTCTCTCTCATACACATACATACACACACACACACACACACACACACAGCCACTCACACACACAAACACACCACTTCCTCATTATGTGCCAATTAATACATGATCCAAAGTCAGATAATCTGATACCAGTGTTTATTGATTGTGATGTAGTGTGGAAAGTGATTATATGCTGAGCTTCCATTTCATTTGAAAAGTGGAGATAATATTATATTTACATGTAAAACATGAACACAGATCTATCTATACCAATGACTCGTAGATATCTCCATTTGATTTCTTATAGACATCCCAGAAGATAAAATTGAAATGATTTCTTCTTTAGTTTAGCTACTGTATTTCAATAGACACAATTACAGAGAAGTTACCCAACTCATCTACCTCACGATATTTAACATACACCTTTCCTTTAATTCCTTCCCATTTCGAGTTCAGTTGACCAACAAGTCCTGAAAATTCTAACCAGTGAATGTGTCAGTTTACATAATTTATGGTTCTGATATCTTGAGTGTAGATCTTTGTAAACAAAGTAGCTTGAGTACATATACTTTTCTTAGGATTTTTAAGTTTAGTTCTTAATATTTGTTGTTGTTGTATTCTAATTTTTTCTCAATTGTGTTTGTTGTTGTGTTCTAATTTTTTCTTCTTCCATAAGGTTTTGTTTTATTTTCTTGGACTTAAATAAATTTTCCAACCATCTTGGCATTTCTTGCTTCACTGTTTTGCCCATAGTTTCAAACCTTTTTCATTAAATATTAATCCACTGAATATGTACCAATATATACTAATGTTTACTAAATGTCAAATATCTTAGGCTTTGTCAAACTTGTAGAGTACTGACCTTCAACTTTGGAAATGTGTTTCTGCATCTGGATTTCTGGCTTGTCCCTGCTTTTGAATAATGAGTCACATAGCCTTATGAGTAATTGGATCGTTGGTGCAATTAGAACTTTTCCCTGTATTATAATTTATAGCATGGCTGAATTGAGCAACGCGTAATGAGTCATTTTACTGAGGCTTTTAAGGAAGTTATTTCTGAAGGTCTGCCTAAAAGGCTAAAATATGTCTGAATTAAAAAGAATGACAGGCTGCAATCAAGACTGTAAAATAAAGGTGCTCAGTAAGCAGCCCTATTACAATCAAAAAGCGAAGGAAACGGATCTCTGTCTTGTGTGCAGAGGCAAAGGAAATGATGAATACCTTAGGTAACTCATTCTGTGCAAAATCAATCTTTCACTGTCAATTTTAAATGAACTAATTTGTTCACAAATCTGCTCAGTCAGTTTGGAAGCATACTCTGTTCCTTCATATTAGCAAATCCTTTAATCTTGACTAGTCCACTGAGTAAGAAATCTAGAAATGTGTTAATATGATTGGACATATGTAGGAGGATAAGAATTGATTCTTTTAATTAGTGTCTGCTCAAGTTAGAGTCCCTTTCTTGGCTGAACTATTGACCTACTAATATATCAAGAGATTATGTTATGACTAACATAGACCCAAAGTTCTGTTTAACTCTTTCTTTATTGGCCAATATTGCAGCAAATTTCCCAGAGACTAAATCATTTCTTTCTTTAACAAGGAGTGTTGGTTTTAGATTTTACATGGAAAGTAGCAAAGAAACGAATCTCTGAACATTAATTCTTTACACTACAACATATCTACCAATGGTCCATTGATACATGTCTCTCTTACTATTTGAAAAATCTAAATTCATCTACAAGTTTGTCACCTATTAAATGAAAAGATGTCCAACACCCTTTTTCATGAACTTTGCTTTTATATAATTAAAAATAACATGCAAATTTCCTTAAATGATGTTAGAGAATAACACAAGAAGAAACTCTACTGTATGAATATGTGATTTTTATTATGAGATATGGAAATAAGATACTGTAAGTATTATGACTCTTTTCTGCTATTTTACATATATTGGCAGTTACTGAACAGTGACAT
The DNA here is from genome assembly GCF_045843805.1 of Urocitellus parryii. Lineage (NCBI taxonomy): Eukaryota > Metazoa > Chordata > Mammalia > Rodentia > Sciuridae > Urocitellus > Urocitellus parryii. The sequence continues at coordinate 110,404,566 of NC_135532.1, forward strand.
GCATTTCCATATAGAAAAGAACAATATAAAGATTCTGTGTAAAATAAATGAGTATAAAACAAAGATACAATTTAAACTTATTTTGTTTTTGTTTAAATGCCTTCATAAAATGCATTATTTTTCTAAATTTATTTTTTGCTCACAGGTACTAATTTTGCATGTTAGTGGGGTTCAGTGTAATGTCCATATATGCAAATGGCACTCACTGATCAAATCCTAACCACCTTCCTCTCTGCCCTTCTCAATCTATAGTAATCATGGGACAGAGTGTACTTAGCATGTATGAGGTCCTGTGTTTGATCCCCAAAAATGCCAAAGCAATTTTTAAAAGGCAAAGAAAAAAAGTATGTTCTTAAATGAATGACCTTTGTCTTTGTTAAAAGACAAAACAATTGTTGAGAATTATGAACTATATGCACATCTTATGGTATTTTGACAGAATTATATTAAAAGATAATCTCAGGGCTGGGTCTGTAGCTCTGTGTAGAGTGTTTGCTTAGTATGCACAAAGCCCTGGGTTTCATCCCCCACACTGATTAAAAAACAAAGATAATCTTTTATGAATGTTATCAGTTTGATAATTTCAAACTGATAAATGTAGTTTTTACTACATTTCCTACCCTTTAAACACAGAGCATAAACATGGTATTTAGCAAGTAATCCAAGAGAAGCTACATTCATGTATTTCCCATACAGTATGAGGGGAGAGGTTGAATTTCAATTTGCTGAGCAAATATTCATTTTACCTCTTCGAAGTGCAACATCCCGTAGCAGGCTCTTTGTAGGACTTCAAAAGCTGTCAGACATAGTCCTTGACTTGAAGGGAATTCTAATTTGGACTTGACACCTAGAAGCTATGGTTACTTGATTGTGAAAACTGGGTAGGCTTTCTGCCATAGTCTTCCCCATTTCATTGTGGTAACTCCCTTTTCCAGAGGATCAGACCAAAAATCTCTGGGATCATCTTTACTTTCATTCCGTCCCTCTCACTCCACACTCAGTTTGGTAGATATAAAATTGCCTTTATCTTTTCCCAGAGTCAAAGTGGCTCCCTCACTGGTCCCAACTACCTCCATCCCTCTCTCGGATACTATTGCCTCATCTATTTTCCTTGCTCCTACCTCTGCCCTTTCCCAACCTCTCCCAACGTATTTCAGAGTGGTCTCTTAAGCCAGATCCTACCACCCATGTATCTGCTCAAAACATTTTAAGATTGTATGTCACACATCAAATGGCTAAGCTATTGGAACAATGCCTTACAACGTCCTCAAAGAACCTGCTGCCTTCCATCCTATGACCTGATCCCAGTTTCCTGTCTCTCTGCTTCTGTTGGCCCCACCGGCTGCCTCGGGCACTGATGCTGCTGCACTAGGGCTGGGCACCTGCTCTTCCTTATGCCTGGGAGGCCCTCCCCCAGGCAGTCATGTGATTTACACTGACTCCTCCTTCCTGGCTGCTCAGATGTCTCAATCCCAGTGAGGTCAGCCATGACACCCAGACTTAAAGCTGCAAACTTTGCCCTCACAATTCAAAGCTCCCTTGTCTTTTCCATTATTTTTGTTAGTACTTACATATTTTTAGAATACTACATGGATTCTTATTTCTTATATTTTTTGTCTGTTTCTCTAGAGTCTCTATTTTGTGTGTTGATGGTATTCTAAGCCCCTAAATTCATGCATGGTACATAGTTATGTTCAGTATGAACCTGCTGAATTTTAAAAAGGGTTAAATTTTGCACTAGTTTGTGGTTTGAGTATAAAATAGTTACTTACAGTTCTCAAGAATGTGACTAGCTTGTCTTAATTATTCTATTGCATTATCTTAGTATTTAGCTTCTCTTCCTTATTTTTAAAGCCATGTTATAGATTTCTCCATAAAACATCAATCTGACTGCTCATGTCTCTAATAACATGAAACACGATGCTGTAAGATCAACCAACATCTCACTGTTTTCTTGTATTGCTCACCTGATCTCTTCATTTGTGGTTATATACTGAACTCTGCAACTCTTTTTATTCGGTTGTTTAATAATAGCTGATGTTCCTATGTCTCAGTTTTGAAGAGTCTTGAAATAAAAGCCAATGAACAAATCTTATTTCCAAATCCAGATTTCCTATTTGTTCAAGATATGTGATTAAAAAAAAGAAAAACTCAACTATTTTTTAAAATTTCCTTTAGCATCTCATTTAACTGCTAAGCCATACTTTAGCAACTGTACTCTACCTGTTGTAATTGCTTTTGGTTACTCTTCCTTACATTTAGACACTTCATGGGTGCTAAATAAACACTTGTAGAATAATTAATTGAATTTGATATGTTTCCCTTTGAGTGATGGTGAATTCATCCACTGTGTTGAGAGGTACCAACTGGAAGAACAAGGTGGTCTGGTTATTGACCATTCTTTGTATCAGTGAGCTTTTCTAGCTTATTTTACTATTATACGTTGGCACTAATGTAATATATAAATATGCCAACATTTTTAAAATCGTGATTTATAATTATGTGACAAGGCTGATCTATCTTGCAAATTTCAAATGGCATTTGCCAACAGGTTCTGATGGTGAGGCTCTGAAGGAACAGGTACTTTGTGCATTGCTGGTGGTAATGCAAATGATACCACCCAGAAAGAAAGGCTTTTGATAATCTCTCAAAAATTACATAGACTCAGAACCTGAGGCCCAATTCTCTAAAAGTAGTTCCTGAAACAAGGATTAAAATGGTATCCAAAGGTTCAGTTCAGGCCGTTTTCAGTTTCCACCTGATTTCATAGGGTGCCTGGGGCTTGCGGGATGCTTTCTCACTTGGAGAGCAGTCCATCATTGGCTCATGGCCAATCTGGAAAGGATGCAGATTCCTAGGTACCTATGGCAGTCTGACCAGATCAGGAGAGACTGCACCAGAACCCCAGAGCAGCCCTCCCGCGACAGTCGCAGGACTCACAGAGGCTGAGGAAGGAGTGTTCAGACCCAGGAAGAAGGCAGGTCCCGAGGGAGCATACATGGGCCTGCTTAGGCAAGTATTCCAAAGGTGTCCTGGAACAAATGCCAAATGATGATTCCCCATGTTCATGGGACCAAAGAAATAGAACCAACTAAGGCATCAATAAACAGACTTCTTGATACATGCATATGTTAGTGACCATTAGAACTACAAAACGGATGAGGATATCTGGATCTATGATACCGCATTTTATCCAAGCTAAGTGAAAATAGCAAGCATGCCAATTTTTAACCCAAGAGAGTGGCAGAAAGATGACTATGTAGAATATTTTCTCATATCGGAAAAGTAAATAATAGAAAAGTATCTCCCAAATGAATAGTGATGTTTGCTTTAGGGGCAGCAAAGAAAGGAAGAGACAGGAGAAATTTAGAACTCTGTGAGTGCACTTTGCTATAGAAACGTGTAAACGCTCCACATGGTAAAAACACGAACTTAAACGCAAAACATCCCTAAAATTGAAGAACAACTGAAATAAGTGAGTCCACCTTTGTCTCAATTGGAGGAAAAATCACAAAGAGAACAATTCATTGCTTCAAGAGCCTTTGAAAGACAATACTTTGAGTGGATGTCCTTAGCATATTATTTACTTATTCATTTATTTTTTGGTACCAGGACCAACCCCAGGGCTTCACACATGCTAGGCAAGAACTCTACCACTAAGGGACACCCCTGGCTCCAGTACATCATATTTAAAATACTTTAAAAATCTTAAATTGTATTAATATTCTTAATTTTAACAGTAGCATTCATATTTTAGTTTCAAACTTATAGGTATATTTAAGAAAAAAAGGAAATATGAAATTATTTTAATATCACTGGAAACCATGCATTGTGAGATTAGAAAAGATAAAGTTATAAAATCAGAGAGGCTCAGTAAATCTCCTTGCCTTTAAATTTATAATACCAGTATCAATTTAAATTTATTATATATAAAAAAGACTTTCAACAGATTAATACCTTTTTTTTGATGTTGTAGAAGAAGGCTTTTAACATCATTAGTCATTTGAGAAAGGTAAATTAAAGGCACAATGAAAAACCACTTTTATCAGAGTGGCAGTGAATAAAAAGACAGACAATAACAAGGATTGGAATGGATGAGGAGAAATTGGAAATCTAACCCACTCCAGGTAGAAGTGTAAAATGGACAGTCACTTTGGAAATATATACTGAAAAACAAGCCATGAAAACCATAGCAGTGAGTAGACCCAGCACACAGGTTTTGGTCTCTAAATATCATTTGCCAATGAAACCAATCAGGATTCAGGGTTCTTTGAAGAAATGATCCATTCTGGAGCTGAACCAGGGAAACTCCAAACAAGGAGTAGATATTTGTTATAATAGAAAGGAAGCCCTCAATGGTTACTGAACAAGCAGATGTCAAAAGAACAAGGATAAGGAGTCAATTTGAAAGTGCTTCCATTGGCATCAACAGGGGCAAGGAATTAAGGCTGAAGTTGAGGAAACTCAACAAATACAGAAATGACTCTAGACTCTTCCATGTAATGCTTAGAAAAATCCTAGTTTATCTTCTTGAAGAAATTGACAAGACATTCCTAAATTTCTTAAAGGAAATGAGGTTTAAAACAGCCAAAACAATCTTGAAAAAGAAGACCATAGTAAAAAATAGTAAAAACTATTTACCACTTGTCAACTTAGCCTAAATGATATTTATGATATAATTGTATACTTTTTTTGATGGATTGTATACTTTTTGATTTCAAAAGTTATTACAAAATTATGGTAATAAAGACACTGTGGTATGGGAAAAAATGATAAGAATTATGTGTCAATGGAATTAGAATTGTAGGTCAAGAAATAAACATAAACATTTGTAACCAGTTAACTTTTGACCAAGAGGCCAAGACAACTCAGAGGAGAAAGAATGTCTTTTCATTAAATGATAGTGGGACAACTGGATGACCATAGAGAAATCATTCATCTGATAGGGGTTGTGTGTTCAGAATTCACAATTAACTATTCTTTTTTTAAACACTTTTTAAAATTTTTTAGTTGTAGATGGACACAGTACCTTTATTTTGTTTGTTTATTTTTATGTGGTGCGAAGGATCAAACCCAGTGCCTCGCACTTACTAGGAGAGCACTGTACTGCTAGGCCATAACCCCAACCCCTATAATTAACTCTAAAATGGTATTCAAAAAGCAACCAATCCAATTATTAGACAAAATATTTTTTCCACAGGAGATATATAAATCAGTAATAAGCACATACAAAAAAATTTTTCAACATCATTAGTCATTTCGGAAAGGTATATTAAAATCCAAGGCCAAATATGACCCAGTTGAGAGGCTATGGTAGAAAAGGCAGACAGCAATAAGCTTGGGCATGGATACAGAGAAACTGGAAATCGAATTCATTGCTGGTGGCAGAGTCAAGTGGGCAGCCACTTTGGAAAACAGTTTGGCAGTTCTTCAAAGTGTTGAACACAGTTACCATATGACTGAAGAATTCCACACTAGTAATATACTCATAATGAATGAAAATACATGTCCACCCAATAACCCGTACATGGAGGTTCATGTTAGCCTTATTGATAAGAGACGAAAAGCAGAAAAATTCAAATGATTACCAACAATCCCATTTATAGGCAATGTTCAGAGTAGGTAAATCTGTACAGTCTGAAAGCAGATTAGCATTGCTGAGGCTGAAGTTGGGTTTTGGAGAATTATTGATCCCTAATAGGCAAAAATTTCTTTCTGGGATTATGAAAATATTCTAGAGTGGGATTAGGGCAATGGTTGTACAACTCTGCAAACACCCTGTGATCCATAGAACTGTGTTCTTTAAGAAAAGATGCTTAAAATGCACATGAAATAATTGCTATTGAGAATTGCTAAGGTACCAGCTTACCATTGCAAAAATTTATAAGACAAAATAGTAAAAATTATTTACCACCTGTCAACTTAGCCTAAGTGATATTTATGAAGTAATTTCTGTGAGACGTAGCTTGCAAATTCTTTATACAAAGCCTAAAGTATTAAAAAGTTGCAGGCTATCATTTAATAGTGTTTCTCACAGTGCATACTATTAAAAATCAAAGGTCAGTAAAGTTTGTTTTATGTATGACATGCATTTCTAATGTTATAAATAATGTTTACATTTTTCTCCATAAATTTATATTTTCCCCACTCTGAATGTTCCTGTTTGGTTTCTTTGCTTAATAATTCATGGATTCAATCACTCCTAGGAAATATTAAGACTACTGGAAAAATTTTTCAATGCTAACTAGAAACCAATTTGTTGCAAATAAACAACTCATGGAACGATTCCTTCCCCTTAAAAATAACGTTTATTTTACACCTGAAATATTCAGTACAATACTTCTTAATGGTCATGAAGATCAATTAACACCAGTAAAATATCTTCATGTCATTTCCAAATACATACATACCTTAGGCGGAATAAAAAGTAAATTTCAGTTTATGCTAGAAGTGAAGAAAACATAAAATGATGGTCTTAGTGATGGATATGGTATAAAAATGAGCAGAAATTAGAACTCTGTGGACCTTCTCTTAAACTTTTGCTCAGAGACATATAGCTTTAGTAAAATAATATCTTTTTTGCAAGAAAGCACACATGCACGTGTATGGGAACACACACACACACACACACACACACACACACACACACACATGTTTAGATGGATTTCAGGCCACTATTTGACTTCCAGAGCCAGTTCTAAAATTTTCATCTTGAGGCTGCAAAATCCCTGTTTCCATTTTGTTTTCACAGGAAAACAGTGCAAGGGCTTTCCTGGCAAGAAGTGGAATTGGTCAGGGCATCTGCTGTCCCCAGGAGCTGTCTTGCTGAGACTCGTCAGTCCTCTGTGCCTTGTGCACTGATGCTGCAGACTCCCCCCGACCAGATCCTCGTCACTGCCAGGCTCTCCCCGTCATGGGGAGTTACACTGGCAACTGATCCTCATGCTCACCCTGTTGTGAAGGCATTCCAATTTTTAATCGCTACATGACTTGTCAGATTGAATATGAACCACATGTCTAGAATACACCCTCTCTAACAATGAAAATGCCAAAAAAAAAAAAAAATGGGGAATTTAGGGACATGTCCCCTATCATACACATTCTGAAACTAAGTTTGAGAAAGATCTTTAACTGCAAATGATGTGTACATTTTGAGAAATTACATTGTTATTTACTTAATTTTCACAATAAAGGCCTATATTGTTCAAAGCAAGTGCATGCACTTTCTGAATTTTTCTAAAGTCCCGGTGGACTTGCAGAGTACATTTCCACCATGGAAAAAATCCATCTCCCATGATTAGAGAAGAAAGCAGCCAAACTTTAGTTCCAGATTTGAATACCACACCTGTCACTTCCTTACCTACTGAGAGACCTTCTCATCTTGCCTAAATTTAGTTAAAAATGCTAAAGCATATTTTAAGAATTCTTCTTAAACTCTAAATGATGAACTTTATTTTACCAAGAATGCTACTCAAATCACAGTCTCAGTTATGTTTCCTCAAATTTCCAGATTTGGAATTGCCACACAATTGAGAACTAAGATAAAAACTGAACATAAACTTTTTTATTATTTAAAAGTTGATTTTTTACTTGCATTTACATAGATATTGACCCTACTTTTTGAATGTGTTTTGAAGAGATGTATGTACCACGTGCTGCTATTTAGTGGATTCCAAGAAAGTTTGTGGTGCAAGATAGCCATATTGACCAAGAGACACACCAGACATTGTGAAACTGATCTAATACATGTGCACAATAGTGGCAGATAACTGATGTTAATTATGTAGCAAGTCTCAGCATTTTATTGAAATCTGATAAAAGCTAAAACAGTCTTGGAGCCCCTAAGTTAAATGAATACCTTGGTAACAAGACACATCTATATCTTGAATAATTCACAAAAATATTCCACTTCTATCTTGTTTTCTCAGAATAATTTTTGAAGTATTAATTCAAGTGTTATCTTAGGTTTTTATGTCACAATGCCTACAGACAGCAGAAAGCTGTCTTAAAATAGCACCTGGTTTTTACATGTATCATGCAAAGCGTAGGCTAAACAATCAAACCTTGGAGAAGGCCCTTCATGAGTAACAGTCCCCAACACAAGGCCTTCTGTCTTGTCACTGAATGTCCCAGTCCCCTGGATTGGAAGGTGTTTTCATGATTCTTAGTATCCAGACTTCCATGAATCTCTTTTGGAATTACCAAGTGGGTCTCATCTGCATACAGAAGCTCAGCACTTCTTTATCTTTTAATTTGAAAGCCAAGAAAACTCTATCTACCATTTTCCCTTCTACTTATTGTAAGGCAGTCCTGGACCAAAGCATATTTTGAAACAGAAATCAAAGCGTGCATTTTTAAATACCAAAACTCACTTAGAACTTCAGAGTTGACTAAGTCAAGGCTTTTACAAAACATCTACATCAAAATCAAGAATCAATAAATGGGATGGATTCAAACTAAAAAGCTTCTTCACAGCAAAGGAAACAATCAAGAACATGAAGAGAGAGCCTACGGATGGGAGAAAATCTTTATCAGCTGCAAGTCAGATAGAGCATTAATCTCCAGGATATAGAAAGAACTCAAAAAATTTCACACACACACACACACACACACACACACACACCACACAAAACCCACAAAACCCACACCAAATAACTCAGTCAATAAGTGGGCAAAGAAACTGAATAGGCACTTCACAGAAGAAGAAATTCAATTGGTCAACAAATATATGAAAAAAAAAAAGGTTCAACATTTCTAGCAATTAGAGAAATGCAAATCAAAATGACTCTAAGATTTTAATCTCACTTCAATGAAAATGGCAATTATCAAGAATACAAATCACAATAAATTTTGGTGAGGATGTGGGGAAAAAGGTACACTTGTTTATTGTTGGTGGGACTGTAAATTGGTACAACTGTTATGGGCTGATTTGAAAATTAAGTTGGGTGGATCCCATTCTGCTCAGACATCTCCCCTGTGCAGAATTGGACCCCTCTTTCCACATGAGCCTACTCACATAGAAGATGACATCTCCACCCTCACCCATCCCACCCTGACCACAATGTCTTCAAACTATGGAGCAGATGTTAGCTTACTTCCTGAGTATGTACAGAAGGTAACAATTCTGAGAACTTGGTGACACTTTATGAAATGTGTCTTATGATTGTGCTTGTCTCTCCTGCCCCCTCCTGTGTGGTATTTTGATTTTTAAAGCTTGCTTTCCACCTGCACTCTTTGTCTTGGCCTGTAGAACTGTCTGCTGTTTGCTCTCTTGGCCCTGGCCAGGATGAATCCTTTGTCTTTATTTTTAAAAAGACTCAGAATTTTATTTGGGATTTTGGAATAGTGCTTTAAAACAACCACCCTGGAAAGCAGTAAGGAGATTCCTCAGAAAACTTGGAATGGAACCACCATATGATTCCATTCTCCTACTCCTCAGCATATACCCCAAAGACTTAAAATCAGCATACTATAGTGACACAGCCACATCAATGTTTATCACTGCTCAATTCACCAGAGCTAAGCTATGGAACCAACCTAGGTGGCTTTCAACAGACGAATGCATAATGAAAGTATGGTACATATACATAATAGAATATTACTTGGCCTTAAAGAAGAATGAAGTTATGGCATTTGTCGGTAAATGGATGGAACTGGAGAATATTATGCTAAATGAAAAAAGTGAATCTCCCCCAAAATGAAAAATGAATGTTCTCTCTGATATGTGGATATTGATTCACAATAGGGGTATGGAGGGTGTGAGGAGTGGGGAAAAGAAGGGAAATACACTGGATTAAATAGGAAGGAGTCGGGAAAAGGAAGGGAGATGGGAATGGGAAAGACAGTAGAATGAATTGGACATGACCTTTGTATGTTCATATATGAATACATGACCAGTGTAACTCAATGTCATGTACAACCACAGAAGTGAGAAGTTATACTTCATGTATATATGATATGTCAAAATACATTCCACTGTCATGTACAACTAAAGAGAAGAACAGCAAAAAAGACCTCTACCTCATTTACAGTGTAGCACCGTGGTGACTTCCTGAAGACCTGGGTTATTTGGGGGTATCTGCCGCAGTCTGGCTGGGCACAAAATCACGAGCCACTCAAGCAGGAACAAACTTTATTTTTGAAACTGCCGCCAATGCCCCATACGCTCCTGGGAAGATTGCCGACTGACCCCAACAGGAAGTCCCTCCTCTGGAATTCCCTCCTACCGCACTTCCCCAAGCAATGGGAACTCTCCAGGAGTCCCTTAGCAGGCCGAGGTGGACAGCAGGAGTCCAATATCCATATAAATGCAGATCTTAACATAATCATATCATCTCAATGGCTTGCTGGCATCACCTTTCAACCAAAAATGCCATGCATCATATTATTTGGCTGTGGCTCTTAGCAGGTATCACCATATATTAGTCTTTGTGTCCACGGGACTAATACAGGTTTTGGTCATGAAGCAGAAACAAACTACATGGTTAGTGAATTATGCTTCTTAAAAAGATCAGAACTAATTCCTACTAAGTCAATAGAGAATACTCGTCTATTGAATTTTTTTGTTATTCATAACTTTCTCATATTCCTAGAACTTTTTCTTTATTATGTTCTAATTCTATTGTTTTTACTCCATTTTTTAAAATTTTCTGATGTAAACATAGAAACTTAAGACTATATAAAATTCTGACTCTTGGATTTTCTAACCATTTCAAACCTTACAGATTTGTGGTCTAGTCAGCTTCTCAAGGGAGAGTGAACTTGAAGCCTTGCATTATTTCCATTTTTACTACTCTATTATTGATCCCATTAAAACTGATTTTTTTATTTTTAATCTAAGTCAAAGTATGCACCAATAAATGTAGAGTTTGATGGAATTTTACATATTTTTCATTTCTAATTATGACAGAGCATTAATATTTTAGCCACATTTGATTTAATGGGTTATTTCTCTCCATTTTAGTAATAAAGCAAATTAGTTAATTGTTTTATCATACTATTAATCTACTCCAGTAATTACACTCCACTGTTTTCACATTTACAACAAAAATTTGAATACTAGAGTTAGGGATTATAAATCAAAGTAATTAAATCGCATCCATTGTTTGTTCTTTCCTATAATTTGTCTTTCGGGATCTTCTATCTAAACCCCTAAAACTTTCTCCACATCAGCTGCAATATTGCTTTGGTTTCTCCCTGCTCATGGGTTAACTGAAGTACCATAGTTATAGAATAGTAACCTCAAAGTTCACTAATCATAGATCACCGTAGCAGAAATAAAATAAAAGATTAAAATACTGCAATAATTACCAAATGTGATACAGAGACACTAAATGAGCACATTCTAATGGAAAAATGGTGCTGATAGAACTATCAGCTTATAAGTGCACTATCTGTGACGCATTATAAATCAAGGGCTGAAAGAAACTGAACCTGTACTTGGGAGGCCAAGTTTCCCCTGGGGGAGTCCTGACTTCGTGCTCTGCAACTTATTTAAGTTGGTCCTACACTTATTTCCCCAAATTCTCCACCAACCTTATTTTGCTTTGCATCATCTGCAGTCTACTAATTCATCATTGAAATGGTGAACATTCCTATAACAATATTAAAGTGATTTGTATATGGTTTTAAAACCTTTTGAATTTAAATTCAATTATAATTGAGAGACATGAAATATACAATGTACAGATATCAAGAAAATAAAATCACATTTCTTTTTTTTTCAATAATGGCAGTTGATAAATTTTCAACACAACTTTACTTTTATTTCTAGGTAATCTGAGAGTGCCTTAGCCACCTCTTTGGGTATATTCTTTTACAGTGAAATATGTATAATGTTTTGATAAAGATGCCAGATTTAGCAAAAAAATACAGAACATTCGTTAAATTTGAACTTCAGATCAACTATGGATTTTTAAAACTTATTTGAGATGTATCCTTTTAAAACATCATTCATTGTTTACTAGAAATTTAAATTTCATTTGCTGTTCAAAATTTTATCTGCCAATCATATTTGTGGATCTAGATCAAGAATCTGTGTTAATGTTTTTCCATATTTTTATTGGTGAATTACAGTTGTGGGGTTCATTGTTACATATTTACACAAACACAATATAACAATATAATTTGGCCAATATTACTCTGCATATAACTTTATAATAGAAGTACTTTTAGAAATCAGAAAGATAGCTCAACAGGACTATCTTACATGGTGACATATATGGTACATACTAAAGGCTAGATAATATCTGTCAAAAGTAGAATGTGCACAGAGTTAAAGCACAATTTGAGGTGACTTGATCTCTATCCTATTGTCATAAAAGTATGTTCATTAGTTGAACACCTGTGATATTTCAGAAACTAGCTCTACTAATTCCTAATGTGACTAATCACTTTGAAATTAGATAGGAGCTCTGCCACTCAACCATGGAAGTGCTAAAATTATTTATGAATTGTTAGTGAAAAGAAGAGATACCTGGAGAAGAAACTTCAAGACTCTTGCATATGAAAGCTGCTAGAAGATGACTAGTATATAAAGACCGAAAGCAGGCATCAAGGAAAGGAGGGAGCATTCCACACTGAACATTCTCCATCAAAATAAAGGATGAATGATTCCAGGGTAAGGGAAAGGAAGGAAGTCTCTGTGCTACCCGAAAGGAGTACTGAGAAAATGTTGTGGCTAAGCCACAGGATTCAGGAGACAGCTTCAAGAGACTCTCACAGAACCAAACAAAAGTAATACTTATTAAATAAAATTAGATTGCATGAATGTCCATGGATAATAACAGGTAGATGAAGAGATAGATAACAGATGATAGATAGATAGATAGATAGATAGATAAGGAAAGACTATAGAAACTTGTTCCTTTTTTAAGTGCTGAGTAACAAATATAGAAAGAATAATGGAGTTCGAAATCACCATTTTGAAAAGTCATTGTAGAAATTGATGAAGGAAAGAAATGAATGGTAAATCTGAGATCAGGAGGGAGGTTAAAGGAGGTTCAGAATACTTATTTATCTCCCCACAAATTATCTATGAAAGTTAATCCTTATTATTCACAGATTCCATCTTTGTCATTTATCTACCCATTAAGCTATTTGTAACTCCCGAGTTCCTGTTCCTGGCTGTTGGATTCACTTGTGAATATCTGCAGGGCAGTGAGAACTTCCTGTTTCTTAATGCACAGGCTCTCAGCTGAGCTGGAACAAGTTCTCCTATGGGGAACGTGCGTTCTTTCATGGTGTGTTTAGAGCTAGGTTTTTGCATTTTGTGCTTTTGGTTGGTTCTTTTGATGTTTAAAAGGGGCCCCAAAGTGTACTAATGAAGTCCTCTGTGGAGTTCCTGAGCATGAGAAGGTCATGATGTACCTGAAAGACAAAGTACCTATGCAGGTGAGCTTCCTTCAGTCCTGAGTTATGATGCTGTTGCCTGTGAGCTAATGTTAATTAATGCACAATGTGAATATTATGAAGTCCTAAAACAAAAACACACATAAAAAAAACATCTCTTTTGACTAGTTGACCAACACATGATCAGAATCTCACAAAAACCTAACCTGATCTCTGCTGGGAGCAAGGCTTTGGATTGGTTAAATCACTATTTGTCGAACTTTGTAGAATAGAACCAACATGAATAATAACACTTAACTATAATTACAAAAGGAGACATAATACATATACAGTCGAGAAAATGGACAAAACTTCAACCAAGGGATCCAAATTAATATCATTTATATAGGACAAATGAACACCATTGTCCAGAAGATTTGATATCCTGCATGGAACATTCCTTATGCAGTATTCCAGCCCCAAATATTTAATAGTTGAATTTGATATTTAAAGAAATATCAAAGAACTCAAATTGAAGGATATTCTAAAAAATAACTGTCATAGTTTTAAAGACTATCTATGTCATGAAAATCAAAGAAAAACAGAGGGAGAAACTAATCCAAACTAAAAGAGACATACAACTAATTGCACTATGCAATTCTGTACCAGAAACACATATTATAAAAGATATTAGAAAGATGAAATGTATTAATGTCAATATTAAGCTTCATGAATTTAATAATTATAATGTCGATAATGTAAAATAATATCCGTGTTCTTAGGAAATACATATAGAAGTGTCACAGGGTAAAGAGGAATGAGCCATTCACAAAAGGCTCAGAAAAAATTAGTATATTCATGTTTACACTTGTGAATCTACTATCTATCCATGTCCACACACATATTTATTCATCTGTCCATCCATTCATCCATCTAAATGAGAAAGGGAGAATACACATGCAAAAAGAGCAAAACATTACAAATAGGTGAATTAAGGTAAAGAGAATTATGTGCACTACTTTTGTAACTTGTGTGTGTTTGAAATTATTTCAAAATACATTTTTTTTAAAGTAGGAAAGGGAAGTTCAAGAGGATGAACTTTCCCATGAAACCAGAAAAGAGGAAATGGTCAGCAGAGTTAAACACCGTCTTAGTAAATAGTTTGGGATTTAGATTAGATTGAGCAACAAGAAGTTGCTTTGATCCGAGTTTCAACAGCTTTGTATAGAAGGAAGCCCAAATATTATGAGTGGGAATGAAGCAGTATGTGGAACTGTGCATACCAAATTCCTGAGCTTTAGCTGTAAAGAAAAGAAAAGAAATACGGTAGAAGCAGAAATATAGCCTAGGGTGGGTAGACTTTTTTTCCATAAGTCTCCTTTCAAATTGGATGGAGTGGAGCATTTTAAAATGGTGATGAGGACCCATCATTGGCCAGTGAGAGGGAAGAAAGAGTCGAATGAAATCGAAATAATTTGGAGAAGGATGCTGTAACAGAAAATAAGTATAAAAGGGACAGAAAGAACAGGTAAGATAGAAGGAGGCATCTGGAGTCCAACTTATTTAACGGGAAAATGGATCCTTTGAAAATTTAAGTGGCATTATTGATACTTTCGGATTTTTTAAAGAAAAAAATTTTCAATTTGTAAAATCTTCTGGATTGTAATAAGGGAAGTAGTTGATTAACATAGGAGATGTGTTGTAGAACTAAGGATGTTCTAGGATGTTTCTCAATCTGGCAAAAGCATTGATTTATCTAATATTGAGAGATCTTATAAAATATAGGGATATTAACTACAGTCGTGTGTCTTAAATATTTTCTTTTCCTCCCTTGTGGGTCATCTTTCTCCTCATTTTCCCTCTCATCTTTGCAGGGATAACAGCCTGGTTTTCTCTAGATCCTGGC
This sequence comes from Urocitellus parryii, assembly GCF_045843805.1. Classification (NCBI taxonomy): domain Eukaryota; kingdom Metazoa; phylum Chordata; class Mammalia; order Rodentia; family Sciuridae; genus Urocitellus; species Urocitellus parryii. Next base: position 110,419,801 of record NC_135532.1, read on the forward strand.
CTTGTTTCTAACTGCCTTCAGGTGTTCCACATTTGTATATTTCACCTTAAATTCTATAATCCTTTCCCCCCAATTTCTTCTCTGCATCTTTAATTGTGCTAAGTGAGGAGTAAAAGAATATGACATATTTTTAAAATTGAATGATTGCCATGGTTTGTCAGGAAGGAGCAGTTGTACCACTCCCGTGTTCTACTCTTCTAGAAGACTGAGGCAGGATTCCTGAGTTTCAGGGAGAAGAAAAGCCTCACATTTAATTTATTTTTGGCTATAATATAATTGAGGGAGTAATGATTTGACATTTATGGGGCGGTCTAAAGAACCAGGTGAAGTTTCTTTTAAAGTCTCATTAAACGCCAAAGTAATGATTTAAATTCAAGCACATTGAGATGTTTCTGTTTTAATCTGAGCTGGGAGCGACAGGTGAAGCTACTTTGTTTGCTTTTGACACTAGGTTTGCTAGCAGTAGCTGCAGCATAACCCTGTGTTGTGATCGATTATGGGAAGTGAGTTCCAACCAGTGAGATGATGCCAACTACCGAACAGGGTAGAAAAGTCTTCAATGTTTTTGTTTGTGTGGGAACCAGAGGAAGCTGTAGAGGAAGACAGAAAAAAAAAAAAAAAGAGGGAGGGGTACAGGACAAGAGTTTCTCTAAGAAAATCTGAATTATTTTTTTCCCCTGACATTATGTACCAACATGTTAGTTGATGCTCAACTCTTTGCTTATTCTACTTCGCATCGTTGGGATTTCAACTTTGTGACATTTACTCCATAGTTTTTTTGTAAGTTACATTTTTTAATTTCCTTTGGGAAAAAAGCCCATGGTAACTTACTTGATAAAGCAACAAATACATAAGCTTTTAGAATCCCAGAATCTGTCAAATACAAAGGGAAAAGATTATTTTCGTTCAAGTAAGAATAATGTGTTTTTGAAAGAAGTACTTTTTTTTTTTGAGACTTCATTATAGGATCATATTTGAATGGGCAGTGCCACAAGAAGTTGTTAAAACTTTGTTTTTATTTCCAAAAAATTGAGAAAACATAAAGGAATAAGGTAGATCTTGCTCTTCCAGAGCTGGTAGCTCTTCTTACCATCCTTTCAAGATCTGTGATCTCTAGTGTTTACAAAAATCCCTTCATAAGACCTTACTGGGAGCAAAATACATAGTTTTACATAGTTTTAAATATCCAAACAGATCCACCAAAAAAAAAAGAAAAAGAAAAAGAAAGAAAGAAAGAAATTTTACAAAATAATGACCTTGTATAACACACTGACTTGGCCATAGAGACTAGAGAAATGTGTTATTGCCTGGGTCACTTTAAAAACCATGATTTGAAAAAATATGGTGTGAATTGTAATTCTTTCTAATTAAAAACCAGGCAAGCCCTTAGGTGGGAGTCACAGTGAGCTGCCCTGAATTTTTCCCAAGCCTAACAAAAGAGAGAAGGACTAGCCACTGCTTGTGCCTGCCAACGGTGTATTGTTAAAGGAATCAAAATAAAGAGGCAAGAGGGCAAGGGTCAGGAGCTCATATTTCCACTCTACATGACCCCGTCTCAGGCTTGGGGGGGGGGTTCTTGTCATCTGTTTCTGAAGGTCTCTCAACACAAGACTCTCGGCTACCCCTTTCAGGAGACTCCCATATTGCCTAGGCTGGTGATTAATGAAGAGGGCTCACAGGAGAGCTTCTTAAAATGCTCTGGACAAAAGGGTCTCCCCAGCACAAGGGCTTCAGAAGAATACCTGCAGACGTTACTGTCTTGAGAATACAGTGGGAAGCGCTGTTTCCCCCCAACTCCACCTTTGTGTGACGTATCGAGTTACTTGATTAATGATATGCCACTTTCTATTCCTATTACAAGCTGTCACTGGAATTTTTACTTAAACCATGCACTCTGCGAGTTGTACAGTAGTTGGTTGGTGCTCATAGTATTTTTTTTTCACTGTTTCAAAGTAGAATAAAGTGACTGCTGGATACAATCCTGAAATTTCACTCTGCTCACGAGAACTGAAAAGTGATATTCATATTCTAACAAATAAAACTTAAATACCTAAAGCAATCTTTATCCAAATCTGACAAATTGGAACATACATTATTAATATTTTCCTTATGACATTGTGGGTGCCTAAAACACACAAAAGCCATATCTCCTTGCTGGTTGTCATCGTTGGGTTCTCATTGGCTGCCTTGCCAGAGATTTTTCAAGAGATTATTAAACATATTAATGAAAATTCAAAAGTGCTTCAAAAAGATTTTTTTTCCCAAGTACTTATATCTCAGTGAAATTAAACATGCTGTGGCTGTTATTTTTTTCCAGTGGTTTAGGACAGTGAAATAAGACATAAGCTATAGTTCTAAGAGCTATCAGGGGTCCAATTTCTGGAAACCCTAATGCCTAATGCCCAACCTACAACCGTACTGATTAGGACAGTGGCTGGCCAATTCCACACTGTTTGCGCTAATGAGCCTACAGAAAACTAGGATATATCAGTTAAAGCTGCTGTTAAGCTGCTCCCCTCGCAGTATATCAGATACATGACTTTCTTGCTATCCTACCACTCAACAGAGCATCTCTCAAAATAGTTGGCTTCTAGTTAACATAAATTCATTGTAGAGGAAGAAAGGAAAGAACGAGAGGCCATATTTGCCCATGACTATGAGTGCAAAATGCTCCTAACGCCAAACCTGTCATTTTAAGTCATACATTCTGTCAAATACCATCCCTACATTCTGTCGACATGGAATTTTCTGGAACTAAAACTTAACAAATACATCCTTTCCTCTCATTTTCTGCGTCCCCCAGCTTTCTAAAGCAAAAGGAACTGCTGATTTTCTAACTACTGAGATGCAACCCGCCCCTATGTGACCATGCTGCAGACAGTTCTCACCAAACTGAAGAGAAAAGGAAAAAAAAAAAAAAAACACTTTTCTGATTGAATTTACCTAGGGAAATAGGAGCAAACAGTTTCCCTGTTCTATCAAAGTTCTGAACTGACTTCCAAAGTAATCGTTGCTAAAGAGTATTGATGTATGCATCTTTTGTGGAGTACAATAGGATTTACTAGGTAAACTGAAATGTAATTAAAGAATCACCTTAGTCTCAGAAAGATATAAAGCAAATTTTCAGGTTGCTGAAAAGCTGAAACAAAGAAAAGTTAAATCAGCACATACATACTATTAGATATTTAAAAAAAAATGGAAGAAAAATTCTAAATTGTCCACAAGACCTTTTTGATTCTTTCTTTCCTTTTTCCCTTCATTCCTACCCCATCCCATCTCCCTGCCCCTATATTGGGGATTGAACTCAAGGCTCAGCATATGTTAGATAAACATTGAGCCCCTTCCCAAGTCATTTTTTTTTTAAGTTTTAATTTTAAGACAGGGTCTCACTACATTGCCTGGGCTGGCCTCAAACTTGTGATCCTCCTGCCTCAGCTTCCTGAGGAGCAGTAATTACAATCAGGTATCACCATGCTGGTCTCTTTAATTATTTCTAAGGATCATTAGTAAACCTAAAAATTTCAAAGCATCTTCTCCTTTTCCTCTGAGATGGCTCTTTGACTGCATCCAATTAAGTGTTCCTCTGTCCTCTGTGTCACCCGACTCCCATTCTTTGCCTCCCTGTGCTCTGCCTGTGGTTTTTTTTCTATCTTCTTTTCCTACTGTAGGATAAGCAGTGGCAGCATTGTAAGATGGGTGGGAACACGGATGCTAGGTCTCCTGGGTCTTGCTCTGCAACTTGACTCTCTTTAATCAGCTGTGTGAGCTCAGAGGAATTACTGAACCTCTCTATGCTTCATTTCTTTGTATATGAGAAGAAGATCACAATAGCACCTGCACTACAAACATGACAAGTATGTTACCTTGTTTCCTCAGTAAAGAACTTAGCATGAGCATATTGTTTTATCACTGGAGCCCACTGTAGGCAGGGTTTGCTGTACAGTCTTGTCAAAGATGAGGGTGAATATTTCCTTTAAAAAATTTTCTCTGGGTTATGTTCTTCAGCCTGCAATATTAATAGTGAATACCGCACGAAGGAAGCAAATAGATTGTTATGGTTAAAGATATGTTCATGGAGCAGTGGTAGAGCGCTTTCCTGGCATGTGTGAGGCACTTGGTTCGATTCTCAGCACCACATATAAATAAATAAAGGTCCAACAACATCTATTTTTTTTTTTTTAAATAAAGGTATGGTCATATGCCCCATCCTAATGGAATGGCAGGTTTGATCCATTCTCCTTTTTATTTCAGTTTCTCCATGACTTCCACCTACAAAGAGCTCAGCAACCTGTTGGAATCTGGAACTAAGTGGAGGCATAAGTTTTGGGTTGATAGTTCCTTCCAGAGAATGGGGGGCATTGATAAAAGGGATTCACCTCAGCAATGCATGTCCCCATTCAATGTGGACTGCAGTATAAATACCTACAGTGTTTTGAGATGTTGGAACAGATTCTTTGTGGCATTTATTTAATTAAAAAGAGCCTTGCTTTAAAAAAAAATAAACTAGGTTGGGAAATGAAATCATCGGTTTCTTAAAGTGAAGGAACTACAGTTTTGCAGAGAGAGAGAATGTCAGCTGCTTTTCACCTCTAAAAATGATCTCAAATTATGTCAAGGCACTGGCTCTACATATATGTTTAAATTTCAAAATAAATATAATATCAGAAGCAGGCATTCTTGGTTGGATGCTTAGATTGGCTGTCAGTCACATCACCTTAATACATCAGAGAACCCTGACGTATTTGCCTGGTATGGTTATTGGTCACTGCCTTAACAAAATCAGGTAAGCACCTGTGGAGACTTTTAAAAGAAATTTGCTCACTTTATCTACAAATTGTCATCACTTTTGGTTTGAAAGCACTCTGACCTTACACAATGTAGATGCTAAGTTTGAAGTTAACAGGATGTTAAAAACTAGGAGAGTGGAGAACTAAATGCCAGTCACTAAATTTTTTGAAAAAAAGGTGCCATTTTCATGGCACGAGATAGGGCTGTCGGCAACTGGCAAGCAGGGTCAATAAATCAGTATGTTCCTAGAGACTGTTTTCCAATTTAAAATGCATGACCAGCAAAACTACTAATTTCATGAAATAATGACAATTAACATCAACAGATAAGGAAAAATCACGTTAATTATTTGACTATTAAACTTATTTGAGGTATTAACAAAATCCCCTTCATGAAGACCAGATTGACTATCTGCCTTGCAAACATTAGCCCCTGTTTACTTGTTAGCTTTTACAACATAAACATTGCCACATCATACTGTAAAGAGGTGCTTCCCACTCAGGAAACCCATGGTAATATCATGTAGCATTTCGGCATTCTAACGAAGAATTAGTACCTGGGGGAGGCAAAAGAGAACGTTAGTGAGAATAAATAGAATTTTTGTAAGCCTTCTTTTTCTTTCTTCTCTATGTCCCATGTGTTAACCTTCAAGTTATATTAGCATTTTTTTTTGTATGTGTATGTGTTTTGAATTATTAAAAGTGGTGTATTTTTCAGTAGCTAGCAGAGTTTTCAATATCTATGATGGTTTCATATTTTTCCATATGTTCATATTTTCCAAAAAGGCACATCACCATAACTCTAATATTGCTAAAGTTTAAATTCCGGATAACATATAATATCATTTTTCTTTGAGAATTTTCCAGTTATGTTTTCTATAAGCACATTGATTTTATAGTTTGCTGAATTATGTCAGGAATCTCCTAAGCCACTGTCAGACCTGTTGGGGAGATAATCAGAAAGAGATTAAGAAACTCTTATAGAGAAGTTTTCTGTCACTCACAAATGATGTGATGTTTTGCAGTTCTCTTTGTCTGGGATTCCATGTGTGAATCTAAACAATCATAGACTTGGACTAGATGGTTTTGCAAGTGCTCACTCTGGAGTCACCAGTTTCTCTCCTGATGGACAGGATGTCTCTTGTGGTTTGTCTGGAACTCGCTAATTGAAACTGGAGGAAGGAAGGGCTTGAAAGTGAACCACTTAATGTGAGATAAAGTTTTCTGCATAAGGGTATCTGCTAAGAAATAAGGACAGGGAACCATAGTCTCTGATGCAGTTTTCCACAATAATATGTCTGTTCTTTAAACTTCGAGCTGTGGGCTGAAGTACTTCAGTAAGACCTCAAGCAAATAGTCATAAAATAGATTGCATCAACAAGCTTCTGGAAACATTTTCAAGGTTTAGGTAAGATGAAATCACTGTCATGTCCTATACCTTCATTGAAATTTAAAAAAAAAACTTTATTTATTGCCTATTAATTAGGGTTACATTCTGAAAGTACTTTCTTAGGTTGCAAATGGCTTAGAAAACCGGTGATATTCCAAAATAATACATCATTTCTGCCTAAACGTCATCAATTTCCTTCGGTTAATAGTCCTATGGGTTATGCCACTACTTCCTCTCACACTAACAGTGAAGTCATTTTCCTGGTTTGATTTAACCCAGCCACCCCAATGTCATTGTCTGACTCTTAAGTCTTTCAGTCAGGCATGGAACTGAAGTTCTTGGTTAAGTCAAAACTATTATATACATAGCTGCCATAAATAACCATGCATTGAGGAGAGGGTGGGTCATAAACATAAAGAATATAATACAAAAGACAGTTTCAAACATATGTTGCTTCATTTCTGTTCAAATAGTCTGGATAGCCTGTTAAGATGCTCCAACTTCCTGTAATAGAGACTGAAATGAACATTTTTCTCAAAAATGTGTCCCTCTTGGTTATTTAATGTAGCAGAACAATAGCAAAATAAAATACCAGCAGAATATCTGATAATTTTTTATTGAGGAAACAGGGAAGTTAGGATGAAATGTAGTACTCTTCAAGTTAACAGGAAAACACACTTACAGCTTTCAGGCCCACCTAAAGACCCTTCACCATTTATCAAAAAATCTCTTCAATTTTCAAAAGCCCTCTAAAGACCTCCTGGGACTATAAACAAAGGCCATATTGTCTCCTTGGCTGAAGCTTGTTAAGTGGCTCATGAATAATACTAAATGCATCCTCTCCATAAATCTCCTTGATGTAGGACTACTGTTATCAGCCACAAACTTCACTGACATCCATCGTAAACTAGGAGATGGGCAATGTGCAGCCTGCATCCAAATCACCATTTCCAGCATCCCATCCACGTGAGTCCCTTGAACACTTGAAGTCAGAAAAAGAGAAAAGCTGGTACTTTTTTTTTCTTTAGTGCAGCAAGTAGAAAACACTTTTAATATTCTTTGGGTTGACCTTTCAGAGCAATAATTTAAGGTTATGAATCATTGGAACTTATTTTTGCAATCCCATTTCAATCAGAGTAACTGGAAAGATCTGGGTTTTTGTTAAAAACTATTCTGGCCTTTTTATGGCTTAATTTTCCTTCATTTTTAAAAAATTTTCTTTTTAAGAGGAAATAATAAATAAGGTCTTTAAATACCTACATAAAGAGGCAACAGCTTGGAGGTATTCCTTCTAATGAATCAACTGATTTCTGATGATTTATTTTTTTACTAAAGAAGAAGAAATGAATGGCAAATGGGACCTTGTGCATCCAAGTAGTGTCCCTGTGTAGAGGAAGAGGGCGTCTAAGGAGACATAATCAGTTCTGAGGACTTTGTGATCAGAGAATTTAGTGGTAAGTTTGGTGTCACTTGAAGGAAGCATTACCCATCTTTTTTTTTTCTTCAAAAAGAAGAAAAAAGTACAAAGTATATAAAAAAACATAAAGCATATTTATTATGGAAAGTTGTACAATAACATAGAAAGGATTTGTTTAATATCTCACAAAGGACTCTTAACTTTTAAGATAAACATAAGCAACCCAGGAGGCATTGGATAGATTGAAGAAATGAAAACCAGGTCAAATGTTTTCCATCTATTGTCCTATGATTCAGGTTTACCTAGGAAGTATTTTCAGATGTAAGGTAATAAATTAAGTATATCCTTGTTCTTTCAGGAACTATGGATAAAGTTAAATTTGATTTTCAGTTTGTTAATGTTTACATAGAGAATGCAATTAATACATTTTTAGAGTAAATGTAAATCAAGCTCTGGCAATTTCTTTAGACAGCCTCTGGTTGTATATGCATATAAACTTTATGTAGTTCTTCCAGAAGCCAGAAAATATAGCTTCTCTGTTGATGTCTTATAGGCTAACTATGATTTTCGGAATAAGAGATGTTATCAAAATTTAGCCTGTTCTTATTAAAGTAACAGAATGACAATTAAAGAATTTGGGATATTGATCAAGGCTATTAGATTAACACTAAGTTATTTTGCTGTTAGTATTTCTGAATTTGGGGTTGAGGTAGCATTATCTGTAAACACATTAGAAACATGGTAGCTTTATTATTATTCCTTATTCATTAAGAGAATTTGTGAATGCTTAAAACTAATGTAGGGATTATTTGAATACATGTTTGTATAAAGGAAAATTCTCAGCTCAACAGAAAATAATTCTCTTAATATTTATAAGAAAAATATTTTTTCTTTTATACTGACCATGGATAATTTAGTACTTAATTCAATGTACAAATCTTTTGTGCTTATAATAAAGCCTATATAAGAAAAACATGTTTTAGAAGATTCAACACTCTTCAAACATTTTATAGAATCATAGATTAAAGAAGTATACTTGTACTGTCCAGTCTCTACCCTCCCCCTTGCCCAGAAATTCTGTTCAGGGGAAGTTTTCCAAGCCTATGCTCATGGGCATTGGAGGTCATATTTTGCATCATTGGCCAAGTATGTCAAACTTGACGTGCAATGTCAGCTGCATTCCAGAAGAAAAGCATATTCTGTTGATACAGCTGTAGCAGAATATGCTTCCTTTGTACAGAAGCAATTGTTCCTTTATTGAACATAACCAAACTGTGAGAGTTTGCCTAATCTTCCCCTACAAGCTTGAGGCATATCCGTCACGTATCTAAATATTAGCAAAATTAAAAATGACTTATTTGCTTCCTGTATTTTATAAAGCATTTTGTGTGAATTCAAGCAAGTGCACGCATGAAGACGTGTAACTAGGTCTATTTGCATTATAACCTTTAGTTACTTATTTACCAGAAAGTTGTGATGATGTCATGAAGAATTCTGTAACAGGACAGTGTTCTTCTTCGACCCATAATAGTGAATAATTGACACTTACAAAGTTTTCCTGTTCTAGAGTACGAGTTGGCAATTTTGCTTTTTCTATAACGGTCCAGGCAGTAAATATTGTAGCTGTAAAGGCTATATAAAATCTCTGTTGTAGCCACAACTGTTGTTGTTGAAGCACAAAGACAGTTATACATAATACATAAACCAATGAACAGGATTCCATTTCAATAAAACTTTATTTATTGACACTGAAACATATTTCATATAATTGTCACATGTCCCAGCACATTCTTCTTCTTTCAATGTTTTTCCAACATAGGAAAATGCGAAAACTATTCTTAGCTTGTGCTTGGCTGGATTTGGCCAGTGGGTTATAATTTGTGAACATCTCCTCCTAGAGCAATATTTGAATATTTACTCAATAATTTGGTTCACTGTGTGTTAATTTTGGTGTAATATTTTGTTCCACTTAAAGAATAGATGTCTTGAACTGTGTACATACATAGACACTTTTTTTTTTTTTTTGAGGAGGTACCGGGGATTGAACTCAGGGGCACTCAACCACTGAGCCACATCCCAAGCAATTTTTTTTGTATTTCATTTAGAGACAGAGTCTCACTGAATTGCTTAGCACACTGCTTTTGCTGAGGCTGGCTTGGAGCTCACCATCCTCCTGCATTATGGTATAGTTTCATATATTCCCTTCCAACTCCTTTTGAAAAGACAGTACATTTACCTTGACTTGCCTTTACTCTTAATTAGACCAAGTAATTATTTAGCTATTGACTGATGTTTCTGCATTCACTATAGTAAGTAAACTGCATGTTATCACAAAGCCAACCAGATGAGCACTCAAATTTGCGTAGCACAGATGGCAGTCTCAGTGATGGCTGCCACAGTGAACTGAGTCCCCCTTATATTCCCTTCAGGTCACCAAATGAGCCCCATTCTACCACTGTGACATAAGCTGAGAAAGAAAGGAAGACCCTTTCACACATGACTTTTATCAACTTTCCTTGCATTCATGCAGGTGGGACCTTGGAAAATATTTAGTTCATTTAGCAAATAAAAATATATTACCTTAGTTTCATTCAAGTTTCACAGAATTTTATAACAGCTGCAGGGAGGTTAAATAATAAAATATGAATTATTATATATTGAATAGATTAATACATGTGCAATGAATTTCAAGTCTCTTTATTTATTTTTCTTTATGCAACTTTATTTTATTGAACAAAGTTGGGCTTGGAGGTTAAACATAGCCATCCCTTGCCAGTTTCGTGCTCTTAGGAAAGTCACTTAGTTCTGGGAAGCCTCAGTTTTTTTTTCAATGGAAAAATGGGTATAATTTTACCTCCTAATAGAATTTTGTAAATATTTAACTAGATAACAAAGTTCAGAAGTTTAGTATAATGATAACATGAAATAATAATCATGCAACAAATGCCAGCCTTTATTATAAATGTAGTTATTTTCTAGCATTGCATCTGAAAAATAATGCATATGTACAATAAAATATATATTTGGTCTTAATATTTGCCCATTTTTCTCTACACTAGCAATCTAAGGTTACAGAGAAAGCCATTTACAATAACTCTTTGGTTAATTATTTCCCTAAATGATATTATATTGATCTTCATTGATTGATTATACAGTATCTATTGCATTCATATTAAATTGAGTCAGGGCTTAGTTCATCTAAGCCACCCTTGCCTCCTCTCCTTGTCATTGTGATTTAGACATATAGTTATTTTTGTTTCTATTTGTTACTTTTGTAACTTTAGGAAATTGTATTGCATCTTTATTTCTTAATCAATGTACTAAGAATTATATCCATGCTATATACAAAATAAGGGACTCTTAACCCTGTTCTGTAACTATTACTTCCTCTTTTGATTTGTTTTGGTTTATGTATCTGCTAATTTGTTTTTTTAAAATTTTTTAAATTGACTTAAAAAATAAATGACAGAGAATGCATTACAATTCTTATTACACATATACAGCATGATTTTTCATATCTCTGGTTGTATATAGTATGTTCACACAAATTTGTTTCTTCATACATGTACTTTGGATAATGATGTCCATCACATTCCACCATCCTTGCTAACCCCCTGCTACCTCCCTTCCCCTTTCACCCCTCTGCCCTATTCCTCCCATGCTCCCCCTCCCTACCTGACTATGAATCAGCCTCCTTATATCAGAGAAAACATTCGGCATTTTTGTTGTTGTTGTTGTTTTGGGGGGAGATTGGCTAACTTCACTTATTTGAACCCTAACAAATACAAATTATCTGATTTTTATTCCTATCCTCACCTTATAATTTTAGGAACATGAACTTTATTTGTGGTTTAGAAAAGACAATGGACTTTGTGACCCTATTTCTCCAGAATAAAGAATGTAAAACTAAATTATATAAACACAGAGACACATAGAATGCAAATGCACATGGCTGTTTGTGCATCTCAGTGGTGAAGCACTTACCCAGCGTGCAGGTGGTCCTGGGTTCTATCTTCTCCACTGGGGCAGGGGCGGGGGCAGTGTGGAGGGTGGGCTGTGGGAGGGGGCAGTGGGGGTAGTCAAATCTGTCATATCTTAAAAGGAAAATTTGTAATTAAAGTCATTTTTACAAAGAGTTTGAATTTCTATCCATGCTGCAACATAACTTACAATGACTAATCATTCTGGACTCTATATCTAATTTTGATTTTAATATTTACTTGTGAGGACTTTGTACCATAGCTTCTCATTATTGAGTTTTTGATTTTTATTCATCTATTCATTGTCTATGGTGGCATCTCTGAGAAGTTTTCTTAGGTAGAACACAAATTTTTATTTATATCTTGAAATGTAATCTAGCATACTTGAGAATGTCTTTCAGTTTTAATTAAGAAAATGAAATTATTTTTAAATAAGAAAAGTGTAAAGATTTGCAATTATATGCACACACCTATGAAACTCGTGAGCCCTTTTACCTACAATAATGGTAGCTATTGCTTTACTATCTTGTGGCATTTGATATTGTAAGTCAACTTTTTTGAAAATATCAGAAACACAGAAAAAAATTAGGAGCATATAATTGATAAATTTTCACAAACTTCCTGTATTTACAATAGAAAAATGAAACTATAAAGTATAGACTCTTGAGTCGGGTTTCTTCAATGCAATGTGATGTGTTGAGATTGTTCCTGGATTTCATTTATTCCCATTACTATAAGATATGTTATTGTAGGAATGGGACATTTAGTAATTTGTTTAGCCACCCTTTGTTAATGAACACTAGGTGTTAAATAGTTACATATAATGCGCTCTAAATGACTCAGCTGCACATGTGTGAATATTTTTGCTGTGTACACATCAAGGGGCGTGGTTTCTGTGTCATAGGACATACATGTTCAACTTTAATAAATACCACCAAGGCATTTTATATTGATATTATGAGTTTAACGTCAATTTATATTCCCATCAGAAGTTTACAGGAATTCCAGTTCCTCCAGATCTCATACTTTTTATTGACTGTTTTTAAATTTTAATTATTTAGGTAACATGCCCCACTGAGCCTTGAGAGATTGTGTTCAGCAGGTTTTACATGTTTATATTTCCATTAGAACCATTTTTTCTTTTTTTCTATCCATGTTTTTTTTTGTAAACTTTTACGATAATTTTGTCTTTCTTTTTCCCCTCCCTCTCTCTCTCCCTTTCTTTCCTTCCTTCTTTTGCTTCTCCTTTCTCTTCCTCTTCCTTTCTCCACCCTCTTCCTCCTGTTCCTCCTCCTCCTTTCTTTAGACACTCTCTGGGTATACACTTACTCTTTAAAGTAAAATTCATGCTTAGAATCATCTTTCCCAACCTACAGTTTCTTATCAGAATCACTTGTGAATAATTTTTAAAAATATAGTTCTCTAAGTACCACTCCTTTATTGGGAGGTACTGGGGATTGAACCCAGGGACTCACACATGGTAGATAAGCTCTTGACCACTGAGCGAAACTCTCAGACCTTTCTGCATTTTGATTTTGAGACAGGTCTCCCAGAGTTGCCCAGGCTGGTCTCCATTCTCCTGCCTCAGCCTCTAAGTGGGTAGGATGATAGGTGTGCAATTCCACACCAAGTTTGTATTACTTCACTTTTAATCAAACAGAATTCTTAGGATTTGAGCCCAAGCATGAGTATTTTTAGCAACACACATTTGTAGACCATTAGCTTTAGACATACTCATACTTTTTAATCTGTAGGATGTATTTTTTTTAAAAAACTCAGTAAAGTTTTCTTCTATAATATTATTATTTTATCTGTTTCCATTTTTATTTTTACTCTGGGATACTAATAATTTGAGGATTGGTTCTCTATTTTTTCTCCTCCAAATCTATATCATTTTTCTTTGTGCTGTAATTTCTATATCATTTTTCTTTGTTTTACTGGAGTACACTGAATTTTACCAGTAGGATCATTCTCTTATTGTGAAAAGACAGTTAAAATTTTCCCTTAGCAGCCAATATCAAGTTATACCTGAGATTTGATTTATCACTTTAGCTGCTATATAAAATTTCTGTACATTTGAATTAGACTCAGTTGGTGAAAGCTGTAGTATCTGAACCTTTGCAACATGACGGGAAGGAGGCTCTGTGATGGTGTCTCAGCTTTTAACTTCAGCTAATGTTCATAAAAGTAATGGGGGCAACTTGAAGGCAGGACTTCCAGGGGGGATAAATTCCCAGGCCTTTGCAAAGCCCCTTTAGAAGAAATTAATTTTGTGAGAAGAAAGAGCTTGAGGTTAAAATAGATTTGTCCTTTTCTGCCATGGTTAGGAAATGATTTGTCTCCCAAAGATTCTGTGTGGGAGGTGCGCCTCCCCATGTGCCAATGAAAGAGGTAATAGAACATTTAAGAGGTCAGGCCCAGTGGGTCATCCTCGGGTCATTGCAGGTATGGCTCCAAAAGGGATGGTGGGATCCTGGTCTCTCTTTGGCTTCCTCTTTTGAGATGTGATTTGTCACCTTCATACCTGCTCTTTTTCCTGCCATGTGCTATGAGCTGATGCCATGCTTTTTGGATCTTCAGCCTCTAAAATGTGAGATGAATATACATCTTTTTCTTTGTAAGTAGCTTGCCGCTGGCCTTTTGTGATAGTCATGAAGAATGGACTAATACATTCACTGACACAAAAAGCATTGAAAAATGAAGGTAATTCACAGACTTTTCCTTTGCAGACTATACCAAATTGTTCCCTTTTGCTCCAACATATATACCATGGACCACTAAGGGACTTAAGCCAGAAAAATAAATGAATGAAGCCTGTAATTGTAAATTTTTTAAGGCTTTGGCAGCACAATACTCAAAGCATTCAGAACAGTGAACTGTTTTAGTTTGTGTAGAGACAATACTCTCAGCAATAGATCTTGGAAGCATTGATGTAGAGCATGGTGATGATCACCAACCTCTGGAGCAGTCTTTCATCTCCAGAGTCCTTGGCAGGAGGTGACTAATGAGCACTCAATGAGCAAGAACAGGTCAAGATTCCAGTTTAGACACGGGGAGATACACTTGGAGAAAGGTTCAGATACTACAGATGAATGAATGAAGATTTCAAAGGGAGATGGAGAACTTAATGGAGGGAATGCATAGAGTAATAGAGTTGGTTTTTCTAATAAGACTGGTAGATCCTCAAGAAGCACAAGTCCTACTTTTAAACTAGGACTTTATATTTAATCTCTGAATTTAGGATCCACATGATGCATGAGAAGGTGTCAGGTTTGCAATACTTTTGATTTGAAGTTCTTTTTTCTCTGATTTGAAAATTTATCTGCATTCCATTTGGGGGTTCTCTACTTCTGTGGACCAGTTCAGATGTGCACATATGAACTTGAGTGATATCTACAGTGGATTCAAGTTTAAAACCACACAGATTGTAAGCCATTTCCTTCACGCACTTCGACTGTTCAAGATCAGATTGTGAAGAGCGCTGAACAAAAGCTAAGTTGTTAATTCATGTGACATGATGATCTCAAGAAAATTACATAGACCCAGATTGGCTATCTATTTCATCATAAAACATAGTAAACAACCAGAAATAAATACTAGATTATTACAAGTGGAAACATATTAGCTATAGCTAATACATAAACCTATTAAATCATTGACATTGCTTTTTTTAAAAAAAATATTTTCACGAACCTGTTTGTATTTTTTTTTTACATGTAGTACTTTGTATTTAGGACAGACACTAAAGGCCAAAAAGAGACACAAACAGGTGAAATTTGTGAGTCCTTGTCTAAGAAAATAATCATCAATAATTGATATGGCAATTTTCCAGAAATAAATACAGGGCTCACTACAGACTACAAAAAACAAAACAAAACAAAACAAAAGCCCCCAGAAATTTCCACAGTTCAGACTTCAGAGCATAACTTTGCTTATGTCAGAGAAAGACAGAGGAATGCTCCAGGAAGCTTGGGGACTGGCTTTTGCTGGTTTTGATGAAAATTAGTGTGGTATGATGCATAGATGAAAGAGCAAATGGGTTTTCTTCACTCGATGAAAGCAGTGAATTCTGAAATTATGCACAGCAGGTACAGATGGAAGATACCGCACCGATTTCAAAAGATATCTCACATAGTTTTTATGCTGAAATATTTGTTTTATCCTTTCACCTGCCGGCCGTCTTGTGGGGAGAAGAGGAGCAGGAAGTGAGCATATCAGTCTAAGTAAGGAAGCCTTATTTTTCAGGGAATAGTTAATGATGAAAAGACAATCATAAATTGCACTACCTCCCCTTCACTCATTAAACCCATATTTATTGAGGGCCTACTATGTGCTGGGCACTATGCAGCAGCCGGTTTGCAGTGCTCCTTACATGAGTGCAATGGAATCCTGTGGTTAGGGTCACCTGTGGCAATCCTGGACAGCAAGCACGTCTTCCATAGCTCCTGCTCTTCTGCTTTGTGACAGCTCTTCCGTCCCCAGGCTTGTCCTTCACTGATTCCACCTTCCAGAATATTTCTGTGTCTTATCACTTCCAGTTCTGTTAGGTATCAATTTTGAAGGGCTCGCGTCTTCTGCATCATACCAGGCGTGTCTGGTGTCTGTGAGCTTGTCGCGGAACCAGGTTCTACTTGGAAACCAGGAAGCCACACTGTGTCGGCACTGTCTTCTTCACCTACAGAATCCCGTTTATGTGCCCTTCCTCGAAATTGTTGGGCACAGAGATAGAAATAGAAATTTCTTTGGTGTTTCCATGGCATATTCTCCAAAAGCCTTTTCTAGAATGAGTTGGAAATTTTATTTAACAATTGGCTCAACATTTAACTACTTAGAGTTTTTCTTGCATTTGGGATGTTAGAAATATTTAAGCTAGACAAAAAAAAAAAAATCCCTTCCCTCATGGGGCTTGCATTCAGACATCAGAGACAAGTAGATTCCCTGTTATGTAAGAACGTAATGATTTTCAAGAAAAATTAAAAGTAGAGGAGTAAAGGAGGATTGGGGAAGGTTGAAGGAAGGGTGTGCAGTTTTAAGTGCGACGACTGGGGTAGACCTCACTGAAGGTGTGGCTGCCTGGTGCATGCTCAGGGGACTGTGGAGAAGAGTATTTCAGCTGCGGTAGAGCTGGTGGGCTGGCCTGGGTGAAGAGGTATATGGCGTGTTGCAGGAATAGGGAAGAGGCCAGGACAGCTGCACTGGATGAATGAAGGGCAGGTACTGTGTGGACCCTATGAAACCCTGCAAAGCTTTGGCTTTGACTTTGACTATGATGGAAAGTCATTGTGCAGCCCTTTGAGCAGAGGAAGGACATGAGTGATCTGAATTGCAACTTAGAGGACCCCTGTGTTCATCTGGGAGGAGTGTCCAAGAGGCAGGAGTGAAAGTGGGGAGTTTTCTGGGGAGACAAACTCAGTACCTGGAGAGTAAGTAGGTTTCATTACCTGTGCTTCCACCTTAGCAGCTTCCATCTCAACTCGTCACCACGGGCAGAACATTTAATAATTGTGTTGGTATAAAATGGATGAAATTGTGTTTGAGGGCAGTGGGAGGACCTCGATCTCAAAGGAAGGATGAACAACAAGAACCAGTCTGTGTTGCCACCCGTTCCCTGAACTGGGCACCCTGGGTGTTCCCACTTCAGAAGCACTGGGGAGTTTGCAGCAATAACAGCAGCAGCAACAATAGTCCCTGGGCCCCAGGCCATGGTAATTAAATCAGCCTGTGGTTGAGGCTTAGGCGTTAGAACATTTAGAATGTTTTGGGTCCCCCAGTGAATGCTACAGCCAGAGGTGGGGGTCAGTGGACCGCACATGAGAAATGCTAGAAATCCATCGTCCACGTATGAGTTTCAAGATCTCCCCAGCCATTTCCATAAATAGGAAGGAAAAGGGAACCCTGTGTCCAGGGCTGGTGCCTTTTAGGTAAATGGAAAATTGGACACACTTGCTTTTCATCAGCATCTGGTCACAGGGGAGACTAAGAAATAGTTGAGCTGCAGATAGATAGATGATGCAACACTCCGCCTGTGGAAGGACAAAGCAAACCTGATTGTCACCATATTATCTCAGTATTTGAAAATGGAAGGTAAGTTTGGGGATGACTTGGCAGAAGTCAGTCACTCAGTTCTTTCTTCCTTCTTTTTTTTTCTTAGTACGCATAATCAAGCCAGTTAAATATAAAGACTGAAGTCAGAAAAATCAGAGACATTGAAGCATTTGAGTTATGGAAGACTCTCCTTTCTCATCCACTCTGTGTCACAGTAACATTTGAAGAAAATTGAGTTGACTATGATCCTAATAATAGCAATACAAGAATTGCCTTAGAAGCCGGTTTTGTGGGGCACGCCTGTTATCCCAGTGACTCAGGAGGCTGAGGCAGGAGGACCACAAATTCAAGGCCAGCCTTAACAACTTATTGAGGCCCTGAGCAACTTAGTGAGACTCTGTCTCAAAACACACAAACAAAATAAACAAATAAACAACAACAACAACAACAACAACAAAAACCCATTTGGGGATGTTGCTCAGTGGTTGGGTGTTTGGATTCAATCCCTGATTTAAAAAAATAAATTAAATTAAAATTTAAATAAAATTGCCTCAATGGTTTGTTTCCATGGTTACTGTGCTGACAGGATTACAAAAATCCTGAGATAGAGGGGAATGTGGGAGGGAAGGGTGACCAACTGTTGGTCCTGCTATAATGATGACCTTGGTTTACTAAAACTGCTACTCTCTCCTAAGACATATTCACGATTGAGTATTTCCCCAAATCAGCAAATTGGAAATAGAGTATCACGGTCTGAATTTGAATACACTTTCTGAGTTATCTATTACAATTAATAGCTCTTATGCAAGAAGCCTGGGGACTTCATGCATGATCACTGGGTGACCTGGCAGTCATTGATAGCAAAAAAAAAAAAAAAAAAAAAATTGGATTCTGTTTCCAAAAATTGCCATACTGGATGGATGGTGGTTCTCCTTATGTTCATTTTGTTCCCATGAAGCACAAAGCAATCCTCTGCAGGAGTGAGTGAAGGAGGAGAGAGAAGAAGGGGAAAGAAGAGATAAATTTCCATTTTGGAACTTGAGATGCAGGGATCCTAAAAGACTGCTCGTATCAGCTCTGAGTTATTATACAATTAAGAGCAAACAAATCCCACAATTCAAAATTCAAAGCTGATTCTTTTGAACTTATGATTGTCAGAATTGTTCTCTTAATCAGAGAAATTAATTAACTTTCTCAAGGTCACATAGATTCATATCCAAGACTGGCAACTTCATCAGACTTTGTCTTTTAATCTTGCCTGATTGCTTTTATTTTGTTATGTAACTTCCCTAGATCCCCAAGTTCTCTTTCCAATTAGATATTAAGTTGCATGGCTATAACGATGCTGAGCATTATTGCTGCCAAGTCTTTCTATATGATCCCATCAAAGAATGTTTATTAAGTAAATACATGCTAATGAAATACATAAAGAAGCCCCACTCATCTACATACCAATCCGAATGTGCTCTTTAAGCTTTTAACTCTTCTTACAGACTCCTATATGAGTTGTGGGAACCTTTAGGAACTATTTCCCGCAGGGTGGTCCCGTTATCTCTATTGGGCTCACGGCCACAGCAAATATTTTCCCATTGATTCAGAAACCTTTAAAAGTAACTTCTCTTATCTTCAGCTGGGTGAAAAATTGGCTTGATTAGAACTAAATGGGTGTAATTCTCTTAATGTAAGTGTGTAACATCTACTGTCATTTATTTTTCTTATTAAATTGTAACAGGTGAGCCAGGTGGGCAGCTTAGTGATAGTATTACTGCAAAGAGGCAGTCCAATTCACCATCAAAATGCCAAGCTACACAGAGAGAAGAAAGCCCCAATTAAACTTTCGGATCTCCAGTGGATATAATGGCAGTCTAGGACTCTGGTCACCTCCAGTTGTAGCGAAACATAGCTGTGGTCTTTTGCAATATTTTCTAGAATTTAAGATCTAGACTTTTGGGGGGAGCATTTATTGTCTCAAATGGATTAAAAGGATAGAGTAGGTGATGGGCTTGGAGAGAATTTATGTCTTTTTTAAATATCTGATACTTTTTAGGACATTGAACAGCGCTTGGATCACATAAACCCATTGTCGCTCTCTCCATGGAGGGGTATCTTATGGTGAGGATGGAGAGGGACAACAGGTTATTTGCAGTTTAGCTTGAGATCTAAAATTTAAATGAATCCAGGCCACACCATCTTTTAAAATCAGTGTCCCTTTTTGATGCCTGCCTTACCCAAACCCATGATCACTGTCTATCCATCTAGGGGCAGATCAAATCTCACATTATTCCTGCTGCTGCCATTCCTAATTTTTTCACCAGAATGGGATCTCTGTGTCTTTTAGTTCCTGCAGGAGTCATGCCCTGTGAGGAACACACAGCATTCAACACCTTTTGTTCTTGGCTTCAGGCTTCATCTTTTAGGCTCACGTCCCACCTTGACAGAAGGCCTGAACTCCTTAAAACTCGTTTCTTCATTTTGGGTCAGGAGAATGTATGTCATAAAATCACAGAAATACCAGTGCTTTTAAAACTACAATGATATTGTTCTAATCAAAAAAAAAAAAAAAAAGCAAACAAATTTGTGTCAAAGAAATTCTTCAGAAGCCCCAGCAACTTAGCAAGGCCCTAAGCATTTTTTGAGAACCTGTCTCAAAATAAAATATAAGAAAGGGCTGGGGCTGGGGCTCAGTGTTTGAGTGCTTCTGGGTTCAATTTCTGGTACCAAACCAACAGACACCCCCAAACAAACAAACAAACAAAATTCCTCAGAGAAAACTGAAAGGGGAAAATTATGGGAAATAAAAAATGATCTGATCTTATATTTTGTGTCCTGACTGAGAAAGATAATTAGGGAAAGAAGAACAAAGATGGGGAGATAGGAGGGAGGGAGAAGGGGGGAGGGGCAAGGAAGGAGGAAAAGGAGAAGGCTATGGGGGGTGGATTTAGGGCATAAGAAGTTAGCTCTGATAATTAGGAGTTTTGTAAAATTTTGTCATTTTTAGTATTAAAGAGGTTGGTGCATTGTATGAAGGTAGTCTATACATTTTTTTTAAAAAAAAAGAGAAACAAATACAGTATTCCTGCAACTTCTAGAGCCTCCTGGCTGCCTCTTATCTCACCAAGGTGAGAGTCACCTTGAAGCCACAAGCCTCACTGAGTAACACATAGTGCTATTCATAATTTTAAAGTACTCCATAGCATCATCTCATTTCTTTAAAAGTTATTTTTTGAAATTAGAGCCAGACTATCTGGAAGACAGAAAGCTAATGCTTGAAATGACACTTGAAAAGTCCCAAAGCTTCTGGATCAAAGGAGAGCCTTCCATCCACTCTACTACCTCTCCTGTCTTAGGTGGACAGAGAATGAGCAGCAGAAGGCATCCTCTCAGGAAATTGCTAGTCGTATTTAGAAGTTTTTGACTTTGCAGTAAATAGTCAACAACTTGACACATAAAAATAATTTGCTATATCAAAACCATAGTTTGATTTCAGAGACCAGACATTTTATATTAGAAAATATTACGTAAAAAAATTAGTACATTTGAGAAGTGTGAGTTCTGTCCCTTAGAATCATTTTAGCTCTGAAGGGGTGTCATGCAGAATGCATGACGAAAGTTATTTGCCATCTAATGCCAATAGTTTTTCCATTGCAAGTCTAAATATATCCTGTGTTAGTATGAAACTCCACCCAGTGCTTAGTGACATAAAGTACAGTGAATATGTAATTAAGCCTTACATATTTCTGGACTGGTGATCTGTAAGCTTCTTAATTTGTGCACCCTTTTCCTTATAAGTTTGAAAGTATGTAATCCCAAAGTAACTACTCTTCAAAATGAAACACATACACTTTTACATTTCATAAATCACATACTTAGAACACATAAACAAAACTAAAAATGAAATAGAATCTCCATTTACATTTTTATTTCAGAAGTGGCTTTCACAGATGCTGAATCGCATCTGTTTGGGGAAGCCCCCAACTGAAGACTGACCTATTCAAGTTCGGTGTGTGGGCTCATGCCTGTGGTCCAAGCTACTCAGGATCCAAGGAGGATCACATGAACCCATGATATAGGAACCAGTCTGGATAACACAATGAGACCCTGTTGTATAAAAGGAAAAGAAAAGGAAAAATAATGTCCATCTTCATAATGGTAAATGTGTACAAAGAACAACATAACATCTCCAACCGCAGATGGAGACCTTACCATTGTTTTAGTCATTAACATTCCAAGAATCTAAGAAGCCCTATCAAGACATCTAATTCTCCACCATCACATCCATGACCTGATTTCACAGGTGTGTGTATGCATGTTTGCATAACTGTACAGGAACAAAAAGCTATCCCGTCATGGTTTGTTCAAGGTCATCAAATCTGAAAGTTTACTTTAAAGACTGGCCATGCTCCTATAGTGCAGGCTGAATCTCTGCCAATGACACAGTGAAAACCCGTGGGAAGATGTGCCCACTTCATTTTACCTTTTGTCCCTTCCTGATGCTTCACGATGAATCCTGACACCATAATTTAAATACAGCCTTGCATGAGAATGTCCTCATTTATTTTTCAGAAGTAATGTTGTAAAGAACACTCCTAGAAATGCTATAAATCACATATTGCTATACTGAGAGACTTAACTAAATCCAAAGGCATTCTTGCTTTTCAAGTAAATATTAATTCTGTCTTGTTTAAATATGTACCCAGAATTAGCACCATAAATTATTTGTGCTTTTTGTCATGAAATGCTCTCTCTCTCTCTCTCTCTGTCTCTCTGTCTCTCTCTCTCTCTCTCTCTCTCTCTCTCTCTCTCTCTCACACACACACACACACACACACACACACACATGCTTCAATATGGGGATTATATTAGAAATTGACTGTAATTAGATACTTAGGAACTTTTAAAGGAGATTTTTAAGAATTGAACAGATCATATGATTTTTCTTTCAAGTCATTAATATCTACTCAGACCTTATAGGACCAAGTGGCCAAAAACATTTGTGCACATGTTGGAAAGGCAATATTAATGTGTTTTAAAGTAAAATTGAGTGCTTTAGCTTTCTAAGATTAACAACAAGTGAAATCTTCATGATTGATACAAACTCCCCTTTAGAAATAGAGACCCCAAAAGCAGCTGTAAGTGACTATTTGGGTACCTCACATTTAATTATCTTCAGGGGTAGCACATTATTGCTCCTGAGAAGAGAGTTCTGAAACAGGTCAAACCCAGCAGGCACCTGGACATGATGGGGGCACCAGGGTGTCTCTCTATCACTGGAAAAATGTCTCAGGAATACACGAACACCAGGGGAGAGATTTTTTTTTTTAATGTGACTTTAAAAAAATTCCTCTTCTTAAGCTTCCTGATCCTCCTATATCATCATCCCAATGACATGACCGGTTGTCATTTTACTTTCTGTCTACGTAACCTCATGCACAGCTAGGAAATAATGATTTAGGACTTGAAATTCAAAACATAATGGTGTTCTCTCTCTCTCTCTTTTTTTCATTCCTCATTTTACTCACCTCCCCTGCAGAGTTGATGCAAGTACTGAGCTCCCTTTGAAGTCAGCTTGCATCATCTTTGATGGAGTATAAAGCAAGGGGAGATACTGACTGCAGTTTTGAGATCTCAATTCTCATCTCAGATGATGCCAATACATTTGTCATTAAATACGTGGTGTGAGTAAATCCTTGAAAGAATGGCCAAGCAGTTAAAATTGGCAGGTATAGGTTACACATTTGTACTCTGAAAGAACAGACAGGAAATATATTAGCTTGTGTTTAAAGCAGTTCATCCCATATTACGCTTAAGTTATTCTTATTTGGGAGTGATTTTTGTAACATATTCTTGTTACTTGCTTCACTTTTTGTGATATTTTTGATGCTTTTTGAGACGTTATGTTAAACAGATGTATTTAGATGCCAAATACAGTTGAGACCTTGAAGAATGATGCTCTTCTTTGTTTACATAATGGCAGAATAAATCAGTGACTGTGGATAAATGCTAGAAGTGTTGGCTTGTTAATATGCTTTGCATATGCCACTGAGTAAAGAAAGATCAGAGTCATTTAGAGATAAAGGAAGAAAGGTAAAGCATTGGATGGTGAAATTCTGTAGTAGTATCCATTACTACCATCACCAACCCCTAGGGCTCACCTTCTATGGGGCACATTGGAAGTTTGCACTTGGGCTTTAGCCATGTGACACATTTTGGCCAATGAAATGTGAGAAGAGGGACTGGGTGAAGTTTTTAATGACCTCAGTTCTCCTGTTGCTCTTCTGCAGAAGTGAATTTGGGAGCATGTGTGCAGTAAAATGAAAGCGAGTTGGAATGCAGAGCAAGCACGTGGAGCACAGCTGCTGTGGGAATGACCCAGGATAATGCACTGAACTTGCCTGATCAAAAGATGAACTTCTCTTGTGTCCAACCAGTGAGATTTTGGGGTTGATTGTCACTATAGCACACTCACAATCTAACCTATTCTGACTGGTGTGTGTGTGTGTGTGTGTGTGTGTGTATCTATATATCTATCTATATCTATATCTATATATATCTATCTATATATATATATATAGAGAGAGAGAGAGAGAGAGAGAAAGTTTGCATATATATATCCCGACTGACATATATATGTGTGTATATATATATATATATATATATATACACACACACACTTATAAAAATAAATAAAACACCCAATAAAATATATCACCCATCTATGAAATATTAAACATTTTTATGAATCCCATTGGTCTCAGTGAAACTATGTACAGCTGTGTAGTAAAGGTCTCTAAGCTTTTCCAAACCCCCATATTTTACTCTTATGAGGATAATCATATTAACTGCTATGGTCCTTATACTGTTCTGAAATCAGAGATTTTAAAATCATAATTTTATAACTATTTAGGATAAATTTTGATCGTTGGGATAAAAGAACATCCAGGCAGAGAGGCTAGCAGGTTGCCACTTCATGGGAGCATCTGAGAGCATGGCTGATTTGAGAGAATGTCTAGTTGCTCCGAGGGCTGGATCACAGGTCGGAAGGAGACCTGAAGGGGAGATGAGAACTGTGGCACAAACTGTGTGCAGCGAATTCTCCTCTGTGTCCCCTCACATCTGTATGCCACACAACAGATTATATTCCATTAAGTTCTGCAACATTTCCCTTAAAAATACAGTCTGAATTCCAAGAGGAAAAATCCTGACTACCAGAAGCACAGGATTCTCGGAGGACCTAGCAAGCTGTAAGCTAAACCGCAGATGGGCATGCTAACTTCCTTTCAATCAGTAACTTCAATCTCTCTCCTTATTTTTCCATCTAATTTTCAGTAGGTCACTCTCAAGTCAAAATTTAATTTTATGTGGCTGAAGTGGTAGAGTCAAAAATGAAATTGCATGCTGTAGGGAGAAGAATTTTAACCTACTTTTCATAGCCCTTTGAAAGATACTTTGAAGACATGACTTACTCTCATAGTATGTTGACTATCTGAAGAATGAATTATTATATCCTTGTCAAATTTTAAATATCATGCTGTTAAAAATATTAGTCACACAGGGGGCTGTTTGACAGTAATGTCACAGAAAGGCTCTGGTCTCTATGAACAGGCAGAGTCTGCAACTTAATATCACAGTTCCATGGAACTCCGCTGTCCACAGGCAACCACTGAGGGGCTGGGGCGGGGGTGGCAAGCCACCTCAAGTTTCCGGGAACATTGGCAGGACTCTGCATTCTACTTGCTATTCCAGCAGGCTGAGGGGCCTTGTGCTGTTTCTTTCTGCCATCTCCTCCCAGCAGAGCTTTAGAGGCAAGGCTAAAAGAGGAAGAGGTTTAGAGGGCTTTTTTTTTTTTTTTTAAATACATCCAAGATCCAAGAAATGTGAGTTGAGATCTAGACTAGAGGTTGCAAAGAAAATGATCCAAAGAATTTCTTTTAAAAGGCAGGTTTTTTTTTTTTTTCCCCAAGCCTGAAAAATAAGATTAGAAACTGGCTTGGATGAGCCCAACTGTGATTAAAAAAATAAACCTTTCATAGGTAAGTCAAGATTTTTTTCCTCGCTTTTTGTTCTTGACTTTTTCTTGCAGGGAAAGGGGCAATCTTTACCTAATCAGAGCAAAGCAAGAATCAGTGAGGCAGCAGAAGCATCGTGTAGGTGAAGGTCAGGCCAATTTCCCCCAAGTAATGCTGTTTTATCACTCATCGAACAAAGATTGGGGTCTTTCTTTTCTTGATCCTTTTGTGCTTTCCCCTATTACTTTTACAGATCTGAGGGGGGAAAAAAAAAAAAACCTAGAGATTCTTCATCCAAAAGTTCCATTTAGCAGCATTTATTTCCAATCCTCCAAATTTCATGTCTCAATGTTAACAGCAACTAAGGGTGATACAAAACCCACATGTTTAGGCAGGAGGACAAAGTTAACTAAAAACAGAGTGAGCACAAGACGCAGGGTTGTTTTCATTGGGACTCGGCCATTTATTTAGTGCTGGACTTCGTGTCAGCCCTATTCATGCAGCCACCTTTTCCTTTCAAGGTTTCTGGCCCTTCTACATCTACAAAACATGAGCATTGTTGGTGAAACGCAGAGTTACAACTTGGATGTTGTTATACTTGGCAACTTGGCTAGGGGACAGGCTGAGAAGCCAAGACCATAAAACAAATACCCTAGTGATGTCTGGTGTCCAAAATAAATATGTTACGCAATTGCCTCTGAGTAACCAGGGCTAAAACACCCGGGTCAGATCTGGCCAGGCCCATTTCATGAGTAGATTGGGTGTTTCTGAAAGGGAGATGTCAGTCTGGGGGGAAAAAAATCAAAAAGCCAAAACAACAACAACAAAAACATCGTTGTGCAAAGATGAAGTCAAGGATTAAATTATTTTTGAAAATCATCTTATTCTAAAAGTGAAGCATTTTGATTTATGAGCTGTACTGAGAAACTACTTCCTGATTCTGACATCTTTGACTCAGTTTACCCACATCAGAGAAACTAAGGTGTCGTGCTTCTACATCCCTGCTCTCTCTTCCACCTGTGTTTTATTTCTTTTATGGACCATCCTTTGTCACATCTTTGCTCACCACTTATTTCTGTCTCCTTTTCCCTCTCTTCTTCTTCCCAAAGCCCAGGCTGGGGGATGGCTGCTTTCGGGTTGAGGGACCCATCTGGATACCTTTTCCCCTTAAACTGGATTGAATTCTTAAAAATTGCATAGCTTTGTGGAACACTAAAAAAGTTCATTTTGAGAATACTGTCATATATCTCCAAAGACCAGCAACCTGCGTTCTTTAGAGATGAGTAGATCAGAGACTCTACCTCTTCTGTTTCTGAAAATGTGTCTGAGCTTGACTGATTCTCTGTTACTGTAATAGGAAAGTGAAGGAAGGGTGTAATTCAATGATTTTTATTTCTTGAATGAATGGTAAAAATATGAAGAGTCATCTCCTCTCCCCATCTGTCTTTTCATCTCTAGTCATAGATACATAGTTTTCTAATTTTTCTAGGAAGAACCTGCAGAGAACATAGAGCATGCACACAGCTGTAGATGGGAGGAAACCCTTACAGTCCTAACTGGGGAGTTTTATCTAATCCACCATCCAGCTAAACCTTTCCATGTGGTACTGCCCAGCAGTGCCCTTTCCTGCTCATTGAACCATTCAGCACTCACCCAGGCACTGACCACTGGACACTGCTCCTAATCAAAGCCTCCTTCTTGGCCTCCCCGCCTCCCCCCTCTTTCCTCACCACTTCTTATGCTTGAAAGAAAACCACGTCAAGACTACTATCCTGAAATTCAGCTTTGGAAATTCTCCCAAGACAGGAAAGTTCATGTTGACTTATTTGAGGGTCAGGAAGAATGAGCAGAGCTTGCTCATGGATTACATAACCCTCCCCAGCCAGGACAGTGTCTTCTTTCTGTTGTCCACAGCTGTGTCAATGCTTTTTCCCTTACTTATTTTCATTTTCCAGTTCCTTTTGACATTGTGTGCTCCTCTCCCAGAGTGAAATGGGGAAGGAAGAGAGAGAGAGGAGGCCAAAGAGCAGTCCAAACAAAGATAAAACAAGAGAAGGGCAGCTGATCCCATAAGAAAACGCGCTATTTTGAAGCTTCCATTCAGGTATTTTAAGCCCCTAAAGATCACTACTCATATATTGTTATGAATACTTTGCATTCACCCAAAAGATCCAGAAGTGTTTGGTGGCATTTCATTATTAGGTTGGTTCATATTACTTACTCTCTTGTCATAAAAAAGAAAAAGGGTTTCTAAATTATCACCAACTTTTCCTTTATTTTGGAATACGATTCCTGCCCCTCATTTCAAATCAGTCAACTTTCCCTCCACAGTAGCTTCCCATTCGACAGGGTCCCATTTATCTTCAAAAGGAATACAATTTCAAATCACAGTGTTTTTAAAATTATCATTAAAAGAATTCATCAGCTTCCAATTCCATAATTCCATCACAAATATGGCTAAAATAAAAATGCTTACCTGGTAGCTTTTTTTTTTTTTTTTTTTTTTTTTTTTTTTTTTTTTAAATTGGAGTCACCAGCACAGTTTTCAGAAGGCGGGAATGTATGATTTCTGTCTGGCACTCTGAGCCATTGAACATTTTTTGTCTGCTGGCTGATGTTTGTATGCTCAGTTAACCAGCCCTTGTGTATTCCCTCTCCTTTGAAGGTTGAGGAAATTTAAATGCAGTGAATGCTCCACGACAGGGCTGCTGTTGGAGAGTCAATTCATTTCCTTGAGTAGAAGATCAGCTCACAATTACTTGAGGGCAGTCTATACAGGCCATCTTAGTTGGTCATTAATTAAGCAATAAGACATGACAGGCAATATATTTCTGGGCCATTTAACATATCTCTTGAGGGATTTTTAAAGCAAGAGGCTAAAGGTCAAGTGACTTTAACCACTTGAGAAGTTCACTGCCAGGAATTTTTTTTATACTACAAAAAATTCAAATATAAATTATTGAAACTAAGGCAAACATGGGATTTTTTTTTTAGTGCATCAAGCAAGAAAACTGGTCTATCAAGGCAAACCAATTATAAGTGAATAGATGGAGTGATATACATTGTATTGTGTGTGACTATATATCAACTCACTTATTTCCCAACAATGTCATCATCCCCAGTATCACAGCTGAAGTATTTAAAGTTCAGAGAAGTTTTATGGCTATCATGCTTTGCATTATGATTTAGAATTCTCCAATTAAATATCCATTGGGTTATGAGACTGCGAGTTGGCCAGTGTTCCTAAAGCAGAGTTCTTCCCACTGAAACTCTGACTTCTGTTGATAAGAACCCACATCACTCTAGGAAACACAGCTAGCACTCTAGGGGTGACCTGGAAACCAAGCACTTTCCCGGACTTCATGACTCCTTTCTGTGAATCTTGAAAAAATTAACGTTATTTATTAGACAAATAATTGAATTGGTATATAAAAGAATAAATATAACATTAGGCATACCAGACAAACCATTGAGAAGAAACTTGTGGGAGTCCCCAGAGAATATTCAAGGTTCCTCAGGAACCTCCCACACTATGCTGAAATTCTCTCTGGATGACAAAGTCCTGTTTACACACTTCTCCCATCTCCTTGACTTGACAATCCTCATCCTCGTTTCCTCCTAAACGCCGTGTGTGTTCAAGCAAGCTCTATGTGTGGGCATTTTCTACGAATTCTAGTGCAATGAATATGGTCAGTTCTCTTACAGTTAATTGGAAAATTTCCCCTAAATTATTTCTAACTCTATACTCAGCACATAATATTATTTGGACTTGACTCCTAAATTCGACCTGTCTTGCTAGAGTTTCCTCCACCTTATTTATATATTCTTACTTTTCTCTACACATTGCTGTTACCAGAGATGCCCTGAAAATCATTCAACTAATTTAAATTTATACTCCATATGCATATCATGATTTCAGACACATGCTCAACAAATACTTAATTTAATGGGTAAATTGATGTACAAATAATCTCATTTAATCAAAAATTTAAAAAATTTTCAGACAAAATATTAACCAGCAGATAATTTTTTTTTAATATTGAACTGGTTGTTTTATTTTTCCACAGCTTGTTTTAAAATTTTCTGAACTTACCATCACTTTTAATATAACTACATTTTATTATTTTGTCTTGAAATAGTTTATCCTCTCTCTTTATGGCACTTACCTTCTCTTGGTTCCATTTGCTCTTTCATTTATTTAACATTTATTGAAGATTAATTATGCTTCTCCTAACTTTCTTCTTATTGTCAAGGTTGGAGTTTTAGTAGGATTCAGTGCAGGTATAGTGACTTTATACTTAGTTAATATCAGTACCTACATTTATCTCTCAGTGTTATTTTCCCAAATAGTAAGGTTTTGCTATGTGTAACATGAGTGTTTATGTATGCTTGTACTCCTAGATATGTTACAAGTTGGAATTGGTTGAGTCAATAGATAAGATGCAGATGACATTGGAATCCAAACTCATAGGAAATCATGTGTAGTTCTGTGTCCTTTATATTGCCTAAAATCAAAGGGAAACTCTAGAAATATGATTGTGTACAAATTCCAATTTAAATCTAGGTGGATTAAGTTGAAATAATAACTGAAGCTCTCGAGTTTTTGAAAGGATTTTTGTCTTGAAATGCTATGAAAGGAAATATCTAATTTTGAAAGAAATGCATTTGTGAGGGTCTTTGCATTGTTGGAACTGCTGAGAGAGGAGCTATTGTAAGGTGAAGAAATGAGAAGCTGAAAGAAGACTGTTATGGTGGAGACATGATTTGCCTTCCGAAAGCACCTGTGTCATTGCAGGAATATTCAGAGGTGAAATGATTGGATTGTGAGAGCTGTAACCTCATCAGTCCATCCCAGTTTGAATGGACTGCCTTGGTAGTAACTGTAGGCAAGTGGGGTGTGGCTGGAGCATGCACATAGCTGGGCCTATGCCCTGGAGGTGTTCATCTTCCTCGTAGCCCTCTGTCCCTTCCCTTTCCCTGTTTCTTGGCTGCGTTCTGAGCAGCTTTCTTTCACCATACCCATCCACCATGATGTGCTGCCTCACCTTGGGTCCACAGCCATGGGCGGGGTCAAGATGGAGACTTTGGAGCTGGTTTGTGAGAGGAATTTGGAAAAGTTTAGAGATGCAGGCTAAAGGATTCTTAGAATTTTGTGAGAAAACTTAATATGAGGTTCTTGTGGGAACTCTGAAGACCAGACTGCAGATGGGAAGGAGGACTGTGCTCATAAGGTTTCAGAGGAAAATGAGAACTCTTGGGAATTAAAGTAGATGCCATTCATCTTATACTCTCCCAAAGAACATGTCTCAATTTTTGCCCATGTCCTGAGACTTTGTGTGAGACTGAGTTTAAAAGCAATGGACTAGTTAATCTGGAAACTTCAAGGAAGCACAGCATTCAGTCAGTGGTTTGAATGTTGCTGGCAGCTTTGAGATAGGTTTACTGTGTGAATTGGGGAAGAATCAGAGCTAAAAGATTTTTTAAAACATGCTATTTGGCCAGAAAAGTGCATGTAAAACTGAGGCCAAGAAAGTTGTGGTCATTGAAGAGATTATACTCACAAAAGACATGCTAAGTACTTTGTACAGAGAGGATAGGAAAGGTGTCTTGAGGGCATCTCAGTAATTTGTAAGACAATACCCACAGCAGGTTCCAGAATGCAGAAGGGAAAGTTACTTTGGGAAGAGATTATGGCAGTTCCCTATTTGCCCACCGCAAGGGTGGAGGGGTAAGTCATAGATTCGTCATACTTAGCCACCTAGGCACTCAAAGGACACTGCAGCTATGATTCCAGGGGACCCAGCTTCTGCATAAACTGGCACCAGACCTTGGTGTCATCCACAGGGTGCTAGGAATGCAGGAATGCAGGATGTTGGAGTTAGGAAGTCACAGAGGGTTCTACCAAGATTTCAAAGGAGGGCCTGGGAGGCCAGCCAAAGTGGTGTATCAGGGTCGAAATTACTGTGGGGCTCATGCATGAAGTTGTGAGAAGGGTGATGGAACTATAGTGGAGACCCCAAGAATTAAGAGATACAAGTAACATGGAAAGTCTGCTGGGGAAAGCTAGTGGATGTGAAGAGACCAAAGGTAAGAAAAGCCATGAGCACTTCAACTGGAAAGGCCAAAAGACAGAGCTTTCCAAGCTCTTTGGAGAGAATATCATACCTCCATGTATTCCAGATTCTGCATGTAGATTGGAGGAAACTGTTTGACTGGCTGGGTTTTAGCTTTGTTTTGATTTTGTTTTGACCTTCTTTGGATGACCCTATTCCTTCCTTTTGGCAAGGGAATATTTACTCTGTGCCACTGTATATATAACTTGCTTTGAACTTTATAGGGGCTCACAGCTAAGTGTATGTGTTGAGACTCAGGGTAGACTTTAGACTTGGATTTCTGGGCAATGCTGAAACTGTGAAGACCACGGGACTCATAAAGATGGATTAAATGGATGTTGGACATGAGCTTTGGGTGTAATGTTATGATTTGGATTTGAGGTATCCCCCCAATTCTCCTGAGTTAATGAAGAACTATTCAGAGGCAAAATGATCAGAGGATAAGAATTTTAACCTAATCAGTCCATCCTAGTTTGAATGGACGGATGGGGAGGTAACTGTAGGCCGATGGGCGCATTACTGGAGGAGATGAATCACTGGTACCATGCATGCCCTGGAACTGTTCACCACCTCTGTAGCTCCTTCCCACTTCTCTCTCTGATTCCCATCTACCACATTCTGAGCAGCTTTCCTATGCTGTACCCTTCCACCATGTTATCCTGCCTCATCCTGGGCCCAAATGAAGAGACCAGCTGAAATGGATTGAACTTCTGAAACCATGAGCCAAAATAAAGGTTTTTCTCCTCTAGGTTGTTCTTTTGGGGTATTTTGGTCATTGAGATGAAAAGCTGACCAACACACAGGATGACTTCTCATGTTACCCTTTGAAATTTGAGCTCAAATTTTTCTCCCAAACCAGCAGTTATTATTAGTCATATAAACCAACAATGATTCTATCTATAGCTTTTCTTTAAACCAGTTTTAGCTTTTACATTTTATTTCATTTTTTGCCACTTGCAACTAATATGTTTTGCTGGGAAGACATCTAAAGTTTTTGGCAGAGTGGAGATGAATTATAGGTTTCAAATAAATTACCTTCTCCAAAATCTATTACCTGGAAAATTGACCCAGGACACAAATTTATTCTTCAGGAAACAGATTTCACTTTTGAAAGCACTCTCTATGTTTGGGTCATCCATATGTTTGTATCTTTACTCATATATATATAAAATCATTTAACCTCTAGTAGGTCCCAGAGAATTATATATAATAAAATTGGTGAGTAAGAAAGTATTTTCATAATTTAATATTATTCTACTCTTGATGACATTCCCAGGGAGAATGATATAAATTACCACAAATATGTTGAACCTAGATCAAGTATAGCTCTCCAAATATAAATTTATGGCAAAAGTAGACATCTAGCAATTTCCTCAGGGTACTTTTATAAGGTGGATTACATTAAATGTTTACCACATGTCTTTCATAGTTTCACTGTTAAGGAAGACTGTTAGCAGTCAAATTAGAGTATAATGTAAAAATTTACTCAATAACATCTTCTATTGGAAATCTCACACAGAATAATGTCCTATGATGAACTGCTAGAACACTTCTTTGTGTTTTAATCAAGGTTCATGGAGACTGTATTTTTAGGTCCAACACTGAGGCCAAACTTCAAGGATTGTCTTGTTAATCTTTCTCTGGGCTTCCAAGGTCTGCACAAATATTAAGCTTTTATCTTTAGACTGCTTTTTCGGACCATTGCTAAGAAGACTTGATCTGCTATATTTCTGCAGATGGATGTCTCTCCTACACCAATAGTTATTAAAGGCTCAAATCATGGGTTCTTAGATTTTCCCCCCATTTTTTCCTTTTTTATTTGTAAAAGGCTTCTATAAGAATTACTGTACATGCACAAAAAGGCCCCATTTAGAAAATAGTTTGCGAATCCCCATTTTGTACAGTAATGGTCCATATAACTGTATTAAGTCAGTTCCTTTAATAGGCAGAGTGCCTTTTTAGTTTGTGAGAAATCTGCCCCTGCTGAGATTTGAACCAGGAACCCTTGGATCTAAAAGCATTTGCTTTACTCTTTAGATAAAGTGAAATCTTCTTAAAAGGGGGGTGGGGTGGGGGTGGGAGTTCTTTGACTTTGGAGCTGTATCTTTGACAATTTTATTCTTTCTGAATTATTTTCTCAGTCTCTTCCTTCTACCCTTTGTTTTGTCTGTTCCAGGATTTTTCCCCCCATTTGATCATTTGGCTAGGATTGGCTTTAAAAATATGAATATGAACCTAGAGAATCTGTAATATTCTCCCACCTCTAAGAGTTCATGAGTCTAAGTTATTTGTGTCAAGCTAAGAAATGGATTTTTTTCCCCCTCTGGGAGATAAATGACTATGCTGTACTTTGAATTGCATACTCTCTGTGCATTGCTAAATGAAGTCCATTCTGCCAATAAGGCTTCTAGAATCTTCTTTTAAAAATGCATTGTGGTAATGAAAGAAAAGTTTAATTTCCTATATCCCCTCAGAGCCTCATTATATGTTCACTAGGTAAATTCTAATGGTCCTGCAATTTCTGATGTAACATTCCATCATTCTTTGCAAACCTCATCATATTCTCTAAAGTTTAACAAGTGAATCATAGATTTGTATGATGAACTTGTCCTATTTTCAAAACTGGATTTCGTTCCAAGTGTTTTCTAAACCAAATGGAGTGGGATTCTCTTATAAATAAGTCAGAGGAGACAATAGGCTATAACACTGCAATAACTAAAGTGATTTTTTTTCCTCCTCTTCTGTCATAGCTGAGTTCCATTCAGTTTACAGTAGCCACAGGAACCAAGGGTTTAGATTCTTGGTTGCTATTGTTTCATCATGAAACACTTCTTAAACCTCACAATATGCCAGGTGCTTTATGAACATATAAAGACTAGTTTGCATAGGAGAAAAAAGTTTATTCAAGGATGACATTGGACACATTGTAATTACTCCCACTGGAACCATATGGATAATAAAAAAGAGTTTGGGCACAAAAGGAGAATTTAGCAAGGCATGTTTTCTTTTTATTGCAATGCATTCCCAATTCTTTACCCATAACCCTCTGAGCCCATACTGATAACAATCTGTATCCGGATTTTGTAATTTATCCAGAACAAGAATGTGACAAAACTTTGCTATTTAATAAGCTCTTTGAAAAACATGGAAGATCTTATGATTCTTACTTGGACAGTCTACTACCATCCAATCTTTAATTCCTAGTTTTGCCCTCTCTTTGTTCAATAATTGAGTTATCAGCCAAAGATAAGGCCTTGAAATTCCAGGATGACCTGAAGTTTGGCTGAGCTCATCAGAGAGTCTTTGTATTAGCCAACAATGCCATGTCTGCCCTACCTTGGAAGATGAAACCTAAAGTAAATGCACTTTATTTACTCAAAATCTGTTTAGTATCAGACCCAGTTAAATATGCAACACAACTGTCACTCAATGCATATTTGTGGAACAAAGGAAATTATCAATTTCAAAAACTTTTTTTTTTCTGGGCAATGTTAGGAGTTTTTTTTTTTTTTTAATGTTTTAGGGACATTAGAAAGTTCCCACTAAAAATTCCCAAGTGACTTCTCTATTCTCAATTATTTCCAGAAGGGAAAAAAAATAGTTAAAGAAGAATTCACGAATTTAGTGTTAGAGATAAAGGACTTAATAACTTTGTTTTGCAAATTGGAAGAATCAAAATACAAAAGCTTCTTGATCCCTTTCCTGACACTCAGGGACATGAATTTTAGAAAGGATGAAGTCAGTGGGTGTGTAAAGGAGGTAAAATAATGTTCCTGAAATGATACAAAAGTGCAGAAAGGAAACATTAGACTCCAGACTTCTTGTTTCTGCTTGAAAAGGCAATGGAAAAGTTGTATAGAGCTATTTCAAATGATCACAGTACTGCAGCTGCATTAAAAAAAAAATGATTGTGTCTTCCTGTTGGGTGGCACCAACATCAGGAGCCCAACTTTCTCCAGCACTGATTCTTTTTTTTTTCCTTAATTTTTGTTTTAGTTGTTGATGGACTTTTATTCATTTATTTATATGTGGTGCTGAGGATTGAGTCCAGTGCCTCACACATGCTAGGCAAGCGATCTACAACTGAGCCACAACCCCAGCCCCAGCTCTAATTCTTGTTTCCCCAAATATGACTCTTTAACTTATTTATTAAAGAAGCATAATTATTGTCAAACATGTTCTATAGAAAGATGAGAAAGAAATTACAATCTAAAGTCATCTGAGTGGCTGACTTAGAGGAAGTAATCTTTCTCTGATTACTTGTGCTATCATCTGTAGCACACCTTGAAAAAGGGAAAGTCAATGGCGTACCACCAGCGTAAACCTGTATCTCTCAGAGGCTGTGGTAGAGCTCCATGATGGGGGCTTTCCTCATGCACAGGGCCCTGGGTTCTATCTTGTCCCCCAAACAAACAAACCACACCTCCCCTCCCTGTGCCCTCCCTCATTCTAACCTCCTCTCCATGCTCTTTTTTTCCCCCCATTCCTTGGATGAAATCTCAAGCAAGTACTGTAATTTTTTTTTCTAGTTGTTCTTAGATACTAAATTCTACAGTCAATTTGGCAGAAACAAGTTCTTGTAAGTGTTCTATAAATGTCCTGTCCAGGCTAAAATGAAAAGAAACCCCAAAGTTCACATTTCTCCCTCTTTCCTGCATGTACTTCATAAGACACAGGACACAGGAGAAGGACATGGGCTGCCTTCATCTTTGTTCCTCATCCTTAAATCCTTCATCCTGTACATATTAGCCTTTCTAGATGGTTACTCACCCTTCCCCAGCTGGAGTGAGGGAAATTAGAAATTAGGAAAACTAGAGATCTTCTTGGATGACCTCAATTTGGACCAGTATTGTTGTTCTTGGGAAGGATGCTCCAGATTCCCAATTCTGATTCTGCCAGATGATCATTTTATGGATTATTTGGAGAATACACTGTGGAGACCCTCCAGTGGCAATGACCTCACCTGGTGACATTTTTTTCTTTGAAATCACGCACAAAGAAACTATTAGAGCTAATAAATGAATTCAGCAAAGTGGCAGGATATAAAATCAACACGCATAAATCAGAGGCATTCCTGTATATCAGCGACAAATCCTCTGAAATGGAAATGAGGACAACCACTCCATTCACAATATCCTCCAAAATAATAAAATACTTGGGAATCAACCTAACAAAAGAGGTGAAAGACTTATACAATGAAAACTACAGAACCCTAAAGAGAGAAATTGAAGAAGATCTTAGAAGATGGAAAAATATACCCTGTTCATGGATAGGCAGAACTAACATCATCAAAATGGTGATATTACCAAAAGTTCTCTATAGGTTTAATGCAATGCCAATCAAAATCCCAACGGTATTTCTTGTAGAAATAGAGAAAGCAATCATGAAATTCATATGGAAAAATAAAAGACCCATAATAGCAAAAACAATGCTAAGCAGGAAGTGTGAATCAGGTGGTATAGCGATATCAGACTTCAAACTATACTACAGAGCAATAGTAACAAAAACAGCATGGTACTGGTACCAAAACAGGTGGGTGGACCAATGGTACAGAATAGAGGACACAGAAATCAACCCACAAAACTACAACTTTCTTATATTTGATAAAGGGGCTAAAGGCATGCATGCAATGGAGGAAGGATAGCACCTTCAACAAATGGTGCTGGGAAAACTGGAAATCCATATGCAACAAAATGAAATTGAATCCCTTTCTTTCGCCATGCACAAAAGTTAACTCAAAATGGATCAAGGAGCTTGATATCAAATCAGAGACACGGCATCTGATAGAAGAAAAAGTAGGCTACGACCTACATACTGTGGGGTCAGGCTCCAAATTCCTCAATAGGACACCCATAGCACAAGAGTTAATATCTAGAATCAACAAATGGGACTTACTCAAACTAAAAAGTTTTTTTTTCTCAGCAAAAGAAACAATAAGAGAGGTAAATAGGGAGCCTACATCATGGGAACAAATCTTTACTCCTCACACTTCAGATAGAGCCCTAATATCCAGAGTATATAAAGAACTCAAAAAATTAGACAATAAGATAACAAATAACCCAATCAACAAATGGGCCAAGGACCTGAACAGACACTTCTCAGAGGAGGATATACAATCAATCAACAAGTACATGAAAAAATCCTCACCATCTCTAGCAGTCAGAGAAATGCAAATCAAAACCACCCTAAGATACCATCTCACTCCAGTAAGATT
The DNA here is from genome assembly GCF_045843805.1 of Urocitellus parryii. NCBI lineage: Eukaryota > Metazoa > Chordata > Mammalia > Rodentia > Sciuridae > Urocitellus > Urocitellus parryii. Next base: position 110,457,753 of record NC_135532.1, read on the forward strand.
GGCAGCCATTATAAAGTCAAACAACAACAAGTGCTGGAGAGGATGTGGGGAAAAGGGTACACTTGTACATTGTTGGTGGGACTGCAAATTGGTGCAGTCAATTTGGAAAGCAGTATGGAGATTTCTTTGAAAGCTGGGAATGGAACCACCATTTGACCCAGCTATTCCCCTTCTGGGTCTATTCCCTAAAGACCTAAAAAGAGCATGCTACAGGGACACTGCTACATCGATGTTCATAGCAGCACAATTCACAATAGCAAGACTGTGGAAGCAACCTAGATGCCCTTCAATAGACGAATGGATAAAAAAAATGTGGCATTTATACACAATGGAGTATTACTCTGCATTAAAAAAGGACAAAATCATAGAATTTGGAGGGAAATGGATGGCATTAGAGCAGATTATGCTAAGTGAAGCTAGCCAATCCCTAAAAAACAAATGCCAAATGTCTTCTTTGATATAAGGAGAGTAACTAAGAACAGAGTAGGGAAGAAGAGCATGAGAAGAAGACTAACATTAAACAGGGATGAGAGGTGGGAGGGAAAGGGAGAGAGAAGGGAAATTGCATGGAAATGGAAGGAGACCCTCAGGGTTATACAAAATTACATACAAGAGGAAGTGAGGGGAAAGAGAAAAATAATACAAGGGGGAGAAATGAATTACAGTAGAGGGGGTAGAGAGAGAAGAGGGGAGGGGAGGGGAGGGGAGGGGGGATAGTAGAGGATAGGAAAGGCAGCAGAATACAACAGACATGAGTATGTCAATAAGTAAATCAATGGAAGTGTAACTGATGTGATTCTGCAAGCTGTATACGGGGTAAAAATGGGAGTTCATAACCCACTTGAATCAAAGTGTGAAATATGATATGTCAAGAACTATGTAATGTTTTGAACAACCAATAAAAAAAAAAAGATGACCCAGAGAAAGCTGCATTAGCTCTCTCTCTCTCTGGAGATTGCTCCAACAACAACAACAACAACAACAAAAAAAAAAAAACGCAACTTCCACTCTCAATAGATGGGAAGCCCACTCCATACTGATGTTGCCTGATAATGATTCTTACTTACTCTGGGATTCTCTTTTGAGAATTCTCTTTAGAGATAGTCTTTTTTTTATGGCTGGATGTCTTGATATCTGCCTTTTTCACAAGTTGGTCCACAGTAATCTCTAGGAACCTCATATCATTGCTTCATCCAAGTAAGCCTTACTCCTAAGGTCATCCTCTCTCTTTGTCCTCCTGTTATTCAGACACCTTCCAAGGTACAGGTCAAAACCACTGATTCTGGAAGACACGTGTGAGAAAGGGCTTCTAAGAAGAATTCTATTTAATTTTAGCTTTAAAAATATAGTAGGATATTTGTGTATGAGAGATATTATGCTGGATTGAGAAAGCAGTATGGATATAGTGAAAATATTGAGACTTATTCTTAGTCTAAATTTTATTATATATCAAGAAAAAAAAGTGAAAATGGAAAGTTTGAGGGTCATAAATGCCAGGATTCAAGAGATTTATAGATATTCCACAAGACAAATGGATAAGAATGGTATGGAAATTTCCAAGGAAGAAAATTAGAAGATTGATATAGTTATTTAGAAAAATCAAATTGATGGCACGAACAGTTAACCAAGAAATGCAATGGTTGAAAGTGGAAAATGGAAAGGAAACATGGGTTCATAGTAATGGTCTCATCAAGGACAAATGAATGAATGAGTATAGTCAGGAGGGAAGAAAGAGGAACTGAAGAGGAGACATTTCTGTGGTTAAATGCACAGGACTTGAACTTGGACATGGAGGTCAGTGGGAAAGTAGCCACTGTGACTTCAAGGCGAGCACCAGGAAGGTGAAACTTGGCAAAATAGAGGAGAACTAACAACATAAAATCAAGTGTTGTATGATGTTCGGAGAAGAGGGATTGGAGAAGTTGAGGAACAGGCTTCATTGGAAGACTTGACAGTTGAGTAATGATTCCTAGAAAAATGCAAGATGGGATGGGTAAGTAGTAATACACAAGTAAAGGACTCAAGGTTTTCTAACCGAGTTCTAGACTTTCTAGTCAAAATATGTTATTGCAGATTATTCTGTCCTTTAGATAGTACCCAAGATGATCAAAGGAAGATCTGAGGTTTGAATTCACTTACAATGATATTTAAGATCTCTCAAACTTACTAGCAACAGACTTCATTAAATTTGATATTTGTTCCGTTTTTGTCTTACTTTTTGATTGACAAAGAGTAGAATTCACTTTTTGTTGTATTATTTCAGGAGTATTGATAAGTGTCTCAACTTTGTAGCACCATCAAAACCAAGATATGGAACACTGACATCGCTCTGAAGAATTCTTTCTTACTTTCCCTTTGTGGTCCGCCTTCTCCATTCACCTAAACCTGTGCAGCGACAGGTTTGTTCTTCTCCCCTAGAGTTTTGTCTTTTTCTGGAAAATCATTTTGTTAGGCAAGATTTTAAGACAGCTTGCATGCCTGGTCATAATAACCAAGTTATATTCCAGGTTATATATATGGACTTAATATGATCTCACAAGCCCAGGGTCACACAATCACCCCAATGAACTTGCAGGTTCCTTCTTACCAAGAACCATCAGGTAACAGCCCAGCCCATCTGAGACCTTGATTTGGACCTGGAGAGAACCTAAGCAGAGAACCCAGTTTGAGCCTGTCCTGGACTTTTGACAGACAGAAGCGAGAGCTAATAAATGGATGTCATTTTAAGCTGTTGAGTTGTGGAAATTGTTTATGCAATAATAGTATAAAAATGTTTTAATTTCATTTGTATAGCTACCTAGAAATGGGATTTCCACATCATGTAAATCTATGTTAAAATCTCTAAAAAGCCACTAATCGTTTTCTAGCGTGGTCATACCATTTTGCATTTGCATTCCAGAAAATGTTGACAGTGTTATTTATTTTAGCCATTCTCATGGCTGTATAGCAGGAGTTGAATTTGATTTTTAATTTATTTACCACAAATTTTAGGGGTTCTGGGCAAATTGTCATTTTCATAAACATGTGACATAAAGAGTAGCAAGTTTTGGCTTCTTCTTTGAACATCACATTTTGAAAACTTATCCTTGCCCCCAGAGAGCATTATTTTAGATAAGAGCATATTTTTAGATAAGAGTAGTTCTTTACTTATATACTAAGAAGTAAATTTGGCTAAGATTCATTCACTATTTGACATTTGTTGAAATCAGCTGTCAGCTGTGTACCATATACAGTGTTAGGGCTAGGAATAAAGAGGAACAAGCTAGGGTCCTGCCATCAAGAAGCCCATGCCCCCCAAAAAAGTAGACACATGAGGTATAACTGTAACATGGTCTGTTAATTGTCTTGATTCAGGCGTGTGAACAGTGCCAACAGATCGCAGAAGAGGGAGAAAATCATTCTGTGTGAGGAAGCAGGTTAGTATAAGATGAGGAAATATGATCATAGACATGCAAGGACAGAGACTGAAAGCCTGAGATTAGCACGGCTGACTTTTACAAAATAGATTGGTGCCATCCAGTTGGAACCACTGTGTATAATTTGATGACAAAGATGTTTTCTCTCAACTTCTTTCAGATTTTTGGAAGAGTGCCAAATAAATATGTTGGATATATCCTTAAGGATAATGTATTGGGCTGGGATTGTGGCTCAGTGGTAGAGCGCTCAATTAGCATGGGCGGGACCGGGGTTCGATTCTCAACACCACATAAAAATAAAGGCATTGTGTTGTGTCCATCTACAAAAAAGATTCTCTCTCTCTCTCTCTCAAAAAAAAAAAAAAGAATAATGTATAACATGATTCTGTAGATTTCCCATAGGAAAGATTCCTATTCTTACAGATGATTTTATAGTAGAGTATGAAAGATGCTTTGGAGTTTTGCTTTTAAAGGAGGCACCAATCAACAGAGTTAATAGACCTTTTTGAGTGAATTTTGATGACTTTGACATGCCCTTTGTTTTGAAGTGTGTGTGTGTGTGTGTGTTTGTGTGTGTGTGTGTGTGTGAACTACAGAGCACATAAACAGCTTCCTCTGCTAAAGCTATGATCTTGGAATCTCATATGAAAAGCAATTTGCCTATATCCTAAGATGAATAATACAGTACATTTTAAAGCACAATAAAAAGGACATTTGTGGTTGTGTTTTTCCAGCATATCCAGTATTCCCTATACCCAGGGGCAGAGTACACTGTGGCAGGACTGTACATGTGAAAGGGGACTGAAAGCAAACAAAAATTTGCCAAACAAATTAAGGATTAATAATGAAGAAAATGTAGGGTTAATAATCCCAATATTAGAAAACCATTGTTAAAAACACATTCTCATGCACAACGCCTGAGTTCTGAAGAGAACATTGGATATTTTTAGTTGTAGTTGATTTTAACTTTCCAAAGAGTTTTCATTGAGGCAACATTTACTTTTGAGGTGTGTAATCTGGGCCCAGCGGGTTGTAATGCTGTAGCCTTTGATGTTCTTCAAGTTTGTTTATGAACTGTGCTAGAGATGGCAATCTAATATCTTCAAGGAAAATTCAGAGACAAACACATGTCTCTGACATCTTTTTTTGTTCTATCCATAATAGTGTCTTTACTGCCTGAATGTAACCAAGGGCCTGTTAGAAATGTAAACAAGATTGCCTTTGTGCACTGAACGGAATGTGATTGGGGTACCAATATCAGAAACCTGCGTGTTTTAGGTGATGCACAATGAGCTATAATGTGTACAGTATCTGGCAGCATTTCTAAAGCTGCCCAGAGCACAGCATACCCACTGATTTTACAGACTCATGAGTGACTTGTGCACACTGACATCTTCAAAATATTAAGTATGCTTTCTTTTGTTTGCTTTGGCTTTATTTTTCTTGTAGTCTATCTCTTGAGCTAGGTTTGTGAGAGCTAGTGAGACACCATATTGCAATTTTTGAGAGCTTAGCTTTTGATGGCTTGCAATAAACCTTGCAGGGTATTCCCACCGGGGGAAAAGAAGTTATAAACTGTCTTGAATATTACAATTTACATGATTTGGAGCTTGGGGATCTCTTGTTTAGATTTTTTACTCTAGCTAATCACAATTTCTTTTCTGTTCTGAAAACAATGATTTGAATGTAAACCAACTCCAAAAGGCACAAGAAGGCAATTTCCACAAACTAATTAATTTTTATAAAAATAATGAGAGAGAGAGAGAGAGAGAGAGAGAGAGAGAGAGAGAGAGAGAGAGAGTTCAGTTCACATGCTCTGAATTTGCTTTGGAGAGTGGCTCTAGAATATTATACTTCATTTGCAAAATCCATCAAAACCAGTTTTACTGATAGAAAAAGAGGAGAACTCAGCTGTCTGCAACTGAAGATGACATCTTTCCAGGTAATATTGTTAAAAATATTAACACTTATCCAAAAGAGGCAATTAGGAAGTGTCAAATCAAAACACTAAAACAGTTTTTCAAAACATTTTTTATCTATTACAGATAAGAAGAGAATTATCATTTTCATAAAATTATTAATTTAAAACACTGAAGAGTAGAATTATCATCTCTGTTATGGCTAAAGAAGGCAGAGTAACGACAGATCTCAAGTTATTTTTATTTCTTTTTCTCCCAAACATATTCTTAATTTTTCTACAGATGTCACCATCTTGTCAGAGTTACTTTTGGAAGAAAATGTACATTTCAAGGGTAAATAAACCGGATGAATAATTCTTTTAGATATCTTGTAAAAGTAAATGTAACCTATCTATGAATAAATAAGTGCCACATGTATTTTTATTAGTGAATGTGGGAATGTATACTTTTGAACATTTTAAATAATTTATCTATTGATCTAATTTCAAAAATCTTCATGCATGTCGTTTGTTCAGCTTATCAATCTATGTATACACACACACATGTACATATATCTCCATCATCATTGGAGACTGGTTTCTGATCCATAATCAGAACCCAATCACCTTCGCCCTTCTTGACACTACTCTTCCTTTGGAGCCTCTGTCTTTCCTTACCCGGGGCACTGCAGTAGCTATCTTCTTATCTCTTCCTGATGGCTCTAGTTTCTTACAGTCACTTCTTAAGGGGCAGTCCAAACAATCCTGTTAAAGTACAAGTCATCTTTTGGCTCTTCTCTGTCCAAATTTTCTTGATGACTTCTCACTCTGATAAGAGTAAATGCTAAAATCTGTCTTTTCCCTGTCCTCAAAGACCCTAAATGATGTCCCCATTCTCTATACTGACTTTTTCTCATTGAACATCTGTTCCGCCTCTCTATTTGATTCAGCCATTCCAGCTGTTAGTAAATTAGACCATCCTTAGTGTGTTGCAGGCACACTCTGTCTCCCAAATTTTTCATTTGCAGTTCCCTGGACCTGAAAGGTTCTTCACCAGCTAAATACAGGACTCACTCTCTTGTTGCTCTCAGGTTTTGACCCAATGTCACCATATCATTAAGGACTTTCTGGGCTATCCTACGAGCCTGTGTCTCTCCAGCAATCCACAAATGCACAGATCCTATCTATCTTTCCTTGCCTGATTTTGTTTTCTCCATCTCTATCTAATATACTATGTATTTTCCGTATAAATATTGTTTAGTTTCTATCGCAGCTGCTGGAGTATAGGCTCCATGGGGGCAAAAAGGTTTGTGATTTATTTGTATCTTTACTCTTAGCTCATAGGATAGTGCCTGACACAACACAGGAGCCTCTGCAACAGGCACTGTGGTGCATGCTGGGATCCAGGAGTGAACAAAAGAGGCAAGATCTGTTCTTGTGATGTGAGTTTTCTAAAGAAGAAAGTAGACAAGAAGCAAGAAACAGGTAAGAAAGTGAGCATTAGAACAGGGATAGATGCTCTGGAGAACACCATGACAAAAAAAGACTTGATGAAGAATGACCAGTGAAAATTGGTAGGGGATACTCTGTCCTCAGTGTTCAGAGATATAATAATTGAGCTGAAACCGGAAGGGCTGGATGCAGGGTCAAGGAAGGTGTGCCAAACGCTACATGGAGAGAACAGAATTCTCCATTTAATCACATTCATTATTAATCAGTGAGGGTTCCTTATCCGTGGCTAGATGATTTGTGGGTTTGTAAAGAATGCAAGATATATTGCTTACTATAAAGGCCCTAACTATATACCTGGGGACGGAACACTCACTGATGTGGAGCAACAAATAATAAAAAGTGGAATTTCAATAAGGCACAAGCACTGAATGAGGACTGTAATGATCAGAGCTAGGAAAGGTGGAAGAGCAAAGACTGGAAAGCTTCCTAGGCAAAGGGAAAGAGGTAGGAACGAGTACTGTGTGTGAGAAGGTCAACGAGAAGAGGTTAGGTCCCACCTAACCTGCCCCCACCACTTGGCCCTCTCAGCCTTTCATAAGGAGACCTCCATCTTACCAGGCTCCATTATAGGCTCTACTATTCTAGATCCTATGGGGTCTCCGTAGGTTTTAGCAATTTGACTCTTTATACGTCCTCTGCCTTATATGTTTTCACCAGGCTTCACATACTCATGATGCCCTTTTCACTATTCAGGACTCACCTTGAATGTCCAGTCCACCTGGACAGCATCCCTGACCATCTTATCTAAAATACCACCACCTACCATTCTGCATAACATTACCCAATGACACTGTTTTCCAAGTTTTCAGTTATTATGTGGAAATACCATGTTTATATGTTTGCCATTTCAGTATTTGTCTCTGACTACTAGGATACAAGCACAGTAAGAAGAGAGATTCTGTTAGTCTTGTCATGGACTCAGAGCCTAGAAACCATTTTTATAGGCACATCTGGAATGTAGTAGGTAGATAATAAATTTGGATGAAAGACAGAAAAAAGGAAACCATTGAAAACTTTGAGCCTTTTCTTATAAAATTGGAAAAATATAGTTTAGAGGAGGCTGGCAGGAAGAATGTGGAATCCCTTCCCTTAATATAAAGAGGAATTGACAGCTGAAGGACATCTCATAAAATAAATCACTCACTTACTGACAAGAGATATTTGCAATAAACAAGATGCAAGATGATTCTTATCCCAGTGAATGGGTGAAAAAGTAACTCTTAGAAAGATTCCAGGGGCTACATTAAACAGTTATTATGGGATAGTAATAATTAGCAAATGTTGCTCTATAGTTGGCAATTCTGTGCACAAATTTGTTTTGTTGTTGTTATCCTGGCATATTTTTGCAATATTATTGTTGCTCTCATTATGGTACATTTATTTGCAATTGTGGGCCCATAACGAGGTGTGAACTGCTCCCCTGGAATGAATTGAGCCCTTCTGGAAAGTCTGCATCACAAATATGGAGGCATCAGGGTGCTATTGAGTAAACCACTACGGCTTTCCATCTTTGCACACGGGGTTTTTCACTCTCCCCTCGCCTTGAAGAGAAATCTTCAGCATCTTCAATGGCATCTCTCTTTCCCTGTGGCTTCGTGTCAACATACCCTTTACCCATCGTATTTCCCGTCTCTAGTTTATTTTCAATGATTTGTCTGGAGAATCGCCTTATTGGGTGGCACACACGATCACTTCATACTTTAAAACTACTAAGGACTCAAAGTAACTTCTGTCCATGTGTGTTTTACCTGGCCATGCTTGTCATGTTAGGAATGAAGCTGTAAAAATGAAGAATTAAAAGGTACTGCGCTTAAACAGTTTCACTCTGAAATATTGCACTGCTATTTGATATTTTTAATCTGTAAAGAATAAACATGAGCTTCTGAGAAGAGGTCGTAGGTGGAGGAAAGGTTGCCTACAGAAGCAAAGGAGTAATTGGATCATTCTGCTGTTTCTCTCTGTGCCTAACACTTCATCTTTATTGACATGTACGTTTTATCTTCCCTTTATTTCTTTTAATCATTATCATATAGAGAACGACAATAACCCAAGCCAATTATTTTAAGAGAGTTTGTTATAATGCCTTTTGTTGAGTTATTCTATTTTTATTTATTTACCTATTTATTTATTTACATGTGGCACTAAAGATTGGACCCAGGACCTTTTAGAGGCATGCACTCTGCCATTAAGCTACTTCCCCAGTTTTATAAGTTAAATTAAAAAAATAAAGTTGAAAAAATATCAAGTTCTAATTCTGTAAACCAGTGTCTGTGTTAGACCTTGTAAAACTTTGTTTCAGGCTTGTAAAATGATCTTAGATATTAAAAAACAAACAAACCAATTTTTTAAAAATCACTGTCTTTTTTAAATCACTGAAGATTTTTATTTGACATAATATTTTCTCTTGAATGCTGAGTGTATTAAGTTAGGTTAGTTGCCATGAATATCTTTAATTAATTACTTATATTTTGTACAGATCATGGGAATACAGAATATGTATGCTTTGATTAGGGCAAAAGCAGAGGTGAACAGAGAGAGGACAGAGGACCAGCACAGGAGTGGGGATACTGGGAAGACAAGGTAGGTATTTTGGCAGTAGGAAATTTAAGATGGTTGTTGACTCTCTGTGCTACGTTTATGATTATCTCATTTACACTATGAGGGTGACAATAATATCATATTTTAAAAATTATAAGAATTAAATGACTTAATTCATATAAGGTATTTAGAACTTTACTTGGGGTTTTCGTATATGAGCATTTTAATTATATTCAGTTATTATATTTATTAGTTATTTTTACTATGGAGGTAATAATATGGTGATAAGGCTAGAAGAGAAAACATTCTATACATAAATTTACAATGTAATCTACAGGTGAGCCTATTTAGATATTTAGACTTTTGGAAGTTTTGTGTCCCTGCTAACATGAGAGAAATACCTTCCAAATGTTTCCTGTCTTCTTAGATGTGTGTATCTAAACACATCTCTTATTCCAGAGTCAAAAAGCTTCCAGTCCTGGAATCACTCCGTCTGCTTGTAACTCTTACTGGCTCCTGTCTTCATGCTTCTGCAGTCTAAACTCAACTGCTGTCAAAACCAGGCCAGTCCTTCATCACCATCAAACCCTTGTCATCAGGGGGATACTTTTAGAAATATTGGCAGAAAAGACATAAGCTCTTGCAAACACAAAGAACTTAGTTTGGAGCATTCCAAAATGGCTTGACTCACTTGGGCCTTCATTCCTTCATCTCTAAAATGGGAATAAGCAGGGATGAAGAACCCTCAACCCAGTTCTTATCACATGGTCTCTATGAATGGCCTTTATGTTTAGCTCATTCTATGCACATTTTGAAGTAAGTGGAATTGTCAAATAATGTGGAAAAATCTTAAACTCATTTTTGTGCACCAAATAGGAATAGTGTTCAATAGTCATGCTATTTTATTTATTTATTTATTTTTATTTTTCTAATTAGTTAATACATAACAGCAGAATGCATTTCTCTTCGTTGTACTCAAACGGAACACAGTTTTTCATTTCTCTGGTTGTACCTGATGCAGAGTTGCACCATTTGTGCAATCATACATGTACTTAGGGTAATGACGTCCTTCTCATTCCACCATCTTCTCTGCTCCCATAGACCTTCCTCACCACCCTCCCCTTTGCCCAATCCAAAATCCCTCCATTCTTCCCATGCCCCCTCCCTGCATTATGGATCAGCATCCACTTATCAGAGAGAACATTCAGCCTTTGTTTTTTTTGGAATTGGCTTACTTTACTTAGCATGAATTCTCCAACTCCATCAATTTACCAAATGCCATGGGTTTATTCTCTTTTAATGCTCAGTAATATTCCATTGTGCATATATACCACAGTTTCTTTATCCATTCATCTGTTGAAAGACATCTAGGTTGGTTCCACAGTTTAACTATTGTGAATTGAGCTACTATAAATATTGATATGGCTGTGTTACTATAGGGAGCACCTTTGGGTACAGAATGAGAAGTTGGATAGCTAGGTAAAATGGTGGTTCCATTCCAAGTTAAGAATTGTGCTATTTTACAGGAAATGGCATTTGTGATATTGACATGTGGCAGAAGTACTTTCTGACAAACAGAAGTATGAAAACAGCAGCACTAGTTATGATCTACATTTAGCAGAATTTTCAGAGTAATTCTGACAATGCATATAACATTCATTTTAAAATTATCAATATTTTTCAAAACTTTTTCAATCCTATAACAATGTTGCTCAAGTTTTCCTGAAGTTGCAATGTTGATACTGTTGCTGAAAATAAGGAAAATGTTGGAAAGGTGTTTAGATGTGATAAAAATTCTGTGAAGAGGCAGACTTGGAAAGTCTGCAGCACACTATGCTATTATTTCAGGAGAGAGAATTTTAAGGATAATGTTGAGAACAGTTTTAAAAAGTATCTTTTGATTCAAATACTTCATTATATCACTAGGCCCACATCATTGCATAAAAAAGAGGAGGAAAGAATGTGTGTGACATGACAAGGCTGCAAAATTAAACAACAAGATCAAGTGCCCTTAAGCCATGTTGGCTTGAGATTTACACATGTCCAAAGTACAACCTATCCATTTAGTCCTATGGGAAATTTTATCATAAATCATATATGTTTTGAATTATGTGAGTTATTCAGGAATGTATCCCTATATAGTATTAGACCACCCTGCATCTTTAAGTTCAAATCCTATTTCATTCACCCTGTGCTGCTGTAGTATTTTTAATAATTTCATTAAATAAATACTCATGGTAAAGCTTGCATTTATAAACCAATGACTATTTTCATAAGTCCTTCCATTATGACTTTCTAAATGAACAAAGAAATGTTTCCTGCAGTGAATAAACACATTCCACCCTCTGCAAGATCAGGGATGGTCTGAGATTGGTTCCACAGTTTAACTATTGTGAATTGAGCTACTATAAATATTGATATGGTTGTTTTACTATAGGGAGTACCTTTGGGTATAGAGTGAGAAGTTGGATAGCTAGGTAAAACGGTGGTTCCATTCCAAGTTAAGAATTGTGCTTTAGTTAGCACTTTCATTGCTCTGACCACAACACTTTGCAAGAACAACTTGGAGGGAGATAAGTTAATTCAGGGATCATGGTTTTAGAGATCTCAGTCCATACAAGGCTGTCTCCCTTGCTCTAGGTCTAAGGTAAGGCAGCACATCATAATGGAAAGGCATGGCAGAGGTAAGTTGCTAGCTTATGTCAGAATCAGAAAGGGGAAAGAGAGGGAGAGGGAGGGAGGTGTGCATGCAGGGAGGAGCTACAGGGAAAAACAACCTTAAGGACATGCACCCAGTGACCCACTTCCTCTATTCATGCCGCACATGCCTATAGTTGCCATCCAGTGCATTCTAATTAGATGGACTGATTAGGCTACAGCTAATCATTCACAATCTAATCATTTCACCTGAAAACATTGCTGCATTAATAGAAGTTTTGGGAGACATAGCACATCCAAACCACTACATTCTGCTGCTGGATGCCCAAATTCATGTCCATTTCACAATACAAAATGCAAAATTGCAAAAATGCAAAATTTGTCTCCAAGAGTCCCACAGTTGTAATAGTTTTAGTATTGCTGAAGTCCTAAGTCTCTTCTAGACCCAAGGCAAACTCTTGTCTGTGACCCCGTGTAAAAATCAAAACAACTTACATATATCTAATATACAGAGTAAACATTTCCATTTAAAAGGGGAGAAAATTGGGGCATAGAAAGGAGAAATGGGATCAAAGCAAGACTGAACCTCAGCTAATCAAAAGGTCTCTTAAATTAGTATACATGGTAGGGAGATGTTCTCTCTAAAGGACTTGGGAATCCCACCCCTTTGGCTTTACCTGTTGTACTTTATGGGCTCTCTTAGCCTGACTCTTTCCAAAGCCAAAAGTTTCCCCAGCAGACCTTCCATGTTACGGATATCTCTTAATTCTTGGAGTTTTCATTCCAATTTTGGTTTCACCTTCACAGTTTCATGCATCACTCTCTCAGGGGCAGCCTGCAGGGATCCCACCCTGTACTCTTTGCCTGGTCTCTCACATCTTCCTTTAAAATCCTTTAAAATCTCTTTGACCTCCCTCTATGAGGTTCTAATCCAGCATTCTGCATTCCTGCAGAATCAGCATCATATGGATGATGTCAAGGTATCTTGCTAGCTCAGCTGACCCCCCAGAATCAGCTGCAGCAGTCTCTGAATGTCTACGTGGCTCAACATGGTGAAACAACTACCTAGTGTGAACAGGGCATCCCGTGATCTCTTCTCAAAGGAATTTTCTATTCTGCACTCTGGAGCCTGTAGTGGAGGTGGTCTTACGAATTCCTGAGATGACTTCTGCTGCTGCAATGATACTAAGAAAATCTAACTCATGGAATTATCCATGAGTGAGCTGCAGCAGGAATGAGATAAAGAAAAACTAACACATGGGCTGGTTTAAACCATGTGTGGGCCACGATTTTTCAAGTCCAACTGCTTATTCTTTTATTTTATCAGTAAGCAATCCTATGTCCAAGAAAGAGGAACTCTACTTTTATCAGCATACTATGTTATCATTCTGTATCTAATAAACTTTCTCTCTGGGACAGTGTTCTATCTTTCTGGAACATTCTGTTTGCAGAATTTGGATAAAACTTTGCTGTGTGCAGCAGCTTTCTTGGGAGATAAATATTTGCTGTGGGCATATAGTTGCCATGTTGGAGCAACTTTCAAAATTTATTGTGGCTGTGTGCAGGAACTCCCTTAACCCTTTCCTCATGTGCTGCTGTTTACAAAATGAAGTCACTCATGGCAAATAATTTGCTTCATTGTGACTCCAACAGACTTCAAGCCATCTTTCCTATTGCCCCTAACCAAAGTATATTTAGCATATCTTTAATTGCTATAATCTCTTCAATGACCATAACTTCCTTCGCCCCACCTTTACATGCATTTCTCTGAACAAACAGAAAGTTGTAAAAATCTTTTAGCTTTGCTTTCTGCTCCTGTTTCTGACAGTAAACCTAAATAAAAGCTGCCAACAATATCCATGCCACTGACTGAATGCTATGCTGCCTTGAAATTTCCTCTGCCATTTTATTAGTTCATCACTTTTAAATTCAACCTCACAGAGTCTCAGGACACGGAAAAATGTAGACAATTTACTTGCCATAATATCACATGAGTGGCCTCTAGTCCAACTTCCAGTAGAGTCTTCATTTCCCTCTTCAACCTCATGAGCAGAGTTCACATCCCTAGTGGCATTCTGGTTTTCTGAGCTCCCAACAGAATCACCCATTGAGCTCTGCTTACAATATTCCCAAGTTTTTCCAGCTACATCTCTAAACTTTCCAAAATTTCTTTCTCAAAACATTTCTCAAAGCTTTGGAAACACATGAACTAACAGTATGGTTCTTCACAATGACCCCAATTCTCCGTAGAAATTTCTGTTAGTTTTTTCATCTGTGTGACCAAAACACCTAACAAGAACAACTTAGAGAAGGGAAAGTTTATTTGAGGATAATGGTTTCAGAGGTCTCAGTTCATAGATGATCAAATTCATTATTCTGGGTCCAAGTTGAGGCAGCCCATCATGAGGGAAGTGACCAGTGGAGGAAGGCTGTTTCGTTCATGGTGAGGTCAGGAAGTAGAGCGAAGGAAGAGGCCAGAGGTAGAAAAATAGGCACTCCCTCAATGACCTACCTCCTGCAACTATTCCCCACCTGCCTAGAGCAACCACCTGTCCACCTATTCAAACTAGGATGGACTGATTAGCTTACAGTTTCCACTTTAGATCATTTTGCCTCCAATCATTCTTGCATTAACAAGAGTTTTGGGGTGATGCATCATATCCAAACCATAACAGGCACTATTCTTTATTTTGAGCTGTAGGAAATTACTCGTCTTTTGCATGTCTGGCCTGTATTTGACTTACTGGTTGGGCAGAGCCTACCAGTTTGTTTGATACTCATCAGGAATATATAAGTGACAGATCAGGACTTCCATGTCCAGCTTAGCTGTGACCCTTGTGAGACTAGAAACAGGATGCCTCTTGTTTTCTAATACAGCATGATGAGACCTTATTCTATCCCCATTAATTCTACCCACCTTTGACCTCTGGTTAACTCCACTGGAGGTAAAACATTCTGCTTTGTGCTTTTTATAGAAAAGGAGGATGGAAAATGTGTCCTTGACACAACTATCTACTTGAAAACTCTTTGAGGTCCCCAGAATGTTGTGGTTGGTTGGGGACATCCTCTGCCAAGGGGTGGGAGCTCTTTGTCAGAGCTAAGTGGGGCACCCATCAGAGATCCTAGAGATCCTGGGTGCCCATGCAGAGCTAATGAATTCTTGCAGAAAACATTGCTCTGCCTAAAAAGGCTTCTTATCAAAAAATTTGCAAAAACAACACAGCAACAAAAACAACCAATGAAAAACTACAAATGTTTGGACTACAATTTGTTCTCATTTTAAAAATGAGATACTACAATTATCAAGAGATTTGGAAACTATGAGTATTCCAAATGGAAGCTAACTCTGCCAAGTGCTACAGACATAATGTGTGAGAAAACTTTTCTCAAATTGCTCAGTATATATGTTCAGCATGTATTTCCTATACTTAAGGCTGCCAATCTAAGTGTTTAAATAAATAGGGGTTGGAGAGCTCATTCAAACAAGAGCTTTATTATCTGAGCTGTTTATTTTATGAAGTCTATCTCTTCCCCAAGTTTTACTTCAAATATACACCTCCTCCCTATTCTCCAACTTCTGCCACCAGGATTGTGAAACACATTAGTGAACATTAAAATACAACTCAGCCTTTGTTGCACTTATCTTTACATTTCAGTTCATCGGATTCATCTGAATCTGCAAGTAAATAAGAATGTTAAAAACAGGACAAATCGCTCTCAGAGTTATATGCCTCTTTTTTATAACCACAAAGAAGTTACCTTTTGCCTTAACAATGTACAGAATATTTTTCAGTGAATTGAGAAATAATTTACTTTTTACTATAAAATTTATGAATTGAAACTGTTTAAGATAACAACAGTATAAAGTCCTTCTTGTCATGAATGATATTAAAATGTGTAATAATTATTAAATACATGGGTTCCAGTCAAACTAAAGGGGTGTTGACTCCTTGTAATTGTCCCTTATAAATAACCATGAGACCTGCTTTATAAAGCCCTCATAGCTGTTCCTTATTCTAAGGCAAACTTGCTTCTTTCTTAGAGGAGAGACATAGAAAAGAGAGTAATGGAGAGCTTTTGGTTTTCTATCTACTCTTTGTGGGACAAAATATTTAGTTGATCAATTGGGGGATATTATTTTTAAATTGAGTTATTCAAGAAATCTTTGCTGAATGTAGGAATTTGTTCAAATTTTTTTAGTGAATGAGGAATAATTTATAAGTCATTGTCCCCATCAGAACACAGTGACATGCAAGGAAGGACAAGCTTTAAAAGTGCAAAAAATGTAGCCAGGAAGTGCATTGTCTAAATTTAGAAGGTGGCAGACAGACTCTAGCACAAGATCTACTACCTAAATGAGTAGCCCATTTTTTTTCACCTAAGGAAAAAAATAACTATTGATCCTCTACCATCTGCCAGACGATGCTGAGGGCACTTTATAAAAATCAGAGCTGCATCTTCTGAGGATTTAGGTTCTAAATTTACCTCACAGAGCCATATTGATTAATATCAAAATTATCCTCTGGAATCTTACAAGAACATCACCATGGTGACTAAAATACCATGTTTCACTGAATCTGGGACCAGATTTTTCCTTCAGCTTTAAGACAGATTGTTCATTCTTGTTTGGATTCACAGATTAAGTCATTAGTTTGTACTTAAACAGAAATGCTTATCTTTAAACACCATAAAAATAACATAAGATGTCAAGATGTCTACACCACTAGGGATGTGTAGGACCCAAGACCAGCTGGAGAAAGCTTGGTGCACACGCCTCACACAGGGACAGGAGTTCTTTGACTAGAGAAGTAGACGAAATTGCTTACATTTTATAAAAGTTTGATCCTTCCTTTCTTCCTCCCCTTTCTTCTCTTCATTCCTTCCTGTGCTGGGGACTGAGCCCAGAGCCTTGTGCATGCTATGAGATGCTGTCACTAAGCTATATCTCCAGACGCTCTCTTACTTCCTTTGCCCCTTCCTGAAGCCCAAGTATGTAGAATTAAATGTGATTTATCGACAGTTGAATGTTCACATTATGGTACTTGACTGTATCTCTGATATTTTCAATAACACAGGAGGGTGGGATCATCATTGTCATTTAAACAATTTTAAAAAATAAAGCAGGTTAGAGGAAAAGACCCTGGTACCATATTGGTTATGGCAGCTCCACAGAACCTCAGAATTTCCCAACAGCGTACCCTTAGACGTTATCTCTCTGATATGGAAACTCTTCTTGGGCACTTGGGGAGTAGATACGGTTCCCATCTCGCCCGTAGATCCACAACCTGAATGAAGGAAAAGAAGGATCATGGACATTCAGGCTGAGAGCAATTATGAATTTGAAATGGAAATTTCAAATAAAAATCTCAGCTCTTCAAGGCTTATCAGTTATTAGTTCTTGGGTTATCAGCTATTAGGTGGATCTGTATGAAATGGCCATTTTTATGGGTGAAGAATGGTGATTATGAGCAATTTCATGGGGTCCAGACGACATTATTACTGTGGCTTTTCTAGTAGAAAGACTATGGGAAGGAGGTGGAGGGTTTTCTGAGCACCTTATGAAATACAGTTTTCTGGTGACTCTTTGTCACCCAGAGTCTTTTTTTGTCATTGTTTGGCTTTGTTTGTTTGTTTGTTTGTTTGTTTATTCCCCCTCCCTCTCTTCATGGAAGTTATCAGAATCAGAAGTAGCATTGTCTGTGTTTTTATTTGTCCATTCTCTATTTCACCCACAGTGGAATTTACTCTCCCCACCTAGAAAAGTACCTAGAACATAGAATGCACTCGATAAATATTTGTTGAATAAAATAAACTCAGTGGATTGAAAATATGTGACTCACATGTTAAGTTGTTAGGTATGCTTTCTATTTGGAGTGTTGCTATAAAAACATACATTTCCAATTCCCCAATGGCCCTTTGAAAAAGATAAATTAATTCATTTCATTAGTGATATTGTGTTGCCTGTGGCATGGCTTGTCATGGTGGCTACAATAGACTAATGACTGGATAACGAGAGTTTATTTATCATGAAACCAATTTTTGTTACTGAACTGAATCATATAAATAATGGTATTTCAGCATTTACATTATAAATACTGTTTTAGAGTTTGTTAGTTGGTCATAAAAATCCTCCCCAGGCTGAAACAGCTGGTGGGTAAACATTGCATACATCACATATAATATATCAAAATAAAAGTGCAGTGGTTCTCTCTTAGTCAAAGAACAAATGCTGCATATAAAATTATTTTTAAGCAATAAGAATGAAGCTATTGAATAACTTCAATCTGTTCTTTCTATCATTTTTATTTTTTGATAACACTAGGCACCTTAGATATAATGATAGGATTAAAATAAGCTTGAAGAGATAAAGTGTATGCCCGTAGAAAGAAGATGAAATTCTGCTAGAATGTTCATTCAGATGATAAAATTAGATTTTTTTTCAGATAAGATGGGGGGACAAGGTGGTTTAATTACTTTGCAGCAAAAAAATAAAGGGACCAAAATAGCATCCAAGAAATAAAACACCGGCTATCATTTATTCCATCATGCCAGTATTCTTGGTGTTGAACTTCAATGTGATCTCTCACAAATATGAGAGATTGATTTTTATTAACCTTCCGTGTAAGTCATTACTTTTTGGTAAAGTATAATTTTGCTATAATAATCTCTCCCATGTAAAAAAACCTTATTTTGTAAAACAGAGAAGTTTGGTTAACTGAAAAAACTCAAAATTCTTTTCTCGGACTATGGAGGTGCTAATCAAGTGACTCCATTAAAGGGTCTATTGGGATTAGAGATGTAACATGTTTAACAATGTAGTGAGCAGCTGCAGATGTATCCATCCTGGAGATCAGGGCTGTCTGGTTGCTAAGGCTAGGTGGCTTTTAAAAGCATCCAACCTCAATGAATAACAGTGTCCTGTCTGGGAACCAATAGACATTAAGAGTTACTATCTTAATGATGTATCTCAAATATTCAAAATTTCCTCTGCAGTGATGAGGCTTTTGCCAATTCAACTGTTTTCAACATCATCAGTCCACTTTGGAAATTATAACCAAATGCCATGAACTGTGTAGATTTCATAAACAATAGATATTATTTCTCAGAGTTTTGGAGGTTGGGAAGTCCAAAACCAAGGAGCTAGAAGATTTAATTTCTGGTAAGGGCTCACTATGAGCTCATAGGTAATGATGCCTTCTCTCTCTCTCTCTCTCTCTCTCTCTCTCTCTCTCTCTCTCTCTCTCTTCCTGTGCTGGGGACTGAGTCCAGAGCCTTGTGTGTGTGTGTGTGTGTGTGTGTGTGTGTATGTATGTGTGTGTGTGTGTGTTTTGCAGGGTCAAAACCATGGCTTTGCACATACTGGACAAATGCTCTACCACTGAGCTACACCCCTGGCCCTGAGGACATCTTCTTTCTATGTCTTCTCATGATGAAGGGCTGGAGGGGTTTCTCCCTCTCTCTGACCGCTTTTGTAATGACACCAATTCCATTTCTGAAGACTCCATTTGATGACCTACCCACCTCCCTATGGCTCCACCGTCTAGCACCATCATCTTGTGAGTTAGGATTTCAACTTGTGAACTTAGGTGGAACACAAATATCAGACAATATCATACATACATTTATCTTCCTAGAATTTTCTTTCCTCAATTAACACCTATTTCCTTTCAGGATTCTGTTTAGTATTATTTTCTCAGAGCAGCCTTCCCCACCTCTGCCATCTGTATCCCAGAACCCCACCTTTTCCTATTCCATGTCCTCATTACCCTGCCGACGTTTTCTACATAGCGCTTGAATTGTGTATGTGACCATTAGCTCCATAAGGGAAGGGATGGATTTTAATTTTTATGCTCTATCCTCAGAATCTAGCAGAGTACCTGGCAAATAGTGGATGTTTAATAAATATGGCTAAATGTTTGCCTCTTTGAAGGTTTTTTTCTCTACTTCTCTCTATTTTTCTTTGAACTAGAATTTACAATACATACAGACATTATGCTCCTGTGTGGGACTGTGCTGTTTCTTTTTTTTCCCCCCTAGCCTAACCCAACCCTCTTGCCAAAGCAACCATTTGTCGTCTCTTGATTGCTCAGTGGCTGCCAACTTCTGTCACTGCTCTGAGATTCCCTCTCCTACATGTTCCATGGCCAAGGCACGTTTCTTCAGCTTCAAAGTTTGGGTTCTATTCAATGATCATTTATGGAGCATTCACAGTTTTGCTCCTGTGCTAGAAGCTTAAACAGAAAAATGAAGAGGCTGCCATTTTCCTTGGGAGTCTTTGAATCAAGGGTTGGGGAGAGAAACACAGTAAAATTTCCCTGAGTTCCAGTTAGGATGCTATAGGATTTACCCCAGACAGAGGAAAGGGGTATTGTCACTGTCTGTGACTTGCAAACATGCCAGAGCCCCTAGCACTTGTTCAGTATATTCAGTGATTTTCTCAGGAGAAGTAAGAAATCTCCAGGTTGAAAAATGGGGATATCACATCAATTACAGATTCAAGTTTTAAAATACATATGTGAAAATTTGGGAAAGTAGCTTCATAAATCAATATCTATCTATTTCCTTCTCTCTCTCTGAAAAGAAAAAGGGAGCCAGACTATTGCTTTAGCGGGTTTCTTTTTAACAAGCATTCTGGTATTTCTGGTCCCATTGGGGCCCCAACCTAGGCTTTTCTTTACAAACATCAACGTTAACATTAACGGTTATAGAAATTGCATTCCACCTAGCCACATCCATCTCTTTGGCCCTTTCCTCACTGTAGGAAATTTGTTTGCACAGAAACCACTCACACTTTGAAGGTATTTTCCCTTTAAGCAGCAAGAAGAAATAATCATATTTGATGGCAAGCATACCTTCTAAGCAAAGATGTTCAGTCTACTGTTCTAGATGAAGAATGGAAATGCACCTCCAGCCCTACGAGCCTGTGGATGTCATCTTGGAATTCACTTGTTCATGACCAATCCATTTGAGATGCTCACACACAGTGAACTGAGATTGTTAATGAAAATTCCAAGGGAAAAAAGTGTTCAGTGGGTCTTAGCATTTATAGCAGTATAAAATATCCCACTGTGGGAATCTGCAATGTGACCACTTAGCTGGTTAAGAAGACTTCCACTATATTATGCCACTTGGATATGATTTTCCATTTTTAAGGACTTTGTTTATTTCTTAGTATTTCCTCATATCTAGCAAAGTTCATTCCATCTTCAAATAAAGATAGAATCTGAGCTATGACAGGGACCTCACCTCTGGTAAGATGGACAGAGATTAAGGTATCAGCACTAGCCGGAAACCATGGGTCCTGCCTTCCTCCAGGCAAATCACAGCTCATGCTTAGAAAGCACTTGACATGTTCAAATCACATCTTCACACAACAGCTTATTGCATCTCAAACCTTCCCTGTGAGTTAAGTCATTCAGAACTAGACTGCCGGAGAAGCCAAGTGATTGTCCAAAGATCACAGAGCAAATAGAGAGAAGCCCCAAAGGAGGCCCTCATCTTCCAAATTCCACAATCCTTATGCATCTTTGGAAAGCACAGTGCCCCTCTTCATGACTGGGTTGATCTCCACCTGGCCAGACTTTGTTGAGCTTTGTATCTCCACCCTGTGGCCACTCCACCTGGTATGCAGTCAGCCTCTTGCTTGGATTGAATCTGTTCTTTGGCAAGAGTTGGTTTTGCAGTTATTCTATTTTCCTTCAAAAAGTACTTCATAATCTGATTTTCAAAGTCCAGAAGGAAACAAAGAATAAGAAAAAGCAAAGCAAACAAAAAAAACAAAAACAAACTGTCTTTGCCCCTAAACAGAAGGTGATGACATTAAGCCTCAATTACACTCCCAGCACCGAAATCAGCCTCTCCAGGGCCCACGGCCTCTTGCTGATTGAGAGCACATTTTGAGTCCCCCACATTGGTCCTGGCAGCCCTGCTCTTGTGCAGCAAGCAGGATATTCAATTTGACAAGGCTCTTTCTTTCTGGATCAGGGAGGGAGCAAGGTTCTTGTCAGTTTGAATCATGAGCCTGCACTTGGCAGAGCTGAGTGGACAGGCTCAGTGGGGGAAGGTGGCATGTGCAAGCCATCTCTCCCCCCTTTCTGCGGGCCCCTCTCCCAGTCTACCACATAACCCAACTGGCTTCAAACTATCCTGCTCAGAGAGGGCCTCTTTACTATTTGGCCAGTTGAGTTGCTTCTGACACTAAATCTCCTTGTGATTCAGCTTCTACAATTTTATTTCAAGGCTTCATCTCTCTATGCACATTTTTTTTTTTTTTAGAGCTACAGCCGAGAATATTCAATTCTGCAATTCTCAAGGTTTTAATGTTTTAAAACACATTTCTAAGGATGAAAATGCCTTTTTTTGGAGTCCACATCAAAAGGCTTTTAGAAGTCATCAAAGAAAACTGAAAGTCTAGTCTATGCTGCTTTAAGAGTTCATCTTTATTATTATTTTTAAACGAAAGTTTAAAAGACTGACACATACAATTAGTGAAAGATGAAGTTTAGAAATTCTTATTATGTCAGGAAGGAAAAAAAAAAGTCATCTCATTATTTTCTCTTATCCCCAAAGTTCACACTTCATGTGTGTTTCTTTTGTGAGGAAAAAGGACAAATCTTTATTAGTTTAGGATCCTAGCAGATCATGAGAAATAAGTAGCTGGTCCCTCTTTTTCTTTTCCCTGGCATCGAGAACAACAATTTTTGATTATGTGAATGTTAAATTTTAACCTTGACTGTTTTCGTTTCTTAATAATGAAATGGCAGTAATGATTTTTTGAATATTTGTAAATACTTCCTCAGATATTTTTATGGCAACAGATCCCATTACCAGCAATTTGTGATTTAATTATAGGATTTTGTGGAGCTGGCTATTAACTTGCCAATTATTTCAACAAACCAGATAATTAAGAGAGGGAGAAAAAAAGAAAAATGACAGCTAAAGTTAAATTTCATCAAAAGCAGCTATCTTGGGTTTCAATAATCCTTTTCAAAAGTGTTTCAACTGAGTTCAAAAATCATATGATATGTACAACACTTTGCATTGCAAACTCGATTTTGAGTCTAGTTAGCTAATGAAACTCCACCGCATCTTTGATATACATCTGAATTTTAGATTGCATTAAGAATGATTAATAAGTAGTAATTATAAAAATATTGTTCTTTGGAGATGTTGGTTGGTAATGTCATCTTTCATTTTTTTTTTTTTTTGGTTTCTGTGACTAAGTTCCATCCAGGGGCCCCTTCCAGAAAGTTGATAAGGACCATGCATTATTATCATTCTGTTACTGACTTAGCTATGCTCTGGATGTAGCTCTTTTCCACTCGGGTATCTTTATGAATTGCTCTAGGGCACTAAATCATCACTGAATCTTTCACTGGTAACAGTTTTTTTTTTTTTGAGTATTTACTAACCTGAAGAGTATCTAATAGGGCCCTGTGGTGCTAGATATTTTTTAACTAGAGTCATTGTTGCTGTTCTAAACCAGTAACATAGACCAGTACTGAGGTTAATAATTATTCAAAAAAGTTAGAAAACAACAGAAATATATGTGTATATACATTTTGTCTTTTAAATTAGAGCTAGGTAGCACCTGGGATATAGCTGAGAGCTGAGTCAAGAGATCAGAACCAGGACAGTCAAAGAGATGTTAAATACAGAGAGGAAAAACTTGAGGGGCAGGAAGTCAGGATCCTCAGGGTAGCGAAGATCCTCCCGCAATAAACAGCTGTTCATGGAAGTTGTTAAATTATTTAGGGTTGAGAGTCGTTTGTACCTAGTGGATATACACAGCTTTCATATTAACCATGGTAAGTAAGTATTGCTTAAAACCTATGGGAAGCCCAGGGTGTGTAGTCTGAAGATCTGATAATTCCCTATCAGACATTCTTTCCCTCTCAGCATTTGAAAGGACAGAGAGGAAAGATACCTAAGGCAAATTCCTTTATGGTATTTTCATCTTGTACCAGTGGAAATATGTTGGGTAGTGAGGACCACGAGCTTACCAGGGTCTTAAAGAGGTCTCACATCCTGTAATGATTATAGCCTGGTGGGGGTCAGGGAGGAAAATAAGAGGAAGTCACTGAAATCTCATATCCCAACTTAATAAATAAGTTTTCTAACTTCAAATAATGTGGAAACAATGTCAAGCATAGGTTGGCCAAAAGTTTGATTTGGTTTATTTATTTATTTATTTATTTATCAATCATAACCTATAGTTCTGCATTTCCATAAAAATTTTTAAAAAATATTAATTTAAGATAAATCAGAGATGATGGGGTAAAGAATTTGCAGTAGAGGTTGTAAAGCATGTGTTCTAATGAAAGATAAACTCACCTGTAGGAGGCTAGACTTGGAACTAACTGGGTGTATTACCATGTGTTCTAAGTTAGTGGTCTTGGGATTTTCACATTATGCCACTGTGCATAATAGAGCATTGTTTGATAGGTCTCCCTAAGTGGCCTGGCCCTAAACCAGGCCTGTCATCCAGAGGAGAGGAAAGCCATTCAAATTTCATCTAAATAAACTCATAATAAAATAAGGAAAAACACATGTGATCCAGCTGCCGGAGTTTAGCTGGGTGAAAATGCTTACAAATATTTCATGTCTGAACTATGAGACAGCTTACTAATGGGAGAATCTTATGTGTAAAGGAGGGCTGGATTGCCTTTGATATAATGTGGCAATAAAAACGCTATAGGGTTAGTATTTATGATCCCTGTAGGTTACAATAATATGCTTCCTGTGTTATTGCTTTAACAGACACCAAGAAACAGCTCGATGGTGTGGTCACTTTCCTTAAATAGCATGTACAACACATGCACAGTAGGCTCAAGTATTGGATCCTCAGTTTAAAGGGCCTTGTTCCATATAGTGGAAGTAATGCTTTCTCAAAGCACCCTTCTGTTCCTGCCTGAAGAGAATTTCACTTCTGCCCTCTCTCCACCGCACATGCTGCATTTCAATGCCACATGAATACAAAACACGTAAAATTAATACATGCCATGTTCTAATCAATACTGCACAGTGTTCTTGGAGAAGGCAAAGAACAGAGCTGAGATAAAGAATGTGGTAAGTGGCCAAGTTCTGAGATTGATGAAGTAAAGACACCATATTCATTACGCAAGATTAAGGAGCATCCCCTCGGGGAAAAGAAAATCCAACATAACTTTACTGATGTATTAGAATTAAAACATTGGCTGCTAAAGGGCATGGTCACTGCTGGTAAGTAGTAAACATGGGAAGAATATGAAGGGAAATAATCCCAATAGTATTGCAGAGTAGAAGGCAAAGAGAAATTACAGTGATGTTTTCATTTTGAAACCGAGGATATTTTTCTGGGGGGGGGGCGGTGCACTGGGTATTTAACTCAGGGACACTCTACCACTGCTATATTCCCAGTTCTTTTTATTTTTTTTTTGTTTTGAGACAGTGTCTCCTGAGTTGCTTAGGCTGGCCTCCAACTTGTGATTCTCCTGCTTCAGCCTCCTGAGTCACTCACAGATGTGCTCCATTGGCCCCAATCCCAAGGTAGGATTTTTTTTAAAATTTTTTCTAATTAGTTATACATGACTATAGAATGCATTTTGACACATTGTATACAAATGGAGCACTATGTCTAGTTCCTCTGGCTGTATATGGTGCAGACTCACAGGGGTTGTGTCGTCATACATGTATACAACATCATAATGTCTGTCTCATTCCACTGTTTTTCCTACCCCCTTGCACCCTCCCCACCACTCCCCTCACAACCTTCTCCCTAATCCAAAGTTCCTCCATTCTTCCCTTCCCTCACCCCGTTATGGATCAGCATCTGCTTATCAGAGAAAAAATTGGCCTTTGTTTTTTTGGGGGATTGGCTTGTTTCACTTAGCATGATATTCTCCAGCTCCATCCACTTACCTACAAATGCTATAATTTCATTCTCTTTAATGCTGAGTAATATTCCATTATATATATGTACCATAGTTTCTTTATCCATTCTTCTGTTGAAGGGCATGTAGGTTATTTCTGCAGTTAAGCTCTTGTGAATGGTGAATTTTGTTGTTATCACATTGATGTGGCTGAGTAACTGTAATATGCTGATTTTAAGTCCTTTGGATGTAAACTGGGGAGTGGGATGGCTGGGTCAAACAGTGGTTCCATTCCAAGTTTTCTGAGGAATCGTCATGCTGCTTCCCAGAGTGGTTACACTAATTTGCAGTCCCACCAGCAGTGTTTGAATGTGCCTTTTTCCTCACATCCTTGTCGACACTTATTATTGCTTGCACTCTTGATAATTGGCATTCTGACTAAATGTGATTCTTTAATGAATATTACTTTCGGAGATGCACATGTACGGATACCTTCCACATCAAACAGGTACTGAAATGTTCCAGTGAAGGAGTAATATCGACCCTTATCCCGAGTTACTCACCTATAGGTCCACTCCCCAACTGTTGACTGAGTGCATTTCTGGACGTGGGTCCCACAGAATGACTCTACTGATGTTCATGCCAGGTATTATCACAAGCCTGGCAAGACATTTTTAAATTGTTGTGGTCATCTGTTACAGTTTCAACCACAACTATGTATGTGGTTCACTATTCTATTTCCGTGCTGGCTCAGCGACAGGGTTTCTCACACACACTGTGTTGAGCTGAACTGACTCAAGATCCCCTGAGGAACTTGCCATTGATGACACATCAGGGACATTAGTACTTGCTGTTACATATCATGCACCTTGGCAAATTGTGTATAGGAGACTACCTTATTAATTGCGTCCTTATCTCTATTCATGACTCTTAAAGATACCAGCTTGAAACTTTTGATTCAAACTGAGTTTGGATGTTCATTCTGACTCATATCTTTGTATTGTGTCATCTCTTTATTGGAGCCATACCAGATATTGCCCAATTTTTAACACAGTAGTTTGTTTTGAAACCAGTAGAATCAAGCTTGTGTTGACAGCTTGTTGTTTTGTTTTGATTGTGTTGAAAGAGTGTCATATAAAATTTACTATCTGAACCGTTTCTAAGTGTTCAGTCCTATTAAGTTGTTTACGTTGTCACACAACCAATCTCTGGAACATTTTTTATCCTGCAAAACCAAAACTCGAGGACTGGTAAGAAACAAGTCCCCATTTCCCCCTCCCTTAGCCCCTGGTAACCACATTCTATTTTACATTTTTATGAATCTGACTACTTTAAATACTGCCTATAAATGGATTGACGTAGTATTTGTCTTTTGTGATGGGTTTATTTTGCTTGGCATAATGACCTCCAGGTTCATCCGTAAATAAGTCAAGGTCCTCCCAGGGAAACAGAATAAATAGGGCACATGGATATAGAGAAAGAGACTAGAGTTTAACAAATTGGCTCACATAGAAGAAAAGGCTGGCAAGTCCCAAATCTGCAGGATAAGATGGGCAGGCTGAAGTATCAGAAAAGAGCCAGAGCTGTAGTTCAAATCCAGAGGTCAAATGCTGGTAGAACTGCCTACCTTTTTAAGGCTGAATAATTATCCGCTTCCAGGAGTATGAGGGTGCAAATCTCTCTCTGAGACCCAGCTTTTTAATTCCTTTGGATATAGACCCAGAAGTGAAACAGCTGGAGAGAGTATTTCTATTTTTCATTTTTGAGGATCCATCCTACAGTTTCCCACGGTGCTGCATCATTTCACATTGCCACCCGCAGGGCTGCCAGGTTCCTGCTCTTCCACTTCCTTACCAACTGCTAATATTTTCTGTTTTGCTGGGTTTTGATAATAGACACATTCACGGGTATGAGGATTCTAAGGATTTGGGTTTGCATTTCCCTCATGATCAATGATGTTGAACACCTTTTCACACACTCGTCAGCCTCCTTATAGAAATTTAGTATTTGAACCGAATTGGGTTATTTTTATTTATTTATTTATTTATTTTATTGCCAAATTTTAGGATCTTCTATATTCTGGATATTAATGCCTTGCTATGGACTGAATATTTGTATCCCCCCCCCTCAAATTCATTCTGGTGAATCCACAATCCTCACTGTGGTAGCATTAGAAGGTGGTCTTTGGGAGGTCCTTACGTTATGAGAGTGACAAGCCACCACCTTACCTTGGGCTTCCCAGCCTCCAGAACTGTGAGAAATACCTTCCTGTTGTATAAGCTGCCCAGTCTATGGTATTGCTATGGCAGCTGAGCTGAGACTCCTTATCAAATATGTGACTTACACATCTTCTCTTCCATTCCATAGGTCACATTTCACTCTTTTATTGTTTTTTGTACATGATATCCAAGAAACATTTTCAGTCCAGTGTGCAGTAAATGGTTGGGTGTTTACCCTTGAATCCTGTGGCTGGCTGGGAGCCGTGGCTCACTGCCCCTGCCCAGCATCAGGAGAGTGTTGTATCATCTCTCTGTTGCCCAGGGAAAGACCCTAATTCCAAATTTGAAGTGTAGTTTCTGTAAAATACGTTTCACTTTGCATTATCATAAAGCCAGAAAATCATAATGAACCATCATAAGTTTGAGGGTTGTCTGCATTTTCTTCAGGATTACATATCAGGGCCCATATTATCAGGGATTTTGGTCTATGGATTTTTTCTTCTAGAATGTCTTTGTCTAGCTTTGGTATTAGAGTAATGCTGGCCTCAGATAATGAATATGAAAGGGTTTCCTTCTCTTCAAAATTTATAAGTAGCTTGAGGAGCATTAAGCTGAATTCATCTTTAAATATTTGGTAGAATTCACCAATAAAGCTGTGCAATTCTGAGCTTTTCTTTGCTGGGAGGTTTGGATTACAAAGTAAATTTCCTAACTAGTTACAAATCTGTTCTGCATTGTTTACTGTCAATAAGTTGTGTTATTGAATTTTTATCCATTACTCTAGGTTATCATGTTTGCTGATGCATAATTTGTTCAGAGTATTTCTTATAAATCTTTTCATTTCCACAAAATCATTCCAAATATCCTACTTTCATTTCTGACTTATTCTTCTTCTTCATACTTAATCTTACTGAAGATTTGCCAATTTTCTTGGCAGTTTCAAAGAAACAGTTCTCATTTCCAATGATTTTTCTCTCTGTTTTTTTTTCCTATTCTGCATTTTGTTTCTCTTTTTTCTAATCTTTATTACTTCTTTTGTTAGACTTGGGTTTGGTTTATTATTATTTTTCCTAGTTTGTCACGGTAAAAAGTTCAAATATTGATTTGTGTTCTTCCTTTTTGTAACATAAGCATTGACAACTATAAATTTCTTTCTTTGCACGGCTTTTGCTGCATCCCATAAATTTCGCTGTATGTATGTTGTTTAATTCCCATGTATTTGCTCATGTTTTAGTTTTCCTTTTACTATGGATATCTAGTCTCAATTCCTTATATTTTGTGTGATTTCGCACCATACATCACTGAACAAGACAAACATTTATAGAACACGTCACACAACAACATCAGATTACACAGTCTTTGCGAGTGCATATGCAGTGTTCCCCAGTAGAAACCACACATTGTGTTACTCAATTCTTCCATTTCTCTATTAGTCTTCTGTTAGGTTACTGTCCGGTTGTTGTTTTTTAGCTGTAAAACTGAAATGAATTGTCATCTTTTTTATAATATTACATACAATGTGTTTGATTTTCTTCCCCAAATTCCTAGGTTCATCTCTGAGTACATTGTTTACTTATTTATTTATCTCTGGGTGGGTGGGGCACACTATTCTGCAGATCACTATAGAAAGGAGAAAATTATGTGGCTGTGAAATGGCAACACCAGTGCTTTTCATCAGAACTTTCTGAGTGGTTGACTTGGGTGTTCACCGACTGGCTAATGCCATCAGTTTAACTCTCCAAAGTAGGAGATTGGAGACCTGAATTCCCATAGTGAGTGCTGAGGCCAGAGAAATGAGGCCAGAATTCTACGTAGCTTACAGAGCTATTGTGTATGAGTGAGGGGAGAGTAGTGTCCTGGATTTTAGTGGATGAGCAATTTGCATATCTGAAAAGAAATCCTGCTCTGCTACAGGTGCTCATTTCCTCTTCTGTGGAGCTGAAACTTCTGCAGTCAGGGCCATACTGGACTCTGTCTTTGCTCCTAGGCACACAGGTTCTCTCATCCGGGCTGAAGAAATGAACTTTGAATATCACATCAGGGGATCCACATCTCATCTCTAAATATGAGTGAGAAAAAAAATAAGAAACACCAAGGTACAAAAACAGAAAAACCTAACATGAATGGGAAAAAATTAATATAAGAAAGAGAAGAACATATTTAATTTGATATAATTGGTGTTATGGTTTGGGTGTGATGTGTTTTAAAAATTTGTGTGAGATGACACAGGAATGTTCTGAGGTAAAATGATTAGATTATGAGAGCTGTAACATGATCAGTGGATTAATCCATTTGCTGGATTAATAATTTGAAAAGACCACTGGTCCTGGGTGTTAAAAGTAGGACCTGGGGTGTGGGCCCTAGAATGGTTAATTTTCCCTGAAGCTGCTTCCCCCTGTCCTGCATCCTGGCCCCCATGAGCTGAGTAGCTTCCCTCCACCATGCTCTTCCTCCATGATATTCTGCTTCCCTTTGAGCCCTGACCAATGGAGTTGGCTGACCATGGACTGAACCACTGCAACAAAGAGTCAAAATAAATTCTTCCTCCTCTAAGTTGTTCTTGTCAGTATTTTGGGTCTCAGGGATAAAAAGATGACTAACATAAATAGTATCCATGAAAGGAAAATTAATATATGAAACAGAAGAAAACATTAAAATGGGTGTGATTAGTATCTTCATGGGTATATTAAATAATATCATTCTTATTAAAATAATTCAACGATAGCTAAAATAAGCAGCACTTAAATTCTTGAGTGCTAAATTTAACTCTCCATGTGTCACTTTTATTCTTTCATTTATAAGCTGAGACTCCAAACCTAGTGGGCTCAATGTGGGGTCCCTGGGCTTGCAGCAATTTTATCATCCAAGACCTTCTTGAAAATGCAAATTCTTGAGCCTCAAGACTTGCCATTTAAGAAACTTTGGGTATGGGGCCCAGAACTCTGTTTTATTGAGCCCTATAGTTGAATCTTATGTGTCTTAAAGTTTGAGAACCCATGCTTGAGGACACATTGAAATCACCTAAGGAATTAAAAAAAAAAAATATTGGTGCTTGGCTCCTACCCCAAGCAATTCTAATTTAATAGACTTGGTAGGCAACTTGGGCTTTGACAGTGTTAAAGGCAATCAAGTGATTGTAATCTGCAAATTAAAATGAGAACCAATGATCTATATCTACTGGGCATTTTGATTCCTCTCCCTATCTCAATAAAGGAGTAGTTTCCAAATGTACTGACTTGTAATACCTGGGGAGCTTCCTAAGCAATGGATAGGCATAGCATCCCCAGAGACTGAGATGCAACTGGATATGACCTGTTCTTTTTTTAAAAAAAATAACAGCAAAAATTGGATGATTTTCATTCATAGGCCAGTTTGGGAAGCACTGGGTTAAATATTAATTTTCTAGTTTTAAAGATAAATTTCTATACCTAAAGCACATATTAAATGTATGAGCTTTATAGAGACTAATTAAATATATGAGTAAAACTAAAGTAAAGTTTAAGTGCTTTCCAACATCCTAAACAATATATATATATATATATATATATATATATATATATATATATATATCCCACATTAGAGTAAAGAAAGTAGTGTTTCTTAAATTTAGCATTAGAATCACATGACAGCTTTTGAAACTTCTGTACTGAGGTCTCACCTCACATGAATTAAGTCATAACTTCTCATGTAACTGAGGTGTCAGAAGTGAGTAAATTAAAGTAGAGCATTGTAGAGTAACCACGGGTTCAGTATTATCTGAATCTCCTCAGAAGTTTCCAGAGGATATCTGAGGCTGTTGTCACCTTCAGGAGAGAAGAGCTGCTGTGGTCAACTCTCTTACAGGCCATGAGGGATCCAGACCTCTCTTTTGTGCTCAGGGGAAGAGTGACAATGTCATCAGCAGAGGACATGACATTAGCAGCAAATAACATCACAGGCTGTGTTGCAGAGGGACATAGGACCCATCCTACAATGCGGTTATCCATCACCCTTTGGGCTTTTGTGAGCAGCTTGGCATTTGGTCACTGGATGTCCTCTGCATGAGTTATCCAACAATCTTTCAATATTATGTCATTACTAATACCAAAACACTTGAGCCTAATTCAAACTGCTGTCATAAAACTAAGTTACAATGGCTTATGTTAGTATAGTGGCTTTCAACCAGTGATGATTTTTCCCCCCCTCAGGGGATATTTTTCAATTTGGTTGTCAAAAGTGCAGGACTTGGGAGACATCTTCCAGGCATCTAGGAGGTAAGGGCCACAGACAGCTCTAAACATCCTCTGATGGACTAGCCAGCTCCCCACCTTACTAAGAATCACTCCACTTAAACTGTCAACAGTACTGGGGTTAAGAAGTGCTGCTTTCATGTAATGCTTGTAGATTTTAATTATTTTAGTATTCAAAAGTAGACCCAAGGTAGAAAGTCTGCTCCAAAAAAAGCATTTGCTTATGGGTAAGTCTGGAGAATCTCCAGAACTTGAAGAAATGTGCCGCAGTCTGGCTGGGCACAATTCAGGAGCCACTTGTCAAAAGAAACAAACTTTATTTTTAGAACCACACAGGCCAAACAAAACAGCTCCTCAGGAAAAACCCTCAGAGCCCAACTGCCACCACCTTCTTCCCACAAGCCTCTCCCACAAACACAAGCCTCCCCACCTCCCACCAATCCTCCTGCTCTTGAGGCCGATTGGCTGGGTCACGTGGGCAGAGCCAAAAAAGTCCCCCAATGAGCAGCTCCATGGTCTGAAAGGGCAGGGAAACAGCCCAATGAGCATCACCACAGAGGAGCCAATCAGCTAGATGTTGCTGGGGCCGCTGTGAGCCAATCATCAGCCAGCAGCTGGAAGTTTGCTGGCAGCTGGAAGTTTGCTGGGGCCTCTTTGGCTGTGGCTCTCAACAGAAAGGAAACACTGTGAAAACTGTAACTTATTCTCAAGAAAAGAAGAAACTCAGCCATGTAGCAGTTTTGAATTGACAAGTAATTATTAGCACAGCTTCTATTTAAAGTTTGCTCCTGTGTTTCTCAGAGTAAATTCCAATGCATAATATTCCATTCTAACAATAGAACCCCACATCTCTGCAAATGTATTTAGAATCACCAAGGCACCCAGATGCTCTATGACTTATGCACCTTTGCTCTTCCAGCCCTACTGTCTGTCCCCATATTCTACCTGGGTGATCCCAACTCCATATTTTGAGTGACAGTTGAGCTATGAAATCATCCCTAAAGTCTTGCTTGGCCTAATACCTTCATACCCAGAGCACATATCCACAATACTCTAACCATTTTTTATTGTATTCATACAGAAAGAGATAATTATGTTAAAATATGCACCTGTCTCCTCTAATAAGTTATATTCCTTGAAGGTAGTGGTTTGTAGCCTCAGGACACAGCAAAAACCCTGGCAGGTTCTCACATTTTTGTTAAATAAACAAATGAGTGATGGTACATTTGCATTATTACTTTCTCCTTATTAAGGAAAACAAGTATTTTGGATTAGCTTATATATAAGAAACTGTCTATCACATCAAAATTCAACCACACAAGGCCACATTCATCCATATACTCACTCATAGGTACTATTGCCTAGTCTTTTCCACATCTCAACTTTACAGTTTATAGTCACTGAGAACAAGTAATGAATTATTTCTTCTCCCACATATGAAATACTAACCAAAATTGATTAGCAAGAAGCCATGGGTTGTGTGTGTGTGTGTTCATGTGTGTATCAGGCTCATTACTTTAAAAAAGTCTTCATAGAAATTACATGTTGATTGCTAAAAATACTTTTGCAAGGAAGGAAAAGGAATTCAAAACTTTGTCTTTCTGAGAATGCTTTTTTACTTCTTATAGCAAACTCTGCCAAAGTCCTAGTTCTAGACACTTGCAAGATTAAAAAAAAAAAATCTTGTCTATTCATTTTGATTAAAAGGATTTCAGGAGAAAAGAAAGTGAGCACTTCTTGAAAGGGCTGCAGAAAATTGTATCATTAACATTTTTCTACTGCCTAATTCAGTTATTGACTTAATTGCTGAGATTTGATTGTTCGCCTGAGGTTTTCACAGTGATGGCTTCACTGACCATCAGGAATTCTATATTCCTTCAGGTGAAAAAAAATCAGTATTGATAGAGAAACACATATATTTTATTTCAAAATAGACATTTGTGAGTATTTTGTGAATAGTCGCTGAAAATCTAAGAATACTTTGCATTTCACTAGTACCTGGCAGCTGAAGGTCTCAATGTACCATTTAAGACGATACTAAGCGTCAACAGCTAGTCAACAAACCTGTAATAAAACCCTCTCTTCATTTACGTTTAACAAAAATAGAAAAACCATTGAAATACGGACTAAAGAAAAAGAAAGGCTATAGACTTCAAGTCTGACTCATGGGGGACTTTGATGTCTTTCCTGGTGCTGGTTCTCAACTGTTGATGTACTTCTGTGAGTTTTCTTCCTGTTCTGCTAGGATAATTTTGTATTGAGGAGGAGGAAGAAATGGAGGTTTGCGTTTTGGAGCTGGGAGACTGGATTCCTATATGGGGGCCTTAACATTGCTAATGACTGTACTGCACAATTAACCTCCACTTGGCACTCTGCTCTATCCCCCATAAATCATCCCCGGATACAGGTTAATTGGAAGTAAAGCCCTTAAGTCTTATTTCATCACATTACACCCACCACAACTATATTTGTGTGTTGTCAACATATATATTTATGTGCTTTGCTCCAGAGATAGAGTTTAAATGGTTCTAGAAACCACTAATTGTATAATGGGATGTCATAGAAAGAAAAATAAAAGATGCACTTTTGAAAGATACATGTACCTCTATATACAGTTACATCCAAACACTCAGGCATGTGTGGGTGAATATAGAAAAGCGGAAGTACACAAGCTCTGCTGGGTGGGAACAGTGTCCACAGACATTTGAAGGTGGCAAGAACAACACAGAAAGAGAAAATGCACAAATATACATTTCAACCCCTCCCCACAATGTAGGTGAATCAATCATCTATAAATTAGGTGTTTGGATTGTGTCTAAGATTTCTTATTTCCATGAAGTTTTAGGATTATATGCAGGAGTTTTTATTTAAGAAATTTAAATTCCAACTAATTTTGAGTATACAATGCATTAAGGAATTCTTTTTTAAAAAAATATTTTTGTAGTTGTAGATGGACACAATACCTTTATTTCATGTATTTATTTTTATTTGGTGCTAAGGATCGAACCCAGTGCCTCATACGTGCAAGGCAAGCGCTCTGCCACTGAGCCACAATCCCAGACCAGCATTAAGGAATTCTTATCGCATTTTTTTAATCAGACGGCTAAGGCTCCAATTTGCATCCCTGTGGTCCTCTCCAGGGAGTTCAGATTTTAAAAATAGAAAACAGGACCCTGTTCTGTTTCTTCCTGGTCTATTTTTCTCATCCTTTGGCAATTTTTTAAAAAAAAATTCATAATAAATTATCTATTAAACCATTAGAGATCTTATTCAGAGGTTTAATCAGTGAAGAAAGTTGTGGTTGTTGTTTTACAAAGTGGGGGTATGAAGAACCAGGTGATAAAGTCTCTGCATCTCTTTCACAAGGCACTGCCAGCAAATAAAACATTCT
Organism: Urocitellus parryii; assembly: GCF_045843805.1. NCBI lineage: Eukaryota > Metazoa > Chordata > Mammalia > Rodentia > Sciuridae > Urocitellus > Urocitellus parryii. Next base: position 110,493,463 of record NC_135532.1, read on the forward strand.
TCCTTGGTTGGAGTTCATAACCCACTTGAATCAAACTGTGAAATATGATGTATTAAGAACTATGTAATGTTTTGAACGACCAACAATAAAAAAATAAATAAATAAATAAATAAATAAATAAAGAATTAAGAAATGAAAACAAAACAAAAAAAAACATTCTTCCTATTTTCAGCTTGGCAACAGATCAGCGCAAAGCATCTTATTACTTCAAATTATTTAGAGATCTGTATGTTCTATGAGTGGAAGGCCTTGTCTGATTGTTTTTAACACTTATTTCCCACTTAATGAAGTCCTGGAGTCCTGGATACACAGTTCCAATCAAGAAGAATTTTTTTTTTTTCCCCCATGGGAAGAATAGTTACCCCATGGAAGGAGGAGTCACTAATTCTGTTTTTTTTTTTTCCCTAGAAAACATAGAATGGCTACTAGATGTGTTACTTTTAAATTATATTTTTTGTTGTAATATAAACTGTATCTTCCATGGTTCTTGGTGACAGATAACAGAATCTGCTCTGGTGAAGGTAGTCGAGGATTATTAAAACTCTAGCTAGGTGAGCATGCACACAGCTGTACTCCTACCTCTTTGGCAAGTTGAGATAGGAGGATTGCTTGAGCCCAAGAATTTAAGGCTAGCCTGGGTACCATAATGAGACACCATCTCAAAGAGGGAAAAAAAGAAGAGAGAATGAATGGAAGAAGGGGAAGGAGGAAAAAGAAAGAAGGAAATTAGAAATGGGTAAGAACTTTGGGAAGGGCTGAGGGAATAGATTCTGGATTGTGTTTATAGTAATACTTTTAATCATGACACTGCAGAAATGTCTACACACACCAAAACTATGGTAGCGGTATTCTTATACTATTTTTAACCTCGGGCTTATTTAGACATATTTATACAGTGTGTGTACTTTATCTGTATTAGTAAGTTCTTTTTATGTTTTTCTATATTCATCCATATCTAAAATGGAAATGAAAGAACATGCCTTAGTCTGGAGCAAGTGTCTGGCTAATCATAACCTACTGAAGTTGGGGTTTTTCTTTGTCCAGCCTAGAACCATGCTTGGTTACACGACAAGAAAACTGCCACAACCACTGATTGGTGCTGACACCAACCCTCTCTGCCATTCCACGCCTGGCACCCCTGCCCTCTCCTTTCACACCGTGCTTCCAAATTGAAGTCTCACACTAATGCACGCACCAGTGAATGTGATCCTGGCACAAAGGAGTCTATCCTCAAAAGGGTCACAAGGTAGGAATAGGATTCACCCCCTTGGAAGCAGCCACAAATGTCAGATTCTACTCTGTGAACTCCTTTGCAGGCCAAAACCCCCCACACCCTCAATATTGTGGTGCTACTTTTATGATGATTTTACTCTTACCATGCTTCCAATTTGAGGTCTCAGGAAGGATCAGGAAGCTAAATGAAGGAACAGCATTGAAACAATGTAACAAAGAAGGCAGGGTTTATGGTTACCCTAGGATGACTTATCTAATTTAGCAAATATTTTATACTTCATTGATATGGCATCAAATTCCACTTTCACAGAGGAAGCCTAATTTGATCAGTTCAGGGCCATTAAAAACAATCATACCTCTTAGTTTCTAATGAATGGTTCAGATCACAAGGTTTCCATCATCCAGTCGATGGAACTAAAAAGTTTTCAGTTCACATTGATTTAAGAGATAAAATTTCCAATTTATTTTGAGTTGCTTTGCACTCCTCTAGGGAGTGCATGTCTAAATGACTTCCTCCTAGAGAACCTTAATCTTCTCTAGGTTATGACCAGCCAGACACTTGCTCCAGAGCAAGGCGTGTTGTTTCATTTCCATTTTAGATATGAATGAATATAGGAAAATATAAAAAGAACTTAATAATATAGATAAAATACACACACTGTATAAATATGTCTAAGGAAGCCCAAGGTTAAAAAGCAATTTGTGTCTAAAATAGAACGTATTTTTATTTTTTTTCATATTTCAATGTGTATTTTAGAAGATTTTAGCCAAAACGTTTATTATACTTTACAAATCAAAAATATCTACATTTGTGCTTTCTGGGAAATGAAAATAATGAAAATAATCAAGTTGGGGGACCCAACTTGATTTGACTAGATTTATTTTCTTTGGCACAAATATTTTATATAGATAACATGTACTTGGGATTCAGACAAACACATTCATCGCTAATGAAACAATTAGTAGTGTTAGCAAATATGTGCCTGAGGATTTCATTTTTGGTATGAATTGATGAACACGGGCCAGACACAGGGGCATGGGTAACAACTCCAACACCAAATTCCTTTCACAATTTATGTCCCTCCAAATGTTTTCTATGATTTACATCATCTTTATGGCAAGAAAAAGCTTCTCCCCGTTGGAGTGGGTTCCCCCACATACTTCCCAATCTCTTTTTTCACGCTCCTTAGAGCTAGAGCCATGTTGTCGCTAGTTTTGAGTCATTTCTTCTGCCTGATTTTTTTCCTATGCTTCTTTCTCTTTCTTGTTTTTGCCCTATTTTTTTAAAATAACTATTATACAGGTTTCCTTATATATATTTCTCTCCCACAAAAATTCAGATGGGCTATTCATGGGATATGTCTTCCGCAGGGTGAGTCCTGTGAGAGGCAATTGTGTTCTCAAGGGTGACATTCGGAGGAGGCTGCAGTCATATTCCATCCTTGGCTGAAATGGATATGTATTTACCTCCCTGTGGGCTGGAAAAGTTGACTAGTTGACTTGAAGGGCAAAAAGAGTACATTGTTAATCCTCAAATTTAGACCATAATCTAAAAATTATCAGAAAAAAAAGAAGGAAAACTGTTTATTTAAGAAAGTTTGGGAATGGAGGAAGTCAAATAACCCTGTTGGCCGATGATATGGCTCTACATAAAGAAAATCCTGAAGACTGCACCAGAAGACTTTTAGAACTGATAACCAAATACAATAAGTACCAGTGTATATAATTAACATACAAAAATCATCAGCTTTTCTATGCACTGAAAATAAAATTGATGAGAAAGAAATCAAGAAAGTAACTCCATTCACAATAGTCACACTAAATAGACAAACAAATAGATTAAATATTAAATCTAACTAAGGATCTGCAGAACCTCTGTAATGAGAATTACAAAACACTGAGGGAAGACATTCAGAATGACGTTGGAAGGTAGAAAGAACTCCCAAGTTCAAGGATTGAGACAGCCAATATTATGTAAATAGTCAAACTACTCCATATGATCTGCAGATTCAGTGGAATTTCCATCAAAATACCAATAACCTTCTTTACAGAACTAGAAAAAAACAAACCTGAAACTCATATGGAATAAAAAAAGATCCTAAATATCCAAAGTAATCTTAATCAAAATGAGCAATGCTGAAGGTATCACAGTGCCTGATTTCAAAATGTACTGCAGAGACAGAGTTTTTATTTTTTTAATGGCATTTGATGGCATAACAGACATGTAGATAAATGGAATAGAATATAGGACCAAGAAATAAATCCACACATCTTCAGCTAATACTTGACAAAGGCATCAAAAACATACATTGGAGGGCTGGGGATGTGGCTCAAGCGGTAGCGCACTTGCCTGGCATGCGTGCGGCCCAGGTTCGATCCTCAGCACCACATACAAACAAAGATGTTGTGTCCGCCGAAAAATAAAAAAAATAATAAATATTAAAAAAAACATACATTGGAGAGCGAACATCCTCTTCAACAAACAGTACTGGGAAAACTGAAAGTCTTCATGCAGAACACTGAAACTAGAACCATATTTCTCAACCTGCACAAAATCAACTCAAAGTGGATCCAAGACCTCAATGTAAAACCCCAAACTTTGAAAGTACTGGAAGAAAACATTGGGGAAACCTTCAACAGGCAGCAATTTCCTAAGTAGGACTCGGATAGCTCAGGAAATAAAACCAAGAATTGATAAAGGGGATTACATCATACAAAAATCTTCTGCACAGCTAAGGAAACAATCTATGCAATGAAGAGACAACCCATGTGATGGAAGAAAATCTTTACCAGCTATTTATCTGACAGAGTTCTAACATTAAGAACTTATAAAGAACATAAAAAAATAACAAGAAATCCAGTTTTTAAAAGTGAACTAATGACCTGGTAGACTTTTCTCAAAAGTACAAATAGTCAATAAATTTATGAAAAAAAATATACTCAACAGCATTATCCAGCAGGCAAGTGCAAATCAAAATTTCAGTGAGGTGCATCTCACCCCAGTCAGATTATAAAAACAACATACATAATTAATGACCAAAAACAGAATACGCTGACAAGGATTTGGATGGAAAGGAATCATTATACATTGTAGGTGGGAATGTAAATTAAGTACAACCACTATGGAAATTAATATGGACCATGACAAATTTTCTCTCATATGTGGGGGGGAAAAAAAACCTGAAAGTTGAAGAGGGACTTTTAATAGGATATGGGAAGGGGAACCAGTGGGGAGGAGGAAGGACAAGAGAGGTTCAAAGGGAAGATGAACTTGATCAATGCATGGTACATGTATGGAAGTGTCCAATGAAACCCAACTTACATGATTAATATGTTTTTTTAAGTTTTCAGAGCAAAGAGATGACAGAGGTCTTTATCAAATAAAATATTGTTTGGTCTCACATTCTGACATTTTTGAGTAAAGGGTAGATCTGAAGAGTGGGGGTGTGGTCAAGGATTTTCAGCTAGGAAAAGAATGCTCACACTCTCTAAAATAATTACATTTTTTTTTTACCTATTTGTATTTCACTTTATACCAGAAAAGTGTTCAGAAAACAAAATGGTTTTTCATGGTTCATTGAGTTTTTGGGGAGAAGGGTACTGGGAATTGAACTCAGGTGCACTTGACCACTGAGCCACATCCCCAGCCCTATTTTCTATTTTATTTAGAGACAGGGTCTCACTGAGTTGCTTAGAGCCTTGCTTTTGTTGAATTCAAAGGAATTCGCAATCCTTCTGCTTTAGCCTCCTGAGCTGCTGAGACTACAGGTATGTGTTACTGTGCCCAGCTTGATTCATCGATTTTTGGTAGCATATCTTCTTGCTATTTAGCTTGTCTGACCTGTGATGTCCTCTTTTCCCACCATCTTTGTCCAAGGGGAAAGTTCTGTTGGTAATTTCAAGTTTATCGTTCACTCTAAGGGACTTCCTAAAAAGTTGAGGGGGTAGGGGTCGGTTACTAACCCTGCACAGAGTTCAGGGCTGAGGACCCTGTAACATAGGAGAGATTAACAAAAGAAAAACACAGACATTTTGTTACTAAAGTTTTACATGGCATAGGGTCTTCAAAAATAAAAATTCAAAGAAATGGTTGACCTGTATGTTTTGTGTACAGGAATCCCATGAGACAGTCATCATCTGATGGAAAGTGGCGGGGAGGGGGGGCACTTAGCCTTTTTTGTTCAATTTCTTCTTGTCATCTCTGTGTGACATTCCTCCTCTCTGGGTATTTGGCAGGACACTTGTCACATGAGGGTCTTCTTGGAAGAAGGGAGGGAAAGGTCAGAGAGTGACCTTCCTAGCTTTTATGTCCTTCTTCAGGGAAGACCTGGAGAGAGGGATTCTAGTAGATTGTGTCAAGGGAAAAAGAAGCAAGAGGCGGTCAGAACCTGGCTCATTTGGTTGGTTTCTCCATTTCCAAGGTCTAATAGTTTGGAGTGGTGTTTCCCACACCTAACCAAATTTCACAGGCAAATTGAGCATCACTGTCGTTGGGGCTAGCAAGACTCCAATCCTGTGGGAGGGGTTTACTATTTTTTTGTCTCACGGATGGAAGAATTCTTAACAAAAAAAAAGTTATTGCCTCAACACAGGTTGTAAATCATGTTTCTTAGTTCGTGATAAACACTGGACACAGATCATCTGGAAAATGCTCATATCACACCAGTGTCTGAATATCCCATGTGTTCTGCCCTCCAACCCCCCCACCCTCCCCCACCCAAGATCCCAGATTCTTCTAATGTGAAGCCTCTGTTGAACATCACTGACCCATTATCTGTACCAGAAATACTTGAGTTCTCAAGTCTTGGGGACTGAAGCGCTTTGGAACCAGTATCTCAGATGATGACTGTGCATCTGGGAGATTGAAAACTTGAAATTACCAACAGAGCTTTCCCCTTGGACAAAGATGGTGGGAAAAGAGGACATCACAGGTCAGAGCAGAGAGCCCGCACCAACCCACACCCCTGGCAAGCTGGAACCGTGAATGGCAACCAGACATGCAAAGAGGGAGCCCCACTGAGGACCCTGTGGTATGCCAGGGAGTGAGCCTGGCTCTTGTGGTCAGATGTGGAGACACAGAATGATCTAAGGGTCCAAGTGACGACTGAGAGAGAATTTAGAAAACCATTCCAAAGGGAACATGTAGGAAGAACCCAAGAATGGAAGACCCACGTCAAGGCTATTGACAAGGAGGTACACAAAACTGGCCAATATGCAGAAGTCACCAGGACATTGAGGAGGGAGATGGATACAGCTTGGAGCTTTGTTGAGCACTGTCTAGGAGGACTTCCCTGTTTGCTTGTTGCTTGGGTGGCAGTATTGACAGCAGCGAGCTTTGTTTTCTACTTGACATGCAATTAAAGGGAATAACATGCAACCAGTCTATATCCTGTATGAGAGATGAATAAAAATAAATGAAAGTAGAGAGACGCACTGTGTTGACACTGACAGGTAGAAAAACGGAAGAACTGTCAATCAACAAATGAACTTCCTTTAGGTGCTGACAACAAAAGTAATTCAATGGCTGGTGAATTGCAGGGTGAAGTTTCCCACTACCCTGAGGTGGAACTTGGAGAATGCAGTTGTGAAAATTGAGACATAGTTGCTGAAATGCAAACTTGTTTGTTTTTCTGACCACTCCAGGTTTTAGGAAACTGACAGAACGGATTGGAAACAGCTCTGACTAGGGACACAGTCTCCCATGGCTTCTCTTATTAGATCAGATTCTCTCTGGAGCTAGAACTGGAGAGAACTTTTCTGCTGAGAGTTTTTTGCTTGATACGATCATATTTCATAATTTAATAACAATATATGAGAAATAACTAATAAAATTGTTATAAAGAATGCTGTGAATGTAAAACATGAACAAACACACAATAATGTGCTTAATGAACTATAAAAATAAAAGGGTAGATTAATATCCTGTGAAATTTTAGCAAGTTAATTACGATAAAATGAGCGGCAAAGACATGTGTACTTTAGCTCTGTGTGGGAAGTGAATTTTGCTCATCGCTGATCTGTCCAAGATCACTGGGTGTGCTGAGTCACAGAAAGATATAAGAGCACCATATTCATTAAGGACCGAGTAAAGAAATTAAAAATGAAGCAATTATGGCAAATGCACATGTTGTTTCAAATTTCAATCATTTATTTAACTATTTTAATGACCCTCCAGTGGCATGTACATATCTATTATTTGAAATAAGATTACCTAAAAATTTTTAAAGTTACTTTTTGTAGAGCTACAGATGCATAAAATGATAGTCACTCTAAATGGAAAACTTTCATGAGCACTGACAAAAAAGGGGGAGAATATGAAAGTCAATACATTGGAGTATTAATTTATTCATCACTTAAATAAAACTATTTTTATTTGAAGATAGGCATATAACTTATAATTATAAAAAATGTTAATGGCCACTTTTGACTTTTGAAAAATTATAAGGAAGAAAAGAAAAATCATTTTTTTCCTTCTATCCAGAGAAAACAATTGCTACTATTTGGGCTGTGCAATCATAAAAAAACAACCTGGGGAATTATCTGCTTTGAACCATTCGCAGACCTACTATCCCCAAACCCCTGCCTCTTTAAAATATGCTGTGGCTGGGCACAGTGGCACACATTTGTAATCCTAGAGGCTCAGGAATCTGAGGCAGGAGGATCACAAATTTGAGACCATCCTCAGCAACTTATCGAGGCCCTAAGCAATTTAGTGAGACTATGTCTCAAAATGAAAAATAAAAAGGGCTGGGGATGTGGCTTAGTGGTTAAGTACCCCTGGGTTCAATCCCTGGGACCAAACAAAAAAAATTTATTTGTATAGGTTACAATGTTAACAGAAACGAATCCAGGGCTCAGTGCTAAAGCTAATCCTACTTTTGTTCTCACTTCCTATGAAAAGAGATATATAATTTTCTAAGCAGAAGAATGAATTCTGTTTTGGGGCCCCAGACACAATTCCTTTGAAATGGACTTTGATCCCAGGGCATAGACAGGTGCAAGGACCACGATGTCATAATCTGTGGCCACCAATGACAGTTATTACATTCATGATAATCTGTGGTGCACATCCTCAGCTCCCTGGACCCGCTATTGCAAGACTATGTGCTTTGGGAAAATCCAGACCCGGATAAAATCCAACTCTCCTCTGACTCTGAAGTCCTGACTCTGTGGATGGGAAAAGCCAGAACCTTGAGAGAAGGGGTCCCCTACATTCTATTGCTCTGACCTTGGGTCAGCCCACAGTACTGTCAGGCAACCCTTCTGCAGTTTTCTAGTCTTCTCTGTTTAGACTTTCTTGCACCCAGGGTGGCACTGAGAATGCTTAGGAGCATGTAAGGAACAGGCTGAGCCAGGCGAATAATAGGCATAAATTACCGCTGGTTTAGGAGAGGTCAGATACTGAGATCAAATCCAGTGTTGAGATTTTGAGTCAGGAAACCTCTAGACTGTAAAAGCCTTCAAAAGGTGACAGTGCATAAGTGTTGGCTTGGAAGCAAAAAGAAGTAACAAGACTACAGAGAAATTATGATAGTCAACTGAAGGGAGATTTAAAAAAAAAAAGGCAGTTAACCACAAAAGTTAATGAATAATTTAAGTATAGAATTTTTAAATATTGCATTCTTATTCTTTTTGTTACAAAATTTTATAATATTTAGGAGTACAATAAAGTGAAGTATTTAAAAAACAATCTTAATAACTAAAATACCAGATCTCTGCATTTTAATGTGTTTAGTACTATGGCACATTATGTAGTTGTCAGCGATGTCATTGTTTTAGCCTAGCCACATTAAACCTGAGGTGTGAGATGCTAATGTGTTTTTAGTCTCTTTAAAGTATGTACATCAACATTGGCTAAGGTTTTCCAAGGCCTTTTTTCAAAGGAACTAATGACTCAATAGGGGTTGTGAGCTCACAGAAAACTTTAAATGTAATCTCTCTTCTAAAATAGCATCTGAAAAGGAGTAACACTCGGTATCTATGTTCATATCTATCTAGTTAGATATAAATATGTGTGTGTGTGTGTGTGTGTGTGTGTGTATACATACATTCATTTATAGTCAGCACTGTTATAAAACCCAGGGCCTCATACCCAGGGCCTTGTTCATGCTAAACAGTTTACATTTTTTTTTGTATGTGTGTGTATATTTTTCTTTTTTGCATTTAAATATGCTTTATACATGTGCTTGCTTATCACCACAGTTTCTATAATTTTATTGTTGATTACAAATTTTTATCTAAATAAATGTATCAATCACATTTGGTGAAGGCGATCCCCCACTCACTGTCTTGACAGGGTCACAGTGAGGATGAATGCTGGCAAAGCCACGCTGGTTGGTGGGAAACCGAAACCATGAGACCCTTTTTTATGTAATTGGGACTTTGCATTTTCATGCTTATGTTTCTGACAGGAGGCATGAGTATGTTAAATGCCAAACAAATTAAATTTCAGATGGCTAGAACAGAACAGGTAGTTCATGCCTTGGAGGCTGTTCTACTACCCCTCAGCATATCAAGGACAAAGTAGAAGGCTGTTCTTCTATCTCAGTACATTGAGGACAAACCTGATAATGGACAACAATCATCCTCTGAAAGGTCATGAGAATTTTAGGCACCACATTGATTATATCAACTAGAACCCAAGCCCATATTTCAGGCCTTTTAGAAAACCTAATCATTATGTTTATTTTACAAAGCCCACCATATGTAGTATCATTTTTGATTGAGGAAAGTTATATTATACACTTAGGAAAGTTAAAACATATAAAGATATATTCTTATCTTTTTATAAACCCTTTTTTACTTTACATAGAGATTTGTGATGAGCATAGTTAATATTGGCGGAAAAGTGGACTGATGTTTAGAACTTACTTTCTATTGAGAAAGATTATAAAGATATGAGAACTAGTGCCCCTTGACTGAGAAACAAAGAAACTCTTTGAGAAAGCAGCTCAACCAGTTTTATGAGAATAAATTTAGGAATTAATTAAAGTAGCTTTATAAGATATACTTTTTAGAATAATGTTAGAAATATTATCCTATTTAGATTTTTGGGTTTAGAAATTCTTAAGTTTTTAGTTGTATGGGTTTCTGATATGTTTTAAGAATGACTTAAAAATTTTAGGATATTTTAAGTATAAGATTTAAGGGGACTTTTTTAGATGGGAATTTTAGATTAGAAATAAACTAAAGGTACTTTAAACTTAAAGGTTAATGATAGGTTAGGAGACTTAGAGTCTGGTTACGTAGTTTGGCATTAGTTAATAAGAAAATAGCATATCTTGGGGAAAATAGTAAATCTTGGGAAAATCTGAAAAATGTAAATTAGTGATGCATTTTATTAATGATTCTGTACTTTTAATAATTAAATAACTAAAGGTCATATCCTGGAAAAATGTAAATTAATGTTACATTTTTTGTACCCCTAATCATGGTTAAGGAAATGTCATGTCTTGGCAAAAGTTTTAAATTGTATAATCAATGACATATTCTGAATGTATAATGATGGGAAAAATTGCAATAAAAGATGACCCAGAGAAAGCTGCATTAACTCTCTCTCTCTGGAGATTGCTCCAATGGAACGACTCCTGTCTCATCTTTTCGCCGACGCCACTCATCCTTCAGGACTCCCTGGACCCGGCTAGGGCAGGACCCCGGCACACAGTCATGGAAAGTTGTTCTTAAAGTTGATCTTAAAATTATTCAAATCATTATTATTATTTTTTGGTTCTGGGGATTGAAACCAGAGGTGCTTTACCAATGAGCTAAGTCCCCAAGTCCTTTTTTATTTCTATTTTGAGACAGGATTTCACTAAGTTGCTTAGGGCCTAGCTAAGTTACTGAGGCTGGCCTCAAACTTGTGATCCTCCTGTCTCAGCCCCCCGTGGATCTGGGATAACAGACATGTGCCATCACATCCTGCTCTTCCTAAATTTTCTATTTTCTTTTTAATTTAGTTAATTTTACTTTTTACACAAATGGAACACAACTTTTCATTTCTCTGGTTGTACATGATGTGGAATCACACCATTGGTACAATCATACCCATACAAAGGGGTAATAATGCCCATCTCATCCCATCATCTGTCCCCTTCATAGCCCCTCTCCTCCCTCTCTCTCCTCTGCTCAATCCACAGTTTCTCCATTCTCCTCCCTCCACCCCATTATGGATCAGCATCCACTTATCAGAGAAAACATTTTGCCTTTGGTTTTTGGTGATTGGCTTACTTAGCTTAGCATAATATTCTCCAACTCCATCCATCTACTAAACTTTCTTTTCATATGATCATTTTATTCCAATTAATTCATTTAGTAAGATATTTAGCCTAATACAGGAGGAACAGATAAATATATTTTAATCGGAATTAAATGGTCCCAATGACTTTTATTCTTTAATCCATTCTGTATTCACTGACAGAAAAATTGCAATTTTATTGTGTTTAAAATCCTCATATATATTGCAATCTATTTCTAGAGTCTTGAGTATATTTGAGTTTTTATATTACTGTCTCTGTAATAGTTTAATAATTATTCACTGTGTAATGGGTTTATAATATCTGTTAGAGTTAATTCTTCCCATTTTCCTTTATTTAAAAATTGTTTTCTGGTTATACTCACACGTTTGTCACTTTAATGAACTTCAACATGATTTTAAGCTCTTCCTCTTAGTCAAATTGAGGTATTAATCAGAATTCATTGTATTGATAGACTAACTTTTAGAAAATTCTAGCTGTACATTGTGTTACCCTTTATGAACATGGCTTGTGACACTGTACACTAAGGCTACTTACAATGATGATGATGATGATGATGTGTGTGTGTGTGTGTGTGTGTGTGGCTGGGGGTAGAACCCTGGGCTTTGCACAAGTGACGCAAGCACTTTACCTCTGAGCTACATTGCCATATTTTTATTCTGAGCTATGGTCTTGCTAAGTTGCCCAGGCTCGGCTCAAACTTGCCATTTCTGCTTCAGCCTTTGGAGTAGGTGAGATCACAGGAGTGTGCCACTGCACTCAGCTTATCTAACAATGAAAAATTAGTTGAACGTTTGAAGTTTTCTTTAGACATTTATTACCTATTTCTTGTTAGTTTTATTTTTAAGTGTTTTATGTTTTTCCTGTTTGTTTTTATTTTGTTGTTTTGCTGCTGTGGCTGGGTCTCTTTTGCTGCTACATTTACATAAAATTCTCGCATATTTATTTCAGAATTGACTCTTAAAAAATTGTGATGCTTCTGAAAACTTTCTTATAAATCTCCTGGATTTTGCTTGCAGCCTAAATTGTAAATTATCCTATTCTCACTCTGTGCTTTCCATATTTATAACTGCTATAGTTAGATAGGCCTTCTGAGGCACCATTAGAAATAGTAGTGTTAGTATGCACACTCATTCTGTCCTTGACTTTAATGGGATTATCTGATACGTTTTGCTCTTAGGCATAAAGCTTGCTGAATGTACACACACACACACACACACTGATGAGTTTGGCTAAGTCTCTTTTTCTGTAACCAACTGTTTTTTTTAAAAAATATTTTGAACCGTTAATACTTTTAACAAAGTATTTTTTTTTCATTTTTGAACTATAGATTAACTATCTATGGTAACCACCATAGATACCATAGTCTCATGACATCAAGAGATAGTTCGAATATTACTATTCACACTGCAGAATAATTTAAGCCTTTTTTTTTTGTCTAATCCAGTGGGATAGTGCACCTAGGTAACTGAGAGAAAGAAAAGTCTTAAAATCTTCTTAATAATCTAAAAAATTTTTGAATTATATAGTATATTAGCAGATGACATCTCTATGTATTTATTAGGCTAAATCTTTTTAAGTTTTTGTTTTATTTTTAATAGACAATTGCACATTATGGAGTATAATGTGATGTTTCAATACATGCTTAGTTCATGGGATGACTTTTAAATACATACATACTGAATTTGTATGTGCAACATTTTCATCCTGCACTGGTCTTCTAGATAAGCAAGAAGAGCTGACCATCACTCCTTTCCTGAACAAAGGATATACACAGACCCCTTTATTAAAGTTCAGTAATCTTGAACTGATGGTGTGATTGTATCATCCTTTTTTTTTCTTTAAAGAGAGAATGAAAGAGGAGAGAGAGAGAGAGAGAGAGAGAGAGAATTTTTTAATATTTATTTTTTAGTTCTCAGCGGACACAACATCTTTGTTGGTATGTGGTGCTGAGGATCGAACCCGGGCCACACGCATGCCAGGCGAGCACGCTACCGCTTGAGCCACATCCCCAGCCCTGTATCTTCCTGTTACATTGTTTACGCTGCAGTACATGACCATCTGCCATCTGCCTACAAAAATAAATTTCAGAGGCCCTACAATAAATAATATATTCCATGTTTCAAGGTGATGTTTTGACTCTGAGTTTTTAAAAATGGTTAATATTACACAAGTTGTCTTTATTTGTCATAATTTCCTGTTGTAATCTTACCCATTCATTTTTTTTTAAATTCTTGGGATTAATATATAGTATTCTTTGCATTTTTAAAAAAGTTTTTAAATGTTTATTTTTTTAGTGAACTAGAGCCATATATAATAGTGGAGTTCATTTTGACATGTTTATATAAGGATATAGTACAATTTAGTCCATTTCAGTCCCCAGTACTTCCCCTTTCTCTTCCGGACCTCCTCTCTCAACCCACTTCTTCTACTCTGTTGGTCTCCCTTCTATTTATTTATTTATTTTTTTAATTGGTGCATTATAGATATGCCTAAAATTGAAATTCATTTTGACGTTCATGAATGCACGTTGCACAATTGAGTCAATATCATTCCACTGTTCCTCCCCTTTCCCATCTCTCCTTCCTCCCTCTTGATTCCATTCTAATTCATGGGATTCCCCCTTTTCTAAATTCCTTATTTGTCTCTGGCTTCTTTATCAGAGAAAAAAAAATGACTCTTCACTTTCTGAGTCTGATTTATTTTACTTAGCACGGTGTTCTCCAGTTCCATCCATTTACCTGCAAATGCCATAATTTCATTCTTCTTTACAGCTGAGTAATACTTCATCATGTATATAGACTACATTTTCTTTATCCATTAATCTGCTGTTGGGTATCTGGGCCTGCTTCATTAGTTGGCTATTATCAATTTTGCAGCTATAAACATCAAGGAGGCTGTATCATGCTGGTGTGCTTATTTTAAATACTTTTGGATAAATAACAAGGAGTGGGATGGCTGGTTTGTATAATGGTTCTATTCCTAGACTTCTGAGGACTCTTCACATTGCTTTCCAGAGTGGTTGTACCCATTTGTACTAATTTGTAGTTGCACAAACAATGTACCAGTGTACCTTATCCCCACATCCTTGCTAGCATTTATTATTATTTGTATACTTGCCATTCTGACTGGAGTGAGATAAAACCTTAGTGTAGTTTTTTGATTTGCATTTCTCTGATTGCTAGAGATCTTGAACATTTTTTCCATATATTTGTTGGCCGTTGGTATTTCTCCTTTTGAGAAGTATCTGTTAGCCCATTTATTGATTGGGTTATTTTTGTTTGTTTTTTGGTGTAAAGCAGTTTGGGTTCTTCATTGTCCACCCATTTTTTTTTAATATTTAGATGTAGATGAACACAACACCTTTATTTCATTTATTTAAATCTATATGGTGCTGAGGATCAAACCCAGTGCCTCACATGTGCCAGATGAGCACTCTACCACTGAACCACAACCCCAGCCCATTGCCCATCATTTTTAAGATGCTGTTAAATTTCTACATTATATGCTTAAGAGAATAGCATCAACAATAATTCCAATACAAAGTTTAAAACTGCCACATATTTTAAATATTGTCTTAGGAGGCTTATCCCATAATAGCATCTACAAATCTGGACAGAATAAAGCTCAAGTGTTATTATTTACAGATTTTAGGATTCCTCCTGAATTCTTCTCAAATAGCCTAAGGTTTCAGAGTCATTTTTCTTTAAACATGACTTTCATCTTTTCACCAAGTGTTCCAAAATGACTTTTCACTTTTCTTTCATGTGCTATGTTGCTTTTCTACCCTTTTTTCTCCTTTTATTGGTTATTTTTAGTTATAGTTGACATTAGGTTTTATTTTGACATAATCATAAAAGCATGGAATATGATTTGCTCTAATTCAGCCCTCAGTATTTCCCCTTCCCCTCCTCCATTCCCTGTTCTCTTCCCTCTACTCTACTGATATCTATTCTATTTATTTAAAGTGTTTATATGTTTTTATTTAGTGTCTGTGGATGTACATGATGCTTAGGTTCACTGTGGTATATGCATGTAGGAAAATTAATCAGATTCATTCCACCTTTCTTCTCATATCCCATCTAGCTTCCACATATCTAAAGAAGTATTCAAGCATTGACTTTCTGGCTCTTATTTATTCCACTTAGAATGATAGTTGCCAGTTTCATCCATTCATTAGCAGATGCCATAATTTCCTTATTTTTATGGCTGAGTAATACTCCATTGTGTAGATATACCACTTTTGTTTGTTTATCTACTCATCTGTTGAAGAGCACCTAGGTTGATTCTATAGTTTAGCTATTGTGAATTGAGCTGCTACAAACATTGATGTGACTGTCTCACTGTGGTATTCTCATTTTAAATCTTTTAGCTCGATTGTGTGGTGGTTCCATTCCTAGTTGTTTGAGGAATCTCCCTACGGCTTTCCAGGGTGGTTGTGTTTTTCTCCTCTTGGGTGACATATTTCATGGGCTCCAGGGGACATTTCATTTCCTGCTCTGACTCATGGTGATAGTGGAGCTCATCGTTTGGCTGGATTTGTGTGAGTGGACCCTTCATGGACCCCTCTCCCAGTTAACTCAGTTAATAATTAGACCTTCAGGTGTATGGTAGGATGCAGCTGATAATTGGTGTTCAGTCATCCTGCTGTTACCTGTGAGGGTGGAAGTGCAGGTGGAGCACCTCCAATAGAAGAGCAGCAAAGCTTTCTGCTTTCTCTGACCATTCTTCTCTGTCCTGGTGGGGGACTCCATCTGCCTCTGTCCAGGGCAGTATTCTCCTGCTCTGTCTTGTTTCACTCTCTGAAAACAACTTCCCACTAGACCAGTGGCTGAGAGACTTGTGATTCTCACTCTTGTTGACCACTTAATCTGCTTCCAATATAAAGGAGCATTTTATATTTCCAAAAAACATCCTTTAGGAAAGCAGAAATTTCCTAATATATGAATTCTTACAGGACCTCCTTTTTTAGTGGGATATGTCTCAATTATTAGATTAAAATGAGGGGAATTGTTTGACTTTCCCTGAAAAGTTGCTTGAGGAGAGAATATTAGCTTTGAAATAATTATAGTCAATGCTGGAAAAATCTCACCTAGTTTCAACATGTGTTCCCTGGTGGTATAAAAATTGTGTGATCTCATTATGTATAGACTTTTTAATACCTGTACACAAACCTTTTAAATGCAATATGGGGTTAGAGAAAGAGGAAAGCCATACAGTAAATAGTTTCCTTTGGAAATTGTAACTACAAGCATATATAAATAGAATGAGAAGATTATAAATACTCAGTGTGTTCTGCTGTTTCAGGACAGTTTTCTACTGGTATAGTACATTAAATGGATTAAAATTGTTCCATCTAAAAAGAAAATTTAAAACCCACTTCCATGGTGGTGGAGATGATATGCTCAGAAGAGAAAACTCTTGAAATAAGCTCTATGAAGAAGATATCCTTGAAGATATGCAAAGCTTAAAAACAGTTGCTTCACAAGGCATGCTGAAAAGTATTTCCAGTTATTTCTAAATGTATTTCTACAAGTAACTATCCAGGGAATTTAAAGTGGACATTGACAATCTCAAAATAAAGTTTGATAGAAATTTTTGGGTCTTCTCATTTAAGGAGGAAAATAGAAATGGATTTGCTGAGATCTGCCCTGAAGATTCTGCTTTGTCATGTCTTAGAATGAATCAAAAAGCTCTGTTCCTAATATATGTGGAGCCCAAAAGAAGAGAATGAATGGAGGCTCACTGCCATGTATAGTGATTATTTAAAATTATAGAACAATCAGACAAACAATGAAACAAAATATATTTCTATCCTCTTGCATTAACAAATACCTTCATAAAAACAAAATTAAAAATGCTTACAAAGCAATTATTTTCATGTGACCGATAAATCAGAAAAGGACTGATTCATCATTGGACTTCTTGTCATATTTGAGTGCTAGAGCAATGATTCAGCAACATTGAGATGAGTAATATAATAAAGGACAGCATAATCAATTTTTATGTATTTTTTCATGAAATTAATTTTTGTTTCCTGTATTTCAGCAAAATCACCAATTATGTTATTGTAATAACTCGGGATTTGTGTTAAATGTGAAATGTTAAATTACACAGCCTTCCTTTTTTATTGGAACATTATAGTTATCCATAGCAACCGTATTCGTTAAGCAAAGGCATACATACATTCACGGATTTGGTTTCAGTTCATATTTTCTTTTTCCCTCCTCTCTTCCCTGTTCCCCATTATCCTTCCTCTACTCTACTGATCTCCATTTAGTTCATCTATTTATTTATTTATTTTTATTTTTTAAATGTGTATACTATTTTTTATTATAAAACTATATGAGTGTATAAGCATGTAAAAATGAAGTTTTTACTTTGGTAAGTGGGTTGAACAGAGGAAGCTATCATTTTGAAATTGTGCATTTCTCTATATATTTTACTTCAATAACTTTAAAAATCTTCTTTTCAAAAAAAAACCCATCTTGATAGGATTTCAGCATCTTCTTCTCTTATTCCTTTCATGATTGAACAGGGTCATCCATTTGAAGGCTGTTTTGATTGGTTCTTTCTACTTGTAGATAAAAGTAAAATTCCCTGTGGTATATTTATTTCTGCACATAGCTTTAGTTTTTAAACAATTCATTCTGGAATTCCTCCCCTTTCCTGTTCCCTGAGCTCCCTCTCTACCTCCTTTTTCTGCTCTACTGACCTTCCTTTATCCTCATGATATCTGATCTTCCTTTCTGTCTTACCTTTATTTTGCTCTGGCTTCCATATATGAAAAATATTGTATCCTTGATTTTTCTGCGTCTGACTTTTTTTTTCACTTAGCATGATGTCCTGCATTTTCATCTATTTAGCAACAAACACCATAATTTCATTATTTTTTATAGGTGAGTAAAATTCCATTGTGTCTATGTATTATACTTTCTTAATCTGTCCATCTATTGATGGGCATGTGGACTGGTTCCATAATTTAGGTATTGTGTATTATGCTGCTATTAACATTGAGATGGCTGTATTGCTATAGTAAGCTGACTTGAGTTCTTTTGGATAAATGCTAAGGAATGATATATCTGGGTCACATGGTGGTTCCATCCCTAGTTTTTTTAAGGATTTTCCATACTGCTTTCCAGAGTGGCTGTACTAGTTGGCAGTCTGACCAACAAACAATATGCGAGTGTACCTTTTTTTCTCATATCCTCATCAACATTTATTATTGTATATGTTCTTGAAAATTGCCATTCTAACTTGAGTGATATAAAATATTGGTGTAGCTTTGATTCACATTTCCCTGAGGGCTAGAGAAGTTGAACTGTTTTTCATATATTTGTTGGGCGTTTGTGTTTCTTCTTTTGAGAAATATCTGTTTATTTCTATTGCTCATTTATTTATTGGGTTGTTTTCTTGGTGTTAAGTTTTTTGAATTCTTTAAATATTCTGGATATTAATACCTTGTCAGAGAAGCAGCTGGCAAAAATTTTCTCACATTTAGTAAGCTCTCTCTTCATGCTCTTGCTTCCTTTGCTCTGCAGAAACTTTCTAATTTGATGGTATCCTGCTTATTGATTTTTGGTTTTATTTCTTGAGCTCTAGTGGTCTTGTTTACAAAGTCTTGCCAGCATTACTATGATGGAGTGTAGATCCTATGTTTTCTTCTAGCAGTTGCAAGGTTTCTGTCTAATTCCTAAGTCCAATCAATTTTGATTTGACTTTTGTACAGGGAGAAAGAAAGAAATCCAGTTTCATTTTTGTACAAGTGGCTTTCCATTTTTTCCAAATACCATTTGTTAAAAAGGCTATCTTGGGCTGGGGATGTGGCTCAAGCGGTAGCGCACTGGCCTGGCATGCGTGCGGCCTGGGTTCAATCCTCAGCACCACATACCAACAAAGATGTTGTGTCTGCCAAAAACTGAAAAATAAATATTGAAATTCTCTCTCTCTCTCTCTCTCTCTCTCTCTCTCTCTCTCTCTCTCTTAAAAAAAAAGGCTATCTTTTCTCCAATAAATATTTTTGGTACCTTTATCAAGAATCAGATGGTCATAAATAGGTGGATTTGCCTGTGTTTTCTATTCTGTTCTATAAGTCTTCATGTCTGTTTTGATGCCAATATCATGCTGTTTTTTGTTACCATACCTCTATATAATTCCAGATAAGATATTGTGATACCTCCTGCATCACTTTTCTTGCTCACTATTTCTTTGGCTATTTTGGGTCTCTTATTCTTGCGAATAAATTTAAGGACCATTTGTTCTACTGTATTGTATTGAATCTGTATACTGCTTTTGGTAGTATGGCCATTTTGACAATATTAATTCTGCCTGTCTGTGAACATGAGAGGTCTTTCCATCTCCTAAAGTCTTCTTATTTTCATTGTAGTTCTATTTTAACTCCATATTTTAATTTTCAAGTTTTTAAAAAGTTATTGTAAATAAGATTGTTTTTCTAATTTATTCCTCAGCAGAATCATGTTAGAGTAAAGAAGTTATTGGGTGTTGATCTTATATATTGCTACTTTCATGAATTCATACATCAGCTATTGAAGCCTTTTGTGGAGTTTTTTGGGACTTCTAGGTATAGGTTCATGTCATCAGCAAACAGAGATAGTTTGTCTTCTTCTTTTTCTGTTTATATCCCTTTAATTTACTTATCTTGCTTGATTAATCTGGCTAGTGTTTCAAGAACTATATTGAATAGAAGAGGTGAGAGTGGATATCCTTGTCTTGTTACTGATTTTAGAAAAAATACTCTCAGTTCTTTAACATTCAGTATGGTGTTGCCTTTTGGTTTGTCATCATTTTTATAATGTTGAGGTAAGTTTCTTCTATTTCTTTCTTCACCAGCATTGTTAATATAAATGAGTGCTGAATTTTATCAAAGGCATTTTCTGCATCTATTGAGATGATGATGTGATTCTTGTCCTTAATTCTGGTAAATTACTTTTATTGATTTGCATATATTAAACCAACCTTGCATTTTGAGGGGAACATGCTGGAATTTTTGTAGTAATAAGTTTCTGTTTTTTAAACTGCCCGATTTGCAGTACTTTGTTATAGCAGCCTCAGCAAATTAATATTATTCTTCCATATCTAAGGGTTCTGCATTCATCAACAAAACCAATTCCTATTTTAAAAAATCACTAAAAATTCCAGAAAGTTCGCAAATGCAAAATTGAATTTGTCACACATTGAGCAAGTGAATTCAATTCTAAATCTATGCAAATAAAGTGATGTATGGAAGACGCTGCTGAGGTCCTACAGCATTTCACAGAACCTGGGTCTCTGTACAACACTATTGTTGTACATTGTGTACCTTCCTCTCATTTGTGTACTGTATGGTTTCCCCTACAATTACATCTGTAGTCAACATGTATAAACTATTTTTCTTGCCATTATCCCCCACAAAATCACAGTACAACAACTATTTACATAGCATTTACTTTGTACTAGGTATTATAAGTAATCCAGAGATGATTTGAAGTATAGAGGAAAATGCATGTTATATGCATACACTATAATATTTTATATACGAAATTTGAGTATCCCCAGATTTTGGTTATCTGCACAATATCCTGGAACCAATCCCCCATGGATACTGAAGGAGATGACTCTATGGTATGTTTGGGCTCTATAAAGTAACATGAAAATTATTTCATTGATAAAATTAAAATGTTTTATAATATTTTCCTTATATCATGATTCTACTTATATCATGATTTTGCCATATGTTAAAATGAAGTCTAAAATCATGCATTTCTTATTTTGAATGATTCACTACAGAGATACTTTAGAGGAAACTGAAAGGAAAATTATGTTGCTCAATTTCAGCAAGTTGTTTTTTTAACCTTGATCTGGTGTGGCCAAGAAACTAGTCTCTGTAGAAATTAAATTAGTAAATATTTAATCAAAACAATGTTACTTGTGATTCTAGTGTTTTACATCCACGTAGCTGCAAATGCCGAATATATGTATTTAGCTTCAAGCACATTACATCTAGACTTGTGTTTATATAAACATAGAGGAATGTGAATTTTTTTAATATTGTGAAATGTTCCTTTGCCACTGTGTGCCATTGTTATAAATACTACAATTTTTTTGTGGGTTCCTCTGAGATCAATAATTAGACAATGAAGAAAAGCAAGAAAATAGATGGTTGACATTACTGGGAAACAAATAATCACTGTGCAAGAAATATTCCATTCATATTATCTCAGACAAAGATTTTACTAGCTAATCAATTAATCTTTTTCTCTTCCCTAAGTGCTCTGGCTACGAAAATCCCCCCTGACCCATGAAATAGTGCCCATCTCTTAAGGCACATCCTCAATCCCTCTGGACCTTAAGATGTATTCAGCAAGAGCTCTGAGAGAGCTCTCCTGGGTTCTGAATGTTGTTAATCCCAAAAGTGGATTTGCAGTTGTATGAACCCAGTGCTGCGCAAGGTTTTTTTGTTTGTTGTGTAGCAAAAGGGCCAAATGTGGGCTTCTGTTAGAAGAGATTCTCAAGGCCCTCTAAAATGTAGGTCTAAGGGCAGAAATCCCTCCTTCTTACTGGACTGTCTGTCCCTCTGTGCAAGACAGTGTGGAGGACTCTTGCAACCTTTCTGACTGCCCTCCATGCTCCTTCTGGGCTCTAATCTCTTTGCCCTGAGTTCATACATAGCCACTCAGAATTGTCTCACCTGCTAGAGATTTTTTTTTTTAAGCCACACATTAAAACTCAATATCTCAAATGGTTTGCTTCAAAGTTTGTTACGTCTGGCACACATTCTTCAGTGTGAGTGTGTGTGTGCGTGCGTGTGTGATTATTGCCATTTGAAACTTTTATTAAAAGTGGAATAATGGAATATACTCTATTTTTAGTTCTTTTTATTCATTTTGATATGCTTTTGAAAAAAAGAGAAAGACAGTCTCTTTACTGCCTGTTTTAAACAATGCTGATTGCTTTTCAAACCTGGCAATATGTATAGCTGAATTTAAAGAATTCAGCATATTATGCACAAAAAGGTAGATCTGGGCACTTTAACTGAATCATAAAACTTTACATGATAAAATAAAAATAAAATTATATTTAGACCTATAATGTAAAAGAAATTATTTGGGGCCCCTATGTTTATTTATTTGTATTTTAGATAATTGTCTGAAGCATTAAAATAATTATGAAAATTAATAATGTAGTTAGGAACAGAAAAATGGCCTGGAAATGGAAGTGCACACCTCTTGTCTGACAGCTGGGAAGTCCTGCTCAGAGGCTGTCCAAACACACCGATGAGTCTACTACGACAGAACACAATGGTGTCTTGTGCATAGAATATTTCTTCAGGTGGGGGAGTGATAGTGTGCAAGTGGTGTTAACAGACACACTCGTGTCGTTTAGACAGTGTTAATTAGTGTCTCTTATATAATTATCGACATCTGGTCTGGTTTTCACCCACTTTTCTTTTGCTGACAAATTCAACCTCCATTTAGGTGAAATCAGCAATGTGAGAGACAACATGAAAACAGAATATCTGTTTCAGTTTTATATCAAAATTAATTGATACTAACTGAACAGTGCTCAAGAAATGAGAATAAGTAACAAAGGGGGCAAAATACAATACATGTAAGTGCGTATCAGTGGGACCTCTGCAGACCAGGAACCCAGGAGTTAGAATGAGGATCTGAAGGTTGTGCCTATGGATTTATCCCATTTAATACAGAAACCCTAACTCCATTAATTGCATACAAAGAAATACACCTATTCTGAGAAAGCAGATGAATTGTTAATGTAATTGTCTGATTTGCGAAAAATTACCCTGAAACAGATTCTTGTTTCAACCCTCAAGGTTAGAAAGCCTTCTAAAATGGAGATAGCACCTTCTTCTGCTCTGATCAACAGCAGTCCAGCCTGTCTGGAAATGGAGAAATATGCTCGGCCTCTGAATCATTCAGTACAGTATACAATTTGATGCTATGCAGTATATGATGAACTAGAACTTCATCTACAGGGATAGAAGCACAGGCTCCAGGTGTTATTTTATGTTCTGGCCCTATTTCACTGCCATTTACTTATTTTTTATTTTTGAAAAAAAACTAGTAGACAGTTGAACTCTGGGTTTGTCTAATATGTAGTTTTGCTGTGCAATTTCATTGACCTGGTAAGACAACCCCTCTGAAAGTTCTGTCTTCTTGATACAATCAGTTCTTCTTTCTTCTGATAAGCATTTCTAGTAATATAAAAACAGATTATTATTTCCCATTTAAAAGATATTGTCTCACACTAAATTTTCTGTCAGTTGTCTCTACATTTTTCTAACCCTTCCTACAAAATCCTTGAAATACTGGTGCATACTGTTGCCTTAAACTCTTCTCCTCTGGTCCGTTTAAGCCCATTTCCAAGTATGTTCTTGTGCCCACCACATCATGAAAACTTACCTTTCAGAGCCATCTCCAAATTCTCAGTCTTCTCATTAGACCCTTAGCAGTATTTGTCCACGGGATCACTCTCTCTCCTTGGTATACCTTCCTCCCTTGGTTTTCAGAGTGTCATATTCCCCTGGTCATCTATATTTTCCTCTTCTATGTGCTGGATTTAATAATCTAGGCTGGCAGCTGTTTTCATTTGTGTTTTGAATTACATCATCCCGTACCTATGGATCTTTAGAGTTTCTTCTCCGAAATCAGCTGTTACTCTGATGGGCTTACCTTTTAAATGACTTGCTGCCTGTCTCTTGCAGCTTTTAATATTTTTTTTTTTATTCTGGATTTTGGCATTTTAACAAGTATATGCCATGGATATGTTATTTTGGGGTCCTGTCTATTTGGAGTTCTGTATGCCTCCAGTATCTTTGTGACTATCTTTTCCCCAAGTGAGGAAATGTCTGCTCTTATTTTACTGTATTAGTCTTTTATACCATAGTCTGTATCTCTCCTCCTTCCTCAAGACCTGTGGGTCTTAAATGTGGCCTTTTAATGTTGTCTGAGAGCTCTCATATAATCTATTTATACTCTCTTCTGTTTATTACTAAGTATCTAATTTCTCTACCTTGTCTTCAAGCTCTGATTTTTTTTTTTTTATGCTTGATGTTAGTCTATTGATGAGAGGTTCCCCTGACTTTTTCATGTGATCAGCTGAGTATTTTATTTCCAAGATTTTTGTTTGGTTCTTTGTCAGAATCTCTATCTTTCACATCCTGTATTTTTCTCCTTAGTTTCTTCCTTAGATCATCTTTTAAATTGTTTATCATTATAATAATCAACATTTTGAATTATTTTTTCTACATTTCTTCTGCTTTAAAAGCTACAGATTCAGTTGCTGGAGGATGACAAACTTCTGGAGAACAGTTTTTACCTGTTTTCTTAAATTTCCTGTATTTCTGTTTTGAGATTTGTGCATCTATTGGGAAGATGTCTCTTCCACCATTATGTGAGGGTATTTTAAGTGAACTTCTTTCTCTTTACTGTGTGTTCTGGGTTGGGAGTATATGTCATCATCAAACAACCCGCCCAGCTGCTCACAACATTGTACTCAATCCCTAACATCACCCTGAGAGGAGAGAATAAACCATAGTCACAGCAACAACTTGGACACAAGCCATACATTAAAACATGATAGTAACTTATCAGAAACGTTTGCTGCATCTCCACTCACCAGAGATAAGAAATGGGGAGTAATACTACAAAATAAGCTGAAAATTTAGGTGAAAAAAGATTACAAAATCAATTTTAAGTTATATGTAACATACAATGGAAAGGAAAAGAAGAAAAAAGTTTTTATAAAAAGGAAAAGGAGAGACAGGAAACAGAAGAAAAAAACTAGTAGAGGAAAAAAGAGAAAAAGAAGGGTGAGTATAAAATTAAGAAAGAAAACTCTAGAGAGAATAGATTCAATTAATGAATGAATAAAAACTAGAAGTAAAACATTAAATTTTATGAAAATATAATAATGAATAATGAGGGGGAGTCAAAATAACTCAACACAGCAGAAAATACCAGTAAATCGTTTGTTTTAAATGACAATAAAAATACCAAACAACTTCTGCATCAAGGTTTTTAAGGTATAGAGATTTCTTCCAGGACCGTCCAGATTTGGAATGCTCCAGGTGTTGTGGGTGTGGGAAGTGTTCCCACTTTGACACCATGTCCTTATGCCTCTGGGCCTGGAATCTGCAAGTCACTCAACCAAACCCACATTGCACTGGGTGGCGCCCTCTATATTTACCTTTTCTGTTGTCTAGATTGCATCTGAAGTCCAAGGGGCGCAAACACAGGCTACAGTCTTCATCCTGAAGCATTGTGCATTCTTGCAGCGGTGTTGACACCGCTTGGCCCAGCTGTGCTTTCTGCTGGTGCAGAGGGGACCTACCTTCTCTGGTGGGGCTCCTGCTCTGTGCGCTCTGGTGCTGCCATGACCTTGTGAGCTCTGCTGTGGAACTTTAACAGCAAAGTACAATGTCTAAAGCTGAAAGTACTGTTTGGGTAGATGAGGCTTGTGGAGTCCAAGGTCTGGGCAGAGGGCTGGAGTCTCACCATCTTTCTGCGTAGACTTAGATCTACACTGAGAGTCAGTTTTGAGGCTTTCTGACAGAAACAGAAAGAAGAAACCATTAAAGTGTGAGATAGGGAAAGGTACTATATTCTTTGCTTCCCATCTAAGGAATCTCTTTCTGATAGCCTAGGAAAACCCACCTCTTTAAAACTGTGGAAGAAATGCTAACTCCAACAAAATTTTTTATTAAAAAAAATAAGATAAATTTAACATGAAAATATTCGGACTGACAATGAGAATATATCAGTAAAATGGAATGAGGCCTCAACACAGATGAAAAGTTTTACAAACTTTTTCAAAGTAAAATTATGTGGCAGAAATTTTGAAATAATGACATAATTAAAAATTTCAGAATCTTAGAAATTACATACCTAGGTGATAGAACCTCATGAGGGAAAGACTGACACATAAACAGGCTGAATTAGTAAAAAAAAAAAAATGAAAAAATATTCAGAAATAAAATTGAATTAAGAGAAACATCAGACTGAACAGAGCTGGATGTGGTGGTGCACGCCTATAATCCCAGCATCTCAGGAGACTGAGGATCATAAGGTCAGTCTCAATTTAGGGAGGCCCTGTCTCCAAACAAAAATTAAAAAGTACTGGGGATGTTGCTCAATGGCAAAATGCTCCTGGGTTTAATCCCTAGTACTGCCAAAAAATAAATAAATAAATAAATAAGAAAGAAAGAAAGACTTGGCACCAGGAAAATCATTGTAAAGGAAGTAGGATAAATAGCTAATAAATGAAAAACAAAACAAAAAACTGTCAGAATTAGAGATTTTTAAAAGAATTTGAAAATCGAACAGAGAAAACTTGCAAAGGTGACCGAATATATATTTAATAGCTGTCGCAGAAGATGTGAAACAGGGAGCAGAAAGATTATTTATAATAACCATCCAAGAAGAAGAAACATAAGGCAATTGCATTTATTGAAATTCACACTCCACTTGTGCACGAAATCACAGAGTCAAGATCAGGCCGGGACTAGGAAGAATGACCTTCAGTTATTCAGAACTATACACTCTGCTCCCCCAGCACACATATACACAAATCACATAACAAGGGAAATAAAATGAGAGTAGCATCACATTTCTCAGCAACAATCTTTAAAAAGCTACACAGTAATGAAATAACTTTGCGCAAGTACTGAAGGAAAGAAAATGTGTGTCAAGATTACAAAGACTTATAAATATGCAATACTTGCAGGAAAATCACTCCACAAGTTTTTGGGAAAGACTCTATCCCAGAAAGAGATTCAGAAAAGCATAAATTCTGTAGAAATTTCAGACTGTAAGCAATTAGTGATTAAAAGATGGAGATAAGACAAAATACTGGACTTACATTGTAGTTCCTGAGGTTGCAGAAAACAGGCAACACAGAAAACAGAGTGAGTGGAAATTAAAGTGCACTCACTTATTGATCACTGGCCTTAGGAGTAAACATATATTTAAAACAGATAAGCAAAGTGATTGAAGTTTAAAAATATTTGGATCTGCAAACATTAATGCTAAGATTATACTTCCAACTGGCAAGAGAGAATAAGAAATGGTTCCTTGCTGACATTAATATCAATAATAGAAAAAAAAAACGATTTCAGAACAAAGTGGCGGTTAAAAGCATTATAGAAAAGTATTAGTCTAAAGATGGACATTAAATATAGTCCAAAAGTTTCCACAGTAACAAAGGACACATAGGGGGCAAAGAACAAAACACATAGCTAAAGTAATGAAGATGCACACGTACACACTCTTATTAAACACAATGCCCTTATTACAGAACGGAGACCAAATGCAGCAATCGAATCAATACATGTTAGTAGGCTTAAGAAAAGCATTTTCAGATAAGCTAAGAAAGCAAGATTTGATCTTATGCTATATGCAAAAGACATGCCTAAAATAAAGTGAATTGAAAAGGGTAAAGATAAAAGCATTGACAAAAATACACCAAGCAAAGGCA
This sequence comes from Urocitellus parryii, assembly GCF_045843805.1. NCBI lineage: Eukaryota > Metazoa > Chordata > Mammalia > Rodentia > Sciuridae > Urocitellus > Urocitellus parryii. The sequence goes on from NC_135532.1 coordinate 110,521,440, forward strand.
AGTAGAAAGAAAGCAGGGGCCATGACCTTGATCTAAAACAAGGTAGAATTCAGGCCAAGAAGAATTAAACAATATAAAGTAGGACATGCTATAATGCTAAAGACTGCAATTCACAGTGAAGATATTAATATCTATTCACCAAATACCAGTAGCAACTTTCATAGAGCAGAAGGTACAGGAGATGAAAGGAGAAACAGATGTACATTAAAAATAGGAAACCTTAGCACACCTCTTTCAGATCTGGATAGATGAAGGGGACAGAATGTTAGGAAGGGCACAGAGACCTGAAAACCATAGGATACAGTCTGTGTAATAAGCACTTTGCCTGAGAATATGCCTTGTATTCTAGTGAACATAAACACCAATTAGAATTGGTTTTATATGTCAATAGCATAAAAATAACTCAAGAAATAGAAACACAAACACATTAACAGACCACAATGCACTAACCCTCCGTTAGTTGTAAAAATAACAAAAAAAGGCATTTTCATCAGGAAGTTTTTTTTTAAACTCTTCTATCAATGAAAAAGTACAGTCCAATGTTTCTGAATTTCTAGAAAAAAGTAATGATGGAGGCAATCCATTGAAAATTAAGGATGCTGTAAAAGACAGCAGCTTCTGTTTGGGAAAGTCTTTCTGAAGCATAAAAGATTAGGAAGAGCTATACTGTTAAAGCTGTTTTACTGCAGTGTGGAGAAGGGGTTGACTGTGAAGGTCAAGCTCAAGACCAATAGTTCCCATTAGCATGGGCACAGTGGCAATGGAGGAAAGTGGGTTGATTTTACTGTTTTCAGATGCAAAATCTAGAGAGCTTGAGAAAAGATTGGAAGTAAATGATAATGGAGACTGGGATGCTCAATTACAGGTTCCATCACATTGGTCCCAGGTGTCTCGCTGGTGACATTTCCTGAGAGAAGACTGAGAGATTTGGGGTGGTTGCCATATGTTTGATTTTATAATTTATGAAATAGTTTTAAAATAAATATTTATAATAGGAGAAATTCAAAAGATCAATAAAATGTGATTGAGTTTGACTTGATTTTTCATCAAAAAATCTGTTTTTAAGCAAAGATAAAATTGTTCAACTATGAAATTGGCCAATGATTGACAAGAGAGGTGAAGTGAACATTTTTGAACCTTGCGAAGTTCATAAAACTCTTAACTTTTCTGATCAGCAATATGTAAGTATATGGGATAATATAGTGATTCGAATTAGAATCAACTAATGATTTGGACTGATATTGACATAAAGAATGGCAATCACAGCCTTACATATAGTGGCAAAAGTTGTAGTGATCACTAACTTTCATCAATTGGCTTTTAATATTATGTTAAATAAGTTTGTATACCAAGAAAGTAATAAGAATCTATATACTAATTATTAACCATGGTTTTGAAAGGAAACTTACAAAGACATTTCTAGTTTACATCAATGGACAGCTCATTGAATTCAGCATAGCTATGTGCATCAAGCCTCATTGTCACACCACAGATACAGTAAATACTCACAAAGATGTGCAACAGAAGGTGAAATTCCTTACTAAGTTACAAAAAGAAAAATGAAAAGGAATGGTATGACCTTTCTAAAGAGAGTAAGGATGTTCTAAAATAACACATTTTAAAACGTCAGAACTATTAATACTATTTCAAAATAATTGAAAAGACACCATGAAAATGGTATCTGACATAAAAGAACAGCATAAACATGAATCAGAAAAATTCAGAAATGAGTGACAAAAGTTAAAGAAAAAGTTAGAAATATAGGGAAAAAATCATTTAAAACTGTTGACAAATACGAATCTTGTACAAATACAAGAGTAAATAAAGCAATAAGATCATGCTATATGACAATTAGAAGATAAAAAGAAGGATTTTTTTAATTGAAAGGAAATGAAGAAGAAGATTAAACAAATTTGAAAGAAAGAGATGAATTGTGAAGGTAGGTGAAAAAGAAAAAGTGTAGGAATCTCTAAAGAGAAAAAATAAAGCAAGTGGAGAAGAGAAATGCTGAGAGCCCCGGCCTAGTCTGTATGGCCCCTGGCATTTTGCCAACAGTATTGGTTGACAGGCGAGGCATTACTATCCACTTCAGCCACTACTTTTGAGTTTTCGTGGGGAGTTCTCATGGGTTGGGGAAGTGCAGGAGGAGGGATTTCCAGAGGAGATATTTCCGGTGGGTGGTTCCTGGAGGAGCCACATGGCGTTCGAGAGGAGTTGCTGGTGGAGTTCAAAAATAAAGTTTGTTCCTGCTTCAGTGGCTGGTGATTTGTGCCCAGCCAGACTGAGGCAGAGCAATAGTAACAACTGTAATCCAACTTCCAATCCTGAAACATACACACAGACTAGAAAAAGCACACCTTGTCCTTGAGAATATCAATCCATAAAGGCCAACATCAAAATAAATTGTTTTTAAATCACTGGACTTCAAATGAAAAGAAATGATCCCACAGGCAAATAAGCAGAATGAGTGCAATTTACAAGTAAAATAAAATTATCATCAAAAACTCTGACCACAAACTGATAATAAACCCAAAGAAAATGAAGTAACATTTAAGATAATAAATGAAAGAAAATAAAACTAAATATTCTTGATATAGGAAAAATTATCTTCAAGAATAGAGAGCAATGATAAATGGCTATGAACGTGGTAGATCTCAGAGAATATTGTTCCCAGTCTTTTCTAAAGAATCTACTGAAGGATCAACTTGAGGCAATCGAAAATGCTAGAGAAGTCTACATACAAAAATGGGGGTAAGTGTTAAATACTGTCTCTCATAGGACTGGAATCACTGGAGGATTCAAAGAGATTGTTATATATTCATTAGGATCTGACTATATAGATACATGGCAGTCCTTAAAAATAAGGAAGGGATAAAGCATATGTAAAAATGTTTTGATTGTTCAATAATGACATTTTGTAAATATTGTGAATACCATGCATTTGTGTTGCGATTCTGAGACCACTGCATGTCTAAAGGGTATAAAGTAAATGCATCTGAATATTCTATTACATCCAGTGTCATTAAAAACCAGGATTCCTAGTGTGGACGATGGGAGATACTGATCTATATAAAAAAGATGAAGTAAAAGGTCTCTAGTCCTGAATTAGAATTAAAATGCTAAGGAATTTATTCATTTATTTCCCCTTAGACTTTTTCATTTTTTTGTTTGTTTTAATTAGTTATACATGACAGTAGAATGCATGTATGCACTTTAATATATCATACATAGACGGGATATAATTTCTCATTTTTCTGAGTACATGTTGCAGAATCATATTGGTTATGCAGTCACATGTATACATAAGGTAATAATGTGTCTGTTTCATTCTACTATCTTTTCTATCCCCATATCCCCTCCCCTCCCCTCCCATCACCTCTCTCTACCTAATCTAAGGTAACACTATTCTTCCCTAGTGCCCCCCCTCTTATTGTGAATTAGCATCCACATATTAGAGAAAACATTTGGCTTTTAGTTTTGTACTCAATGGTAGATTACTCAGATTTAAAGAAGGGTAAAATTATGGAATTTGCCAGTAAGTGGTTGCAGTTGGAATTTATTTTTTAGAAGATGTATATGGAACTTTAATATCCGCCAACCAGTTTCTTTCCCACCAAAGGCCTTGAAGTGTGCCTGATCACCCACTATTAGCGATGACCAGTAGATCATGTATAATCCCTAGATATTGGTCTTGGAGAAGTGAAACGTTTTTCTTGTTGATTTTTTCTTGATGACAAGTTATTGACTAATGACAAATAACTTTATGCCTGCCTCCTCCTGCTTCCTTGACTTCCTTCCTTTGCTCCCTCTTTCTTCCTCTCCCCATTTTCCTTTTCCTTCTACCATGAAGAGGGCTTGACAAAGTTTAAACAGCCTACAATTCTCAAGAGAGAGATGACCTATTTATTTTCTTTAAGAAGTATCTCATTGGTTGATAAAAGGATGGGACTGGAGCGCATCGTGTTAAGTGAAATGAGCCAGATTCAGAAAGTTGGAGGTAGAATGCTGTCTCTCAATGTGGATGCTACAGAGGAAAAACAAATTTATAAAAGGGGGGAATCTTATGAAAATAGAAGGGAGAACAACAGAATAGAAAGAGGGGAAGTAGGATGAGGGAGGAGGCTCAGGGTAAGAAGCGGGGAATAAAGTTGACCAACTTATTACATATGTATGTACAAATCCATTAAAATGTATCCCAACTTTATATATAACTATAATGCACTAATTAAAATTTACAGAAATGGAAGGAAGACCAATGGAGTAAAGGTATCAGAGGGAGGGAAGAGGGGAAGAACAGGAATAGTACTAGGGATTGAAATGAAAAAAAAGTTACATGCATTTATGGATGTGTCAAAATGAACTGCACTACTATGTATAACTACAGTGCACTAAAAATTAAAAAGTCAATGTTAAAACAACAAAAGTCACAACACAACAACAAAAATGCATTTACAATAACCAGCACATAAGATTTTTAGGACTAAAATATTGAGAACCACAATTAAATTGTGATTTTGGAAGCAGAGAGCAGGCTCATCAAAAACCTGTGAGGTGGTGAGTTAATCTTGGACATGTTAGCTTCCAGAACCATGATACAGCAGATGTCACTTCTTAATAAATTGCTGAGTCTCTGCTATAACTGCACAAACAGCCAAAGAAACCCTGTGGGTCACATGAGCGTGTACTGATAGCCTTGAACCCCACTCTTTTTTTTACTTCAGAAGTGCCACCATTTTTTAATGTCACAAAAAGAAAGAAACAGCCTGTATTATTATGTCTGGGTTTTTACTGGGTTATCCCAGTATTTTTGCTGAGAATAGCAAGGGAAAGCTTGTCTGTCCCACATATCTACATGGCTTTTCCTGGTCAAGATAGCTAGTCAGCTCATTGGGGGACATTCTGAAGATAACTGAAACAAATCTTTTCATTCTTTACAACTCTTGTCCAGGCTCTGTGTATAAACAGGTGTTATTCTTAATTTCTTAAAATACCAGAATACAACTGATTGCCTGAATCTCAAGGAAATCTTGGCAATAACAGAAGGAAATTACAATGCAGAAAATAAAAACTTTAAATTAGGAACTTGGTGCCTTTCTTGTATTTGAGCTGCTCTAACAAGAAGAAGCGTTTATTACTCATAATTCTAGGCTGAAAGGTTCAGGGTCAAGGTGTTGGCAGATTCAGGATCTTAGTGTGCCTTTGTAGGGGGCCTAATTCCAGTCATGAGGACTCTGTCACCTCCCCAAAGCCCTACCTCTTGATAACCATGGCACTGGGAATCAGGTTTCAACCCATGAATCTGGAGTGACATATACGTAGCCCATATCAGTGGGCATCACTACTTCTAGAAACCAAGACCAAACTCCCAGGGGATCCCATCTGTCTCCTTGACCTGTCATTTGTTGGCAGTTGGGCTCTCTCTCCCTTTACTGAATCTCTTTTGCTCCCAAATTACCTCCCTCCAATTTTGTCTATCCCAGTGAGATTTTTATCCAGTTATGAAATGAATCCTGTTCTAATAGTAAACTCCCAAATAACAGCCAGTCAAACAAAATACAATTCATTAATATCATGTAAGGAAATCAGTACAAGATTGGAGTGGACGCTCAGGACTCACATTTTGCTTCTCTGTCACGTTGAGGATGGCCATTCACAGATCCAAACTGGATATTTGAATTCTAGTGGTCACCTTTCCATTCCACCAGAAAGAAGAAGAAGAAAGAAAGAGGTGAAAGGGCCTGCTTACTCCTCCAATGAAGTTGTTGTTTTTTTTTTTGTTGTTGTTGTTTTTTTTTTTTTTTTTTTTGAACAGGGCCTGCTTACGCCTCACTGGCCAGAACTGATTTCCGTGACCCTTAACTACAGGTCATGTGCTGTGCCTCCCTCAATAAATTTGAAGGTGTGCTACTAAAGAGGAGGAAAATCAGGGTTCAACAGGGAGCAGGATGTCTTTTCCAAAAAATAAAAAATAAAAGCAAGCATTGCTTACTCATCAGCTTAAGTATCTGGCCCACCTCACCATTATTACAGACTGAGATGCAACAGGGACCTCAGGAAACATATTTCTACATCACTATGCAGAAAGTTAGCTTCTTGTCATCTCATACTTCTCACAGTGGAATCTTTATCTTCGTATAGCTAAGTTATTTAGAGTTTTACAAAACAAGAGTTGCTGGTTTTCAACTTCCTCCTCTTTCAACTTTAACAGGGCCCAAATGCTGACATCCTTCAAAATATAGTGTGTCTGTGCATATATACATACATGAATGTGTATATAACATAAACACAAGCTTATGTGTGTGTCTATGAGAGACAATGACACAGTATTTTTTCTCTCTGGCTTGAGAAAAATGTGTAAATTTTAAAATTTGTGTTTTACATGGTTTACTGTGAATTATTTTGTAAATTTTAATAAGAAAAATGATATTTACACATATGTATATTGATGCTGAAGGAATATATGTCAATGGAGTATTTCTGGTTCACGATAAACTATCATCTACTCTGTAAATAGGAACTATCAATTGAAGATTTCTAATGAACAAACAATCATAATTCTAAGTAGCAGCAGGGTTGGATTTTAAAATTGTGTTTAAAAGTGAAGGATTTGCCCTCTCAAATATGCTTATTTAATAAACTTGCAGTTTGGAGACTTAATTAAGTCTCTCTTGGGTATGCTGGGCTATGGAAGCTAACAAAATATAACATTCTCCTTTTCTGTATTACATATTATTGATGCAAATATGTGTACATTGCTGTGTCTGTGGATTTTATTTTCACTTTCCTTATATCTGTGCTTCTTTCTTCTTCTGTGAAAGCAATCATTCATTAAAGAATAGAATAAAAATATGTCTATGTATGCACTTACCTGTGTATGTTTATGTGAAGATAGTGCATGTAATTTTACACACAAAATATCTAAGCTTTTTACAAATGCATGTATGAGTTTCTATAAGTGTGTGTGTGTGTTTGTGTGTGTGTGTGTGTGTGTGTCGCATGAACTTTAGCTTCCCAGGGTTTTCCTTCCCTGTTCTTACAAAGCTGCATTTAATCCTAAATATACACACCAAGAATGCTGTTTTAGCTATTGATCATGCCAGTAGGAATATTAATTAGTTAATGGCTGAGAATATAATCTCATGGAAGCCATGCTTTGTGTGGTTACTTGGCTCCATGCAGGTGCAACATCCCAAGCATTTGATATTTCAGTATGTCATGGCCACTGAACAATCCGAATTGAAATCTGTTCAATCAGAGCAAATGATTAATGGTCAACACCTATGTGTCCCAGCCACTGTCAAACCTTCTTCCCAAGGGCTTTATGTGGTACAAGCCTGGTGTATTTCCTAAGAAGTTTGGAATCCTTTTTACCAGTGAAATATCAATCTCAAAGTGAATTTCCCATTTTGTTTATGCATCACCCCCTGGACAGTGAGTATCTCTCTATATTTCACAGACTGCTCTCTGATTTCAGAAAGATGTCTATGAGCAATGGAGAACAAGAGAGAACAGAAAACTCAGACTTCCAACATGGTGCAGCTAGCTCAAAGCCCACTCGAGTTAGGAAGTGTTTCTTTCTCTCCCACTGTTCTGGCTGCATTGAAGAGGAGGAGTGGGTTCCAGAGTCTTTCCAGGAGCAAAGGGAGGAAAATTGACAAATGGCAGATGTGATCATGGTGAGCTATGAGCTCACCTGAGGGCAAACGTTCTTTCCTTTGTTAAATTCTTTTTTCCTTTGTATTGTAAAGTTTTTATAACTTTGTTAATACTAGCAAAGAAATTGGTTCTATGGAACTCTGAATCAATATTAGTAGTTTTGTTAACCACAGGGTTTACTTCTTTTTTCTTCACATAATATAGTACATGGGTATTACAAAATATCAGATAAATAATAATTTTATCATGTTCATCAGGTTTGTTTTAAGTTTCAAGTGACCAGAAACTTAAGCAAAACTAATTTAAACACACAAGAAAATTTATTGGATCACTCAGTTTAATAGTCTGGGGGGAAAGATTTGGCTTCACACACAGCTTGATCCAGGAGCACAAAGAGTGCCATGAACAGTTTCTTTCCATCTTTTTTCTTTGCTCTTTGGATTTACCAGTTAATTTCTCTCCTCGAAATAACAGCCATCTTTGGTCTTTGGTTTAAGTCCCACTAGGGTATTTATCTTTGAATAATCTCATTAGAAGTATCTGTGCATCTTTTTGTCACTGACAGAACATCTGTCTCATCAAGAAAACACAGTGCTTTGATTGGTCAACTCTGACTCCATTCCATTTCAAGCAAAGTATGAGTGTTTGGTGGGTAGCCAGGACAGCACATTTCTGATACCTATAGAGGAAGAGACAACCTCCTATATGCCTTTACCAAAAACAAAAACAAAAACAAAAAACAAACAAACAAAAACTACAATATCCAACTCCACAAGAGGAAAAGTAAACCAATTAAAAAAGACAGAATTAAGAACAACAGCATAGAAATGGACAAAGCATTTTAGCAAGTTCAAGAAACTACTTGTGGTAGAATAACGCCCACCACATATTCAGTGTCCATGTTCTAACCTCTGGAGCTGGAGAGAAGTCATTTACACTCAGAAGAAATTGCAGATGGGATTAAATTAAGAATCTTCAAATGGGAAGGCTATCCTGAATTATATGGGTAGACCAAATCCTAGCCCAGGAGCCTTTGTAAGAGTGCATACAAGATCAGAGAGGACAGGAAATGCTATCTTGCTGGCTTTGAAGTTGAACATAGGAACCCAGAGCCCAAGGAGGCCTCTTCTAGACCCAGAAGAGCTGAGGAGACTGATTGAAGCCTCAGAAGGAACACAGCCCTGCCAACACTTCGACTTAGATCTCTGAGAGAATAAATGTGTGTGGTTTTAAAGCCTATGTTTATGGTGACTTATTGCAGCTACTATGGGAAATAACACAATATTAATTGTAAAAACTGAATTTGTTTGCTTTAGCAAATAAAAGCCAGGAGGACATCCAGTTCAATAATTTTCTGTTTATCTAAAAATCAAATTTAATCAGGCATCCTATATTTGACCTGACAACACTAGTAAAACAGACCTTTTGTTATGTTAGGTTTTTTTTGTTTTGCTTTGTTTCATTTTATTATGTTATTAAAAATACCAAAACAAAATCTTAATAACACTAGCAAACAAAGTCAGATGAAGGGTTTGAATAATGATATAAAATGGGTGGACTTCTCCTTCTGATAAACTAGCCATCATTTTGGCAAAAGGAACACTTTATGGGCTCATTTGCATAAATCCCAGTGACCCTTACCAACTGGAGGAGAGAGGAAACAGAGGATTCCCTAAAATGACTATTGACATGGGGAGTTCAGGTGTGAGAAAGATTTAGCTATAACACCCGGCCGCACTCTCAGCTTCTCTTAGTTTCCTATTTCTAGGATAAGGAGAAAAATGACTTTCAGTTTTCATTGGGGTGGTCTGAGGATTAGTCTGATAATATGTTTGAATTAATATTGAGCAAATAATAATCAGTAAATGAATGTTAAGGTAGCTATTGTTACGACACCCACTGGTAGGGAGACAATTATGTACACATACAGCACCTTTTCAATGGGGGCATGGATTATTCCAACTATATTCTAACCAATTAAATTAACTCATAAGGGTTCAGACAAGATAGACGACTCTTCTCCAGACTCACTATTCCACACATATTCTTTTTGAATTTTATCTTAAGATCATCATATATTTTCCATCGATTTTTTACACATTTAAAATTTACATCTATTCCATGCTCCTTTGTGCCAATGAAACTCAAAGTTGTATCTAGGGATGACTACATTGAGGGCAGCTGTTGTTCTGAGTTTTAATCTTTTAAAGACACAAACATTTGTATTCATTTTTTCTTTTGAATTATTCAATTATTTATTTTGAAGATGGAATTTAGAAACTCAGTGTAAGTAATAGAGTATAAACTTCTAATCATGTCATTTTTTACATTGGTCTCATGTTTGAACTCAAACACTTTTCTTCCAAGATGCTGCTGTCATTGTTTGTGTTCTGCATATCTACCTGCATGCACAGCTCTGTGGAAGCTTTCTGATCACAGAAACTCAGCTCCAAGTGATTTGTTAAAGTTATTTTGATAGCACTGTTAACTCTGCTATAAAATGTATTTGCTTCAGTCGGGTGCAATGGTGCACATCTGTAACCCAGCAGCTCAGGAAGCTTGGAACAGGAGGATCGCAAGTTCAAAGCCAGCCTAAGCAACTTAGCAAGGCCCTAAGCAATTTAGCAAAACCCTGTCTTTAAATAAAATATAAAAAGAGCTGGGGATGTTGCTCAATGGTTAAGCACCTCTGGGTTCAATCCCCAGTACCAAAAAAAAAAAAAAAATCTGTTCTTAGGAGACTGGTGAATTGGTATGTCATCTGAATTACTGAAAGTGTGTCTGCTAATAATATTTAGGACATATTTTTCTTCAAAATTGTATATGGATCTTTCTATTTGAGAGCATTTTTTAAATAAAAAGGGTTGTAGATAATTTAACTCCCTCATTTTGCAGGTAAAGAAATTGTGTTTCAGGGAGGTAAGGACTTTTTCATGGTTTAAAATGTGCCTTCTGTGAGTAATATTTAAAAGGTAGCATTTTGAGCTACATTATTTCTATGTGCATTGGCTTTTCAATTTCTTGGATAACTAAATTTACTCAATAAATTTGGATGTTTTAAAATATCAAACAAAACAATGATGGTGTTATACTTTCAATCTCTCTCAAAGATTATTCAGAATGCCATGTCTCTGGTGCCAGATGTAAAAATCAGGGGCTACTCTACATAGTATATTTCAGTGCCATTATTATCCCCCATTTTTCTCAAATGTCTATGTCACTTCCTTTTAAATATATCTATACAAATTTATATTGCAAAAGAAGTGGAAATTATATAGACTTCTCTGCAAATTTTATTGTCAACAAATATTTTCATGGCTTTGACTTGCTTTAAGTATTTTTGTAAAAAAAATGTTGAGACACTGGCAGAATCTAGAATCAGAAAACTATATTTAAAGTGACTTTGAGCCTTTCACACATTGGTAATAATAAGCTAGCATCTAAGACTTACAGGAAGTGTGTGTATGTACACACTCAACAATGTAAAATATATATGCACACACTTCAAAAAACAGTAATGTAAAAATATAATGGTCCTGCAGAGCCAAGCTAAGGAAGATAGATTTACTTCATACTAATCCATGTTTTCTAGCTTCATGGGGGCTTAGGTTATTTTCTATTGAGGTTTCTTGTCCACTGCATTAAAAGAAAAAATTCAAGGACTAATTTACTAATCCACAAAGCCTGGCCCTACTCAACCCATTTTAAGCTGTGGATATGCTGAATATAAAAGAAAGACATGAATGAAAATGTGAACACTTTCTTTGGGTTATAAAATTCTTAATAGAATGTGGAGTCCTTTCTTGAAGTGGATATTCCTATCTATGTAGGTGTGTAAACATCACATGCATGTAATATCTATACAATAGACTTTAGTGTGTACATTTTAAAAATGTATTTTTGATAGGGTCTGATAGTAATTCCTTCTATCATAAACTGTTATTATATCTGAAATCATTATATGCCTTGAGCACCTGGTTAATCTTTAGCTTAAATTCTGTATCAGCCAGGTGTCCTCTTAGGGATCACATAAAAATTGAACCTCGTTTAAGTGTGAAATAATCCTGTTGCTTCTATCTGGGAGTGAATGAGCCCAGGATTAGATCAGATAAAACACACTCAAGCTAAAGTGCACAAGGTGGATTATGCAAGAAAAGAGGATTTAGTGAAGAACGGATCCACAACTTTTTGTTAACATAGAGAATGGTGGCTTTTGTAAGCAACATTTGTGGAAACTTAACTGGAGCTTTAAAAGCTAGGCCTTTTGTTGTACATTTGTCTGCATACATTTGCTTTGTAGTTGGGAGTGCTAACTTTGGAAGCCGTGCTGGGCCAGGACTCATGCTCATTTTGCCTAATGAAAGGCTAAGGATGTACTTTTACTCATACATTCTTGTTTTGTCTTCTTTGAAGTTTATTAAGCTCTCCTGAAAGATGTGAAGTTCATTAGGGTGTTATTATCGTGACCACAAATTAAATATCTGTTCCCTGGGGAGTGATAAGCTTCAAGTATAAGCTATACTTACTATAATATTTACTTAATTACCAACATACTGCTTCTTATTCTTAATATAAAAACAAGATAGCACACCTATAAACATCTATTATGGTAGGTTTTTTAATTTAATGATATACTTATGTAGTTATTAATGGACTACTCCTCCTCACCAAAGCAACATGTTATATATATATATATATATATATATATATATATATATAGCTGATGGTTATATACTTTAAAAATTTTATGCTACAATTCATAACGTCATAATTCTGTATAACTCTCTGAGTTGGAGGTTTTCCCATATATGGAGAAATGTCCCTTCATCTCAAACCCTACCAGATGCCAAGTTGTGTTGATAGGTGACACTTAGTTCCAACATGTCTATCAGATAAGTCTTTCAAATGGGGAGAGAAATAGACTTTTTATTGCATCCATTGGTTGAAGTTTGTGACAGAAACACTCAGTGACATCTGGAAATTATGTTTAAATGATTATCCAGTAATTTCCACTCAATTATTTTTACTTTATTATAATTGATGTGTTAGATATCTATGCTTTCTCTGATCAAATTATTCACTATTGGATGTCAGTATTTATGTGCTTTTATTTATAGCACTGCACCATGCATTAGACTTTTTGAGTTTTTTGATAGTATTATACTTAAAAGTGATGATGAAGTAGACATAACCAAAAAACAAGTCATTCTTGAAGTCTGGATGTACAATTATTATTGGAATACATTAACTTTTGACTGAGTTTTTTGTGTGTGCCAGGGATTGAACCCAACGGCACTTAACCAGTGAGCCACATCCCCAGCCCTATTTAATTTTTTTTTTTTTTTTATTTTGAGACAGGGTTTCACTAATTTCTGAGGCTGGCTTTGAATTTGTGAATCTCCTACCTTAGCTTCCCAAGCTACTTGGATTACAGGGGTGCCTCACTGCACCCACTCATTGAAACTATTCTAATACCTTTGGGGTCTAGGAAATAAGCTTAATTACCATCTCCTCTACAGAATTTTGTTTTGCTATAATTCATTCCTCTAAGCTCTAAGTAGAATGTGATTGAAGATTTAAAAAAAGAAAGTATCAGTGTTTCAAAATATCTCTCCTGCCAGTCACCACAAGATACATAATTGCTTTTAAGATTATAATTTCTTAATGTAGTTTATATACACAATGAAGTTTTACTCAGCCATAAAGAAGAATGAAATTATGTCATTTGCTGGTAAATGGATGGAACTGGAGAATACCATGCTAAAGGAAATAAACTAAGCCCAGGAAGTCAGGGTAGAACATTTTCTTTCATATGCAAAAGCTAGAGCAAAGTATGGGAGGAGAAGTAGGCATGTGAGTGTGTGGGAGGGAGGAATTCCATGAAAAGAGAGATGAGTGGAGGAGAGGAAGGAGACTGAGAGGAGAGAGGAGGAATGGAAGAGGGAGGAATGGTGGAATGAAACTGACCAAATTATCCCATGTACATAAATGAATATGCCACAGTAAATTTCACCCTTATATGTATATTTAGTACACTAAGTTAAAAAAACTATAAATAAATAGAAAAAGGCTGATAAAATAGATAGAAGGAAACAGGGGGTGAGAGTAGGGAGAGAAAAAAGGAGTTCTGGGGACTGCATTGGAGTGAATTATTTTCCAAGCTTGTAAAATTATGGCAAAATGAAAATATTATGTATAACTATAATACAGTAATAAAAAAAAAACTGCATTTGAGGTTTATAGGCAGGGCTTCTCATCAAGTCTACTAGCTTAAGCCCTCTGGGAATATAGCTTCATGAGTGGCCTATGCTATTTTAGTACAGCATTATTGTTAAACTTGATGGATTTAATTTTTAAAAATTATGAAAGGTGCAAGGTATTTGAAACTAGCACCCTGCCTTTAATCTCATTGTGTTGAAACAGTAACTATGAGTACGTTTATTTCTATTCTCCATTTTTCAATAATAAAATTACATCATACAAAAAAAAGATCATCATTTCTTACATATGTACTTTTGAGGACTTATCTAAAAATGGCTTTAAATTCAAGTAATAAATTTAAAAATTAACAAATTTAGATAGTGTGATAACAGATGAATGACTAATTCAACATTTTGTATTTATTATGTGTGACATTGTATTAGGCAAGGGATGAAAAATAAAATAGCTCATTCCTGTGTGAGAAGGGGAAGCTTCTTATCAGTGGAACTTTAGTGAAAGAGAAGCTTCTGGCTTCCTCAATGGAACATTGGATAATTCCGTAGCAATTTTTTTTCAGATAAATAATGCCATGATTTTGCTTAAGCTACCAGGAAATTTGAGCCAAATCCATGGCTCAGGTCTGTGAACTCTATAGGAATGCTTAGTATGCATTTTTGCATGCTAATTGTCCTCAGAAATTTTTGTTCCTTAATCAGATTTTCCCTTTACTCAGATCTTTCTGGCTATATGTCTCATCCTTTTGTATCACAGATGTTTATGTAGTTTTCTTTAAATCTCCCATGGAATGGAATAGCAAATAAAGACATAAACAGCCCTATGAATGATCACCCAGTTATTGATTTATTTCATTTTACTTACTTATTACATTGAATTTTTATCATACTTTGCATATTATAATTTATACACATTCTCTCTCTTAATTTTGAAATACATGCAGTTCAGCCAGGGTTTAGTATGCTTTTACGTAGCTATTCTAAATTATTTAAATCAGTGCTCAAAGTATGGCCAATTGATCAAGTGTTCACAGGGACTTTGATGGTTTAGGAGGTTAAAAAAAAAACATAATGTACAATTATTTTCACACTAAGTCAGAAATTAGAAAAGAGTGCTGATTAAGATGATCCTAACAATCCTAGCACTTACTTAATGGTTTTTGCTTTTTTAAGGTTGTGAGTACACTACAAAGCATGTGATTATCAGTTCATGTCAGCTGCAAGTATTTATCAGAGAATAGCCTATCTTGGCTAAATTTTTTTTTCATGGCATTATAGACTATATTTTATACATATTAAATCTGTATTTTTTATATTTTAACAAACAGGGTATGTTATGTTCCCAATTCTTAAAAATTATCAACAGCTCAAAAGTAGTCCCAAAAAGATCAGAAGTCCTGAAATGAAATAACTGTATTCAGAATAGTGTCCTAGTTTTACATATTGGACAGTTCTCTAGTGACATCATAAAATGTAAATCTGCATTTGTAGGAACAAGAGATTATACCATGATGTCTTCGAAGGAAGTGAAAAAGAGAACTGAGAATGTGACAGATAATGTCTGAAAACTGGGTTCCATTGGACCAACTAAAGATTGAATTTTTATCATACTTCGCATTTTATAATTTATACACATTCCCTTTCTTAATTTTGAAATACATGCAGCTTAGCCAGGGTTTAGTAAGCTTTCCATGTAGCTATTCTAAATTATTTAAATCAGTGCTCAAAGTATCCTAATTTTGAAGATATTGTCTGTTATAAAATATGATCAAATAGTTAAATAAAACTCTGAAGACTTTTGTATCATTTTCAAAATCACAAGAACCTTACTGGTAAAATGATTCTATTTTTTCCAGCATGAAATTATCTGATAGACTGCTCCATTAAGTGGAAAATGACCAAAATTTACTCTTTCCCTTAAAGCAAAAATCATTTGCCAATCAGACATTGCCAGGAAACCTATAAAATCATCTGCAAAGTAACAAATATTATGCTCAGAAAAAAACACAGCAAACTGTTGGCAAAACCCTTTTGTCAAATGACATCTGTTGACTTTGTGTATCGATGATAGTAAACTCTAAAGAAGAGAAATATTGCATTGGGCTCTTGAGAAGAGATTCTACTATGTACTGAGTGGGAATCACCACTAGACATATGCTCAAGGAATAGCATGACTCAATAACTTGATAATACTCACCTTTGACTCTAACCTACAGAAGAAGGAGAAGGCTTATTTGATGAGCCATAATGTTGATCAGAGACCCTGCTTCAGGCTCACTTCCGAGTCGGCAGGAGCAGTATGTGCCTCAGGAAAGACCACTGAACGGAGGAGTCCATGGCCACCCCACATTCTGCTCTACCCACCCACTGAGATCAGGTCTTTAACAAAATGCCTCTGGTTTGGATTTCATGCTGAAGGAAATGGTGAAATTTGTGGTCAAATGATGACACCCTTTTGAGAATCCTTAAATGTCAGTCTCTTAACCTTGTCTTATTTGAATTGTTGCTAGAACATTTCTAATTATTTTAGGAAAACATTATTGATCTGCTTTAATCTAAGGATGGGCAAACTTACTCTGCAAAGAGTACCACAATAACTACTTTCATGGTTGTAGGACATGTCTCTGTTACAACAACTCTGTCATTGTAGGAGCAAAGAAGCCATAGATAATATGTAAACAATAAGCATGACTGGCTTGGAGAGCAATGCGTTTTCAAAAAGAAAATCAAAACAGCAAGGAGCTGACATGGTTTGGTCCACGAATTCTATTTGCTGACCTCTCCTAATCTCCTTCTCTCTTTCTTCAGGTGGATTAATGTCATGACCAAGTTTGATCACAGCACACCTTTACTTAAAAGCCTTCAAGGGTCCTTTACTTTGTCCATTATGAAGCCTAAATTCTTTAGAATCATATTCAAGATCTTTCTTTATGTGATTCCTTTATCCTTTTCTAAATCTCATCTCTGACTTTTCTCCCATGAGCCTTTTATTGAACCAACCACACTGATTGTAGTTTTCTTTCAATGTGCGTGTACCTTTAAAAAGAATGTGTGAAATGAAACAAAACAAGGCAAGATGAGATAAAATGTTTAAAATATGAAAGAGTCTATCACCAGAAAACCTAAGCTCATGAAATGCTGAAGGAAATTCTTCAGATAGAAGAACCTGATACTAGAGAGAAGTCTCAAACTCAACAAAGAGCACCAAAATGAAACTACTTGAGTAAACACAAGTAACTATTTATAATTAGTTAAATCTTTTTTATATGTATTTGTTCCAATCAAAGCATAAAGGTAACTTTGGGCTTATAACAGGTACAGAAATAATGTGTCTAAAATAAGTGCAAAGCTTAAGAGGAGAAAAATGGAAAAATCCTTTTGGATCCCATATTACACATGAAGTGGTGTTTTATCACTAGAAAGTGCACTATAATAATTTGAAGATGCTTCCTATAAAGCTCAAAGTGACCTCTGCAATAACATAACAAAGAGACATAGCTAATGATACAATACTATATACAGAAGTCATAAAAATAATTTAAAAGGAGGGCAAAAGCAAAAGGAACTAAAGAACATATAATCAAGCCTGAGCAAAAAGAAAAATGCTGGGGCATCACAATATGGGTTTCAGAGTACACAGCAGAGACACTGTGACCAAAACAGCATGGTCTTGGCATAAAAATAGACACAGAGACGGGTGGAAGAGAACAGAGGACCCAGATATAACCCCACACACCTACAGCCATCTGATTCTTGACAATGTGCCAAAACACACATTAGAGAATACAGCCTCTTCAACGGTGCTGGGTAAACTATGTATCTGCACAATGGTGACATCTCTCACCCTGTACAAAAATCAGGTCAAAAATAGATCACAGATTTTAAAGTAAAACCTGGAACTTTGAAACAACTAGAAAAAAAATAGGGGAAAGCCTCCAAGGTATAGGTACAGGCAAAGATTTCCTGAATAGGACTCAAATAGCTCAGGCAATAAAAGCAAGAATTGATGAATGGGACTAAATGACATTAAAAAGCTTCTACAGAGCAAGGGACATATCAACAGAGAGAAGAGACAACCTACGAAATGGGAGGAAATCTTTGCCAGCTACACATCTAATAGGGAATCAATATCAATAATATATTAAAACTCAAAGAAGTTAAAGAACAAGTAAATCAATAAGTGGGATAAAGAATGGCACAGACATTTCTCAGAAGAAGTTTCAATATAATTAAATATACGAACAATCCTCAACATCTTTAGCCAGCAGAGAAATGCAGATCCCATTTATATAAAAATTTTAGGACATGCAAACTCTGGTGATGGAACCTCAATCAGTTGCTTCCTGAGCTTGGTAGTGGCAAACGAGAGTAGAAAGGAAGGACTACAAAGGAGCAACTTGAAATCTGTAGGGATTCTGGATGAGTTAACTCTTTTGTTAGTGATCCTGAGTTCATGGGTGCATACATTAGATAAAACTTATTAAAAGGCACTTCTAATCTGCATGTTTACCCTGTATGCCTTTAAAAGCTGTTGAAGGAAAGGAAAGATGGTCCTTGTTCTCAGGGAGCTTTTCTTCCGGGATCCTTTGGGGAGGGATATTTGGCTCTGCAATGGCTTTTGAGGGGAAGACATTTTTATTTAAATACTACTGCATTCTTAAGAGTAAATATAATAATAAAAATTTGTCAGGCAGATAGAGGTCCAGTTTCACGTATTTGTATACACAATCCGCCAAAGCCTCTTACGGATTCAGTGTTCCTAATGGAAACCCTATTGGCCTTCTGGGAAGATAACATGTACAAATCAAGGCTGTGAAATCATGCCCCATGCAAGTCCTGACCTTTCTGTGTGGCTCATCTCCTATGAATTTCACAGCAGGTATAAGAATTAACCAGTCGGGAATTTCCTACAGAATCAAATACGACATCACAGGGTGTTTAAATCAAGGAATAGCTTGTTTTTCAACTTTATGGATCATTCTAGTGAGAGGTAATTTTTATTATCCTTTGGTAGGATATGTGGAAAGCTCAAAGGTAGCCCAATGGAGGAGTGAAAGCTCCTATTACACTTAGTTACGTTTTTCCTTTCACATGTTCACTAATTTTTTTCTCAATAAATTTTTAAAAAGTTGTTTTTCTAGTCTCCCCATTTTCCTTGCTATAGGTCCTGTACCCGCCATACAAAGACTATTATAGCCTCTCTCTTCTTCATTTCTGTTTGTTGGCTTTCTCCATCTCACCCCTAGTCCGTCTTCTTGTCCTGCATTGACCTGAGAAATATCCTATTAGAGGGGCTAGGACTATGGTTCAGTGGCATAGCACTTGCCTAGCATGTGCAAGGCACTGGGTTTGATTCTCAGCACCACATATAAATAAATAAAATAAAAGTCCATCAACAACTGAAAAAAAATTAAAAAAGAGAAATATCCTATTAGAGATGTTTGGGAAAAAAACCTGTTCACACAGAGTGGTAACTGTACATACGTTGAACAAACAGAATCTTGAACATATCAAAGTACGACTTCATCTGTACCTTATCCTCAATTTAAATGTTTTTTATTGACACCAGTGTTTTTCCCCCTGGCTAGAACTGTTCAGATCCTGTGAATTTTATGCTTACTCTCAGGTGCAGCCTTGATTCAATAATTAGACAGTGTTTAGTAGAAGGTATTAATCAATACTTCAATTTTCTTCCAGAGTTAAACCTTTCTTTCCGTTTTCAAAAGCTAAAACTTACAGTTAATAGTTGCCTGCTCTACCAGAAATAGGAGTTATTCCTCCATTTCTTCTTCCTAATTACCTTGTTTACTTGGTAGAAGCCATGTCAGTTCATTATAGGTTCAGGAGAAAAAAGGGAGGAAAAAGAAGAGACAGAGTTTCTCTTTTTAGGCTGGGTGGCTTTCCATGTTCTGGGTGTGACAGATGGTAAAAGTCAAACGTCGGTGGGGACGAAAGGGCTCTTTGGAGACTGTTGTCCATGGGACCATTCTCCTGGAGCTCCTCTACTCCAGATGAAGACCATTCTATACTTAGTGGTCCTTTGCCATTCATTCTACAGATCCCGGGATTCAAACTCACCTCCTGTTTCCCACTGCAACCTTTAGGTCCTTTGGGAAAAGACCCAAGACAGTAATATACCTGTTCTTTGTCCTTCGTAGCTCATTCAGAGTAAGAGAAATTCTCGTGTGTCCCTTGTATGTACAAAGAACACTGTCTTATGTAAAACATTCACACGGACACCCTTCTCCCATCCACGTAGCATCTTCTCTCTGTCATACTGGTTTTTGAGTTGAAACTTCAATTATGACCTCTGTTGCACTAACTTGGCTTAAATTTTTACATCTCTTATGACCATTTGCACTTTAAAAACAAATCCTTCCTAAGTCATTCAAAGTAAATTCTAGCTGTAGGATTTCAGAGCTTATTAAGTGAAAATATGTAGTTCATACATGCACACATACAAGGTGTGTAGACTGGCAAACCTTCTCCCTAGAAGCCTGGAAATCATTTCCACAAGGGCAACTGAAACAGCTTTAGTGGTAATGCTTATCCCAAAGCAACTCCAACTAGAAAATGAAGGAAGTTATACTTGCTTTAGGGGATTTAAAACTACATCCACTTCTTACTCAGTACACACTTGTCCTGGAAGAAACATGCTTTCTACAGCCTTCAATGGAATCACAGCAAGGTTGGAGATTTGCCACTTTTGTCTTCTTCAGGGAAAATGAAATGGTTATAGGGTAGAGCTTTCTTCTATGGAAGCATAACTCCAAAGTAGAAGCAGAAGATCTGCCAAATGAGATTGGGATAAAAACAAGCCTTGAATTACCCAGGTGGCCTAGACCAAGAGATGCTCCATGCTCAGAGCCAGCCACTGGGTGGACTTTGGTCATGACTCTGGACAGGAGCCAAGTGGCCCGTGAAAAGCCAGAGAAATCATGGAGAACTTGATCCAGATGTAGCAGCTGGAGTGTAATCATCAGAAGGGTTGGATCCGTGGAAGTGTAGATAGTGGGGTGAATAACTGCTGGTGATCTGGTGGAGGAGATGGAGAATGGAAGTCACCCAATGCTCAAAATTTCTATTAAACCATAAAGCATGGAGAAACTAGAACAGTACATATGGGAGGCAATGCTTCTAACTCTGGCATTTGTCTACTTCTTACTGATTGAGCAAAAGTTCTTGGAATTTCCATTGGTACTTTGGACCAGAAGGTGAGTTTAATAATTTATTCACAACACATTCAAGAAAGACTTTTTTTTATTCTTAGTTTTCTTTTGGTTTTCCTTTTTAATTTCCTTTCAATTCTACTAGTTCAAATTTATTTTTGTTCAATCTTATTGGAAATGAGAATGGCTTTGCCCAATGGAAGACTTACAAGATGTTGGAACAAATCTACAGGTCTCAACTGGAATAGGTAAGGAAGTGGTGGTATTCAAATTCCTGCATAAGCTAATAAGACTCATCTCTTGTTCCTGCATCCTGTATACATCAATAAATATAAGGGTGCAGAAAAGTTTCACAAAATTATTAATTGTATCTACATAGAAGAATCTGCTTATTTTTCTCTACTTAGCCTAAGTGAAGAAGGTTTTGTTTTTCTTTTTGTTTCTTGTTTTTTGGTACTGGGATTTGAACCACAACCCTAGTCCTTTTTATATTCTATGTTAAGTTGCTGAGGACCTCACTAAGTTGCTGAGGCTGGTCTCAAACTTACAATCCTTCTGCCTCAGCCTCCATTCATAGTCACTGGGATTACAGACATGTGCCACCAGTACTGTGAGAGAGTTCTTTTAATAACAGCATTATTTTGCAGAGATTGACTTAATCTTTTGGTAATATGAAGATGGAGGAGAATGATCAACAAATAAGATTTTTGTCTTGCAATAAGTAGACCCCACTTAAAAAAAATAACCTCTTGTGGAACACCCAGGTAAATGTTCATTTGGTTTGTTTTCTTTTATTCTCTCTCACCTGGCTACTCTATTCAACTGGATAAGGCATCTTGTCTCTTTATCTATTTCTTCATCTGCACAACAGGGCTAGATATGTTTCAAACATCTTTAGACACTTTTCTCTCTGTTTTGGGAAGTTCGGAACCAAGGGTCCTATATTTAAAATGATGACTAATAAAATATGCAGGTGTAAGCTTCAGATTTGTGGACACTACTTCCTCACCCACCCCTTCTACCACCCACTTCCTGCACAATATTTCAAAGAAAGACAAAGTCAGTCATTTTGAGAGTTATAGGATGATTTTTGAACCGTAGCTGAACCCTTGAATCTCTGTACTCCCTGTATCCCCCAAAATAGGACTTGAAATCTTTGGCATAAGTGACACCTGTCTGATGTACTAGATGAAATTATGAAGACTGGGAATGGTATATGTGTGACACCACAGTATAGGTATAAAAATGTTTTCTTTTTTGTTGTTGTTGTTGGTTTTATTTTTTAAATACATGACAACGGAATGCATCACAATTCTTATTACACATATAGAACAATTTTTCATATCTCTGTATATAAAGTATGTTCACATCAATTCATGTCTTCATACATACATGTACACTGGATAATGATGTCCATCACATTCCTCCATCATTGCTAATCCCCTACCCCCTCTCTTTCCCTCCCACCCCTCTTCCCTATCTAGAATTCATCTCTTCCTCCCATGCTCTACTTCCCTACTCCACTATGAGTCAGGCTCCTTATATCAGAGAAAACATTTGGCTTTTTTTTTTTTGAGGGGGGACTGGCTAACTTTACTTAGAATTATCTTCTCCAGTGTCATCCATTTACCTGCAAATGCCATGATTTTATTCTCTTTAATTGCTGAGTAAAATTCCATTGTGTATATATGCCACATTTTTTTTATCTATTCATCAAGGTTGGCTCCACAGTTTAGCTATTGTGAATTGTGCTGCTATAAACATTGATGTGGCTGTGTCCCTGTAGTATGCTGTTTTTAAGTCCTTTGGGTATAGTCCAAGGAGAGGGATAGCTAAATCAAATGATGGTTCCATTCCCAGATTTCCAGGAAATATCCATACTGCTTTCCATATTGGCTGCACTAATTTGCATTCCCACCAGTAATGTATGAGCGTGCCTTTTCCCCAAATCCTCGCCAACACTTATTGTTTCTTTGCATAATAGCTGCCATTCTGACTGGAGTGAGATGGTATCTTAGAGTAGTTCAGATTTGCATTTTTCTATTGTTAGAGATGATGAACAGTTTTTCATATATTTGTTGATTGATTGAATGTCCTCTTTGAGAAGTGTCTGTTCATGTCCTTGGCCCATTTATTGATTGGGAATTGAACCCAAAGGTGCTTAACCACTGAACTCTAGTCCTAGTCCTTTTTATATTCTATGATGAGACAGGATCTTGTTAAGTTGCTTAGAACCTCACTAAGTTGCTGAGGCTGGTCTCAAACTTAAAATCCTTCTGCCTCAGCCTCCATCTGTTTTTTTTTTTTGGGGGGGGGGTATTTACCTTTTTGAATTTTTTATATACCTTAGAGTTTAGTGCTCTATCTGATGTATGTGGGGTGAAAATTTGCTCCCAAGATGTAGATTCTCTATTCACCTCACAAATTGTTTCTTTTGCTGAGAAGAAACTTTCTAGTTTGAGTCCAACCCATTTATTGATTCTTTTTTTTAATTCTTGAGCTATAGGAGTCCTATTAAGGAAGTTGGGGCCTAATCCCACATGATGGAGATTAGGGCCTACTTTTTCTTCTATTAGACACAGGGTCTCTGGTTGAACTCCTAAGTCCTTGATCCATTTTGAGATGAGTTTTGTGCATGGTGTGTGTGAGGGGGCGTTGATTTTATTTTGTTGGATATGGATTTCCAGTTTTCCCAGCATTGTTTGTTGAAGATGCTATCTTTTCTCCAGTGCATGTATTTGGCATCTTTGTCTAATATAGTATAATTGTAATTTTGTGGGTTAGTCTCTGTCCTTTATTCTGTACCATTGGTCTACCAGTCTGTTTTGGTGCAATACAATGCTGTTTTTGTTACTATTGTTCTGTAGTATAGTTTAAGGTCTGGTATATCGATGCCACCTGATTCACACTTCCTGCTAAGGATTGCTTTAGCTATTTTGGGACTCTTATTTTTCTAGATGAATTTCATGATTGCTTTTTCTATTTCTATGAGGAATGTCATTGGGATTTTGATCAGAATTGCATTAAATATGTATAGTGATTTTGGAAGTATGGTTATTTTGATAATATTAATTCTGTCTATCCAAGAGCAAGGTAGATCTTTCCATCTTCTAAAATCTTCTTTGACTTCTTTCTTTAGGGTTCTCTAATTTTCATTATGTAGATCTTTCACCTCTTTCGTTAATTGATTCCCAAGTTTTTTTTTTTTTGAGGCTATTGTAAATGGGGTAGTTTTCCTCATTTCCATCTCAGAGGATTTGTCACTGATATACAGAAATGCTTTTGATTTATGGGTGTTGATTTTATATCCTGCTACTTTGCTAAATTCATTTACTAGTTCTAAAAGTTTTCTGGTGGAATTTTGGGTCTTCTAGGTATAGAATCATATTGTTGGCAATAGTGCTAATTTGAGTTCTTCTTTTCCTATGTGTATCCCTTTAATTTCTTTCATCTGTCTAATTGCTCTGGTCAGTGTTTCAAGGATTATGTTAAACAGAAGTGGTGAAAGGGGGCATCCCTATCTTGTTCCAGTTTTTAGAGAGAATGCCTTCAATTTTTCTCCATTTAGAATGATGTTGGCATGGGGCTTAGCATAGATAGCCATTATGATGTTGAGATATGTTCCTGTTATCCTTAGTTTTTCTAGTGTTTTGAACATGAAGGGGTGCTGTATTTTGTTAAATGCTTTTTCTGCGTCTATTGAGATGATCATATGATTCTTATCTTTGAGTCTATTGATGTGGTGAATTACATTTATTGATTTCCTTATGATGAACTAACCTTGCATACCTGGGATGAATCCTACTTGACCATGGTGCATGATATTTTTATTATGTTTTTGTATTTGATTTGCCAGAATTTTATTGAGAGTTTTTGTATCTATGTTCATAAGAAATATTGGTCTAAAGTTGCTTGGTTTTGGAATAAGGGTGATATTGGCCTCATAGAATGAGTTTGGAAGTGCTGCCTCTTTTTCTATTTCCTGAAATAAATTGAAGAGTATTGGTATTAGTTCTTCTTTAAAGGTCTTGTAGAACTCAGCGGTGTAATCATTGTCTGGTCCTGGGATTCTCTTGGTTGGTAAGCTTCTGATGGCATTTTCTATTTCATCACTTGATATTGGTCTGTTTAAATTGTGTATATCTTCCTGATTCAGTCTGGGCAAGTCGTATGACTTAAGAAATTTGTCAATGTCTGCACTATCTTCTATTTTATTGGAGTATAAGTTTTCAAAATAATGTCTAATTATCCTCTGTTATTACTTTAGTGTCTGTTGTGATATATCCTTTTTCATCAGGTATGCTGGTAATTTGAGTTCTCTCTCTCTTTCTCTTCATTAGCATAGCTAAGGGTCTGTCAATTTCATTTATTTTTTCAAAGAACCAACTTTTTGTTTTGTCAATTTTTTCAATTGTTTCATTTGTTTTGATTTCACCTCTAATCTTAATTATTTCTTGCCTTCTACTGTTTTGCTGTTGATTTGTTATTCTTTTTTCTAGGGCTTTGAGATGTAGTATGAGGTCATTTATTTGTAACTTTTTCTTCTTTTAAGGAATGAACTCCATGCAATGAACTTTCCTCTTAGAACTGCTTTCATAGTGTCCCAGAGATTTCAATATGTTGTGTCTATGTTCTCATTTATCTCTAAGAATTTTTTAATCTCCTCTTTGATATCTTCTGCAACCCATTGTTCATTCAATAGCATAGACTGCTAGTCTATGTCTTTTGATTGATGAGTTTAAGCCACTAAGATTCAGAGTTACTATTGATTAATTTTTATTTTTTATTTTGTCATTGATTTCCAATTTCATTTCATTATGATCTAATACAATACATGATAGTATCTCTACTTTTTTGAATTTGCTAAGAGTTGCTTTGTGGCATAGTATATGGTCTATTTTAGAGAAGGATCCATGTGCTGCTGAGAAGAAAGTGAATCCATTGATGCAGGTTGAAATATTCTATATATTTTTGTTAAGTCTAAGTTATTGATTGTATTATTGAGTTCTATAGATTCTCTATTCAACTTTTTTTTTCCCAAAGGCCTATCCAGTAGTGAGAGAGGTGTGTTAAAGTCACCCAAGATTATTGTGTTGTGATCAATTTGACTCTTGAACTTGAGAAGAATTTTTCTGATGAACATAGCTGCATATATAACAAAATATACGTTTGGGGCATATATATTTATGATTGTTATATCTTATTGGTGCTTGGTTCCCTTGAGCAGTATGTAATGTACATCTTTATCCTTTTTGATTAACTTTAGCTTGAAGTCTACTTTATTTGTTATGAGGATGGAAACCCCTGCTTGCTTCTGCAGTCCATGTGAGTGGTATGATTTTTCCCAACCCTTCACCTTCAGTCTGTGTATGTCTATCAGATGAGTCTCCTGGAGGCAGTATATTGTTGGGTCTCTTTTTTTAATCCACTCTGCTAGTCTATGTCTTTTGATTGGTGAGTTTAAGCCACTAAGATTCAAGGTTACTATTGAGACATGGTTTGTATTCCCAGCCATATTTGCTTATTTTTGTTATTTAACTTGACTTGATTTTCTTCTTTGATTAGTTTTTCTTTTAGGGCACTACCTCCCTCTGCTGATTTTCATTGTTGTTTTTTGTTTCCTCTTCATGGAATATTTTTCCAAGGATGTTTTGTAGTGTTGGTTTTCTAGCTATAAATTCTTTTAACTTTCGTTTTTCATGGAAGATTTTTATTTCACCTTCAAATCTAAAGCTTAATTTTGCTGAATACAAGATTCTTGGTTGGCACCCATTTTCTTTCAGAGCTCAATATATGTTGTTCCAGAATCTTCTAGCTTTCAGGGTCTGTGTTGAAAAATCTGCCTATATCCTAATTGGTTTTTCTTTATCTGTAATCTGATACCTTTCTCTTGTGGCTTTTAAAATTCTCTCCTTATTATGTATGTTGGGCATTTTCATTTTAATGTGCCTTGGTGTGGATCTGTTGTTATTTTGTACATTTGGTATCATGTAGGCTTCTTGAATTTGGATTTTCAATTTATTCTTCATGTTTGGAAAGTTTTCTGATATTATTTCATTGAATAGATTGTTCATTCCTTTGGTTTGAACCTCTATGCCTTCCTCTATCCCAACGACTCTTAAATTTTGTCTTTTTATGCTATCCCATATTTCTTGAATATTCTGCTCGTGGTTTCTTACCCTTATCACTCTGTGGTCTATGTTCTTTTCAAGATTATACATTTTTTTCTTCATTGTCTGATGTCCTATCTTCCACGTGGTCTACTCTGTTGATGATGCTTTCATTTGAGCTTTTAATTTGGTTTAATATTTTTTTCATTTCAAGGATTTCTGTTTTTATTTTTGCCACCTTTATCTCCCTGTTGTGGTGATCTTTTGCTTCCTGTATTTATTTGTGTAGCTCCTTGTCAAAGTTATCTTTCACTGCCTGTATTAGCTCTCTTATATCTTCCTTGAGTTCCTAGAACATTTTAACCATGTACATCCTCAACTCCTTCTCTGTCATTTCCTCCTGCTGTGGCTGCCAATGAGTCTAATGATATGGTGCCTTCATTTGTTTGGGGCACTTTCTTCCCTTGTCTTTTCATGTTGCTCATGTGTCTTTCTTTCCAGCTCTGTGGGTCTAGATTGTTATTGTTTTTACCCTATAGATTTGTAGTGCTCTTGTAGGGTTCCAAGACCTCTCCTTTGTGGGGAAGAACAATGTTAACAGATCCCAATATCATCAATATACCACCTATGAACAATTTGTTGTTATTAAGATGTTTATAGTTTAGTCTCAATGTACAGAAATGTTGGATTCAATTATTATCTAAAATATAATCAGTAGTTTTGTAAAAAGGTTTACAGTTTCTAACAGTGGACAATAACCTGGGGGTGGGTCTTAGGACGATATGCTGAGGAGGTTGGATGTGAGGATATAGAGTCAGTATATCTTGAAGGAGAAGGAGAAATCTAGTGAAGAGGGTTAGTAGCAAGAGAACAGACAGGAAGTAATTTAGGGTAGGCAAGTACGTGGGAAGATAATAGAGTACATAAAACAAACACACATATGTATTTAGAAAAATACAGATGTTAAAATAGTAAAATTTTGAGAGGGAAAGAAAAATTAAAGAATAAAAAGGAAAATAAAAAAGGGCATATACAATACCTCTATATTATATTATTCAGATGACTCAGTCTTCAAAGTCATATTTCATGCAAAGTTCTTGGTTTCACATACTGTGGGGATGTAAGGGCCAGAGGATGAAGGGGTAGAAGAGAAAAAAAAACCAACCAACCAACCAACCAATGAACAAACCAACCAACCAACCAATGAACAAACCAACCAACCAACAAACAAAAAACTTAAAGGAAGAAACAAACAAACAAAAAAACAAGGAAAAAAGGGTTATAGCTAGCTTTAGAGATCCGTATCTTTCCTGCTTCTCTTTTCATCCAGTAGGTGGAGTCGTCTGTTGTAAGCCTGTGTCTCCACCCTGGATGGTGGAGGTAAGCAGGGTGGGAAGACTGGTCCTGGCGCCTGGTGCCTGGATGTGGGAATGGCACCCACCAGTCCCTACAGAAAGACTGCACCTCTGTTTGGGATTGCTCACTCATATGATGTGAGCACCCAGTACTATCTCCCTCTCTTGCCTGGAGATTTCCCAGTTCCTGGTCTCTCCCTCTCCCTAGAAGTTCCCAATTGAGGAAACTCTCACCCCAGGGCTCCCGAAGGCAGCTCCCTGGTCACACTGCACACCTGTGTTGGGCAACTACTATGTTGGGTTACGGTCTCTGGGCAGGGGAAAAGGTTGGAAACCTGGTACCCGGCCACAGGAGATTTGATCTGGGAACTGCCCCCAGCTAAATGGCGAGAATGTTGAGCCAAGATGACAGCAGTCTGCTTTCAGTGCAGGGGTGTTTGGTGAGTTTGGGTGTAGCCTGATGAGGTTGGGGGAGCCAGGTGATGGCGTTGTGCTATGGTGATGGCATTGTGCTAGGTAGTAACTGAGTGACTTTCGTGGGACCAGAATGAAGTCTTGGCAATCTGCAGATGTGTTGATTGGTGATTCTGGCTAAGGTGCTCCCTGAGTCTTACATGGACTGGAACTTCGGGCTATGCTCCTGCTCCAATGCCGGGCATCCTACTGGAATGCTGAGGCTCGTGTGGGGTCACAGTACTGGTGATTTCTGCAGAGAGCAGCTGGAGATGTAGTATTTTGACAAGGCGAGATCTGAAGGTCTGGCTGTGCGGGCACAGGGTGGCTCACTCCCTTCCCACCGCCATGTTGGATCAGAATTATAAAAATGTTTTCATGATTTCAAGCTACTGATCTGTGTGTTCTGTGCAGCATTAGATCTTAGTTGCACATATTATATATGCATCATATTTTTAAATGTATGGTAAAGAGAATTTGTGCATTCTTTCCAGGGTTAAAACTTTCAGATATGCTTTTTCTGTAATACCTCTTTTCAATCAGATTTGAAGCATATATTGATTGTAAATATGTCCATAAAATGAATATAATATTGAAAATGCAATATTTAAAGGTTAAAAGCAAGCCCCTGGATATTGAATAACATATGCGCAATGATCTTAAGAATACATATACTTAGGCACCACATTTTAATTTAAAGTCCTGTTATTACAGTAACTAGACACAAAATGGCTCCCTATTTATGCAGCATGTTAGCTGGAATGTTACTTAAATTGAACAGACGAGTGCCTTCTAATAATGTATGTTTACTTCATGAACTTGTGGGCAATTACATTGTAATTATGTCTTTGTAGGTGCTTTTTACTGACATATAGAGCGCCAGTGCATTTTAAATGTAATTGCAGTTCTCTGTACCATTTAGCAAAGCTGAAAATTGTTAAAGGTTTGTAAATTACCTACATTTAGACCATAGGCAACTAGGCAAATTAAGTGACACTGTCAGTAATGTTACAACATAAATTGGTACCAAGTATAAATTCAAGGTAGACTTTCTTTTCTAAATTAGAATGTTGTTTATAGAGTGCCTTCTAAAAATAAGATAAACAGGAGAAAGAGAGAGAGAAGAGCAGACTGTTCATTCATAGGATAGATCATTCTTTTTTAATGCACATGAGTGCGTATACACACACACACACACACACACACACACACACATACACACACACACCACTGACCTGCTCTGGAAGTTTTAAAATTGTAAAGCTGCTTAAAATTAGAAATTTGGATTGCTTTAATAGTATCTAGAGAAAATTAGCTGTTTGTTCCCAGATTCCATGATATTCACTGAGGAACACAACTCCTACACAGAGTTTTCTTTTGAAATTATGCAGCAATGTTGGGAAAACCTGGTGTTCAGGGTTAAATATTCTGCACTATTTCTGTGGCCTTATTCAGGTTACCTAATTCATAAGCCTCAGATTTTAAATGTAAAAGGCAGGCCAGGTGGAAGGGAATAAATGATTGAAAGGGCTACTGAGAGAATCAAGATGGAGTAATGTTTGTACACCATCAAAAATGTGAGTTCCTTTAGTCTTCTCTCCTGGTAGATTATTTGTTTTATTTAAAACAAACAACATAACAAACAAACAAAAAACACAAGATTTTTCCCTTTAAATTTGCCAAGAATAGGCTTCTCTGAGACCCTATTGAATCAGCCCCAGAACTATGAGGCTTAAACATATTTATTTCATCCCATGGGATTAAAGAGAACTAGTAACAATTGTGTATTGAAAAATGTTCACTTTTGCTGCTAAAGCAATGTCCCATAGAGGGGACCAGTCTCTAAAGACCAGCTAGGCCAGTTAAGGAAATTAATTTTGAAAGTATTACTCTGTCACTTCATGCCTTCGGGCCAGTCACTTATTGATGGCAAGGGTTTAGATTGGGATAAAACCATTTCACCCATGCGAGCCCTCTCTATTAAATGAGAAACAAGCATCTGGACTTGACAGCTCACAGGGCTCCGCCGTGCAGAAAACCATTCTTAGAGAGTCATTTTACTTAAGTGCAAGATGAGAGAGAGTCAGGCAAAGCCATTCTCTAGAAGTGC
Organism: Urocitellus parryii; assembly: GCF_045843805.1. NCBI lineage: Eukaryota > Metazoa > Chordata > Mammalia > Rodentia > Sciuridae > Urocitellus > Urocitellus parryii. The sequence goes on from NC_135532.1 coordinate 110,552,508, forward strand.
AAATTATGAAGTAAAAATATAAAAAAATTACATGCATTTTTAAAAACTTTGTATTCACATGACCCATCCATATTATTAAAATTAATGTTTTAAACTAGGAAATCCAGCAGCTGCGTGGAGAGATGCTGAGTCAGAGTCAGGTGAGCAGTGGGTAATCGGGGCTTATTTCTCACACCCCAGCAGTTTTGAGCACTTCAATCACCATTCCAAATCATAATTTCCTCTTTTACCAAATTGCAATCACTAAGAGTAACCTTTATTCACATGTTTAAGTTTATAAATAAGACTATATATAAAAAGGGTCTTTATCGGGTTTCTTTATAGTGTACTATTTTATGATGTACTGATTTTTCCTAGAAATTTGGCATAGAGCCTTAAAACTGATATTGTAGCTCTCTTTCCCATATTCTTTTCATTGCATTTTCCCATCATAAGATGGAATGATATAAGGTATGATCAGACATTGGTTTTGTAACAGAAAAATCCACCAAGACAGTTACATAGGCAGGGAGATGAGCCTTGTGACGTCACACTTTTCCCCACAGCTGAAACCAATTGGCCTTTCTCCACATACAGAGGTGAGTCCATTTGAGAGGTGCTGTGTCCCCTGGAAGAGGAAAGTCTAAATTAAGTTTGAGACACAGGGTACTTCTTAGGAAAGAGGAGCTATTTAGAGTAGATTGGAGATTGCCCAGGGCTTGGAAAAAGGGAGCAGCTAATAGCCTGAAGTCGAGAACTGAGAGCAGCCAAGCATAACAGGGTTAGGTTAGTACCTCCCTGAAACTAGCCAGCTTTGAGACTTCTGGCCAGTGAGAAACTGCTCAGGCATGTTCAGAGTTCCAGTGAGATGCAAAAAGTTCTCCCTTAGTTGGATTCTAACAGAAGACCCCTGATGCTTAAAGAAGCAAGATATGCAGAGGGAAGGGATGGTCCACACGAAGAGTGTCAGAGAACTGTATGCTCCTGAGGCTCAGATAGAGAATGTTTTCCAGCACATTCATTATCTATTTCCCATTCCCCACCTTAACATGTTTGGCTTTGCTAGAGAAACTTTGGAATAAATGGAAGTGATTTTGCTGTAAACAAACTCTGCAGGATATAAAAGGTGGAAAATGGAGAATATGATATTGCTAATGAAAATAAAATCATTTGAACAATTGTCTAAACTTTATAAGACACTCAACTCTAATCTGCTTCTCTGAACTTTGTGATAATAAGTGGGATAGATTGGGCATGAATTTGGGCACAAGTTTCACCTAAGGAGAAGTCAAGATAGAGGAAAGATAGGTGAGTTGAAAACAGACACAGGAAGAGATGAGGCAGGTTGGAAGATGTCCACACCCAGTGTGCCCATATCTCATTGTGAAGGACCTGAACCATTGTCCAGGAGTGGACAGACATGAGCTACTCCAATGGATAATAGGTGGCAAGCAGAAGCTATGACTGAGAGGACTCTGAGAGCCCAAGGCTTGGAAAACCTGGAAAATTAAATTTAAAAATACCCTCTGAGCAAGCTATTCCAAAGACTTGGAAATGGGTATTTTTCTTTCTTTTTTCATTGTTACCAATGTTACTTCAGATTTCCTATCATACTAACATTATTTATTAAATAACCTGCTTTTCCCGCTGATCCTACTGGGAACTAGCTACTTTCAAAATAGTGATAATAACACCCCTTGAACACTTACATTCTAGGGAATTTTAAATTCCTTGTATGCATTAATTTAGTTAACACTTAAATGAAGAAAGTGTCATTTCTTCCATTGTATGTACAAGGAAACTGAGATGGGCAGAATTTAAGCAATTTGTCCAGTTTCTAAGAGAAGGTAGGACTAAAACCCAAGAGATCTGGTTCTGGAGCCCAACTTTTAACCAGAATGTGAAAAAAATAAAAACAACAAAATTAGCCATACTTTAAGAAGATTTCAGCTGTATATTAATAAAGCTATAAAAGTTTGTTGGCCTGTCCAAAGAAAATTTAAGCAATTAGAAACATGCCATTTTCTTAGTAACATTATATTATTAATATTATATTAAGTGTGTAAATTAACAGGCTTCACTGTGACATTTCCATAGGTACATATATTATACTTTAGTCCTATCCACACTCCCTGCTCCCCTCTCTTTACCTACCCTAGTACCTCCTCCCTTGCATCCCCTTCTCCTTCCCTATCAGTTTCTCTTCTACTTTCTGTTCATCTCTTCTTTCTTTTTTATTAGTTTCCATATATGAAAGAAAACATGTAAACTTATCTTTTTGTTCTAGCTTATTTCGCTTAACTTCTTGACCATTTTTTATACATTTTCCTACAAAAGGCATGGTTTCATTCTTCTTAATGGCTAAATAATATTGCACTGTATACATATACCTCATTTTCTTCTCCATTTACCTGTTGACAGGCAGCTCGGCTGACTCTATGATTAGCTAAGGTGGACAGTGCTTCAATGAAGACAGGTGTGCAGGCGTTGCACCTGTAACAGCAAGGATTTCTTAATGAAGCCTGATTCATCCTCAGGGGTCAGTGAAGAGACATGACAGCCTTTTACAAAGAACAGTTGTAAAGTGTACTCTGGGATATGGTTCATGATTATTATTTTAAGTTCCTTTGTTATTTTAAGTATTTGGTATAAACTACCCACTGGTGAAAATATGAAAACACCTCTCACAGTCACACCTTTTCAGCTGTTTGCACTAGCACGAGTGGTTCAAACTTACACCTTGCCCATATGTTACTGTTTTAGTCAGCTTTTTCGCTGCTGAGACTGAACAGACCCAGTAGCACAATTGTAGAAGAGGAAAAGTTTCTTTGAAAGTTGCACAGTTTCAGAGGTCTCAGTCCATAGAAGTCCAGCACCATTCCTCTGGGCTCCAGGTGAGGCTGAACATCACAGGGGGAGAAGGTGGTGGAGGAGAGCAGATCACACAGTGGTCAGTAAGCAGAAAGAGACTCCACTTGCCTAATACAAAGTATATACCTTGAAGTTCATCCTCAATGACCCCCCTCCTCCTGCTATACCCCACCTGTCTTCAGTTACCACCCAGTTAATTCCATCAGGTGATTAATTCATTGATTGGGTTTTGGCTCTCATAACCCAATCATTTTCCCTCTGAACCTTCTTGCATTGTCTCACACTTGAGCTTTTAGGAGTCACCTCACATCCAAACCATAATAGTTACTGTTACAAACTCTTGGCGCAATTCTTCAAGCGCAGTTGACTCCATGCAGCACTCAAGATCTTCAAAGTACCTTACACACAATGGGCTTTCAGTAGCTCCCTACTTTCTCTCACTAAATTCACCCTTTTTTGTGTGCTTACCATCCTTCCACCATTTTCTTTGACTGTACTAATTGCTCAAATATGTTTCTGTTTCTTTTTGTAAAAAATCAACCATTCTCTATTGTATAAAGCATGTCACCTATATTCCCATCTCCATGGTCTTCCTTCCTCTAAGTGCCCGCCATCTTCTTTTCCTACCCATATCTGTGTATTACTCATGATTTAGCTCATGTTCCCCCCTTCATGGTGAAGCCTTCTCTGGTGTCCAGGGCTTCACAGAACCTCCTCTTCTTTGAATTCCTGTATGATGGATTTTTTTGTATTGTGAATACATAGGAGCTTAGAATATATACATCATTTTACTGTTGCTCAAGGCAGAAATCTTATGTTCCTAATTCCATTGTAGCCCCTGTGAGAACAAAATAGCTTCCATACCCTCACCCAGTGTCACAGATTGATCACAAATCCTTTCTATTGTCAGACCATTGGCTTTCATTAGGAACCACATCTGGCTGTAGGTAGGTATTAAATATCCAACTTACACCCATGAGAGTTTATTATTTTCTTTTTTATATACAATGAAAATCTGGGACCAACCTGCAGTGGTTCAGTGGTTCAAGAGAATTCCATCAGTGGTCTATGTGATTCTTCCTGGGCTTTTACTCATGGCCTAAGATGAATTCTGAAGTTCCTGTCTTTGTGTCTGAGTCCTCAATCAGGAAGCCGAGGGGGACAAAGTAGTGACACATGGAAGGACTTTCTCTAAAGCCCTAACTAGATTATGTTTATATTTCATTAATCACATTTCTCCTCATGAAAATTTTCTATGTATAAAATGGGGCAGGTTATTAAAGACCAGGTATCAAAGAGGCAGCCATGTTTCTCCCACTCTACTTGACTCAAGAAATTTGTTTGCTCTGTCTACAGCAAAATATTGCCAGATGTGTTCTCCTTATGCTTGACTTTTCCTTTCAAAACCAAACAAAATACGCCCCCGCCCCATGAGTTCTTAAGGTATTTGAAAGCTTCAGCCTGATTTTTAATACCTTTTTACACTTGGCCCAGCTGTCCCTTTTCCTACTCTAGGGACAAAAGTCTTCATGTATTGAGGTTCCCCTTCTCATTGTACCCAACTTCTCAGTTTGCCAAATATACTATTTTTTTTCTTCTATCTGAAATGGTCTTATGAAGCCATCTGCTCTGTTTTTGTGGTGGGTTCTTGATGCACCCACCTGATTCCCTTTGGGAACCAAGGACTCATTCTCCCACATGCTATTTGCTGCTGGCAGATGACCCTTGAATCTTAGCCCCTCCAGGGATCACCTCATCCTGAGAAGGTAAGTTTGTCAGAGGACAGTCGCGCCCAATAATGCAAGCAGAGCTGCATGGATCTGGCTTCTCGTGCTAACTGCAGTGTGGCTCACCCTCAGGGCCTGATGGTTTCTCAGGCTATGGCTTCTGGTGACACTGTATAGCCTCTTCTCTGGGTTTCTGCTCAATCCCGTTTGTGTCCATTCTCTGTGGTGCTTTCCCATCCTTTGTTCCTCTAGCCCTTACCAATGTTGTGTAAGCTCTCATACTCCCCCCTGGGCTGAATCCTTTGCATTTCTAGTGTGACTTTTGATTTTTTGACTGTATCCTAATCAATGCTGGAGATAACAGTGTCCACTAAGCTCCCCTTAAGATCACCTGTACCATAAGGAAAGTTTGCCATCTCGGTTCTGTTTCCTATAATTTCAGCATTGGCAAATATATCATATCAACCAGAAAAACAAGAAATCAGAATCACAGCTGAGAGCACATTTTTTTTTTTGGAAAATACTATTTGGGGAAAATACATTTATGAATGCTACGGAGTAGAAAATTAAAGGCAAAAAAAAATGTTGGGATTACTTCTTCATGTAGATTCAGAACAAAGAATAACCTACATTATAACTACTCATAAAAAAAATGCTGTGCAGCAACATGGGTTTCCAACAAATTTGATAACCTGTTTCTGTCTCCCCCTTCCTCCATTAAATTGAACTCTCTGAATTATTCATGAGGGCTATTTTAATGGGATAATTTTTTCTTGCAAACGCTGACACTAATACCAAAGAATATCTCTAGGTATTCATCTTAGATAAATAAGGCTCCTCATAACTAGTTTTCTTGATGCTTCACCTTATTCAAATGAACATATATGGAAGTAACTAATGTAGACCATTTTTTTAACACTTAATGTTTTCAATATGTTTCTCTCCATATATGTACAGTCAAACATATGTTTACCCAGGAATTAACCAGGATGTTGAATTAAATGAAAGTAAAGCAGAAAGTTAAGCAATTCTCAGGTGAACTCAGGCAGGACATTAATAGGAAATTTAAAGTCCACATTTTCCAGCTGTGATGACAGTTCAGAATGACTTGGGGAATTGCCCATCCCTCCCGAGTACTTTGGCCATAGTCAGAACCGATCATTCACTTGAATGTGTACATTAGGGGTTCTTAAGTCAGGCTAGTAGGATTTTTAGGGAGCTAGTGAATCCCTTGAAACTGAATACCAAATTCTCTGTGTTTTTTTTTTCCTTTGAAAAGACAGTTCATAGCATTCATCAAATTCTCAGAGGTGGTCTTAACTACCCTACCCACACCACCTCTCAATGGTAAGAATTCTCATTTCACAAAGAAGTAGACTTGAATAGTCAGGATTTCTCTGGATTTCTGTGTGTGTGTGTATGTGTGTGTGTGTTGAGGTGTGGTATGGGAATGAGTAGTCATTTATCTCTCATTATATTTAGCTTTCTGAAAATTCACACAAATGCAAACTTTCATGCATATGGAGAAAATTGGGCTCTGTGGGTTGGTCATATATAATTTCCTTATGATAGTTTAATTTTTACTGGTAGTTTTGAATTTTTCCAGGTGGGTATAAGTCTGTTCAAGTTTTCCTCTAAATATCACCCCCAATCATTGCCTCTTTTCTGTCTGACACGCATTCAGAAACTAAGTTAAATATTGGGATGATCATCTTTGACCTGTTTTATTAGAAACGAAGATGCTCAGCCTATATAGTAATCAGATGGCTTGAAGATACAAGAGTCCATAAACACAGTGCTGTCCAGTAACCAGGCTGAAAACACTGAGGCCCCTGGAGCCCTAAAACTGTTTTATTTTAATCACAATGTAAAGTGAGGGCTAAGTTAAACTTTAAAGAAGTAAAATGCTAAGAAAACACTCATCCATCACCAAATATAGCTTTCTAACACTTCTAGCCATCTACAACAAGGTTTTTAAGAGCTGAGTTGACTGTCACTGCTGGAATGTGTCCTGGGGGCTTTTTCCATCAGAGCAGATGACAGTGTCTCTTCCCATGCAGATTAGACTGGTGTTTACAGATTTGCCCTGAGTGTGCATTTTTATCCTGCGGTGATCAAGTAACACCCCCTGGGGAGTGCCAGACAGGGTAAGAGAGGCTGGAGGTGCCCTCAGGAGCACAGGGAACAGCCCTGATCCCAGCCCTTGGCGAGGGTCTCTTCCTACCTTTCACCTCTGTTTCTTTCCTTGCACTTCAGGGGCAGCATTGGGAATGGATCTGCAAAGGGTTCCACTGTGATTTCTGTTCTGAAACTCAGAATCTGAACTGAAATAAAGGTGGAATAAGAATAAAAAGAGCAGAAAGGAGGTTCAATTTTTTGGAGGCGTGACAGGAGGTCTGCATGGCCACAGACAAGCCATCTCAAGACATGTGAGTCCTTAATGGTAATTTCCACGGTTTTGTTAATTTCCACACTGTGGAGTCTTCACAGACAAAACCAGTGAGATAAGAAATCTTCTTCTGGGTAAAAGCTAATCGGGTGGCGCCTTGGGTCTGCAATCTGAAACGGTGGCGCGCTGGAGCTGCCAGCAGGTGAAGGCCACCACCAAGCCCCAGGCCATCACCTTCTTGTCATTTGCTCTTGAAGCAACATTTTTAATATCCATAAAATAAAACTGGCTGTTGTCATTAGATACTGAAACCCAACGCTCTACATTTTGATTTCTTACTTCATTTAAATAATAAAAGTTCAGAAAGAAATATGTTAGGCTTTAAGTGGGGGTTACATTCTTTTTTTGTAAGTATGCCAAGTTTAAAACATAGCAAAATAGCATGATAATGGTGAAATTGCATATATTCCTGTTTATTTTATTTTATTTATTTTGACACAGGGTGTCACTAAGTTGCCAAGACAGCCCTCAGTCTTGGGATTCTCCTGCTTCAACCACCCAAGGCACTGGGGATACATGTGTGAGCCCCCATTTAAACATAAAGACTGAAGACTCCACCTTCATTTAGCTTGGAGGTCTTGATAAGCCACTCACTCCCTGTAAACAAATGCAATAAAACCTTTCTATCTTCCCCCACAGGGAAGACTGTCCAGGAACCTACTAAGTGATACACTAAAAATGATTTTATGTAGTGCTCCATGATATTTATCACACACCTGTCAATGCTAACATGGAATCGATCAATATTTGCTAATTTAATTTTCATTGTTTTTAAAGCATGTACTTTTAGCGTGGATAATTCCTTATCAAGGCTTTGGGATAGATTTAAAATTTCTCATTTCAACCAAGGTTGAAAGCCCCTGTCGGCAAATTATGCTGGAAAAAAAATATATTTTACTACCTACTCTTTTAAATTAAGTTTTTGGGATGTATTTTTAAAATTACTGACTTTAGCTGAGCGTGGTGGTATATGCCTGTAATCCCAGCAGCTTGGGAGGCTGAGGCAGAAAGATGGTGAGTTCAAGGACAGCTTGAGCAAAAGCGGGGTGCTAAGCTACTTCATGAGACCTATCTCTAAATAAAATACAAAATAGGGATGAGGATGTGGCTCAGTAGTTGAGTGCTCCTGAGTTTAATTCCCAATACCCCAAAGAAAAGAAAAAAAAATTACTGACTTTTACAAAAGTTGATGTCACATACACAGAGAATCTAGGAAATGTATAAAATATATAGGGAATTTTTATCATATTTTCTTTCAGTCATTACTGAAGATAATTTAGCTATTAAGTATATTTTAAATTTGATAAATTTCTGTTGCCCCTAAGGAAAGAAAAAAAGAGAGAAAAATAAGGAAGCAACAATGCATTATACTTTGAATCCAGTGTAATCTCTGAAGGCCCAAGAGCCTAGTCATTTACCCAAGTTTTATTTTAGACTCATCAATTTTCAAATAGAAGAACATAAATATGACATTAAATTAAAAGGAAGGGACCCAGTGATGAGTACCTATCACTGACTCTCTGTGTTTATTTTTTTCTTTACATAAATCATTACCTCAGTTCATCTTCAAAATAACCCTTACTGTCTCCCTGTAACTGTCAAAGGGGCTCAGCCTCATGAGAAGGTGCCCAAGAGTGCTCTTTTGTTGACATGCAATATTCAGAGGCCAAAGGATGAAATTATGAGAACCCTCACCTAAACAGCTCATCCTAGTTTGAGTGAATTCGTGGGTGGTAACTGTAGGAAGGTGGGGCATGGCTGAAGGAAGAAGGTCACTGGCACCCGGTCTTCAGAGAATACATTATTTCTGGCTCCTTGCACTCAAGCTCTTTCTGCTAAGAAAACTGAGCACGATTCCTCCACTCTGCCCTTCTGCCATGATGCTCTGTCTCATTTCAGGGCCCAGAGCTATGGAGTCAGCTGACCATGGACTAAATACCTGAAACTGAGCCAACTTTTCCTCCTCTAAGTTTTTCTTGTGTATTTTGGTCATAGGGATGAAAAGCTAAGACAGAAATCGGTACCAAGAAGTGGTGGCACACCTGTTAAGAACATGACCCTATGGTTCGGAGGCTTTTGAAATTAGTTTGTGGGAGATATTTGGAGATGCAGGCTGGAGAAGCCTTAGAATGTTGTAAGGAGAACTTAATGAAAGATCCTGGCGGACACTGAGGATGCTGACAGGAATGAAGACAGTAAAAGCTGTGCTCATGAGGTTTCCGAGAGGAAAAGGAATTCTGTTGGAAAGTGGACTGGAGGTCATTGTGTTATATTCTGGAAAAGAATATGTCTTCATTTTGCTCATGTCTTAGAGCTTCTGTAAGACTGAATTGGTGACAGAACAATTAATCTGGCCAAGGAAATTTTAAATACACATTCAGACAGTGGCTGGCAGCTTTACTCTGAGAGTCAGGAATAGGAAGAAGAGCAGAAGAATTTTTAAAACATGTAGTTTGGCCAGAAAATTGCATATGAAATTGGGGCCAAGGAAGGTGTGATTATTGAAGAGATTACAGTCACTCAAAATAAGTTCTTTACACAGAGACAATAGGAAATATGCCTCAGGGATATCTCTAGAATCAGCAAGACCACATCCATTGCAAGTTCAAGGACATGGAAGGGAGACGCCCTTTGCAATCACCCATCCCAGTGTGAAAGGACTAATGGGTGGTAACTGTAGGCAGGTAGAGCATGCCTGGAGAAGGAGGATCCCTGGGCATGTGCCCTGGCCGGGTTCATCTTTCCTAGGGCCTGTTCTCCTCTCTATGCTTCTGCTTCCTGGCAACCATGATCTGTGAAGTGTTCCTCTTCCAGACCTTTCCACCATGCTGTCTGTCTTACCCTGGGCCCCAAACAATGGAGTCAACAGACCCTGGACTGAACCTCTGAAAAGTTTCACAATAAACTTTTCCTCTACTAAGTTTTTCTTGTTGGGTATTTTGGTGAAAATACACTGATGAAAAGCTGACTCTGCATGCTCTAGCCATAAGAGATACAAAAAACAAAAGATTGCAGTATCTTTCTTCATACCTACCTTTCCTTTTAGAAACGGCATTTGTTCTCAAAATTTTGTCTAGAATGTATGTGTGTATGTGTGTATAAGATTGGGATTACTGATTTTATTGAGCTGAACATTTCAAATAAATGATGGAGTTAATCTGTTGCCTATTCTACCCTCCTTACTTCTTTCTTCCCTTCCTTTCCTTCTACTTTATTTTTCTTTAAGTTGGGTTTTATCTTGTGCTGTGTTTCTTCTGATGCAGCCCTTATAACAAACATTTTAGGACAAGTATCTATTTAGAAGATGATTCCAGAAAACACCTGTTAGACTGTAGAAGCAAAAGATAGGTAGGGGAAGGAGGTAATGCAGGATGCAATAGTGATCCAGTGATTCTTGTATGTCCTCAGAACATGTCTCTGAGGTCCCTCCAGGAGAGTGAGAAAGCTGAGCTATTCATCCATCAACTGCAGAACATCTCTGCTGCAAGGTGCTCCCAGGGGCTTTACCCCTGGGCATTGCCACGTGCCCATACATGGCTATGCATGCTCCTGCTGCCAGAGAAAGGCCCAGGGAGGGCATTGCAGGTGTCTGCAATGGGAAGCCACCAGTCTGTGCAGCGAGGGTGAGAGTGAAAGCAGTCAGGTGCTCTGAGCAGAGCCCCTACAGTGACTGCTGCCAGAGCTGGCTTCGATTCCATTCTGTGGGGAGAGAAGACCGTTATCCATTCCACGTTGTTTCAACAGATTTAGTTTAACAATGAAAATGAACAACATGCCGCAGTCAGGGAATATCTGACCCTTTTCTGTAGAGAAAAATAAACGCCCAGTAGGCAGACAGAGAATAATGGGCCTGGCCTGACCTAGATTGGGAGGAATTTAGAAGTCTGTCCCCTGGGAAGGGAGGTCTTACAGTGCTCAGAGTAGCTAGGATGAGCTGAGAAAGCTTTTCACCCCTTTACTTTAAAGCACAGGATAAAATGGACGACAGCCTTTGAAAAGTACCTGTGAGGCTAGAGTTAGCAAGACAGGAAAAAGAGCCAAGTTATGAGGCAAATCATTAGCTAACTAGAGTTTTTCACAATTAAGATGGAAGAATGAATTCTATTTGTATTTAGAATCCTGTTTTTCACTAAGCTCCTGCTCTGTCTGGGTTTTAGAGGTACCCAGAATGCAAAACTTAAGATCATGCATATTAGTTAATAGATAATTACTTGTGTTGAAAGTGGATAAAACTGTGTGCTTTGATATAAGTACTTTATTTTTCAAGTAAGCCCCAAACTTAAGTTCGTGTGTGTGTGTGTGTGTGTGTGTGTGTTTTAAATCATTATATCTCTTGAGAACTTAGAAAATTAGGAATCTGATATTTAGAGGGAATTAATTCACCTCCAAGAATCTCACTTCATGCACCTCCAAAACTAGCAATAGAAAAGTCACAATCCATTTACTCCCATACAATTTTGGAATATTGTACAGGTCAATATTGATTCAAAATCTATGATGCACTTACGCAAAGAGTTCAAAGAGTTCCAACCTGATTTTGCAAGTTGGTTATAAGCTTTGCTTTGAGTATGTCTACTGATACCCAGTGGCTAGAGGGGGAAACATGGCCAAATCCAGAGTGAAAAGATGGGAGATGCTACCCGTCAAAGTGAAGGAAAGAATGTGAAGATGTTGAGCCATAATCAACAACACGAGGCAAAACATTAAAAAAAAATGAATAACAGATTCTCATTTCTTTTCCTTTAGGGAAAGAAATTTTGTCTAAGAAAGACATATCTCTGTCTATTTTCATTATTTTCTTTAATATTGAGCTACAATTATATAATTTTATCCTTTTTCACTTCAAAATATGCTGTAAAAAAATTGAGAGAATAGAGCTGGGGTTCTAGGGCCATGTCATTAGTTTTTACTGTTCTCCAAAAGGTTTGAGTGGTAGGACATACCCATAACTAGTAATGATTAGAAGATAAGAGCCTGGAAATTAATACTTAGGATGTTGTAATTGTGCACATGGCATTTTATTTTGTTGGGTAAACAAACAGAAGATGCAACAGGTATGAGTGACCCTTCAAACCTTCTATCTGCACCAACATCTCTCAGCCTCCTTCTTGGTCAGCAGTCTATAACTCACTCAGGCTAAGGAAATGATTGTAGTAATGGTATTTCTCTTTACCACATCAGGGCAAGAGAGAGGGGTTTCTCCCTTCTGGATACTTGAGACGTGACTCTACACCTGAGGAACTTGTGTGTTGGGGAAAAGAGCATCTACTGTGACTGTTGATAGTTTTGAGTTGCACCGGTAAAGTATTGCAAGAAAGAGTTGAGCTCAAGAAAGGATTGGCTGAATTTGACTTTAACTGGTAAAAATGAAAATTGGACAAACAGTTTGGTTAAAAAGACTGTTCCATTATCCAGTCTAGAATGAGTTTTTCATGGAGACCCAGAAATAAAGATAAACCTTGCAACCCAGAAAGAGTAATGTAGACGAGGTATGCAAAGACACGGAACTGAAAGTCATCTCAGAAGTCTTGCATGTGAAATCACTGGCACACAGATGATTTGGAATCACCAGGTGAAAGACTCATGTGACTCTGGGAAAGCAGAGATGCCAAAAAACATGGCCCAACAACCTCTAAACATAGGTATTCCTTAGTCTTAATCCTAGGTCTTCTTCTTTTATAATTCCTACATCATTTAATTCACTTTCATGGTCAACTATACTTCCTATGGGCATCTTTATTCATTTATTTATAGTAGGGATTGAACCCAGGGGTGATTTACCACTGAGCTACATCCCCAGTCCTCTTTTATTTTATTTTAGTTTTGAGACAGAGTCTCAATAAGTTGCTGAGTTTGTCCTCAAACTTGTGGTCTTCCTGCCTCAGAATCCCTGGATTATAGGCATGTGCCATCACAGCTGATTTATGGGCATATTTTATTAAATTTAATTTTGAATCCAGACCCCAGCTACTTGCCAGCAGTTTAACTCCTGCTGTTTATGTGGTATCTCCAATTACGTACCTCACAATTACCTTACGTCCTTGTCTCTTGTCCCATATTCAGCCATAGTTCTGTAATTCATGCTCACTTCAAATCTATTCTTCAGGTAGCCACAGAATGAGTTGTAAAAATATGAATTGGATTGTGTCCCCACTCTTCTTGAATTCCTTCAGAAGCCTTCTCATTGAACTTGGACATAAGCACGGGATACCTAACGGAACTGACAGGGCCTACAATGTGTGTGCCCTCCTCCCTCCCACCCAGGCCTGTTCTACTGCAGCCACACTGGCCTCCACTTAATTCCCTGGCTACCTCTCCCATTCATGGATGCCAGAACCATTAAGATTTTTTTTTAGTGTTATAGTCATATGTAGTATTTTGACAAAATCGTACATGCATGAAATTTGATTTACACTACTTAGGTCCCCATTCCCCTCACATTTCCCTCCTCTCCTGCCTCCCCCTATTCTCCTTTCCCTATTCTAGTGGTCTTCCTTTGGCTTATGAATGCATGTAGGTATGTATTCACTTATGATTTGTGCTTCCCACATGTACATAGAGGTAGAATCACCTGTGGAATATTCATAGATACACATAGCACAATTTTGTTAAATTCATTCTGCATTTTCTCCCCTTCCCATTCCTCCTCCCTCCCTCCCTCTTCATTTCCCTCTCCTACTCCAGTGATCTTCCCTAGATCTTTATGATAGCTGATCCCTCCCCACTCCGTCTACCAATATCACAGAGTGTTGATGCTATGCTGACTTCAAGCAGTTTCAGAGTCTGTTCTAATTCCTGAGAAGTCTTTGATTCACTTTGATTTGACTTTTGTGCAGGGTGAGAAATAGGAATCTAGTTTCTTTCTTCTATATATGGATATGCAACTTTCTAAGGACCATTTGTTAAAAAGATTGTCTTCTCTCCAACATATAGTTTTAGCACCTTTGTCAAGTTTTAGATGACTAAGTACATGGTTTTGTCTCTGTGTCTTCTGTTCTTTTCCATTGGTCATCATGCCTGTTTTGATGCCAAAACCATATGGTTTCTTTTACTATAGCTACGTAGTATAATTTGAGATCAGCTATTGGAATACATTGCTTGGAGTCATTAAGTTTGTTCTCTCTGCTTGTAACTCCTTACTGAACTTCACAAGCCCTATTCATCCTTCAAGTCACAAATGTATTGAAAAACATCATAAAGATTTTAAAAACTAGTCCTTCTTCTCATCTAAATTAGGTCTGTCCTAGCACTCTCTCTCAGGGCATTTTGCTGTGATGACATACATATGTGCTTGGTGTGTCCACTAAAATGCACTGTCCCACCAAGGGAGGCTTCTGGGTATGAGCACTGTCAATCCCCATCTTCCGCACCCTCTGCTTGCCTCCCTGCATTATAAGGGCAGAATATTAACAGGCTTCCCAACATGTCGACCTCTGTGTGTGAGTTCTGTTCTGTCTGTGAAATGCACTCTTGTGAAATTGATGTCTGAGATGGAATCTGTCTGCTGCTTTTAGACAATTTTCTGCTATCAAGCAAGGTGATGGAGACATGGACTTTCTGCAGCACTGCCTGTCCAGTCTCCACCTAGATAGGTGTGCAGAAGCAGGTGCAGCAGAAATGGATTCCCAACATTTCTTCCAGGTTCTGGAAGTCCTGGAAGAATCAACTGTGGTCCATGGTCTGTGCCTTCGATTCTCTGCTACAATGATGGATTACAACCTGTCATTCCAGGATGGCCTCCTCACTCCATACCTTTTAGACTTGAGTCTCCATCCCCATGTGAGAATGTTCTATGCCATACTGGGAGGTCTACATTAGAAACATTCCTCCAGTCTTGTCAATGGTTTTGTAATCATCTAAGCCAGTCTAATGGTTTTTCACTTATTATCTCCAATGCTTCTATTTTCTTCCCCCAACTCTCAATGACACAAACAGAAACTCTGGTTCATTCTTTTTTTATCTACTGCCTAGAAGAAGGTCAGTCAAGATGTGGTTAGTCATTGAATACAAATTGAAGCAGGTGATGATTTTTGGAAAAGTAATAATCTTAACTTATAATGAGTTGTAGTAACTTCATCCCATCTTCCTGAGTACCAAGCTATTCCTCCTCAATCTTGTGGCAAATATTTAAAATATTTCTACATTAAAAATGTTTTAACAGTTGCATTTGAGAAAGTATTTTTGTATAGTCCTTACAAAAGATAGACATTTTTAAAGTTTCTTCAAATAAATACAAAAAAAGAAGTGTGGGTATGTGATTTATATTTACTTATAATTTATTAGGTCTTCTCTAAGCAAATAAGTAGACCATGAAATTGATCACATCAGAATGCGTTATAATTTTCCTAGGATGCATTCTTTTGCAGATAATGAATCTTTGTGATTTTATAAGATATCAAAGCCTCTAGCTTGATACTTATATAAAGCTAGATACTTAAATAAATTTAGGCATAACCTTTGCTCATAGTTTTAATTTTTTGTCCAGTTATCCCACAAGCAAAAGTATTTTTTAATTAAGAATTTTATTATCTATAAACAACAATATAGCTTAAATTGTAACATGAGAGGTAGAATTGTAGGGAAAAAAATAGAGATTGAAGAGACGAAAGTTTGAGATGGCTATGATATGAAAAAACATCACCATTAAATGACTGCATATGTTAGGCAAACTACTTCCCCAGATCTGTTTCCTCATCTTTAAGAAAAGGATTAATAAGAGTCCTCATTCAGTTGTCTTGATGTGGTAACTATGACGTTCAAAAATATTACTTGTTTTATTTGTTATTAGTTTTTGATATAGCAACCTAAATCATAAAAAATATTACATTTTTCCTTAGACACTAAAGCTAAATCATGCTAATAAGCTAGAAAGTTCATAAAGAATTTAGAAGTTCCTTGATTTTAAAGCCAACCTTGCAAAATTAAGAAGCATTAGTTTCAGAATGCTACTAGAGAATTTGATTAATGACTTCTTTCTCTTAATGAAACTATGCCTATTCTCCATAGAAACTCAATGGCAGGTTTTAAAGTGAACCCATGACATTTTACACTGCCTATCAGAGTTGGTTAAAATACAAGTATAGGAACTTGAATTTAAAAAAAAAATAATAAAGTACATGCTAATAGAAAATAGCCATCTAACACAATTTTGTCTGAGTTAAAAATTTTTGATCAGTTCCTCTGACTATAGCAACTACATATCAAAAAAGGAAATAGTATTTTAATTTATTGTGCAGTGATAAGATTTTAAGATCATTTAGATATCTTGGATTAGGAAAACTCTTTGTGAAAGTCATAGAATTAAAAAGATGACCTGGGAGGAGGGCAGGTTGTACTGATTCTTTTTATGAAACACATATACACAATAGTTGGTTCAAAGAATTAACTTGCATTGTAGGTGGGTGCATATTGCAATTATAATAGGACTTCTTTAAAGTAGTAAACAGCTTATAAAAGGCAGTAAACTATAATAGGTGTAAAAAAAGAAAAAGAAAGATCCTGTTAAGATAATCTTTTCAATGTAGTGTTGAGTTTGGGGCATAGCTTGCTGTCCCTGTGACGAACAGTTAGAATCAAACCACATAAACCATTACCATATTCCATTTTAAACAAAATTTGTGTTTTTCATGGAAAAAAGAGTGTCAGCATGCCTCACTGCTCTTAAGTAAAAGTTAAATAAAATAGTTAGTTCAGCTGGTTAGAAAATATGCTTCAAGTTTAAAATCACATATCATTGTTTATGCAGATGATTTTTTGGGCCAGACTTCAATAGAATCATACTTTGCTGGAAAAAGAAGTCGATTTTGGCAAAAGCACACAGTGATCAGCAAGAGTGACTCATATCTTCCAGCTGAGATCAATGGACCCTAATCCATTAACACAGACCTAAATGTCACCTGAGAGGAAGAGATGACAGTCCAAGTGTGAGTTAGAAATGTATGGATATTCAGATTTAAGATATTTTTTTTCATGTTACAATCCCTTTTGGTACTCTCCAGGAAAGCAGTATAATTTTGGATTTTCAATTAGTTTGCCCTAGGTATTAAATGAAAAATGTCTTTTCGAGTAATGTAAATTATTTTTGTTCACCTACTTCAAGCTGCTCTTTGTGGAATTTGATTTTTAAAAGTCCTTGGCAGCTTCTTAGTAATAAGTCATTTTAAAATGTCAACAAATAGCTTCATTTCAGGGTGGATTATAATCCTTCTAGAAAATCAGATGCCTGCCAGATATTTAAATATGAAAGTATAAACCTGTGAATTAACTATAAAATATCAAACTATATCAAACTAAAAGTAAGCAATTAAAATAGCTGGGGGTGGGAAGGGGCATTTGGAAGTAAGATAGAATAGTGTCTTTTGTTTTAAAATGAGGCTCAGAATTTCTTCTTCCTTGGTTTATGGAAATATGTTTAAGTATACACTTGCTAATAGAATTGTTTATTTTTACAGTAAAATGTATTATGTAGCCTTTTGTCAATTATTCATTACATTGCATTAATGTGGATTGAGGATGAGATCTGGGAATTACATTTGGGGGTCCCTAACATGCAGTCTCTAATTTCCTCCTCTTCTTTTTTTCTTTCCTTTCTTCCTTGGGTATCTTTTTCTTATGTTTTCTTACCTTTTGGATATAAGTATGCGTTTCTATGTTTTCCTTACTTTATCTCAGATTTTTAAGGCTTTTGAGAGTAGAGACTATAATTTACTTGTTTTTGCATCCCTGGCTCATAGTGTGAATTATGTCCCAGATAAATATTTCTTGAGTGGTTGAATGAATGGTGATGAATGAAAGATTGGCAACTGAAGATAAGTTGACTTCATAGCATTATTAATCAAAGCAACTAATTAATCAAATTAGAGCAAACTGCCCTGCAATATATTTAACTACTAGGAGTTTTTATATCTAATACTTCCCTGCAAGACAGAACAATCATTTTATGAAGGCAATTACACAAGTTTGGTGAGGGAAGTTCAGTGGACCTGAGTAGGTGAACATATATGCTGTTCTTGGATGGAAAGAAATCAATGTAGAAAATGTCAACTCTTCACAAATTCATCTATAAATCTAATGCATTTTTTGAGTTTATGTGTAACTGTTGAATATGAACAGCAAATTTTATAACTGAAAGGAAGAATTGTAATTGCTAAGAATATACTGAAAGACAAAAACTAAATAACAATAAAGAATGTTTTACCTTGTGAACAGCAAAAAACATCATAGAGAACCAGTAAATTCCAAGAGTATAGTATTGCCAAAGGGGGCCAAGAGTGGTAGTCGGGAGACCATAGGGGGATAGTTACAATAGTCCATTTGAGCAACCCCTTTTCTGAGCCTCCATATCCCTATTAATTTGCTGGATCTGTCAGTTTTTGATAAAATATGTAAAAACAAACACCATGAGTGTAGATTAGCATATTTTTCTTTGTATTGATTAGTTATTGCTTTATATATGTTGCAACAGTATTATTAAATAAATACAAATTTGTGTATTTTTACAAATATTTTATTTTTATTTCTCTTAATACTCATTTTCTTCAAATATATTTGACTAATATTTATGTGGACACAGTATTTTATGGTTGATAATTTGCAAAGTATAGCTTTTTCCATCACTTTGTATTCAACCTTTCAATATGATTTGTTTTATGAGGGCTTCTTCATAAGCACAAAGTGGTAGATTTGATTTTTTTCTTTAACAAATTGGAAATCTCTTTATAGAACGGTTTTACTCATGTTTTAAACGTTTGTTATTATCCTTTCCTTTTTTTTAAATATACCATATGTATGTCTTAAATTTGGTTAAATATATAATATATTCCGTTTTTCTATACTGGTTTGGAAATGATAGACTTTTAAATTCCTTTTAGAAATTACTTTTAGACTTTTTTTCTTAATTTTTTTTTTTTAGTTGTTGATGGATTTTTATTTTGTTTACTTATATGTGGTACTGAGAATTGAACCCAGTGCCTCTCACATGCTAGGCAAGCTGTCTACCACTGAGCCACAAACCCAGGGCTTTTAGACTTTTAAGACACAAACATCTATATTTGATACTTTATATCCTTCCACCCACAGTACAACTTTTGTTATGCCTACATTCCAACAGAACAACTTCTGTCTTCTTCTTAATATTGCTGTTCAGAACTGAACAAAATCAGTTTAATAAAAGTAACATGTGTAATGTTACTTTAAAAGGGTAATGTTAAAGTTTTAAAGCAATTTTATCAATAGGTAATGTTTAATATTTTAAAAGAAATTTTATCAATGTTAGCATATACCATGATTTTACATATTTAGATTTTTTTGTTTTTATTTACTTTTATTGTACCAGAAGTACACCCTTTAGTAATCATTTGAATAATAGCCTGTGGATAAGCTTTTTAATTTTTATTTTTTTATTTCTCTTCGTGTGTTTATAAGAATCATTTGCCCCTTGCAATTAAAGGGGAATTTGTCTGAAAATAAAATTCTGTGCTGATACATATTTTTCCTCTATCACTGAAGATAGAATTGTGCAACTTCTGGCATGAATCAATGCCAAATAATTCTGGCAAAAAAATTGGTGTTGAGTTTATATAACATTCCTGTGTAAGGAAAATATATTATTTTGTCTGGCCATATTTTAGATGATCTGTTTATGTAGTCAGTGACCTGAGGTGTGATTACAGTGTTTCCTAGGTGTGGATTCACTTTTCTTTCCTCTACTTGTATTTATAATAGAATTTTAACTCTGGAAAGTTGTCAATAATCAACTCTCTAACTGTGGACTCTTTCCCATTCTTTCCAGTCTGTCTTTCGCTTTTAGGTGAGCCCTGGAGTATTTCAGTTTAATCTTCAATGTTCCTTAGCTGCTCTCCATATACATCTGTATATGTCTAATACACTGTAGTAACATATTCCAGCTTATTAATCTTCTTTCTAAGCATCCAGTCTTAAGTCTTCCTATAAATTACATTATTATTATTGTAATCATATTTTCACTTTCCAGATTTTAAACTTTTTTTTCCTTATCTTTGTCTTTATAGTCTTTTGAGCATTTTTTCTTTCATAAATTGTCATTCTTTCTAAGGGAAGCAGCATTTTCTTTCATTTCTTTTGAAAT
This sequence comes from Urocitellus parryii, assembly GCF_045843805.1. NCBI lineage: Eukaryota > Metazoa > Chordata > Mammalia > Rodentia > Sciuridae > Urocitellus > Urocitellus parryii. Next base: position 110,572,639 of record NC_135532.1, read on the forward strand.
TCAATAGCTATTTAAAATCTACTTTATTTTAAAGTTATAGACAAATAATTTCACTGGATCTGAACTTACCTGGGATGAATAAATTTCTCTTCTAGTAGTTTGTTTAGCCTTTCTTAGAATTAGACCGTGTGTGTGTGTGTGTGTGTGTGTACACATGTATACATGTACACACACACACACACACACACACACACACTCACACACACACACACATCCATAATCTGTGCCTGCTACTACAGGTTTTGCACTGGCTTTTATTCAACTCTCTGGGTCCACAACCTAGGATTAGGTGTTTTGTTTTTGTTTTACAGCACTTGGCATTAAACCTACGGCCTCCCACATATTAGGCCAGAGTTGTTCCACTGAGCTACACGCTCAGCCAGGTTTTCTAGAGGTAGCTCAGCATGCACAGTGATGCTGAGGGTTTGCAGAGTCAGCCTCTCACTAAGCAGGCAGTGTGGTGTTTCTTTTGCATGCCTAGGCCGGAACTCCCCTTAAAGGAAACCCAGGACAGCTGATGGGATTGGCAGGAGAAATGTGTAGCCTTCTTAAAAAACCAGGAGGACTGTCCTGGGGTCTTGTCCACTAGCACTGGGATGAGCTACAGTCCCAGGGTAAGATGAGTATTTCTGCTCTTTTACCCACAGGGCCAGTTCCTGACGCCTGCTTCTGGACCACCAGTTGAGTAAGCCTAGTTTGAGTCCTGATTATCATATGGCATCTGTGACCCATTGCTGGTCTGAGAATTTGTTCACCTTAATCTGGGACTATAACACCCTTTTTTATTTTCACCTCTATTTGTAAAAAAAAAAAAAAAAAAATCTCCACCAGTGCTCTGTTTTTGGAAAACAAATTTTTTGATCTAGAATTGGCCACTTTTCTTTATAGCAACCCTGTTAGGTAGTCTACTTTCACTGATTCTGTGGTGAAGATATTGTGGAACCATAGGTACTATTGCAATATTTTTGAGGAGTCACTGCTTAGCATTAGTTCTTTACATTCCCATTCCAAAGGCTTTTTTTTTTCTATAGCATCCTTTATTTTCTTACTCTTACAATCTTTTGTTTAGAAAACAAAGCACAAATCTATGTGTGGTAAATGTTTGCTTGAAAAGGAATGTACCGCTTGTCCTTTGAAAACACGTTGAATGCATTTCATGGCAGACCACACCAATGCCTGGTGTTCACGTTTGCAGGTTCTTTTCCTTTGGGTCTCAAGACCAGGCCTTATGAAGAGCTGAAACTCAGCCCCTCAGGACTTCTGCCCATTGGACTGCTGGCTTAAACCACCAGAGTAACTTCGTCCCCTTTCTCCCAAGTCATCCCTTAGGGTCAGCCTGGGATGGGCTAGAGCCGTGCTTCTCACTTAATGACTCATTCAATGAATAACGAAGGCCTACTCTGCACCCATCCCCAGTTTACCAGGGAGGACACAGTGCTGGTGCAGTGTAGCAGTTTTCTCAGATGAAATTGTGGGATTCAGGTAATTACAAGGCCACGCTGATCTACTCACTGTGGCTACTTGGGAGACTCAGACACAACCTCCTGATTCCCCCTCTGTCTCCTGTCACTTCAGCCCTGCAGGGAAGCTCACTGGCTGCACATGGAGAGGCCAGAGGGTTCTGAAATAGAGACATTGCTGCTTTCCTTACACGAGAGAGCGAGAAGGGCCATTAGAGGCTCATAGAGTGAATACATCATAGAAACCACCTCCCCCCCAGAAGAAAGGCATCAAGATGCTGGGTCCTGGGCTTTTGTCATGGGAGGCACTGGTTATTCCTCTAGCTCCTTTTCTGTTCCTCTTGTTGTCTCTTGTCTCTTTTTATTAAATGGTGCCATTAAATGGTAAAATTTAAATATTTAAAATACATGATCATCTCTCTGGTTGGGATTGCCACCATTGGGAGAGATACAATTTCTGGGTCCAACTGTCGAATAATCAGACATTATAATTTAAGATGGAACAAATGTACCCATAATAGAACCTCTGAAAGTTAAATACCAGGGATTTTCTGTGTTCCCAAACCCCCATAAGAGGAAAAAGTAAAGAGATGCCAAGACAGAGTTCAAATTATTGTTTAAATGTTGCCATCAATAACATGTAAAATTACAGGCAAGATTCTCTCGCCAAACTTTGCAGTGCACATCTTGGCTTTTCATTCTATATTTCTTTGGATATTTTTTTAATACCTAAAGTTTTCATGGGAGGGACTTCTGCGTTCTGAGCTTTCCCTGCTCACCACACACACACCAAAGGCTCTGCCTACAATAGCGCAATTTAGGGTAAATCAAGGAAGCATTTTTCCTCTTATTATCTTTTTTTAGAAAACCTAAATTTTACAGTAACTTTTTTATTCAGGTTGATTTAGAGTACAAAAACATCCATATGTAAATATTCATATATGAAGAAGGGCACATTTTTTTTATAGATGAAGTTGTTCATTAATGATTGGATTTTTTTTTCAGATTTCTAGCCAGGGTGGGCACACAAATTAGACATAACAAGGGAGGACAAAATTATCTTTGGAATGTAATAAATGAGCCAACGCTACTTGCAAAAAGGTCTACCTTAAGAAAGTCAGGAACCAGCGTGCCCTCAGGAGATAGAATGTGCTTTCTCTCAGTGCACCCCAGCCTTCATCTGAGGACAAGGGGGGTTCATTGCCATGTCTACTTGCAGGTGCACCTGTACCCTCTCTGCAGTTAATTTCCAAGCACAATCATTCTGAAAAGGCATTGCCTTAAAAAAAAAAAGTTTACACGAGTGCACAAAGACTTCATAACCTTGAATGGATTAACAGACTTTGGTAATTCATAATTGCCTCCAAAATAGTCATATTCTTAATGTATCTTCTTTCTTATTTGTTTCTTTATAATTCATACCAAAAATATGGCAGAAGATCTCAACCAGATATAATTAGTTTTTTTCCCTCTTTTGTTTTTCTTTTAGATTTCACAGACTTCTGGGGTTGATTCTAATGAAGGGGATAGAGAAAACAGACTGTAAGAAATGTTATGTCTTATATTTGCTTCCTGAAGATAAACTGTTAAAGAAATGAAATAGCTCGTGACGACATGGATCTCTTTATTTTTTGAAGCAACTGAGTTCACCTCTGATTCTCACCAAAGTCATATAGATATTTAGGGGCTAGGTTGCTGAATACCTAAAAAATACTGTCCCAAATCTGGTTGTACTTTTTTCTTTTAAGTGAAATGCAAAGCAATCTGTTGCATCAGCCAATTTTGGAATCAGGAACTTCAAAATACAACTAATTTTCATGGTAATTGAGGGTGCTTTTTAATGAAAATACAGCATTTGTGGGGGTGGAACCTCACATGGGATGATCTTAGAGACCCATTAAAATACTGTACACCTTCCACTAGAGTCTCACCTAAGCTAGATCTTCATGCTCACCCACTATGGCACGCGGTACCCACCACTCATGGTGCAGATGTATTTTTGCTTACCTTCTCACACACCTGTCTCATATCACTAATCATCATACACCATAAGCCTGGAGTCTGTAAACAAAGTCCTCAACTTGAAACCTTACTGTGTATGTGCTTAATATTTGTTAGTTTTTTACCTTCAGAATAGAGGGTAGCTCAGAAACCAGGTGACCAGATCACTGTAGGTTTTGTGGACATCATTTAGACCTTAGATATCATTCAGTAAAGTATTCTTCAAACTTCCTGTTTCAACATCTGAACCATTCTCATAAAGAAAAATAATTTAGGAAATTAAAGTATAAGAAACAGGGGCAAGAAAAAGGGGGTTAGTTGGGCAGAGGGGTTTGAGGGAACTCGATTTCCTCAAATGTTCCCAACCCCGGCTTTCTCTCTATCCTAACTGCATTCAGAGAATTTCTAGGAACTTACCAATTAGGGTCTAAAGACTTGAATCTCTCAATTTAAAGATAAAAGAATTGCAAGACAGTATGTCATGAAAATTTGCATGTCACACATTCTTTTCATCAGAAACATTGAGCCTGTACTCCAAAGTTATCTATCTATACAATGCTAACGTGGTGTGACTTTTATTAAATGTGTGCATAAAATAAAGTAAAAATGCATAAATAATTATTGGAAAATATGGACGTTATGTGGGTTTTCATAGTCCCAGTAGATGGTCTTGTGAATCCTATATTCTCAATATAAAGAGCTTATCCCATAGATAAGTTCCAGTGTCCCCAGATCCCTCAACTGATGGTAATGGAACTGGGATGCACAGCACAGTCATCTGTGTAGGGGTCTCTGCGTAGTGGTTTTGTTTCCCACTCACTCCACACACCATCACTGTTGTTCAGGGTCTAATGCACCAGAACTACATTTCTGAGCAATGTACGACTTTCTTTATAATAACAATACATAAATTCTTACACATTGTATAAATTCTTATAAATTCTTATAATGACAATGTATAAATTCTTATAAATTGTGGTTCTTATCAAACAATAAAATCAAAAACTAGTTTACAAATCTAATATGACCTAAACTACAAAATCAATCAACACTAAATTGCATGTGATGAATTTTTTGCTTTAATGAAATTGAGTTGCCAGCTGTAGCATCTAGAAATTATTTCACATGCCTAAAATCACAAATAGATCTACAAAGTTTTAAAGAAACAATGATTTCTTTTTTTACATATAATGTTATGGCCTGCATGTGTCAATTTAGGATTGGAAAACTCATCCTCACTGTGGTAGATCTAAGAAGTGAGGTCTTTTGGTGAAGTGGTCAAATCATGAGGGTCCCCATTCATCTGGGATTAAAGATCCTGAGGGGAGAACCTTGTGCCTTCTGCTGTGTGAGGGCAAGACACCCATGGCTTCCATTACCTAAGGATGCAGCAAGAAGTACTATCAATAAAACAGGGAGAGAGCCCTCACCGGGCACCAAGTCTGCCAGGGCCTTGAACTTGGACTCCCAGCCTCTAGAACCATGAAGAGGAAATTCACACAACTTATCAATTATCCAGCCAGAGATATTTTGTTATAACAGCCTTTCAGATTAAGACAGAGAGAGTTACAGGGCTGTAGATAGGACATCATTGGTATTGGTTTTGGGATTCAAAAATATCAAAACTGATTTATCTGGGAATCTTGTTGGCCTTCCCTTCATGGTTTCAGGTAACAACTGTGTCCACTTTAACCACTAACTGATTAATGAGCTACACAATATAATAGTGCACAATTATATCCAAAACCCCCTTTAAATTAAAATTAATGAGTTGGATATAACTTTCCTGTGTTCACATATTATTACAACACCAGTGAAATTTCACATCATGTACAGACACAAGAATGGGATCCTAATTAAAATAAGTTATACTCCATGTTTGTATAATGTGTCCAAATACACTGTGTCATCATGTATATGTAAACAGAACAATTTAAAAAATTTTTAATTCTATTTTAACAAAAAATTCTTTTCTGTGTACTGTACTTACAACTACATACATTCGGTGCTGATGAATTGAATTAAGTTGATATATACTAGACAGGTACCATGGACTTTTCCATTATTTCAAATCAATGACTCCATGACTCAAGACAGGGCATTGTGAAGAATGAGACTGTTGAGAGTCTCATTGAATACACACTGGTTCTGGATCACAGCATGCTTATGGAAATATTGTATCCTTGAATGTATCATTTTTAAGTCTGTGTGCAGTGTCAATATACACCTTTGGTATCTTTATATGTAACTGGCAAATTAAATCAATATTTAGAAGCAATGAGTGATTGTATATGGGTAGATTGACAGTCATCAATGAGGAAGCAAAGCACCTAGGATCAAGGAAGGACATGCACCAGTGCCCAGGGTACCCCAGCATAAGAGGGACATGAGCAGGGGAAGGCCACACAGAGGTCAGGAACCAGGTCATTTGAAACAGTCTCACAGGCTTTAAAGTGCATGAATGCACTGGAATAAAGAGTAGAAAGTTTTCAAACAGGATGGTGACATGTTATAGAATAGGCTTGAAGAATATTGGTGAAATCGTGATTCACACCCAGGTCTGTTCACTCCAAAAACCAAGCTTGCAAGCAATCTATAATGCAGAATATCTCCTCACTTCTGATATTACCCGAATCAAATTCTAAACTCAAAGTCTGAATTTACATCCAACTTTACTTAAAAAGAGTCTTCCATAGGAGTAATATAGTTTGTTTGAGTCTCTGAAATTTGTGAAGCAGGAAGACACAGAAAAAACATATAATGGAAAACAGCCCTCTATTGAAAAACAGGTGAAGAACTTTCCTGTATTCCAAACATTTAAGCAAAGTGACATACATGGCAGAGTAATTCAGATGTTTATTTGTGTTAATTGCATTTACAAACTATGAATTATAACATCCTGGATTATTATACAAAATAAATATAAATTTTATTTCAAATTTTTTTATATAAGATAGAAATAGAGCTGAACATATTAAGTTCAAGAATTCTTTATGAACTTTTCATATGTTTTCCTGCCAACAGGCATATGATCTATATTGAAATCCATGAGAAATGCTCATGCTATATTTTCCTCCCATTGGAATAAAATGCAAGAGAGAGATTACTCCTTATTCCTGCACAATTTGCAGTCTCAAGAAGATCGGATAGTTCAAACAAAGCCTCATTCTCTTTTGAAATTCTTCCATTATTTATTTATTCTGCTCATATTATTGCATCTTCCTTTCCCCCTTTTTTTTCTGAGGGAGCTTAAGACAGTTTTATGGAGGAAAGCAGCTATTTCCCAATGAAATTGTGCAATTATTTATTCAGTCAAGTGATTTCTTGTATTGATGATCCCTAATTTTTCCTAGGCTTCTATATTTTTCTATGTAGCAATGAAAATAAAACTTACTAAGTGGATCTGATAGTCCATCGGAGCCATACAGACTATTAATTAGTTTTATGGTGGCCTTTTTAAAAATTTGCAAAATAGCTTGACAACTGCCAAATTTTTTTCCCTTCTATTAAGGCCAGCATTTGGCCAATATATTATAAAAGTGGTTATATGTTCTCATGAGAACCATTCGAATCTAAGACAAAGGTATTTTAGTTTTATGTGCTTTCTTTATTTAGTAAACGTAGGGCAATTTTTCATGCCAGTAGATAAACTTTCATAGTATTACTATTTTTAATTGTTTAAAAATATTTAATTGTCTGAATGTACTAAAGTTCATTCATCCAAATCCCTAAAGTACCTACTTTTCATATTTTCATTACTTTAAAATTACTCTTAGCAACCTAATTATAATTAATCTTAATCATTTAACAAATATTTCAGTCTATTTTGTTCCACACTCTTGAAATAATTTTTTTCCAAAGAGATTTCTGGCCATATTTAAAATACTTTAAGGTTTTAAAGGAAGCATTGCTTATTCGAGAGAGCAAATGTGAACAGGATAGAACACGAGAACAAATGAGCACTCTTCTTATTCCTCCAGACTGATTTCACACTATATTCCCACTTCCCTCTCTGCCACCATCACAGTGCTCCTCTATCAGATGCATGTATTCAGTATGCTTCTTGCCACCTCAGGACTTTTGTATGTGCTACTTCTCAGCTTAAAACCTGCTTTCTCTCTTCTGGTTAGCTTCTGCCCATCATTCATCATTCAGCTTACTGGAAGCTTCCTAAGAGAGCCATTCTTAATCTCTGTCCAGGGTAAAAACCTCTATTAAAGGCACTCATGTCCCCTACACTTGCCACAGTTGATACATGTTTCCATGATTTGTGACAGGCCCCACTACTACACTGATTTTGTGAGGGCAGCGACTTGTCATGCTTTTATACCTAGCACCTGGTGCATCCACTGACAACAAGTACTTGCTTAGTGTGTGTGTATGTACCTGTGTGTGAAATTTACCAAGAGCATGCTATGCACCAAGGACCACAATAATTGATGAATCCATGTGAATCTTCCTAAGTGTGTTCCTCGGATACATTTCTCAAGTGGAAAGAATTTGTGCATCATGAGCGTGTCCTCCTTTGTATTCCAGCATCATTGTTTTGCTGTAGAAATTTTTGTTCTCAGCCTTTATGTTTTGGTTTCTTTTGTCTTTTTACTCCTTTTCTTCTCCTATTACTTTTTATTCATTTTTCTCTGGCTCTATGAATGTTTTCTTCTAATTATTATGCATCTGTGAATGTGGCCAATTCTATTTGAATCCTTTTTTTAAAAATTGAAAAAACAGAGGAGAGTGAGGCAGTAATTGAACAGGACAACTGGGCAATTGCACTCTGCATGTGGCATTTTGGAACTTTTATATCAAATGCTCTTGGGCAATGTGTCTTCACAGTCCCCTGAGTTGCTCCGAAGAGCAAGTAGAGTATTTGAGGATTACATGAAAAATTTCCAATGTCACTTATTTTCCTGTGATCATTTTGCATTCACTCATTTATTTTTTAGCTCCCTGAGATCTGCACCTTCAGAGCAAATTGCCTCCATCTTACCCACCCCGGAGAATTGGACCCTTTCTGCTTAGAGAGGTGACATTTTCTACAATGTCTCCTCCATCGCCTCCATTTCCTGTGCTGTGGATTCAGAAGCACTCCTCAGTCGACCCCTCCCCAAATCTCCTGTACCAAATACAGGAATACAGATAGGGACCTTTTACTTTAAGAGAATTCCTAAATTGGCACCATATCCTTGGAAGACTGTTTCCTACTTTGTGTTCACGTATTAATCTAAATTTCAAATTTCAATAGTTTCATTGGAACTTGATTCTTTATCTGTTACAGAGGAGTTTATAATTATCTTCATTCTTTGAAATGTTTGACTGTAGAAAGAAGGAAGAAGTGGAGAGTCTGTATTCTGCCATCCTTAGTTGGAAGTTGAGGGTCAAAGGAAGTAGGAATAAATTGGTAAAACCAGTTTTCAAGACACTCAGAGTCTATTCAGAAGAAACCATCCCTCATCAAACAATTCCTGATACATATGCTGTAGCAAAACCCATCAGCTGGCTCATTTTAGTGCCTACTTCAGATTTTATCATGAAATAGTACTCCAAACAGAAATATCCATGGAATCGGTAATGATGATTTTACATGACATTAAAACAGCTGAATTTACATTCTTACTTATTAGGAATTTTTAAAATTTATATTAAAAGAATGGCATACCATGAGAGCTCAGAATGTTAACAAAAAAAGTAAAGTTGGATGGCACTAGGATTACAGAGGGTACAGGACATAGGAAATACTCTTACTGTTGGAGTCATCAATGCTACGCCTCATGTAGACCTAAAAAGATATCTTCACCTATTCAAGACAAAAGGATTTTTATTCCAGCATTACTAGTATAAGCAGTACTTTAGAAACCAATGAACTAGTCTTCAAAAGGAAAGTAGATAAAATAAATGATAATAAATAAAACATTGATATATTAAATATTAATTAAGATGAATGAGTTGACACTGCAGGCATTAATGTGGATTTCAAAAACAGGAGGCCAAAGAAAAGGTCCAGAAGATTGACATTGGTGTGCAGTTTAAAATTTAAAAAATAAATCTTATTATTTCTATCAGTCAGAGACTGATCAAGAAATTAGAGGCCACATTATATTCCAAGCAGGAGGTGATTAGCACAAGAGAGGAGAGTTGTACACAGCTACTGGAAGGGCTGAGGGAGGACCAACAAGGGCCCCCACTGCTGGTGGTCAATGGTGACCACACAGCTGAGAGTTTTCCAAAGGTTCTTCAGAAGGTCCTGCCTGGTCACAGGCAGCAATGGTTCTCAAAAGCTGTCCCTTGCTATCTCAATGTATAGCACCTGAGCAGGCGACCTTGGCAGAAAGCTCTGTGACCTTCTTTTCCGAAGTCTGCAGGGTGGGGGTGGGGAGTCTGCCTGACATGCCTGCCCAGCAGATCTCTCCCTTGCTTCCTCTCCCTGATGTGGCTGGACTGCCTCTGCTGTGGACCTCTAACCCAGAACCATCTGGAGGAGGAGACTATGTGTACCTCATCCAAAGAGTGACTTGGCTGGGGACATAGCCCAGGAGTGGTGTTTACCTAATAAGCCCACAGCTCACATTGAATCCCCAGTACTGAAAAATGTAATAAAAAGTGTAACAGTGATATCACATGGACAAAAAACCAGCCAGACACTGCTTCCAGATGAAAGTGTATATGTTTTAGTAAATGTTTCAAAATAAGCATGGAAATGATCATCACCATACACAGGGTAGTCCTTAGTTCTGATCAAATAGCTAGTTCCTAGTCAAATCAGTGAAGATCAGAAAGAGTGAATTTGTGATCTGGTTGCAGCTCCCAATGCATAGAATTGTTCACCAAACAGATCACTGTTTTGAGCCCTAAATCGAAGCACTTATCCTGCAGGCCTAATTGGATTTGTCTGATGACTTGAGTTTAGCCAAGTTAAAAAAAAACAAAACAGCTTTCAAATTATCCAGATTCTCTCATAAAGAAGTTACGATTATCTACAATCTGTAGGACCTGCCAACAGGACTCTATTGATAGTCAAGGATGTTCAATAATTAATTCAGAGTAAGATGAGGAGAAGAGTAAACAGAGAACTAAATGGCCTGGAGGGTGTGCTCAGCTCAAGGACCACTTTGGGGAGTTTAGGCAGGGACTTGTGAACTCAGAGTGTATTTGAACAGGAAAGCCCAACAATTTCCTGCTTAACAATTGGTCAAAGGACAAAACTAACTCACTTTTCCAAGTTTCCCATATATCTACATTTCCTAATCTCCTTATATGGAAAAGTAAAAACAAGAAAGAAAGTTTAAGAAGCAATACAGCGCTATGCTATTAATCTGCAAAACAATCCTATCAAAACTTTCTTTCAATCCCAAGAGAATTCTTTAATTTTTTTTTCTATCAGTGGTTAACTTAATTCAAACCTTGTTCTTCCCAGACCATATCTGGTCTCCATAAATATTACCAGAGCACCTTTATATTTTGGCCTCTGACATGGATTGCTTTCTTTCAAAAAAGAGTTGTTTCCAATAGCTTTAAAAACATATTTAAAATAATTTGCATCATATTTTAAACATCATAAAATATTGATGTTTTGACATGCTTAAAACACAAAAGAAAAATGCTTATGCTATAAATACATACATTTATCCTCCTTTCTATAATTAATTTTGCATTCCAAAAATTTCTCACTGATCTCTAAGAACACAAAGGAATAAATTGCAACACCTAGTTCTGAAACAACAATGTGACAATGTTATAACTTGTTTTAATAGTGTAAATGTTCAAATAGCTGTAATGCAAAAAACATTCAAAAGAAGAAGGTAAAAGTTGGACTTGGTTGTGCATGCCTGTAATCCCGGCCACTAGGGAGGCTGAGGCAGGAGGAATGGGTGTTTGCAGCCAGCCTCATCAACTTAGTGAGACCCTCAACAACTTAGTAAGATCCTGTCTCAAAATAAAAAAAAATTAAAAGGACTGGGAATGTGGTTCAGTAGTAAAGGGACTCTGTGTTCCATTCCCAGTATCAAAATCAAACAAACAAATAAAGAAGTATCAGTGCCGAGATGGATTGAAAATGGTTAATCTTTAACAGAAAGCAACAGGAGCAAACCATTACAGCTTTGTGTGAAATGGTTTTAACTACAGATGCCAAGATGATGCCAATAGAAGAACGAGAGACTGGAAGATAAAGAGAAAGGGATTCCTACTGCTGTCCAGTTCTTCCCAGATCAGACAGAACCTATAGGGCTGGACACTTGCCACATCTTTTCAAAGAGTATGTGTTCATAGTCTGCAGCAAATGGGAAACAGACTGGAAAAAAAAAATCTGGCTGCAGTTTACTTCTGTGTTGACAGTCAACATCTGGAGAGATTAACAGAAGTAAACTGGTTTATCCAATTAAAGCCTTTGACAACTTGCACAGCTCACTTAGTCATAAGTAACCTGGGATTTACAGTTTACAAAGTGTTTTTGAGACAGAGCAGGGAGAACCCCACCAAGGTCTCCTACCGAATGCGTGTTGCTTTCAAAGAACTTTTGCTGCAAGCTTCCCAAGCTTCCAGTACCCTCTGCAAGTGCAGTAGGCCCGAATTTGACATATACCTGACCTCTGCAGGGCGAGGGTAGCGAGCACCTTCACCATGTTTCATGAGCTGGGGGAAGATGAGCCCAACAAGCACGGAACACTCTGTCAAGTGCAAACTCCAGTGCCCAGATCAAAGAACGGTAAAACCCTCAGAAATCCTGGTGTGCATGCTGACCACACCTGCGGGAACCCAAGGATTTTTCTCTAGGAAAGCTTTGCTCCTAACCCTGCCCTGTGCTCTGATCACCTTGTGTTTGCATGCAAACCCCAATAAAGCCTCTTCTAGATGGTATGGCTTGCCTCTCCATGATTTCTATCTCAAATTGAGCAAAAGAGCCCTATCCATATTCCTTGGCCTATTCTGTCTCAATCAATCTATTTCCATACTGCACTCAAAACTGATAATTTCTAAATTACTAATTTCATCATTTCACATCTTTGACAAATAATCCAGACTTTTCCCTCTTTGTTACTAGAATGAAGTTCGTGTTCCTGTGTATGTGACGTGGATGGGAACATTTTAAACAAGCCGATGACCAAACAAAATCCAACAACATTTTAAAAATCATCTGTCTACCAATAAAAACTTTGATATATATATATATATATATATATATATATATATATATATATATGTCATATGGGAGTGGAATACAATTCAAGCAATGTAATTTTTAAAAATAATAAAATGAAAATCTCAATGATTTCCATGATTCAATTTTCCATAATTCAGTTATGTGCCTGATTTTTTCCTCCCAAACATTTTGGTTTCTATTTCTGCAACTCCTACATCACATATAAAGACTCAATTGTAGCAAAATCCCCATTGGATGGGGCCTAGGTTTACTATTGCAAGGAAGGTACACTTTGCACTCACAGACTGAGAAGCTTCCCCTTCCACTCTAAGATGCCTTTCAGATTGTCTGCATACTACTCTAGAAATTTCAGAAGAAAATGCTAATTCCCACCCACTCCCCATACCTCTTATCTTCTTGTTCTTTATTCAGAGAAACTCAGGGCCACAGGACCACCCAAAATAAAGACTATATTTCCCAACCTCTTTGAGACTGCATTTGATTGACCACATGACTAGGGTTTGGTCAAAGGAGGAAAGATGGGGAATAGCAATCAGTTTGGCAGGCATGAACATAATGATAAGGGTCAGGCTTTCTCTTTTCCTTTTCTCCTGCTTCGGTGGACTGCTGGGAGATGTGGTGGGAGATGTAGCAGCTGGCTGGGACTGCTGAGTACAGAGGAAGAATCCATTAAACACTGTTGATGCCTAGAATGTACATACATACATACAGTGGAATATTATTCGACATCAAGAAGAAAGAAAACTCTGACACAGGCTGCCACAGGGATGGGCTTCCAGGGCATAGCACTAAGTGAAACAAGCCAGTCAGAAAAAAAACAAAAAAAATGAAGCCTGGTGCAGTGGTGCACGTCTGTAATCCCAGCAGCTAGGGAGGCTGAGACAGGAGGATTGAGAGTTCAAAGCCAGCCTCCGTAAAAGTGAGGCACTAAGCAACTCAGTGAGACCCTGTCTCTAAATAAAATACGAAAAGGACTGGGGATGTGGCTCAGTGGTCGAGAGCCCCTGAGATCAATCCCCAGTACAAAAGAAAAGAAAAGAAAAGAGCAAATCCTGTGTGGTTCCACTTACTGGAGCCTAGACGTGTCTCTTTCATAAAGACAGAGTATCCTGGTGGTTGCAAGGACTAGGAAGAGGAGCCATAGGAAACTTACAGCTTAACAGGTACAGAGTTCCAGTGTTTTGACATGAGAAATGTTCTGTGGATCAATCATGGTGAACACACTGTGATCCAGAACTGAACCCTGAATAACCATTGAGATGGTAAATTCTGTGTTGTGCTTACTTTACCGTGGCTCTAAAAATGAATTAAGAAATAAATACTGATGCTGCAGGAATCCTTACAGCAAGTCTGAACTGCCTGTGTGTCTCTGTGACACCATGACAAACTCCCATGATGCTTAATACTCCGTCAGAGGTCATCATACATCTTCACCTTTGCAAAATGATTTAGAAATCCTGACTGTCCATCTCCCTTTTCAATGTTTAACCTCCCCAGCACTTCTTTAAGTGTTTATGATGAGGATAAATGATGATTCGGGGATCAATTTCTCATTGCTTCATCTTGTGGTAATAGTAATACACAATATTGGTTAACATTCCTTATCTGAAATGTTTGGGACCAGAAGTACTTTGGATTTGGGATTTTTTTTTTTTTGGAATATTTTCATATACATAATGGAATGTTATGATGGGATATAAGTCTGAACACAAAATTCATTTGTTTCTTATATGCTGTGTACACAGAGTCTGAAGGTAATTTTATTTTATTTATTTTTGGTCTGCTGGCATTTTAATGGCTACCTATCCTATGAAGTCAGAGGTAGAATTTCCCACGTATGGTATATGATGTCAGCACTCAAAAGGTTTTGGATTATGGAGCATTTCAGATTTTGGATTTTCAGATCAGTGATGCTCAACCTGTAGAAAAAACTCAGATTAAAAAAAAATTGAGGGACTGGGGATATGGCTCAAGCGGTAGCACGCTTGCCTGGCATGCGTGGGTCACTGGGTTTGATCCTCAGCACCACATAAAAATAAAATAAAGATATTGTGTCCACCGAAAACTGAAAAATAAATATATAAAAAATTCTCTCTCTCTTCTCTCTCACTTTAAAAAAAATTGAAAGAGGAAATAAAAGTAATATTAAGACTTTCTAGATCCTAATTTTTGTTTTTCATATTGTGTTCTTACTCCATTCCTGCTGCTATAACAGAATCCTGTAGACTGTGTAACTTATATAACAAACATTTATTTCTTACAGTTCTGAATCCTGAAAAGTCCAAGACAAGGTATCAGCAGGTCTGCTGTCTGATGGGGCATTCTTCCTTGTTTGCCTACAGGTATCTTCTCATTGTACCCCCACTGAGATATAAACCTTTTCTCTTATGTTTCCTTCACGCCCCACCCTTAGGCCCTAAACACCTCCCAGAAGCCTCACCTCTTAAAACCGTGACTCTGGAATCTTAATTTCAACACATGAATTTGAAGAAAGACACTAAATTTCAGTCTATAGCACAGGGGATTTGAGAGAAGTCCTGCTTATCCTAACTTCATTCATTAGTACCTACAGAACATGAAAATTAATTCCATTTTTGCTGTAAGAATGCTATGGAATTATTGCATACAATAATTGATTGTTATTGGTATGATCATAAAGTTGAAAGTTATTCATATAAAGAATACATGCACATAGATTTATTTGTTGTTTCGTTACATTATGAGATGAGGAAAAGAGTATATTAAAACAGAATTTAAAGAATAAATTGAGGGGAGAGGCAAAAAGAATATCTTCAAAATTTTTCTTCAGTTCTAAGAAGAAAAGTCCTATCAAAACAGGGGTGGAATGGTGGGGGTGGTCCATTCCCTCTCTGTAATAGGTCTGAGAGCTGTGACTTCTCATGTCACAATGAAATCCCTCAAGATAGCTGCTTGCCTCTGCTCCTGGCAAATATGCCCATATTCTAGAACATTCTGAACCTGTTATCCATCCTATATCCACCTTCCTGCATAGAAATTAAAACAAAACTAGAGGGTTGGAGCTGGGCAATTTAATGCATTGTAATCCCAGGACTTGGAAGACTGAGGCAGGAAGAGCTTAAGTTCAAAGCCAGTCTGAACAACTTAGCGAGGCCCTAAGCAACTTAGTGAGATCCTGTCTCAAAATAAAACATGGAAAGGTCTGGGAACATGGCTCATTGGTAAAACACCCTGGGATCCATCCCCAGTACCCAAAACAAAAAGAAAACACAAACACAAAGTAACCCTTGGAGGGAGAGGGAATGAGTCAGCCAACCAAACTCTTCCCCCTTCCTCTGCTCCTTGGTCCCTCTGTGTTCCACAAGTGGAAATGGGCAAGAGGAAATAGATATAAAAAGAAGGGCTAGAGATGCCCTCAGGCAAGCAGTTCGTTATGTGTTCAAACTAAAGACTCTTGGTTAAGGCTTTGAAATTTGTACCTAACTGATGTATAAAATGGGTATAGTTTTGATAAGGTAAGATGCTCCTGATCCTCTTATTACTAGAGAAGAACCAAGTCCATGTGAGTCAAGGAAGACTAAACAGAAAATTTGATTAACATTCTGGGCTAAAATATTAAAATGGTGTCACATAAAAGTTTCATAAATGATAGAAAAACTAGAACAATTGGCAGACATCATACATCCCATGAGTTTTATTAGGGATATTCAAGCTTTTCTAACAGCTTGAAATATCGTGCCAGTTGACAAAGGCCTTAAAATCAAATGAGTTATATTTTACTTTCACAGGCCTCATGAGTAATTTTGCAAGTCCTCCAAGAAATCATGAAGTTAATTCCTTCAGAACCCAAAGATGCAGTCCCTCTAGTCATCAGCGTGTTTTAAGCTGACCTTCTATGATGAAAAGTTCTAAAACACAAGAGAAAAATTTGTGCTGCATCTATTAGTTGTTAGGTAATAATCCACCCCAAAATTTAATAGCCTACAATAATCACTTTATTTATTTCACATTTTTGTGTCATTAGTGTTTGGACAGAGCTCAGTTAGACAATTCTTGTGCTGACCTTGGCTGTTGTCTGAAACTGAGGTCAGTGGGTGGGTCATCTGGTGGCCAGGAGATCTGCTCTGCTTGGACAGCTGCTCCTGAGGTCTCTAATCATCCAGTAGACCCAAGATGGTCTCTCTGCATGAAATCTCAGAACTCAACAAATAGAAACTTTTCAAGTTTCTGCTTATCCCATCTGCTATATACAACTGGCAAAGCAAGCCACAGGACCAAGTCCAGATTTATGGAGAGATGAGTCATACCTACAAATAGAAAAAGCTGGGTGCCATTTTTTTCCTAGTATATAACTCAAAGTTTCCTTTAAATAAAACTGGATTGAATGCATCATCTATGGAAGAAATTTTATAAAAACTGAAAAAATGAGTAATATATCCTTGTCCCTAAAAGTCTTCATATTAAGGAAGGATATGCTTATTCACACATCTAATCATAGTATGAGACTTAAAAATTAGTTTTGAAGATCAAGATGTGGAAAACAGCATTATTGAGTGTTAGATATGAGCTCAAGCTATGTTTTGTGGAAGCCCAAAACATCATGTATTTGACAATGATAATCAGAAAAAAAATGTCATAAGTGAAATAACAAGTATTATGGGCATAAAGAGAGAACATTTTTGATAAAGGGGTAAAAAGAAAAGACATTTTATACTGAGGGCATTCAATATTCAAAATTTTAGAGGCATGAGTGGCTTATAGTGATTACTGAAACTGAATTTCCCACGATTGTCCTAGCCTTCACCAGGTTGAGGTCTACCCTATCTGTACCAGTTAAAAATGAATTTGGTGGGAAGTAAGAAAACACAGTGGTTGCAACAAAGAGAGCCTTCTTTTACTCCCTGTTATTGTTTGGATGTGAAGTGTCTCCCAAAGCTCATGTGTGAGAAGTTGAGAAGGGAAATGACTGAGCCTTGAGACCATTAATTCAATCAGTGAATTGATCCCCTGATGGGATCAACTGGGTGGGGGCTGAAGGCAGGTGGGATGTGGCTGGAGAAAATTTGGATGTGGCTTTTTGGGTTTATAATTGTATTTGGCAAGTGGAGTCTCTCTCTGCTTTCTGATCACAGCTTTCCTCCACCACAATCATCTCCTCTGATGTCCAGCCTCACCTGGAGCCAAGCGGAATGGTGCTGGACTTCTATGGACTGAGGCCTCTGAAACTGTGAGCCTTCAAATAAACTTTTCCTCCTCCACAATTAGGCTGGTTGGATCTTTTGGTTTCAGCAGTGAAAAATCTGCCTAGAACCCTCCCCAATTATTCTGGAAGTAAATAGTTTTTAGATTTCTTCACTTTTTTGGTTCTATCATTTTTAGCATATGGACTTTCTTAGGGCATTTGGTGTCTCAGAGTTAGAGGTCTACCTACCTTATACCTCCAGACACTGTCTATATTCCAGGGAGAAAGATGAAGCTCTTCCAGCCACATCTGTTCCCTTACATGAGGAAAGGCATAGCCTTCCCTGACATCCCAAGATTCTCTCACTGACCAGCTGGGTCACACAGACTTCACTCACACCACACACTAGGAAATCAGAGCACTGAATCTGTATTTGGCTCCAAGCAATGATTACTCATCTTCTAAGAGGGACAAACAACCATGCAGAACACAAGAGAAACAGTCCATTAGAGAAGAAGAAAGTGACCTAACAACCACCAAGTTATCCCCTGATGCGCTTTGTCCTGTCTCTAAGTTTGTTATTTCTTTAGAATGGAATGTCTTTCCTTCTTTTCAGGACTCTTCCAAGACTGGCCAGAATACCAGCTCCCTTACAAGGCCCTCCTATGTGGTCTACTCCGAACTGACTAGTATTCTTTTTGACCCCAATCACTTAAAGTGCCATTAATCAGATTCTGCCTTCAATCGCTTGCTAATAATTGTGTGCATAATTTTTTTTCCTCAATGAAAATGTAACTATTGTGAGGGGAGATAGTGACTGCAAAATATATTTTGATATTCTCCTAATGCCCAGCATAAAACTTTTTGATCATTGACCATCTTGAATGTGCCCACTTAACTCTTCCATTGCCATTGTGCTCCATGAATGACATGGACGGATTAGTCCACCCTCCCTTCATTTCCTTATGTCTTTATGGAGTCTATTGAAGATGGACATTTATTATTCATTCCATGTTCTTAAGCTCAGGAAAGCCATCCTTTTTCCACTCAGATTTTAGTGGCTCTTTCCTCTGTCTGATACTTGGCAAGGGCATAGGCCCAAGTCATGGACAACCATCCCTTGGCCTCAATTTATTATTATTTTTATTTTTAATTGACAAATGCTTCTGATTACAAATTGATATGGTACAATATGTTATTTTAATAACTATACACATTAAGGAATGACTGCATCAAGCTAACCACTTCACATGTTTTTTTTTGAGTGAAAACACAATCTATTTTCTTAGCAACTTTCCAATATATAAATGCATTATATTTGCTATAGCGCTCTCCAAGAGATCTCTAAAAGTTCCTTCTCCACCTGAACATCTGTGCTCTTTGGTCAATGACTCCCCATTCCTCACCCCTACCTCACCCTCAGCCTCTGGTAACTGCCATTCTACCCTGTACTTCTCTACATTCAACTTTCTCACATTCCATACATAAATGAGGTCATGTGACATTTATTTTGGGGTTTTGACATCAATTATTGTTCCCACAATGGGGAATCTGACCTGAGTCAAGTCAATGGAGTCCAACTCCAATATTTTTGCTGAAAATGTTGGGAAGGAGAAGCATTCTTTTTTTGTTGTTGTTGTTGCAATTAAAGCTGATAGAATATGGGTTAAAACTGTATCTTCCACAGAAGAATTTATGCCTTTGAGACATAGTTTTGTTGTTGTTGTTTTTTTTTAATCTTTCTGCTTTACCATTCTCCACAGAAAAGAATGAAGTCACTCTAGAGGGACATAGAACCAAGCAGAGGAAGTCCTAATGACACCATTTGAATCCCAGGATTTCGTCATTCCCAAAATCTGAATATTTCAATGGAACAACACATTTTCTTTAACAAGTAATTTCCAGCTGACAATAAATTCCCTTTCTGGCTATGCCACTTGGAGTTGAATTCTGTCACTAACAATGGATTGTGACATTCAATTAATGCCTTATCATCTTTACCATGAAGCCCCTCGTTGGTAGTAGCAGGTCAGTGTGGCTCACAGAATGAAAGCAGCATAATACTGGGAGTTGCAAACCTACTCTAGATTTGGCTCTGCCACTTTCTGATTATGTGTTCTTAAATCAATATGTTTGTTGCAAACTTGGTGTTACCACTGCTGGATAGGAACCGGGACTACATTTTTCAGAACTCATTGCCCTATCTTATTCTAAGATAGAGTTGCCCAAGAAAGGAATTTGCATAAGACTTAGAAGTTAGAAGTAAAGGAGTCAATACCCTTAGAAGACCATAGTGGTCAGATATGGCAAGGGACAGATACAAAGGTCCTCAATGGGACATGAATTGTCATTGTTCCCTTCTGGTCTGTGTCTAACTAATCTTCTGACTACTGTCCCTCCTGATCCACCAGAGCCCCAAGTCCACCATTGCTCGACTGGGAGAATGCAGAGTGTCAGTGTTCAGAACACAACACCCCACACCATATGGCACCTTGTCAATGGAGAAAAACCACAGAAACAAGAAGGTCACTCTGTCTTTCCCTTGCTTTGCCTATGGCTGCTGGCCATAAAGGAATTCTTTGATCTACTTCACCTGAAAGTAGGCCATCAGACTTTCCTTCTGCAGTTGCTCTGTCTTGTAACCTGTGGACAAAGAGAACTTGAACAGACAGGCCTTGCTGGGGCCTGCCTATGCCCTCACCAGTTCATCTCCTTTTTGTCCAGTCAGTTCTACATAATGGACCATACTTCATCAAACCTAAGCAAGAAAATAACCCTTCCTTGGGGGCTGGGGTTGTGGCTCAGTGGTAGAGTGCTTGCCTAGCATATGTGAGAAACTGGATTTGATCCTTGGCACCACATACAAATAAATAAACAAAATCAAGGTATTGTGTCCATCTACAACTAAATAAATAAATTAATAATAATAATAATCCATCCCTGGATCTGTGGGTCTTCCTATCTGAAGATTCCCATTACACATAAAACTTGATAAATGCATTTGCTATGTTTTTCTCTTATTAAGCCATCATCTGCTGTAGGGTTTCACCAAGACTCTTGTGATATACTGGGAAAGGTATTACTCTTTCTCTCCCACAGAAACATGTTCTGCAGAGTGTTAGAGTCTGTAAACAAGTCAAGATGGTGCCTGGTATTTTGCAGAGGGAGTGGTTTGTGAAGTAAGGCCAGCAAGCCATTAAGTGTGGAGATTCCTTATTGGTTGACTGCTGTATCTAGTTTATGTTAATTAAGATAAGCTGTGTGGAATGTATATATACCCCTCCTGTCTTACAATAAGGGGCTCCCACTCCTGCTGTATCAATCTGCACAAGTTCCTCGCCCCCCCCCACCCCTCCCCTCGTTATTTCGCTGCAGCCCGACTGAGGCAGCAGAGGGGACAGTTTCCAAAGCCACCTCCCCAGACATCCCAGTCTTAGTAGGACTTTACTACTGGATGAAGAGTCTCTTAGAGTTTCCTGCAGGCTCTCACTTTTCTCCTGGGTCCGTGCTTCATGATGTTGACTGTGGCTTTGATGCTCACTCTTTGCCAGATCTTCACTGTAAAAGCTATCCTCACATTCATAAAAGGTCTAATTTCTACATGGGACACCCTATCACCAAAGTGTTCAGTCTAGCTTTGCTTTCTTTATGGGCCCTAATTAGAACAGCTACTTTCTCTCTTAAGCCTCAGGGTTTTCTTTTGTTTTGGTTCTTCTTTTGTTTTGTTTTTTTCGCCTATAGGAAAAGGGTTGTCCTGTCTGACTCACACAATGGTGGTGAGGGTCTAGTGCTGGTGGGGCTGGGTGGGGTTATTATAGCCAGATGTTGTTTCTCTGGACCAAATCCCTTTACTTCAGCATGCAAGCCTTTACTATTACCCTTTTTTCCCCTCATATGAACAAACCCTCAAAAAAAAAAAAAAGACAGTAATTTTTAATCACAAGAGTCTATGTCTTAACAGTAAAAAAATAAAAAGATTATCGCAGTTGAAATTATCTCAACAATGTGCCTAATTCTTGATCCTTCAATGTGTTCCTTTCTTTTTATTCCTAGAAAGAATATTGAAGTTTACTTACTAAAAATCATTTGATATTAAAATATATCTTTTTCCCTAAAAAGTTGCCAACCAAATCCTGCAACTCCACCTTCCTGTGTTTCAAATCTTTTTGATTTTACACCTATTTTTTTTTTGCACAGAAGATTCAAGAACAATGAATTGTCAAACCTTCAATCTGATAAAGAGCTATTTAAAATGCTTTTAGATTCAATCTTATTGTTTTTATCCACATAAAGCTTGCCCTGTATAGTTAATCAAAGATTGCACATACACATATTAAATCTACACATATTAAATCTACTACCCGGTTTTATTTCTTAACAAGAATTCTTTCATCAGTTAACAAAAATAAACTGAACAAATGTGTTATGGAGAGATAAAATTTAGCTGGAGCTTTTGCTGAGGATTGAGAATTGCTGTTGTGATGTGAGCACCTCTTTGTTTGTAATAAAGTATAAAATGGGCATTCTACAGAGAATGCACCCTTCCTACACAGCGATTTCCATCAATGCATAATTAAAAGTGGATTTCCTTTTCCTTTTTGGCTAGAGGGAGGGAGGGGCTGGTAAACCTGGTTAAAGAAAGGAGAACAAAGAGAACTTTCATGAGTTCCTCTGCAAACAGTCTATCAGTTACAATTCGTAGTGTTCGAATAGCTGCACCATTCTAAAGAAGTTCTGGAATTAAAAAAAAAAGTCAAGCAGGGGGTCCCAGGAAAATTCAACCCGCATGCCAACTAACAGGAAGAAAGAAAAAGGCAGGGGGAAAAACCCTGTCTTTTGTTGTAAAAAGAACTAATGAAGCTGCTGTTAGAACTGTCCACAGTGACACAACAAGGCTGTACACCCACACACATTGTTAAAGTGCCAGTCATCCTCTGGAATGGGGAAAGGAAGTGCTGTGATTTGAAGGGGGTGGTGGCACACAGTGCTTTCAACCGCTGAACTTTGGAGATCTCAGGGAAGGGCACACTTTGGTCAGAGTTAACTCCCAAAAGTTAGTGCAAAATGCATAAGGTTGTCTACTTCTGTCTTAAAGGAGAGATGGACTAGTGGGGGGTAAAATCCCATTGTCATTATAAATTGCTAATTAAATAATTATCAATTAGATGGGCACACAGAACTCATTCCAGTGTATTCCTTAGAGAGCTGTCAATAGAGAAAAACAGTAATTTTGATTTTTTTTCCCTTTCACAATATTCTTGCCTAGAGGAGCTAAATAGGGATAATATATAATATATTCTCTGTTCGATGTTTCATGAAGCTTATTATGCATTATTGATCAAAGATAAATACCAATTAGAGCATGCAATCATGAATTTCCATTAGTCTAGTTGTGTGGCACTAATTTTGGCATAACTGAAAGTCATTTTTCAATGAAAGAGGCAATATAGTATTTATTTTCCAGTAAATAAAAAAAAATATTAACACTGAATTCTCTAAAATATACACAAATTTTAGGGAAAAAAATGTTCTAAATCAGAGAGTGTTGTCCGCGTTTTTATTTGCAAAGTAGTTTCCTTTAAACTTTTTGGTATATATACATATATGTATTTTTTTCATTGATATTAGATAAATAATTTAAAAACATTTAATCATTTAAAAAATAATTAGAAGAAATAAAAACATTCAGTTATAAAGAAATATATATATATATTATATACACATATCAACACATTCATGTATAATATATATCTATATAATATAGACAGCAAATGTATGTTAGGATATTACATATATTCATGTGTATTGTTTATTGTGAGTTTATGAATTTTAACACTTAATCGCATGTATTGGTACAATCCTCAGATTTGGTGAGTGATAAAATCATTTTTCAGTTTTTGGGGTATGAGATTTTCCTGAAAAGCAAATCAGCACCCTTAGCATCCACAAAAGTCAAGGAATATAAGATCTGAAAAGATGGAAATTGAATTCCTAAGGAATTCAGTTTCATTTAAATATGAATGGGTTTGTAGCAGTCCTGTTATATATGTAGATCATTTCTGCCTTTGTAGAGAAGTATGGAGCTCTGAACTTGTCCTGTTACCTTCATTTTTAACCAATGAATTTGAAAAGAGTTGTAACTGTGCAAAAAAACTTTAGAAAACTCAGTAGCATGTAACAAAAAACAACTAATGAGTAAAATAAATTTGTTTTAGTAGCTCATGTGAAAAACAATTTTCTTCCTACTAGGATATTTTCTCCTACAAATCTGCATAAAGTTCAATTGTGTAAGGAAAATAATGGTAACATTTTTAAGTTTGACTTTATAAACAGTTATTTATACACGAGAGAGCTGTCTTGATTACACAAACCCAACTTTCCGTATTATATTCAGTTAATTCCCCGACCATAGACAGAATGTGTCTCTGGTAAGGGCCTGAGGCCCCTATGAAACAATAGTTTACTTTTGGGAACTTGGGATCCATGGACATCTCAAAATCTTGAGAAAGCTTCCTTATGGCAAGGTCCTTAATTTGATTTATTTTAAGGAATACTTAATGGTTAAAGGTCCTTACTGTGTTGTTTTATTGAATTCCTGTTCATGGTTCAGGATTGATCCACTTTGGTCCTTCAGCAGGGAGTGGTTTTCCAGGGAGCCCCAGCGGGACTCCAAATCAATAAGGTTAATAGATGTGGGGCCAGGCAGTCAGAGGTGATGCGGCTGGCATTTCTGATGCCCATGAAGACAAGCTCTGATGTCACTTTTGTGTTGGCAACAATGTCACGCTGATTACCTGGTGCACGCAGTGGTTATGTGTTAACATGACTGTGAATGGCCCATTAATCTGAATTATTTTAAGGAAACTAGTTCAGTGGTTAAAAAAAAAAAAAAAAAAAAGAAGAGTGCTCTCTGTGATTTCTGAAATATCAACTGCTGTAGGCAAAAGTAGTTTCCAAGCTTTTTGTATTTTAATATTCCCAGCAATAGATTGTGATCATAAAACGTCAGCCCCCAAAACTAGACAATATTTTGTCTGGGGAAAAAACAACAACAACAACTTTATTTTGTAAAGGGAAGCCCATATAAAGAGGAGATGTGTAACAATCTCAGAGAGATGAGAGCCTCTATCAATCTAAAAAACCCTATTTTCTTTAGTCATCTTTACAAAGCAATATGAGATGGAAGGTAGTCAAGGAAAGAACACAGTCAGGTTTTATTCCTACTATAGCCTAATAATTGTCTTCTTAAGAAGTCAGTATACAAAGTTGGCAATCTCCCCAAAGTCTATAAAGTATGCTATTTCTAGTCATTGCATGGGAACCAAAGAACTGCATCTAATGCAAAGAGATTCATCACTCCCCCCAATGCTTCACATTAATAACTATGTAAACAAACAAATACATGAAGCAAAAGTCTTCTTAAGTAATAATTTGACCATCTGTCCTTGAAAAACAAACTTTGATATTATGTATCATTTGAAATAATAAATACTGATTTTATTGTACAAATTAAAGGAATACCTTTGCCATGACGTCATTCACAGAAGGATCTGATTGACAATTTCCTATTTTTATGAATTTTCTATTATTATGAACTCTTATTTACAAACAAATCCCAATGAATAATCTAAAGTTTTTAATCCTCCAAGAATTTCCTTTGCAACCTCTCTAACATTCATATACCCATCCTGAGTATCCACAGCCTTATTCTACTGCTGACTGATTTGCCATATTCTGAAGGATTTATAGTTGCTAAAATTCTAGGAACATCACTTGTAATCATTATTCTCTTTACGCTGGTTTTTCCAGTGGAGACAGAATGTATAAATGTGCAAAGGAAAGTAGCAGATGGAAGTATAGCATTCTCTTTGTGTCTCTTGGTCTCATTAAACCTGCGAAATAGTAAAAACATATTAGGTTAACTTGCAAATGCTTCAGGTCTGAAAGAAACTAGATTTTTAAAAATATTGCCAAGCATTTCTCCGGTAATTGAGTTGCAATCAGTTAGTATTGATCATTTAGCTCTTTCTTTTATGATGAGGATGTTAATGATCCTAGTGATGATATAATGTGCACAAAATAATGGAAATGTGTCCTAATAATCTGAAGAGGATTCATTTTTATGCCAAATGTGTATAGGTTTGCGTGGTGGTTTTGTAACACCAGCCAAGAAAGAGACAGGAGCAAATATCCTGAACTTGTAACCAAGCCAGGAGGGGGAATTTCTTTAATCTTAAATTACCTTTCCAGTTTTCATTTAAAAAATGCTACCCAAGCTTGTACTGAAGTTGAAATTGTTTGCTGAATATAAATCCCATTTTTTTTTCTTTTAAGGGTCTATTATACTTATCTTCCACAAGAAAATCAGTTATTTTGCCAGTTGCACATTTTTTAAAAATCATGCCTAATTTGAATAAATTAACATATTTTGCTTTCAAAAATTAATTCTAAAAAAAGGAACGATAACTAGGAAAGCCATTTAAATTGTGCATTTTATAAGAATAGAGAGGAGGTAAAAAAAACTTTGTCATTCAAGGTAAGCTCAGCTAATTTTATGTGCTTCTTCAATGTAAATTTGAGGGCTGCTTTAATTTCAAAACATACTTTTGCACTTAATAAGGGAGACAAAAGAAACTTTGAACTGGGCATCCCCAGTTTGTTATCTCGGGATGTTTTGGCTTCTCGAATGTGAGAACGTGATTGTTTTTATTTCCGAGGAGATAATAACACTGAAGCAATAAAAAAGAGTCAAGGCAGCTTCAGCAGCACAGGAAGTTCACAGCCAGAGACTTAATTTCTCACACAATGTACTGTGCAATGGGCCCATTAACATAGATGAATGGGCTCTTTAAAGGGTTTTTTTTCCTTCTTCTCCTTCTTCTTCCAAATATGCAGCTGTCCCTGAATGGTGATATGTTAATAAGGTGCACTCTTGCCCATTCTTCAGGTACTTGGGCATTCTCTACACAGGTAATCTCTATATAGGGAAAGCTATTAGGGGGTTGTATCTGAGGCCACACCCTCAATTATATTAACACCTGCACTGATAATCCCAGAAAGGTAAACTAGTAGGGGGCCTGTGGCCTTAGTCCACCCCTTTTCTCCCTACAAGGATACATCTGGGAGGGGAGGGGGAGAAAGAAGCAGAAGGAAAAGAAAAAAAAGGAAAGTCACTTTTATTACACATCAGTGGGAACCTTCTAAAAAAGCTTTCATGCCTAGGAAATTGTTATTTCTTCAAACAGCTGACAGCCTGCAGAGGAAACTCTTAATGGAAACCCAGCTCCGGCATTGTTATGCAAGGCCCTCATGTAGATTCAGGGGGGTGGATTAAGTTAGTTTCCAAAGGGCCTATTGTGTGCCGCATTAATTTGCAGGGCTCTTGATATGTGAGTTTGAAGGTTTACAACCTCAGTGTTTACTTAGATGAACCACATCCTAGGTTTGTTTATTTCCGTCTGCAGTCTCTTATTTCCTAGTAAATGTTACATTTATATTTGTTAACAGCAAGAATGTTTTTCTAGATCTGAAAGAAATAATTGCACATTCTTATATTCATTCATGCCAAAAGCCTTGATCCCAGTTCTCTAGGGTCACCCTTCACTGTTCTGTGTGTAAAGATTAAACAGATAAATTCATTTCCAAAGAATATTTATGCCACCTAGCCACACAGCAGCATGAAGACAATATCTTTAGGAATGAATGTTTAATTATAGCTTATCCCAAAGTAGTAACTTCCTGTGAAATTTGCATAATTGCCCCTTGTTTCTTTCATAAAGCAAGATTATAAATCCGTGGCCTCCAAAAACCTATGCCTTTCAATTACAGATGAACAAATCTCCTCTAGGACTGATCATCCCTTTCTTTTGTCATGGTTTGAATGGTTGCTTGGAAAGGGTCACTCACAATTTTCCAATTGTGTGTTTTAAAAATGTTTCCAAATTATTACTTGTAAACAAGTCTGAGTGGTGTGTGAGATATAGAACCCTCCAAAAGTTCATTTTTCAAGTGTAAATTGCAATCCTTCATTCAGAAACTTTTTCAGAGCTATCCCTAACCCTCCTTCTTTTTTTCCCTGGATTGTAAAGGCAGTTGCTAACATGAATTTAAAATTCAATATGAATGGCTGTGAAAGAAAAAAAAAAAAAAAGACATGCTCATTGGAACCAGCTCTGGTCTTAATCTGGATTTAGGGGCTTAATTGAATAGAAGTACATTATGCTTGAACAACTGAAGTTTCTATTATTTTGAAATCTTTTTTTTTTTTTTAACAGAAAACACCGCCAATAGCACTTTGAATATTTTATTACACATTTTCTGGTTTTTGTTAGTATTGGGAAGTCTTACAGTTGATTTAAAATATAGTTATCTGTGGAATTATTCATGTGAGCGTTTACACGTAACAGGTCTTGTGATATTGTGATGTGGTGAGATCATTTATTTTCTTAGAGACATCAGAGACCAGGACTCCAAGTGACCTTAGACTGGTCTTTAAACCTCTTCCAGGCCTTAGTTTTTTCTTTGTAAAAAAAATTAGAGCAATAATCTGATTTCTAGTCTTTAAACAATCACCTTCTACAGATCCCCCTTAACAGACACTATTTCTCGATTAGTGCAGAACTTGGGATAAAACCCATATACCTTGATCCTTTCCTCCTCCCAATAATCCTAGTTGCCAATCATCATATAATTATAAGATTGTGTATTTATTAACATTGGTCATTGCTATCACTATTTTTCACCTACTAGCCTTTTAAAAATTATGCCAAGGGAAAATTGTTGAATTGGAAAACTGTAGTTAGGGAATTCTGACATGCCCAATTGAAATGCATTGGTTCACAGCAGTGAAACTTAGAGGTAAATTGTCCAGATCTGCTCACTTTTAGCCTAGGAAGCAATTGGGAAAGGTGAATCTTACTACAATTGTATCTTTGATTGTTGGGTTGTTTTTATTTTCATCATGCCATTCTCTAGGCTGCTCCTATATATCCTGAAAGGCCGTCCAACCAAAAACAGAATTTAATTGATTTATTCAGTAAATATTTCTTAAGCAGCTTTGTATGCCATGTAATAAGCTAAGTACTGAGGATACAGATGTAAGGGAAAGAATGACCTCTGCCCTGATGTAGCTCATTATGGCACAGTGCCCAGCGTAGTGTAGACAATAATAAGTGCTTATTGAATAAAGGAAAGCATGTGTGTACAGATGGACACATGAAAGAAATATATCCTTAATGAATTTATGGTCTTTATTAAGCAGATAAATTACAACATTTTAGTTCAGTTAATTTTAGAAGTAGTTTATTGAACACCTTCTATGTTCCAAGCATGAGGTTTAGCCCTGGTAATTTCTGTTAAGAAAACACAATACTAGAAAAGATTAATGTAGTAAAGAGAGAGCTGTTTTATGGTTTGTACTATTAAATACTTCTCAATAGACATAAATTCCAAGTGCTGTATATGCTGAAAGGCTGGCTAGTCTATGCTTTGCTTAGTGCACATTTGATCTTGACCTTGGAGTTGTTACAGGAGTGGTAAGTGGTACATAATGAAGTTATAATCTTTGAACAACAGCAACAACACCAAAAAAAAAAAAAAAAAAACAACAAAAAACAAAAAAAACTGGGACTTCAGATGCTCTTCATATGCTGCATAAAGTTCTCCCATAGCTCAGGATATTGTGTCAAAAGAAAAAAAGAGATATCAATTTTTAGTTACTGTACAGATGATGATAGTGATGATGGTGAAGATGACAATTGTCTTTACTACTTGCCTTTCTAAATAAAAAATTCTGACCTGAATGATTGAATCACTGATTACCTGATTACATTTTCCCAGTAGACCTTTGAACTAGGCACTATTTCCTCCATTTTACAGAAGAAGAAACAAGTTTAGAAGAATGAGATAAACTTGTTCAAGTCCCAAATGTGGCAAATGATAGAAGTGAGATTCGAAGTCAAGTTTTCCTTACGCCTCAGTCTCCTCTCCACCGTGGCATTGCTATTACCCTATACTAGTGGCCAAAGCACTCCTGCTCCTTAGGCCTGCTAGAGGCAAATTTTGACCTTCTGCAGTTCCTTAGGGGAAGACTATACATGAGCATCAATTGCAGCCTACTACAAGTACAGCTTTCAGGGCTGCAATCCATCCAAGAGAATTTGGTTAAGCTCTTGTCCTAAGTCTAGAAATACCACATTTTTATGGAAATAGCTGCAGCCATTTTAGAACCTTCTAATAGTCTATCAAACAGAAGTGCTTCTTAAAACTAAATGGGTGTACATGTGTGTGTAATGTCACCACAAGAATAGATGGCAAAGGTGATAATGAATGAACCCTGAGTAGACAGAATTTGCAAAGCAACCTGTTTAGAGAATGACACCTGCTTGTCATTATCATGGCAAGAAGTATGAGAGCTTCTAGATCTGAACAAGAACATAGGGGACACATAATTTTCTTACTCTCCCAGAAGGCAAATTCATACAGGGAGGGATGGATAAGGAAAAGCAGCTGCAAGCAGACTGGGATTAGATGTCTGATCCCAACTTTGACAACTGTAAAAACATATCTCCTCACTGATGTCATTCCTGGGAAGGCTGACATAATGCTTTGAGGTTTGCAGAAAGCACAGTCTCTTCAGAATTCTGGAGTGGCCATTTCTTGTTTTTATACTGGTTGGAAATTGCCTTACAGTTTGTTTACATTTGTAACCTTATTCACAGATTGGCCTGTATTCGAAGAATGATTGGCTGACTTTCAGCCTCAAATTTTATTGAAAATAAAATTGACTTTACAATGTCTTCTTAAATCACAAATAAAACTAACTCTTGTATCTATGATCAAAAGGAAGATTTAAAATTCATTCCTATTTAGTCATTTCAAGTACAAGTGCATGGTAATAATGAATGTGTATTTATGAAGTTCAGCAAGAGAGCATATTTTTCCCCTATGTATAACAACCCCCCCCCCCCTCTCTCTCTCTCTCTGTTTCCAACGCTGTGGATCAAACCCAGGACCCAAAACATGCTAGGCAAGCACTCTACCACTGAACTACACCCTCAGTTCAAAACAAATTTCAAAACCTAAAAATCCTAAATTTTTTATTTCTGGCCTTCATGTGGTCTGGTTGAAAGAGGAGATGATTTGGTACCAGATGGCTCTGGGAACAAATCCTTACTATCACAGTTATTGTGTAGCCTTAAGGCAGTACCTTAATCATTGGGCCTCTGCCCTCCCCTGTGTCAAACAAGAATGAGAATGTCTACCTTTCACAGCTACAACAAGAGTTTAATAAAATATACAGGAAACATTGAACCCAGTACTTATTCTAAAGGTTGAATAAATGGTGGTCACATTGTAATGATGATCAGATGCCCCCAAATCAGGATGTCAGGGGAAGAATGCAAAAGAAGGCCTTTAGAAATGGAAAAAAGTAATACAATAGACAAAACAATAATTAAAAATGGTCAGGACTGGGAAAAGGAGTCAACAAGTCAAAAAGTCCAAATAATAAAAGATAAGGGCACCCAGCTGAAAAAATGTGTCCATGTAGTACTATTTCGACTTTTGGAATTGTGTTTTCATAAATAAACAAAGTGCCCCAGCAAAGGATGAAAAAAAAATAAAAGCAACATTATGAAAACTATGGGAGAAATGAAATAAGACCAAGCAAATTAGATTAAGTTGTCTTAGAGCCGTAGAACAATACAAAAAAAAAAAAAAGAACAATATGGTAAAACAAAAACCCTGGGAAGTCTTGAGAAGAAGACAAAAGGAAAACAAAGAAACATGGGAAAGACAGACAAAAGCAAACCCAAACAGACAATAAAGGGTTGGAGCATACGTTTGTTCAAGCCAGTAGAACACACACAACTGTGCTTTCAATTCTGACAGCAAAAGGATATTTGAATAGAGAAAAGGGCACACACGTCTGAAAGCAGTGATTTCTAAAATTCTCAGGTTGAAAAGGGGTGCTTTATTTAAGTATAATATATGTGTCTGTTTCCAAAGGCAAAGAACTTGGGGATTTTGGCATGGATAGACCACGTGCTGTCCTTTCCTTTTAACTTCCCCATCTGGATAATAGAAATGAGAAATTGGATTGTTTCCTCCTCTACCCAATCAGAGAAGGTAAATGTTCACACTGCGGTTATGTCAACAGATATGGTAGACAGCTCATCTAGTCAAACAATCACAAGCATCATTTTGCTGAGAACAACAAAAAGAGCCCCAGCCACACACCGGAGTCACTAAACATACTTTGGGGGGATCAATGCCTTCTCTCTCTATAGCAGAGTAACACGTGCATGTCCCCTTCAAATCTTAAGGCACTGGGAGACTCCTTCCTATTCACTCGTCATTGAAATGAAGCAGCTGCTGTTTACTATTTGTTGTTGTTGTTGTTGTTATTTTTCCCGATTGCTCCAATTCAAAACCCACCATTCTCCACCTTCCCTAGCTGTTACACATCCCTCTGCTCATAGCTCCATCTCTTTGAAATAGAAAAGGTCTCAGGAACCATCTGGTTCCGTGCGTCCTTAACGCTGAGGCCCCTCGCCTGCAGCTGGAGGCAGCTCTCTGCTCAGGCTGCAGTGCAGAGTGACACAGGCGAGCGACATCGTCACTGAGCACTAACTTCTGTGACAGGAGGCAGACAGTGAAAACCATTTCAGAACCGCGGCACGGCGTGAGAGAGGCGAAGGTAATTCATCCGTTTCTATATCCAATTTTTGCAAAAATCAAATCTATCCAACCGAGCAAAGGAGGGTGGGGTGTGTGTTTTCTGTAAAAAAAAAACTGATAAACCAGGAGATAAATTCACCAATCAGCTACAAATAAAGTGCAAACACAGAAAGAAAAGAGCCTCTGAGCTAGGAGGAAGTTAGACAGATGATAGATCTCTTTATTTTTAAATGAAAGTCTCATGCACCAGGAATGAAATGTTTTTTGAGATACATATAAAAAGGAGTGTTACATAGGAAGTCAATCGTAGACTAATATCTAGTAGTGGAGGAGGGGCTTTTGTCTTACCGGAATATCCAAGTTGGAAAGGACTTTAGAGACCATCTACTTTGTCATGAATGATCACATCTAATACTTTTCCTTTTTTAAAGGGGTAGCTGCAAAGTTTTGGACAAGACCTCTGCAGGCAACTGGAAGCACAGTGTACCCAGGTGGTGGGTCTCGTCTGTGGCAATATATTTTTCTGTCTGTCCAATTGAATATGGCTGTAAAGGGAATAAAACCCCATGTAATCTCCAGCAGTGACAATTTAATCAGTTGTATGAGGGGGAAAGAAGCAGAGCCCCCTCATTTTAATATTTGCATATTTGATTTTGGCGTTAGGGAATGGAGGTTGTTTTTCTATTGCTTTGCATTGCATTTTAATATGTAACCTTTTTTATGAGCAAATTTTGACAGTGCTAAGAATTACTAAGTCAACCAGGTCTGAAGAGAGATTCATAGATTCCATTTCTGAAATGAAGCACTCGAGGTCGTATGCTTTGTGTTAGTATTTTCCCGAAGAAAATGTATGTGCCCAACGTGGCTTCTAGGCTTCCAGCTTCGTATGTGATGCCTCTGCTGTTTATTCTGAGATCCTCTTTGAAAATGAAGGCAAACTCTTGGTGGACAATGCAAAAAATGCCATAATAGGAACCCCTTTCTGTTAACATTTCTTAGAATGGGAAATCTTATAATTGCATCGGTTTCTAAGGAAGTAAGGTTTCTAAAATGCTTTATATATACAGGGGTCAATTTTTAAGGGCTTATTGAGGAGCAATAAATATAATTAAATTAATAAAATTCCACTCTTTGTATGACTGACAGAATGATATTATTGCCTATAATGTAATAATAGATTATGGAATAGATGTTAAGATAAATAACATGCAAGTAATTTGAGCTCGTCATCAATTACTCCTGTGTTGCTCCCATGAGTATATTGAAAATCTCGTCAAAATGATGTTGGATTTGAATTACTGGAACATGGATAGCTGTTTCTTTATGCATCAATGCATGGTAGCCTCTACTTGTGAAAGTCCCAAAAGTATGTTGGGTAATTTTTTTTTTTTTTTTAAGGATAGTGCTCTACTTGATTAATGATTTAGAATCTCCTTGTAACAATTGAATGAGCTCTAAAGCCAACATTTCACTGGAGAAGAACATTTTTACTTTTTTTTCTATGTAATTTTATTTTTAAAAAGATTAAAGTTTTGGAAGTTTTGTGTGTTCAATTTCATATGTGTATATATTCCCATACACTTGTACATTGACCTATGAGTATATTTTTAAAAGTGGTCAATATATTGCTGAGCAAATTGTATGAGTAATAATAGAATTTGGAATTAAGAAAAGTCATAGCATTTTATTCAAAAGTGGAGCAGATTGTCTTTTTAATTTATGTCCTTGAAAAGCATACCAGTAGCAGTACCCAGGCAGCATTAGATGACAGGTATACAATCCTTTGGGACTGAGCACCGATTAACATTAAACTCAAGCACATAACATGTCGGGCTTTGAATATGTTCTTGTTTATTTAAATCTGCATTCTGATGATCGCCCTTTCAAAGAGGTTGCATATATATGAATATGTGATCCAATGATTTCATATTCAAATTAATCCAGTTTCTTTGAATATGATCTAATGATTGAATGATCCCCCAGACACTGCAACTCCTCAGGGAGATCTGCTCATGCCTCAGTGTGTTTTCTCAAGGCCTGGAGAGTACTAGATCTGCCCAGGAGTGCCTGGAAGCTCTGGAGCTCTGCTCTACCTAAACAGTCTCGGGCTTTAATCACAATGGCTAGGTTCACACTAAAGCAATTAACCATATGATTGCTTCCACAGGAGCCCAACCTCATCAGCATCTTTCCTTCAGGCAAACTGACAATACAGGATCTAGTCAATGACTCAAGTGGATTCAACTATCTAAGAGGTACAAGTCTCGAATACACAGTCACACAGTCAGACTAGGAATATGCATCCATCCCCAAACCAGTTTTTACAAGTTGCTATTTATAAATCAATAATTTAAATAATTAAGGTAAAATAATTGTTCCATTAAACAATTAAGTGTTGGCAAGTATCAGAATGTAGGTAGAGAATTCCAAATAATAGTATCTGTGTTAGTTTATTGATTTATATGGGAAGGTTGTTTGTTTATCTTGTGGGGGATGGGGGTAAGAGGGCTGCAACTGGGTCATGTTAGTTTTCCAACATTAAAATAGGATTGATTTGGAGAATTTGAAAAAAGGTAAAAATGCCTGAAAAATGGGATTTGTCATCGAATAGGTAACTTTAGAAAGGTACATGCATGTATGTATATAAGTGTGTACCTTTTTAACCTCACTTAAACTTAGGCTTTCACTAGTTATTGCTGGACTTAATAACATGTTAAACGTGAACCTAAAGCTTTCTAGCAACCTATTCTTGGTACTCTAACGAAATATTTTTGCTGGCCTATTAATGGCATTTTTTGGTTACTAGCCCTTGAAATGATTTCTCCCAAAGTAAGCTATTAAAGAATTTTTAGTGTTTTCCAACTTAAAAGCCGGAAATAAATGCCACATCTGGAAGACAGAAGTTTTCCAATGAAATCATACTTTTGTAACACCATGTCATGTATTCTAATGTTCCTCAAGTGTGATAGGCAAGGATTGTATACTCCCAAAACGCTAAACATTTGATGTTACCAGTATGTAGTGTACAGAAATTTGGGAGTTTGTGTGAGTCTGATGATACTTTTTGGGTTGTACCCCCACCTGAAAAGCTGACATACAAATTGCCATGTGAAACTTGTTTAAATCAAAAGATCTACTCCCAAACAGATTTTCATGATTTAGAATCTGACCATTTATTTTATTTTCAAAAAAAAAAAAGAAAAGAAAGTGCATTTATTATATTTTAGGCTTGATGGTATGGGGGCACCTCTTAAATAAACACATTTATGCAATTAAAAGGGAAACTTTTTTGAGAAATATTAGCTTGGTTTATTAGCTTAGCTTATTTTGATTCAGAACTTTCAACAAAGTTGGACAAAACTTTTTTCTAGGTCTTATTTTTAAGCACCCAAATCCAATGATTCCTCTTGTTTAGATATTGAGATGTATGAATAAGCAGTTTATCCAGTGCTTTAAAGAGTGTCCCAATCAAAGCTGACATTCAACCTAACTCCTCATCTTTAAAGCAGATGTTCTGAGAACCTAGATCAGCCAAGAGTGTCTTGGGCACAGGAAGTCAGGCACCTAGGGACCCAGGGGGGAAATGTGACTCTCTCCATTACCGAGAGAGAACATACTAATGGTGGTCCCTACACATGTGTTCTGATTTTCTAAGAGCCCATCCGCTTCCCCTTCCCCCTTATTCTTAAAGAAAAATAGACACATAAATAAGTCTAAAACCACTAGTTAGGGAAAAACTTTTGGCAATGAGGAGTTTAACTGCAGGAATGATCAAAAGATCTATGTGCCCAGACCCTGTGCCCAGAGCTCCTCATTGCAGTAGAGGAGGCTGTGTCTCCAAGCCCAGCTCTCTGCTCATTCTCTTCCAGTCTATTCTTGGCTGTGGATTCCCTTGTGCTCTTTGTACACTTTAAGTTTAATTTTGCATTTAAAAACTCAATTGGCTCATCTGTTAAGCATTAAGCAGCTCCCTTTTGAGCCACAGGGGGAGCCCTGGGAAAACCCACAGCTGCTGGAACATGGAAAATGGGTTTAAAAAAACAAAACCATTTTGGAACTTTAAAGCATTTTAGCAGCCGTGGATTTCCCAATCCTTACCCCCCAAATGGTTCATCTGTTTAACTTTTATCTGGTATTGGAAAACACAAACCAGAGCATTAAATAGCCCTCAAATGACTTTTTGTTTAATACAAAATGAAAGTAAAAGCTAAGCAAGCCATGTGGGGAGATCTTTGGGAGAGCTATGGCCTGAAATACCTACCAGCACTTTCTCCCCCCAGTCTCAGAAGCAGTTCCGCAAGCTGGGCTTGCCGGCTGGAGCCAGGAACTTTTCTCCTATGCACTTAGACAACCCCCCAGCCCCTCCAAAAGGGGGAGAAAAGTCCAAAACAAATCCAAATCCCAGCTTATAAAATGACAATAACCATGATGGGAATGTTAGGAGGCTGGGAGATTAATGAAATGCTCAATCAAGATTTTCAGTTTGGCAATGGATTGTCATTGATGGAAAACCCACGTCTGATTACAGTTGGATAAGCTCAGATAAACTTACATTACTCTTTTTTTTTTTCCATGTTCCCCAAATATTCCTCTAACAAGCATGAAGTCTCCCTGTGGTGGGGCTTCAAGCCCTGGGGTTAGATTTCCATTTCTTTGAATCATGGGAAGACATTCCTTCTAAAATGACAATATCCAGTGGAAGGGTGACTGTAAGCTGTTTCTATACTATTAGTGACTAACAGAGGCAAGAGCATTACATGGCCATACAAAATATGGCAACGCTGAGTGAACAGAGGAGATGTAAAAAGAGATGTGTGGACCTTATAATTCTGTCCAAGGAAATTTCTTTGGCCCTAGTGGAACCTAAAAGAAGCAGCTTGTTGTAATCAAGGAACATAAATATGGGTACTGGAAGTTGGAAGTGACACAAGGCTTTAGCACTAAGCCCCAGCTCAGGATTAGCTGGCTGAAGAGAGGCAGGGGAATCCATGGGGGTGGAATGAAATGCCCCTGGGAATTGGGAGAGATACAGAAGAGATTCTGTACTTCCCTTCGTACAGAATGGCCCTGAGCAGACTCTCTAAAATTCTCCTATAGAATTCACATTTTTACTAACCCACTGGGACTGTGATAGTCCAAATCAGAGGAAGAGTCGGGCAACATTAGATTCATGAGAAAAATGAGTAATATCTGATTGCGATTGAATTTTTGTCACAGGATATCTTCTTTGAGGTGTCAGATATTCATTGGGGTAGGGATAGGATAATCAGTTTGTGAAGAACAAGTTCATAGAATGTGTTCTCTATGTTTTAAAATATGATATTTCAAAATCCTCAATTTCAATTTTATTTTGGTATCTCCTCATCTCTTTATGTCCAAGGTATCCATGAACTACATATTTGTGTATGTATATATGATTATATAAATGTAGATATGACATTATAATAGGATTGAATATATTTTGTATATTACTCAAACTTTATAACACTATGCTACAAGAGTCTAAACAATTTCTAAAAAGTGAATATTAATGAAATAGGAAAACAAAATTATTGTGGACAGGGAGTTACACATTCTGTCCTCAAGCCAGACACATACACTGACAAATTCTGAAATGATGAAGAATTTAGATAGCATCTTTGGTTTTAAAGGTCCAGAGAAAACATCAGTTTTCCCTATTGTCAAACTCAAATAGTAAAGTTTCAAACTAAGATAAAAACTAGTGAGAAAATTCTATTTAAATAGCTATTGGAGAAGAGACTATCTTCTTTTTTATATTATCTTAAAAATTTCTTGGGGCTGGGGATGTGGCTCAAGCGGTAGCGCGCTCACCTGGCATGCATGCGGCCCAGGTTCGATCCTTCGCACCACATACCAACAAAGATGTTGTGTCCACCGAGAACTAAAAAATAAATATTAAAAAAAAAAATTTCTTACCAGGGTTACAAATCTTCATTGAACACCTACTAAGTGCAAGTAAAATAGTAGTTGATTAATATGTAATTTCACGTGTTCAGAGATAATGCCAGTGAACTATTTTTTATGGGTTTAATTGCAAGTGTTCAACTCCTACTTGATCCTGTCAGCTAGAACTGCTGTTCCAAGGGAAGTGTCAAGACCCATACACTGATTAAGAACTCAACTACCATGTCAATTAGAGGCTATTAAACTAAATTATAATTTACAATCAGCTTGCACCATGAGATATAGGGCTAGAAAGTGCCATTCTCTATAAGCAAATGAAATCCATTTCAATCTAGCTTAAGCCCAAAAGAGGAAATACTGGTGCACCTAACTGAGAGGGAAAGGCTAGACTCTGACAATGTAATCAGGACCCCTCTTCTTTCCTTTAGCCTTTGGATTATGGCCACATTCTCTGTTTGGTTCTGAAAGTTTCCCCCATATCACAGGAGTCCAGAGTGCAGATGAGGTCATAGTGCATTTAACAGTTTCAGAGGGAGGTGTGATCCTCCTCCTGACTTTAATACAAATAATGGTAGAAAAGGTTTGGATAACCTGCTCAGGTAACATGTCTTCCTCCTGGACCAAGCCCAATAGCTAGGAATGATAGTGCATTATAGCTAGGCTCGAGTCTCCTGCACACTGGTATGTGGTATTATTGAATCTCACAAGAATCAGTTGTGTGGAGCAAAGAAAAATCAGTACTCAAGGACAGAGGATGCACTAGCAAAAAAAAAAAAAAATCTGAGTAGATAAAAACCAAATAAAGTCTATTATGAATTCAAAGGGAGTTTTGGACTTGGATAGTTCCTCCATCCATACCTTATAAACATATAACACATACTCATTCACTCACTCACTAGGAATCATAGACTATTGAAGTCCAAAGTTAATATTTTATGTCATTTGAAACTTTGCATTTTAAAGATGAGGAAAACCCCAAGAACTAATGTCACAAAGTATACTATAGCCCTGGCCTATGCACTTTCTACTAGTTTATGTGATTTCATTATATGATGCACATTCACATGCATATATGTGCATCCATACTAACATATATATAATCAGTTCTAAGTGTTTTCTACATTTCAATTGAAGACACTAAAAAACTCAAAGCTTACCATATAGTCAACAAAAGTTTTGAATAACTCTTAAATTTAAGAAAATTTAAATAAAATCATATTTATTTGTCTATAACCAAGTTTTCATTTTTTTTTGTTATTTTTAATATTCACTCATTTGATAAGAAGCATGTATTGAACTATACAGTATTTGGTGGAGTGAGGTTGTGTTTTGTAGTTGTCGATTACCTGTTATTCATATCCCTTTCCTACTTTGGGAGAATCATGTGTTGGGCAGAAATTAACAAGAGAAATTAACAAAAAATACCGACTTCTTGCTATGAAAGAGAAAGTAGCCTTTTCCCATTTGCATGCTAGATTTTTTAAAATGGAGCTTTTTGGAAAGTAGAATAGTAATATGTGGCAAGTTTTGACCATTAAAATATTTCTAAGACATCATAATTCACTTCTGCGCAATAATTTACTGGTGTACCTACTGGGCGGGCAGATGTGCCAACTCTGTCACCAAATAATTGTCAGAAGCTGTAGAACCAGGTTCCACCAACGAGTGGGAATCAAGCAAGACCAAGCAGATGAGACACAGCTATGGTCACAGCATGGCACAAGCCTGGTTTAGGACATGACGGTACTTCCTAGGCCACCAGCCCCTCTCCACCAAGAACACTGTCTGCTTCCTCGCCTTGCCTTTCTGGAAAGACTTTGAGTCACAATCATGTATGCAAGCTGCTTCTTTCTATTTCTTTGGGGAAAATTCTTTGATTTTATTTGCTAACCAGTTCACAGACAGATTTTCAATACCTTATTTTTAGGCTCTCAGAACATTTCCTGCTCCTGGCACGCTGTTCCTCCTTTATGAGCATAAAATTGTCTCGAATTTTGCTGAAGATTCTTGCTAGCCTACCATTTACTCTGAGTCTGTCTTTGCTTGAGGGCAAAGTGCCTGTTTATCTTTGTTGTTTTATATCGTAGACTTTCCTTTAGGGGCCAGGTGATCCTTGAGTGTTCCTTCATATTTGAAAACAGGTAAGAGAAAGTCTCACCTTAGAGTGCACTGGTGTGCAGGTGTGGCTCTGCAGTTGAGAGGAGTTACTTTTGAGTGGGTGGACTGAGATGTGTAGTTATCTCGGAACTTATGTATCTCTTGGTTCACCTCAGAGGTATTATGCCAATTCTCTACAAAAGCCTGATCTTTCCCTGCTTGGGATCAGCATGTTTCTCACCTGTACTGCTCTGAGTATGTACTGGCTTTCCTTAAGCTGGAAGACCCTTTGGCATCCTGCAGGTCTGTCTGCACCTTCTTGCTAGCTAACAGCCCCAGCACAGGAATTCCAGCTGTCTCTCACTCTGGCTTGTGGGTAAACACCTCAGCAAACTCTCCCTTTTAAAAAAAATTATTGAAGTTTTTTATGTACTTTCTCTTATGTCCCATCATTATTTCAGTTTGTTACTCTGATTTTTATTATTTTTGTAAAGAGGGTTAATAGCTAGGCTTGTACAAATGGTTTCCTAAGAAGAATATTTAAATACTTAAAAACATGCATAATTTTAAAGTCTTAAAAACTCCTGTGCAGGCTGGGGATGTGGCTCAAGCATTAGTGCGCTCGCCTGGCATGCGCGGGGCGCTGGGTTTGATTCTCAGCACCACATACAAATAAAATAAAGATGTTGTGTCCACCGAAAACTAAAAAATAAATATTAAAAAAATTCTCTCTCTCTCTCTAAAAAAAAAAAAAAAACTCATATGCACAAATTACATTGATTTAATCCATCTATTTGTTTCTGGTCTTGGTAAATAGTAATCCATTTGTATTGATGAATTAAATCCAAATAAATAAAGTATATTTTAAGCACTTAGGGTGTTTCTTTATTTTTGATTATGAAATATGGCAAATAAAATATATAGGAAATGACAGAGAATAATGGCTAAAAACTCAAATATCCTCCTCTCGATGCTACCAAATACTGATACTTTTACATTGTGTTTAAAGTATTTTAAAAAATAAAATATTGCATATATAGTTAAATTCCCCAACTGAATTTCCAATCTGCATTCCTTCCATCTCCACTGAAAATCATTATTTTGAATCAAATGTTTATCATTCTCATCTGGGCCTATAGCTCAGTGGTAGAGCGCTTGCCTTGCACATGTGAGGCACTGAGTTTGAACCTCAGCACCACATAAAAATAAATATATTTTCTACAATTAGTACAAGAGGTCTTAGCAGTGTTGTTATATTGTTCACCTATAGAGAAACATATGATAAACAACAAGTTGATACTTGGTTTTTATATTCAAAATTATGGTTTATAATGTTAACCATGCACCTCTACTTCATTTATTCAGACATTTGTAATATTCCTTTGTATGAACTATGTGTGTGTGTGTGTGTGTGTGTGTGTGTGTGTGTGTGTGTAAATATGCACACACACATATCTATTCTTTTCGTGATGGATATTGAGATTGCTTAAACTTTTGCTATTAAACAACCCTACAGTGAGTTTTGTGATAACATATGAGTTTTGCTTTAGTACTATGTAGAAAAATTTCTTCATGAATCTTACAAATCTTCTGGAAAATAGTTTAGTAGTTTACAAAAATAACATGAACTAAATATATACTTACTATAAACCCAAATTTATATCCACATAAAATCTGTACCTCACAGCTCTATTTGTAATAGCTAAAACCGTGGAAATAACCACTGGTCCTCAATAGGCAAAGGGTTGGGCAAACTGTAGTCCTGCATGCTACAGAACACAGTGCAGCAGGAAGGGGGAAACTTTCAGCATTGAGACACCTTCAATGGACCTCAAGGATTTTTGTGCTGCATGGAAAATAAACAATGTAAAAATGTCACTCACTATATGACTTTATTCACGTAATATTATCTATATAACATGGAAAATAGGATACAGATTGCCAGATGTGAGAGACATCAGGCAGGGAAAGCAGTGGGTATGAGTTTGAGGTGGCACAGGGAGGTCCTTGTGAGGGCGGGCATCCCTCTGTCTTCACTACAGTGATGGTCACATAAGTTTACACATGTGATAAAATAGCATAAAAGTAACATGCAAGACACCACTGCAAATTTTCGGTTTTGACCTTGTCCCATAGTTTGTAAAATGTGGCCATTTGGTGAAACTGTGTGGATGCTAAAGGGAATTTCTCTGTACTATCTTTGCAACTTGCTTTGAATCTATAATTATTTCAGAATAAAAATGAAAAGGAAAACAAAACTTCAAAAAAGACAGCAGTGAGTGTTCCTGGGATCATACCT
Source organism: Urocitellus parryii (assembly GCF_045843805.1). Lineage (NCBI taxonomy): Eukaryota > Metazoa > Chordata > Mammalia > Rodentia > Sciuridae > Urocitellus > Urocitellus parryii. Next base: position 110,615,421 of record NC_135532.1, read on the forward strand.
GAGAGTTTCTGTAGAGCAAATAGGTAAAAGAGAAACCACTGGTCAACTTGAAGGATTCTCCAAAATGATCACATCATTTTACACCTCATCAGCAGGGAGTGAAATTCTCTGCATCTGCAAATTCCTGTGAGAACTTCACCTTGTTAGACCTTTTTAACTCCTGACACTCTGATAGGTATTTGTTAGATTTCATTGTTGTTTGACTTGCGTTTTCTGGAATGCTCATCTTTTCCCTTTAATTCATTGATTGTTATGCACTTTGACCAATTTTGTAGTGAATTATTTACTTTCGGATTTGTGCTGATCCTTCTTTGTCTCTGTGTAGTTAAAATACATTTCCCATTCTATGGTATTGTTTTAAAATTATTGTATATTTGTTGACTGTGAATTAGTTTCCATGCAGACAAATTACTCATTGTTTTTTACCTATTTCTTTCTTTTTTTTTCTTAGTGGTAAATTTTTTATTATGCATACTCTACCACAATTCAAAAATCCTACTCATATTCCAAAATATTACTAACTACATAATCTTGTGCTATAGTTTGAGTCTGGAACATCTTCTATAAGGCCCATGTGGTCCCGAGTATGTTCTGAAAATGTATATTTGTAAAATATGCTTTTTAAAAGTTTGGATTTCTCTTCTCCATTATTGGCTGTTCCACATTTGTGGGCAGAGTGAATTAGATATATAATTACATGTGCATATCTTTGTCATTCATCCATCTCTCCTAACACCATTTTGCCAAGTGTATACTTCTTCCTCTGACTTGATATAAATACATTTTTTTTAAATCACATTTGCAGTTTTCATACGTATGAATGTGTTTGACTGATTTTGGGTTTTTTTTCCTCATATTTATTGTTATCTCCATGAACTAATATCATTATTATTATATCATAAATATTATTATGGAAATATTTCTCTGATGAACAGTGGTAGTGGGTTGGGAAAATTGTTAACTATTAATTTTCCGGTTTTTCTTGGCGATTGTTTCCTTTTCCAATATAACTACATTTGTCAAATTTCTTAACCTCTTTTAGAAATTTTTATAGCACTTGTACAGAATATAGAATACTTTTTAGGCAATTGCTAATGTGGAAGAAATAATCTCTGTAATTTATTTTGACTTTGGGAAATATAGCAATTTTATTTCTAAATAATGATTAAAGGAGACAACACATTGAGTTGCATATCAAATAGTATAAAAGTCACTATAGTTTTTTATAGTATTTATGTACAAATAATTTGGGTACAAAAACAGAATAAGTTTTAAATTTAGGTAAGTTTTATGTAACTTTACATAGAAAAGTGATTTAAAATAAGTGTACCAAACAATGTCTACTAACAACATTCCTATAAATATCTACTAACAGTCTAATAAACATAAGTACATTTAAATGGTTGTATATAGGTTGAATTACAATAAAACAATTTGACAAAAGAGGCTTTACCTCTTTAAATTCAATGTCAAAAAATACAAAGCAAGTTTCATATGTGAAAAAGAGTGGAGAATAGATATTAAAGGTTATATGAAATATTCACTTTAGTTCTGGTATTTTGGTTCGCTTAAATCAAATATGAATCTTTGCATGATAAACTCAGATACCCACACACTATTTAGTATTTTCATTTAAATATATAAACATTATTACTAAATCTCAAGCAGAACTCATTATTTTTTGGCACATCTTCCTTCTCCCCATCAAACATATTCTCTGATTAAAGGAATCTTTGATTATTATAGGAAGTAATATTTCTGATGTAATGTTTTCTTTATCAAAGAGGAGGTTCACATTATTATTTTCAGAAGATCTTTGTGATATTGAATCCTCTGTCCATGAATATAGTATATACTTTTTAACTTTCAGGTCTTCTTTTAAGCCTTTCAATAATGTCTTGAAAATTTCTTCATAAGAGAATTAAATATCTATTTAACTTATTTCTAGGTATTTGTGGGTTTGTTATGTTACAATACATGAAATCTACACCTTTTCTGTCAATTACTAGTACAATAATAACATTAATCTTGCACCTAGGAAACATGATAAATTAGTTCATTACTCTTGCTATATAAGTTCTAAGTTGTAAACAATCATGTAGTTTGCAGGTAGAGAGTTGTGTAATTTGAAAATATTTTATAATTTGCTTTATAACTATTTTGAAGACAATTATAAGCATATAAAGTTTATTTTAAATTTCACTATAAAGTTCCCTTTTTATAATTATGCATTGCTTGTGACTTACTAATCATACAATAGCAAACACACATTAACCTCTTACCAAATATTGCCCTAAGATTTATAAATGTATTAAACCATTTAATTGACATGAAAGACTGGATAGAAAAATACTATTATTATATGCTTATCAAAAAGAAAATAGAAGCATAGAAAGTTTAAATCATTTTTTCAAGCTGACACACCTGATATCTAGCTGGCTTGGATTTGAACTCAAGAAATCTTGTTTCAGAATCTGTGAAAATACACTTAACAATATTGTTATATAATATTTCTTTTGAATAGAGTGCTCTATGTTGTCATCCTTCTCATTCCTTTATTGTCTGTAACTTTAGAACAATATCATGGTGATGACACACCATGTTTGGAACAGCATCAACCACCTTAAGCTAGTTTTCTTTCATTCTTTCCTTTGTTTTTTAAAAAAGAAAACAAACATTAAGCCCAGGGTCTTGATACATACTAGGCAAGTGCTCTAACACTGAGATATACCCGCCCCCCCTCCCGCCCATCTTGAGCTTTGAAGGAATGCACTATCAAATGCTGAAGTTCAGAAGCCACCTATATACTGATCACATTATCATAACTTTGAGTGATGAGTCCCTAAAACTGTTACATTTTACTTCTTGTTATCCACAATAACATTTCTTCTTATTAAGCTTCTTTGGCTAGATGTTTGCTTATTTGTAATGACAAACATTCTAGCTGTCAAAGTGGTATAAACTGTTTCCTCCTAATGGTTGACCTTGGATAAGTCTAGTCTTGTGGAGAAACCCAACAAACAGAAGCAACCTTCAGGATGACAGGTCACTCTGGAAGATAATATGCTTGATGGGGAGAAGGAAGATGTACAATAAAATCATAAGATTTGTTTTGGCCTTGGTAATAATATATATGCATATAAGTGGAAATATTGAATTGGAAGCGAATATCTGAATACATCCTGCAAGTATGGTGTCTGGGTAAAAGATATATATATATATATATATATATATATATATATATATATATATGTAATAGACATTGTGGTTGGCACTTGTCAATATGGGAATGAATGAGTTTACCTAAAGAGAAAGTCAAGCCACTGAGAATATTTTAAGATATGTCTGTTCTTTACTTGCAGGTGTGACAGCAACTTTGAGGATGTGCAGATATCCAGTTTATTACACATTCAATAAAATATTTTTCCCACCCTGCTTCATCTCCATCAGATTCTTCTGGCACCAATGGCTCTTTCTTAAAACACTTCTGTGGGTTTGTACTTCACTCAGAGCAAAAGAAAAAGAGCTTTAATATCAAGGATAAAACTATGTTGTCCACAAGGATCGCATTTACTTCTTTCTTCATCTTCCCTTCTGTCCAAGCAACACTGTTCTACTCCTTTCCTCCATAATAGTTCCCTTACTTTATTTTGTGCCTTATTGTTTTCCTCCCCATCCTTTCAGTTCTTCACCTCAAAATCCTAAAGCTGCTTGGGTCGAAGAACCTAGGACTCTTCCAATTCAGGAGAGGACAATGGAAGAGAAGAGAACAGATATCCCACCCTAGAGGGCAGGTCCTCAGACACTCCAGGAGAGTAGTAATTGGTTGTTCCTTCGTGTAGGACCTGAAATCCATGAGGAGTGTTTTAAGAAGGAAGATGGGCCCTTCTCTTTGCTGCTGAGGAATATTGAAAAGTGGCCTTTGGATTTGGTGATGTTGCAAGAGCTATTTTGGTAGCATCATGAGGTAGAAGGAGGCTGGAGTGGGTTAGGGAGGGAGAGGAAGGCAGGGACATGGAGTGAAGGGGTAGGTCATGCACTGGGAAGGTCTACCTTTAGAAGAGTGGACAGGCAGGAGCTGTGGGGTGCTCGGGAGAGAGGACGAGATCGGTCATTGTTTTGAAGTGGGTGAAACTGGTGTGTGTTTAAAACCTGCGATCTAGTGTACTTTGACCTTATGGAAAAGAAAAGGAGAAAATCCTCAGATCATATCCTGGGAAGAAGCATCGGTGTCTAGAACCCAGAGCCCAGGGGGAGGGGTTTCCCTAGATTGAAGACATATTCTGGACCAAACCAGACAAGGAGGAGGCAGGACCATGGACAGAATGACTGTTGGTTTTGAAGATTTGAGGAATTTAGGAATGTTACAGTTCACTTTGATTACTTTGTGTTACTGTTAGTTTTTTTCCTGATACGTACTCTTATGTATTTGAAAATCCTTTGAAATTCTAATCTACGATTAAAAAGAAAGGACTGTCGTTCCAATGACATTGAAAATAATAGTTCAGCTAACTATTTATTGTCATAACAAAGACCAGAAGCAAAAATCAAAGGCCAGGATCCTAGAGCCTTTCATGTTGACCTCTATTCTATTATAAACTTAAAGATCTGTTTTCCATCAGACACTGCAGGAAATAGGATAGGAGATCACGGGAAGAGAGTATGTCCTGCCAAGGATTTCTAGGCCAGGGGGATTGGTGATGTTACCTAAGAGAAACAAGCAGCTGTTGATGAGAGTGTTCAACAAGAGTAAAAATGCTTTGATGTTGGTGGATTTTAAAAAAAGAGAAAGGAAGATTTTAGCAAGAAAATATCAAATAATACAGATTGACCAAGGTAATGTCCAGGAAGGAAAGTTCCAGAGGGGTGAGTATGAGCAGAACAGCAGAGCACAAGCACCCAGGCTGCTATTGGAGCTGGGGGCATTCATGAAGAGAAATCGTTCTAGTCACAGGAATGTTTTCCTCTTATTTTGGGGATCAACACAGCACCTTGCTCATGAGTACTTTGCCCCTGAGCGGCACCCTGAGACTTCACATAAAGTTTAAATTAAACACACTGTTGTTGTTTTTTTAAATAGAAAATGTGATAAATTTAGAAGAATAAACTTTAAATATGATGAACTATTCAGATCTCAGTTTTCAGTGGATATTCTGCATTTCATTCAATTTTCAAATACTCTCTTTTTGCTTTGTAGAAACCATCTTAGAATATTTTTTTATTACTCTCCCGGTTTCCTTCCACCCTTCCACTCTAGTCATTGATTTAAAAACTATTATCAGTGCAATGTTATTTACCCTTTCCTGACAAGGTTAAAAGCATTAATTGACCACGGGTGTCAATGGATGTGGTGTGGTAATAATTACAGTAATAAGTAAACAAGCTGTACGGCTACGAACATGATACCCATGGAAACGATCCGTGCGAGCCAGCATTTATACATTCCAGTGGAATCTTCCTCCCAGATGCTCATTCAGCACAGGGGTTATGTCTGGGAGGCCAAAGTCCATGTCCACATTATCAACTCCACAAAAGGCACAGCTTTTCAGTTTCATAACTCAATTCCTCCTTTCCCAGTTGAGGGGATGCAGTTAGTAAGAAGGCACACAATGTACTCCCCCTGGTGAATAATACCCCTTCTTTCAAAATTCCTTCTGTGTCTCCGGCATTCTATGTACTCTCTCTAAATGGCCTTCCCCTCAGCAGAACTGATTTCAGTCTCCTTGCACTTCTACTTTGGAGAGAGGATAAAGGAGAATAAATCTGAATTACTTCAATTTATTATTAATTAGATTATTTATCATATAGATGCATAATTTTAAAATATACTGATATTTCTGTTCTGTAGCAGGATGGACTCTTTGTTTCCAACAACATACTAATCAATCTTGCATTTGGAAGGTTATAAAAAATCGGCAATCAAAATCTAAATAGAGTTGACTGACTATGTATTTTGAATTTGTAAATGAGACAGATTTAAAGCCAAGAAAAAAAAATAGACCTAAACATCTTTTAATAATAATTCAGAATTTAGCTTGCAATATATCTCGAAGAAGTAGACCTTGGTTTTGCTTTCCTGAAATCATTCTTCTTTTTCTACTAAGGGAAAAATAGGGAGAAGAAAAGCAACAATATTCTTGAGAAATTTATTTCATTTCTTTAAGCAGATTCAGATATTATAGAAATTCTGATGCTGTGCCGATTTTGAAAACTAATCATCTTTCATGTTAGAAAAGTTTAAATTGCCAGCTTAAGCCTGTTAAAAATATTTTTATTGCATTCTTAGTAATTTCCCTTGGAAGCATTTCTAAAGGCTCAGCAAAACATTTACAATTTTATAAAACCTTTTAAATTAATTTATAACTTAGCTGTGAGCTTCTTTTTGGGAGACTCAAAACAGTGGGTGACCTTATATCCATAATGTGTATGCTTAAATGTTTTATTACAACCAAGTGGATTAGGCTGGAATTATTTAACTTTCGATATCCCATTTCATTTAACAGCAATCTGGCCCTTTACTTAAACCAATTTAATTCCATTTTATACAACTGTAAATGTATGTTCTGTTTTGCTTGATTTTCAATTGCCGAATGGCTTTAAGCAGGGAAAAAACACTGACCAAATTTAGCAATTATCATTGGCATTTTATCCCATCAGGTGTCTAAGACAATCACTATTTCCTCCTACTCTCCATTGGCGAGACATGTTCTGAACTTCTTTTGTGCCAGTGTCACATTTTCTTGGTCTTTTTTTTTTTTTGGCTTAAATCTCACGTTACCATGGAAACCAAAGGTGTGCAGGTGTAACTCGACAGCTCATTGCCTCAGCCGTCCTCTTTACTTTCCGTCCAAAGACAGCTTGACATTTATTTTTGTTTCTATTTGTTTCCCATCCGTGCTTTACAGAAGACCTGTGTTCCTCCGCATGCACTTCAATCATATTCTCATGATGAGCTAGATGGTGCTCTAATTGTTCATGTCCAATTAGAATTAATTGTCACCTTGGTCTCCCAAGTCAACCCAAGGGTTACTTCAAGAAGCTTTCTTAGTATCTGAGGAAATATTTGCCTTTATTTCCAAAGTTTATTGTCTAAAAATCTAGCCTGAGTGACTTCTGCTTTGGAATCCTAATTTTCCTTTTGCCAAAAAATTAAATAGTCCTGTTTAGGCAATTTCCATCAATTATGAAAAATTTTCATGTATCAAGATGTGTTAAAGTTTAGATGTGGAGCTGCTCAAAAGCTCACGTGTAAGACAATGTCAGAAGGTTTAGAGGAGAAATGATTGGGTGGTGAGAGTCTTAACCCAATCAGTGAATTAATCCCCTGATAGTGATTAAGTGAGTGGTAACTGACTGTGATGTGGCTAGAGGAGGTGGGAATTGGGGAGTGACTCGGGGTGTATATTTGTATCTGACCAGTGGAGTGTCTCTCTGTGCTTTCTGATGACCATGTGAGTTGTTTCCCTCTGCCACACTCTTCTGCCATCATGTTCTGCTTCACTTGGATTCCTGAGAAATGAAGCCAGCCTTCTCTGGACTGAGACCTCTGAATCCAGGAGCTCCCAAATAAACTTTTTTCCTCTACAATTGTTCTGGCCGGGTTTTTCAGTCACAGCAGTGAAAAAGCTGACTAAAACCGGATATTACATTGGAACTCATTCTACCTCAAGTTTGGCTGAGGTCACAGAAAAATTCAGTGGCATTGCACCCTGAGGAACTCCACCAACTCATGTATGTCTTCCAAAAGAAGTCCTGAAAATCAGCTTTGCTACCCTTGCCTGCCAGCCACCCCAGCCCATGAAACCATAAGCTCAGACCTGAATCAGAGACAAATTAATAAATGGGAAGAGAGAGAGGATTTTTCTAGAAAGAACTGGGAATGGCTGATAGATACTGAGCATTGAGTACCACCTACCCCTTGGTGAAAGGGATGAGGATTCTAAGCATCCTGGGAGGAGATGTCACTGATACCACAGGGCAGCTCCATAGGAGTTTCCTAGAGTATCAGACACACTCCTGAGAGACTTAAAGAACGTAGATTATATGAAGCTCTTGCAACATCAGAGTATAAGGCTGTCATGAATTGTAAGGGCAGTTCTACCAACAGAGGGTCAAAGATGTACACTTTCCATTGACCAGGCTACATGGGTGGAGAGTGGTCTAAGACTGACATTCGCTCTGTGACGGTTGTAGCACATGACGAAGGCTCAAAGCTAACCTTTCTAAGCAATTCACATCTCCCAATTGGTTTAATATATCTAAAATAAAGGAAAATTATTCAACCGATCTGGACTCTGCAGACTGGTCACGTACTATTTTGGGCAATGGTAAAAGTCCTTTTACCCTTTAGGGGGAGGACATGTCCTTGTGGCAACAGACTGGGCCATGGCCGTGGAATCGATACAGTAGCAGTGACTCCTGTTAGAATAAACTCTTCATTGTCTAGACAGATTCTTCAAGTGTTGGGAGAGGAGAGGAACAGCCAGTATCCTGCACTGAGAGAAAGTGCCTTCGAACTGTTTGTATTTATTTATTTTACATTCTAACAGAATAATTTTATTTTATTTTTTTTATGGATTGAATATTCTGCATTTTTATTAAAATATATCCATGGTAAGCCATCAAAAATCAGATGTAGTTAAAAAATGTTAATCCCTTCTGTTTTATCTCAGGGATTTTCTGGCCCAAAGCAATGAATGTAGAAAGTTATTTTCTTTTCTTTTCTTTTCTTTTGTTTTCTTTTCTTTCCTTTCCTTTCCTTTTCCATTTTCCTTTCCCTTTTCCTTTCCTTTTCTTTTCTTTCTCTCCTTTCCTTGTCCCTTATTTTCCCTGCTCAGTAGCAAGGAAAATAGAGCAGAAGTGAACACAGCCTGATTTTCCCATTGACCACTTCCCATTAAGACTGGAGACACCAGGGAGGGCTGGGCAGGAACTCCCGTGTCATCTCAAGCTCAGGCTCCAGCAGGGTCTGGATATTCTAGCTACTGAAATAGGTGTGCGTGGAGATTCAAAGTGAATGAGGCATTTTTCAATTTCCAAGACTGATACAAAATAAAATGAAATAACTTACATTTCACCCCAGGAAAGGAAAATGCTAGTCCCACAAGTGGTAGTCTAAGGTGAAAGTAGTTGCTTTCTCCTTGTTTCCTATGGGTCACTTTCTTCAGTAGTTGTTTATATATTTACAGATAAACTTTCTTGTGCTACTCAAATCATCTCTATCAGAGGTTGGCAAATGGCAGACATGGGCCCAATCTGGTTTATCACCCAGAGTAGTGAATAAAGTTGTATTGGAACAGAGAGAGATTATGTAGCCCTCAAGGCCAAAATATTTCTGTGACTCTGCAGAGAAAGCTTGCTGCCCTTGCTTTATATCCTAATTTTTAGTCACGTAATTGCTTCTTTTCTTTCTTTTATTTGTTTTGTATCAAGGATTGAATTCAGGGACACTCGGCCACTGAGCCATATCCCTATCCCTATTTTGTATTTTATTTAGAGACAGGGTCTCACTGAGTTGCTTAGCATTTCACTTTTTTTTTTTTTTTGGCTGAGGCTGGCTTTGAACTCACAATCCTCCTGCCACAGCCTCCTGACCTCTGGGATTACAGGTGTGCACCACTGCACCTGGCAGTTAATCGCTTGACTTCTGAGAGGTATGTGACAATGTCTCCCATTGTAACTGTGCACTTCTCAACAGGTAAAATGAAAAAGACTTGTTATTTACATCAGCTTCTACTTTTTAAAATACCCCAAAACTGTGAGACAAAGTTTCATGACCGCTGTGTCTTTTCATTGGCTTACTATATTATCAGTATCCAGTAGAGCTCTCCTCCCCTTGGATTCTTTCATCTGGTTGTAAAAATGATATAACTGCTTTCTTTAAGTTTGTTAGCATTTGCCATTACTTACTTATCATCACATAACTTTCTATTTTTCCTTGTTTTTTTTTTCTTTTTCTTTTTCTTTTTTCAGGACAGAGGATTAAACTCAGGGCCTTGTGCATGCTAAGCAAGTGTTCTGCTGCTGAGCTAAATCCCCAACCTGAATTTTCTACCTTTCTATAGCATTGCATTTAAGCTTATCTTTATCATCTCTAGATTAAAGATTTTAACTGCATTTTATATACCTTTGACTTGGTAAATTTAATTAGTTTCTTGTTTTGTGAATTCTAAAATGCCTGAATTTTTCCTTGCCTCATTATTGCATTTTATATCACTCATATTTTTTCTCCTCTGATCCTGTGTTTTCTTTATCTGCTTTTAATTTGATCCCTCAAGATTTCTATAAATGTTTAGCTATTTATAGGGTGAAGTTGTAAATCCTGTTTCTGCCTGTTGTATATCCTTCAAATCTTACCACATATATTTCTCCTTCTATTCTGCTGTTATTTGGATGGAACCACATCAACTTACTCCCAGTCATAGGAAGAGAACCTTGGGCAGGGCTCGACTTTCTCACCTCTCCCATTACCGTGTTGTGAATGTGTGGAATGCTATGACAGATATTACAGGAATATTGTTTTTTAACCTTAGCATCATTTATTTATTCATTTTATGAAATTATTTTTCTTTATTTTGTTTTGTTCTCTACATTTTCCCTTTAAGGGATCATTATTTGCTTTGCTAATGTATATTTTCCACTTTCTGTTTTTAGCATTCATGGATATACACTTTAGGAGTCTTTGCATGGATGAAAAGTGTTCATTTTGATATCTCTCACTTGTGAGATCTCAACCATGTTCCTTCAAATCTGTTAACTCCTCTGTAAAAGTCCTATTAAGCTTTTTGCACTGAAAGTTGAGTGTGTATTGACTGTTCGTCCAGCATCCTGAATATGAGAGATTTTATAGCTTGAAAAATCAAAGAAATTGCAATGAAAGTCATCTCCATTATCATTTTGGTAAATTACTTGAACGGTATTGAAAACCTTTTATGAACATGTATGAATATATATGTACACACATATGTATACATGCACACATGTACATATATAATATGCACACATAAATGTATACTTTGCACTCACACACACAAAAAAAACAGTGCTTAAGGTAATTAACAAAATTTTTACATCACCTATGAAATAAATTAACAATGAAAGGAAAGCATAAAGTACAAATTTTCATAAATTAGTCTAGTAAACAAATTTCATTGATGTACAAGGAATATGACCTTAAAAAACCCACACACTTCTGAAGAGTGTATCAGTCAGGCTGGGTTCAGCTGAAAGATGAATGATGAAATGAAAGTCAAGCCTCCTGAAACCATACAGGCACTGCTTTTCAAGATGTAGCCGTCTGTGAGCGCCCAGGCCCAGATTACCTGGGGTCTTGTGACAGATGCAAATCTGAGGCTTACTTCAGAAACACTGAATCAGTGTCTCTGGAGGAGCGGCCAGGGGTCTGTGCTTCAGCAAGCCTTCCAGGTGACTCTGTTCATACTGAAGTTCATGAAGCAAAAGTGCAAGGGATTTAGTGGCTTACAAACTGCACATTGAAAGTTCAATTCAGTATTGAATAGGTCTTTTTTGCTTGTCTGTTCTGCCTTCAACTTGTCAATTAAATCCCTATTCTGCATCCTTTGGGGATCTCTAGGCACCACCAAAATGTCAGGTTCTAGACTTCCTGACTTGGGAAAGAAAGAAAGAATAAACTACATGTGGAAGTCACTTTGTGGACATGGGAAAATTATTTCTCAAGAACCCACAAGCACTTCTGTCTTAAAGCCTAGCCTGAGTCACAGGAATCTCTGTAAACATGAGCCAGGCAATGGGAAAATACTGATTACTATGTGTCACATACCCCTACCCCAGAGACATAGGAGGATTCACCATCTCTTAAACTCCTAAGATGCTTAGGGAATATGTGAACACTGATATTGACATCAAAGCTCAGGACAAGAGGAGGAGGAATAGTCAATGGAAAATCAACTGCAGGCACCAATTCTGTATCATGAAAATGCCAATCCAGCTATAGAAAATCAATTGGAAAAGTCTATTGGAATGTCTATTAATACAAGTTAAATCTATTTTAAAATTTCAATAGAAAATTGCAAAAATTTTTAAGTAGACAACCCTTAAGGGAGAACTCACTAAGATTTAAAATTTATTGCCAAGTTATAATAATCAAAATTGCATACCCAATGTTTTAGTTTACATTGATACAACTAAAGTACCATGGACTCACTTGGTGGCTTAAACACCAGAAACTTATTTCTCAGGATTCTGGGGTGTGAAAGTCTAAGATCAAGTTATTGGTCAATTTGGGCCTTACGAGGCCAGTCTTCCCAGTTTGTAGGAGATACCTTCTTGCTCTACCCTCACATGATTGCTTCTTCTAATAAGGGCATTGACCCCATTTATAAGGGCTCCACACATATGACCTAATTACCTCCTCAAATTTCCACCTCCAAATAGTGTTAATTTGAGGACTAGAGTTTCAGTGTATGGATCTGGGGAGACACAAACTTTCCATCCATAGCACTGAAGAAACGGAATGAAATGAGAGCAGAAGAACAGATTAGTGGGAGTGAAAGCAGATCCAAAATGTGCAAGTGGGATCTTGATGTATCTTAAAGATGGCATTTCATTTTATTTTCTTCTGTTAAGTGCATTTCACATAGTCACCTAGCCATATATATAAAAGTAGTTGGATGATTTTTGTTACAACAGTCATCAACATAAATTCCACGTAGATTAAAGATATAAATGTAAAATACACACAGTACTAGTAAAACTTGAGAATGTTTGTAAAACCATGTAGTGGAGAAGACTTTGAGAAGCAGTGTAGGAAACATGGCAGAAAATGACTCAGAGAATTGATTACAAAGAAGTTTAAACTTTTTACATGGAAAAACATATCACAAAGCTCATGACTGAGAGAAAATATTTATCATGTATTCAGCAACAGTAAATAGACCAATAGAAAGTATATAAACACTCAATAAATGTTGACAGTGGGCCAGGCATGGTGGTGCACACCTGTAATCCCAACAGCTCAAGAGGCGAGGGCAGGAGGATTGAGAGTTCAAAGCCAGCCTCAGCGGTTTAGCGAGGCACTAAGAAACTCCGTGAGACCCTGCCCCTAATAAAATACAAAGTAGGGTTAAGGATGTGATTCAGTGGTTAAGTGCCTCTGAGTTCAATCCCTGGTACCCCCTACCCCCCAAAAATGTTGACAAGGCATAAACCAGCAAGTCATAGAAGACGATCTACTAATGGACATTAATGTATGAAATGATGCTTAATTACACTAATAATTAGGAAAAATGGAAATTCAGAGGATAATGAAGATTAGCTTTTTCAATCAATGAGATTGGCAAAATGTGTGTGTATGCATGTATGTGTGTCTAATGGATTTATGGTCTAGGAGGCTGTTAGAAATTGAGAATACACATGTCCTGGTGAAAGTAGGAAATGTATGACCACTTTGAAGCAAGTGTGCAAGTATCTATTAAAATGAAACATGCACACACACACACACACACACACACACACACACACACACTCACCCTTTAACCAGGTAATTTCAGTGTCTGGGAAACTTATCAAATAAAAAAAACCTACAAATATATAAGGAAATATGTATAAGTACATTTATATAGCATTATATAAGTGGCAAAAAATAAATCAGCAAATGATATTGTCAATTAATAGGAGACAGGTTGAATAAATTAAGGTACATTCATGCTGTGAAATGCTATGCAATTATAAAAAAGGAAAGAGCTTATTCATTATTCATTCAACAAACATTGAATATGCACCTACAATGCTCAGGTCCTGTTTTAAGTGCAGACATTAAAGCGAGTCAGAAGGGAAAACACATCTTTTGATAACTCTTGCCTTGTAATGAGGATGAGAAATAAATAAGTAAACAAAACAAGATTATTTCAGACAATGATTATTTACCAAGAATAAAATAAAATGGGGATATGACAAACAATGATAGATGGCAGGATAGGCTGGGATCTGAAAAGACAGAAAGATAGTCTTGCAAAGATAACAGAAAAGGAATATTTCAGGCAGAATGAACATTTTCCTTACAGCCCTATTGAGAGATACAGAGGAATTCACAAATTATATTAGAAAGAAAAGTCACACGTAAGTATAGTATAGTGTGATCCAATTCTTGCTTTAAAAATATTTTTAAAAAATCACTCTACCTGGGAAGGTTGTGTGGAAATTTGTTAAAAGTGAGCATAAAGCAAGGAAGAAAACACTTCAGTTGAACACTAATTAATGCAGGTGACAGTATTGGGTTGGAGAAGTAAAGAGAGACTTTTTCCTTTCACAATCTGTCTTTTGGCTCATAGCAACAAGCAGATTTGTACTTGATAGTCTGGGGTAAAACATCTAATCAAGATTTTTAAATTATTTTTTAAAAAATAATTTTAGTACCTGGACTATCTCAACTTTTGCTTATTTGGCAACAAAAAATTAGTTTTACTTCTTTGTTTATTTCCTCTCCATCTTCTCTCTAACATTCCTTATGGAACACATCTATACATAGGTGGGTAGAATCAAGCAGCTTATCTACTCTAAATTCCAATTAATTATTTCCAATTAATTTTCCGAGATTCCACTAGAGCTGATTACTGTTCAGGGTCCTGTTGAGGATGTTTTGTCAAAACCTCCACCAAGTATCTAGTGTAGGCATTTTTTTTTAAACTATGGGTTTGTCTCTTTTCAGAACTTCTTCCTCAAAAGTAATTTTAACCCGTCTTTCCCTGCTCAATGTCCTGTATCTGTTTGTGAAGAAATAAAATACAGTCTCCTTGGATTTTCTGGCAGGGGAGTGTATATGGCCCCCCTACATTGTCTTTATCTAACTGCATCCACTCCTTCTGCCACCTTAGAATGTTTCTGTTAGCTTTGAAGGACAGTATGGGCTAAGCGTGAACACTTACAAAACTGAAAGTTTTTAGAATGCAAATAACTCCATGCACTTTCTGAGTTTCAGCCTATTGCAGTCTTTAGTTTTTGGTTATTTTTCTCTCCACACTATTGGTTTTTAAGAGAGATAGGCATGACTGCCGGGGAGTAGCTCCTCAGCACACTGGGTCTTTTATTTCCCTTTTAACCAGATCCAGTTAATTTTTATCATTATATTTTACTTATCTGTTTAAGGTCTCATCACAAAAAGGGTAGTTACTTTTTAAATGTGGAAGCATCATCTTTAGAAGAAAAGCCAAATCAGTCAGAAGTCATGAGTTTATCTTGGATCTCTCCCAGTAATCCCCTCAACCTTGGCTCATTTCTACTCCTCAGGACCTGCTTCCAGTGGCTTCCCCACAAGCTGCCCTCAGGTCCTCAAGCCCTGAGGTTCAGGCTTCCATCACGTGCTACCCAAGGAATCCAGAGTAACCTTTCCTTCTTCCCCAATGAAAATGTAAATTCCACCAGTACATCAGATCTTATCAAGATGTTACAGGCTTATTTGATTAAAAATTCACAGGTAGATATTAAATGTGGAAAGGAAACCACCAGGAAGTTTGCTGCATTTAAAAATTAGTTTGCATTACCCTTACTTATCTTGCTGGTAGATGATATGCAGGTGTGTCTGTGTCTGTGTTCCCTTCTCTCCCCTGTCTGCTCAGGGATTCGACATAGTCTTCATTTTGAAAAAAATAAGACATGTAACACTACAAACTCCTTCTATGTGTCCAAACTGGTGATTCTCAAATTAGTGAAATTCTTTCAATGAATCTTTGGTGCATCAAGAACCAAATAAAGAACGAAAAAAAAAATAATAAGAACACGATAGTGCCTTTTCTTACAACCAAATTGATTCAGTTTGAAGCACTACCAGTTATTTTGTGAATTTTGTCCTGTTTTGATGAAATAGTCATTATGAGAGAAAATAATCTTATTTCAGAATGTCCTGATCCTGATAAAGCAGGACTCTCAATTTTGAAAACAATTCCTAAAATGCCAACACTTTGTGTGTATGAGTCAGGTTTTTGTTGCTGTGACCAAAAGAATTGGCAAAAAACAATGTGGAAGAGGAAGAGTTTACTTTGTCTCATGGGTTTAGAGGTTCAGTCTCTGTTTGACATCGTCCGTTGTTCTAGTTCCAAGATAAAGCAGAACATCATGGTGGAAGGGCATAGAGGAGAGAAACTGCTCAGTTCGTAACAGAAAGAGATTGAGTGCAAGGAGCCAGGATAATATACTTCCCAAGGGCATGCCCCTAGTGAGCTTCTTCCTTCAGCCATGCCCCCCCTTCCTATAGTTACCACCCATTAATCCATTTTAATTACTAATCCACCAGATGGGTTAATCCATTGATTAGGTGACAGTTCTCATAATGTAATCATCTTAACTCTGAGCATTCCTGCATTGTCTCACACGTGAGCTGTTGAGGACACCTCAAATCCAAGCCCTGACACTTGAGGCACAATACATTCTGGGCTCTGGGGGGGTGTGGGGAATGACTTTGTATTATTTTGCATGACATTCTTCAAGCTTCCTTATTTTGTGTCCATTACTTGGAGAATTGAACGATGAGGTATTTAGAAAAAGCCAGGTCTTTTGATGTTATTCTCAGAGTTCATGCTGTACTGCCTTGTTTTAGCAGAAATCCTGTCAAAAGTTACATGGGATGAGCACCACTCTATAAACCTCAGACGGTGGTCTAGGCCTAGCAGTGCTCTCTTTTATTTTTCCAATTAGAATTTTGCAGTTTATCCACCTGATCCCAGAGACTCAGCAAGATGCTTTAAGTTTTCTGCCTTCCCACTTGTCCATATCTTCATCTCTAGAAAACGGCCCCTTAAGGCAGGTTATAAACTTTTTATCATTGTACTAAAGCATGTTCTCAGCCATCAACACCTTGAGTCCTCTTACTCTCTAGCTCACTAGCTCCTCATCCATCTTTATATGTAAATTGTGCTAAATTTAACTAAGAGACAAGGGGGCCTAATTAAAAATTCCTCTGGCTCATTAGTCACTTCTGATGGTGTTGGAAGTATTTTCCAAGCAATGTCTTTCAGTCCTGGGAAAGTTGAAAAGACTCAACGTGTCTTGTTAGCAGTGATTCTTTTTCCCCTTGGAACTTTAGCAAAGGACTCAAAGAAATATTCGTGATATGTATCTTACCCTGTATTAATTAGACTTTTGTTTTTCTCCAGTTTAATAATTTCATCTATATAATTGAACTTGGGCCAGTGGAGCTTTTCTGGATGATCATCTCTAGAAGAAAACCTTATTTCTTCAATTAGAAGCCTGGCTTGTAACAGGCCATTTCCCCTCTGCAATCATGCCAAGTACTTCTTTTTTTCTGTTTTAGCTCAGTTTGTCATCTCCTGGCAGAAACAAATCACCCATCCTCTTGGTCCCCTAAAACTGCCCCAGCCCATGGGAATATGTGGCAGTGATTCTGCTTAATGAAGACTCTCAATATAGAGGCAGAAGACAGTGGTTAATAAAACTATTTATCTGGAATATTTGTCCCAATGCAAATGGGTAGCATAGGTATATAGCACAGTTCAGTATCAGTGGTTAAAATATTGCAAGTTCCACCTTGTCTTTCTCACCAGCTGCAGCTAATCATGCATGCAAGTTTCTGCTGCTGCGATTCTTGGCTTTTGATCATTAATGAATGACATAAAGGACAGGTGAATAGCAAAAATGTCCATGGGGAAGCACAATGTTTCAATAACCAGGGAAAGACCCAGGGAAAATACCTTCAAAGTTGACCTTGAGCTCAGCTGCACTTCTGCTTTGAAGGGTCTCCACTGTATGGACATGAACTCAAATTGGGCTCTTAATCACTTCTAGTCAATCACACACCAGTTGTTGTAATTATTGGTAATTTCCAGGACTGTCATGCTTTGTTTTCTATTCACAGAATAGATGGAATAGACCAGGAGGATTTAGTTTACATTTATGCTAAAAAATATATCGGTGCTATCATAATCATGTATAGCTGAGAGTATATGTTCATGGCTTCATTTGAAATATGGACTTTTTATTCTAATATGCATTTTCTATTGATTAAGCATGTTTTGTTTATGATACCAGGAATTGAACCCAGGGGTGCTTGAACCAATCAGCCACATCTCAAGCTCCTCTTTATTAACTATTTTTATTTTGAGACAGGGTCTCACTAAATTGCTGAGGGCCTCCATAAGTTGTTGAGGCTGGCTTTAAACTTGGGATTCTCCTTCTCAGCTTCTCAAGCCCCTGAGATTACAGGTGTGCACCACTGTACCTGGCAGATTAAGTATGTTTATCATTATATTTTTCCTCAATGACTCACAAAATATTCTCTTTAATTAAATTCTGAAGTCTTATTGATGGATTTTTTTTCTGTATTGGGAATTGAACCCAGGGATTCTGAGCTAATGTCCAACCCCTTTGCCCCCCTTTTTTTTATATTACAGATTTTTAAGAATATCTGCATTCTTGCTATCAATTGAATCTTGTAAACCTTCTTTGTATGCATGGTGGTGAGCTCTCAAAATTATGGAAACATGTCACAGTCATATGAATAGTAAAAGTATTAATTTCAGAATTGTGAGAATATCATGGGGCTGGTATCCTTAACTCAAATACATCCTTTTTTCGCTATTTTGCTTTCAGAAACAGACTGTTTATTATTTCCAAAAAAAAAAAATGAATCAATCTTTTGTCTTAGTAGGAAATATTAAAAAATAATTTTGTAAGGAAATAAATATTAAAATTAACTTATTAATTAATAAAATTACAAAACTGGTTTAAAGAAAATTCAAGATGCCCCAAATGTTTAGCCAGGTAAGAAATACTAAAATAATGTGTTAACCAATGTATAAAAAAATGGTCAACATGCACAGGTCAAAATATACTGGTGAAATGTATTCTACCAGTCAAGCTTATGTATTTGCAGAAAAATTATTTGCAATCCTATTAGATAAGTTAACGTTTATTTCTACAGAGTTGAAAAAATGGAATAATCAAAGACAAAATAAAGTGCATAGATTTGTAGGGTCAGTTAATTCACAGAAACTGTGATCTTCCATAGATAAGACATACAGTAGTTTCTCTTCTCCAATTTAAAGTTGTCTGTAATTTATTCCACCATTGTGATTATAATAAATGAAAAAAGGGAAGGAGAAGGAGAGGGAGAGGGAGAGGAAAAAGAAGAAGAAGGAGGAGGAGGAAAAAGAGGAGGAGAAATTATTCATGGTCACAAGCTAAGGAGGGATTCATTAGATTTGGCCTGATTATTTGCATAAATGCAGCAAGAGTAAAACGCAGAACCCAATGGTATTGAGCAATCATAAAATTAACTTCATAGAGATCATAGGGAGAAATCTCAGACTGGATTTTAACTTTAAAGAACTTTATTACTTACTATCCTGAAGTCAGAAAACCAAATCTAAACAACAACAACAACAACAAAACTCTTTAATCAATTTCATCAATTTCAATTTCATGAATGTTGGATGATTTTTTTTTCTTTTTCAAATCTCCTGTGCATCTGTAGTTTTCTTGACCTGTCAGCAAGTGAGCTTTGTTACCACCAATAAGGCTTCGACTCTACATTCAGATACCAGGGCCATTTCCTGCAGAGAATTCTGTAGGTATAGGCTTCATTGGGAAAGTCACAGTTTCATAAAAGTGACTGTCACATCTGGTTAACTGAGCTTTCCATGTCCATCCATGTAAAAATCTACCTTTGTTGAAGTAGAAAACTTCAATAGCCTTTAGCAGATTTGTGAGACAAGTAGAAGAGTAAAATAAAGACTATGGTAGATAGTAGACACTTAATAGCTGTTGTTAATCTATTACTGAGAAATTTCAAATCTCAAAGAACAATAATGATAGTTCATAATAATGATATAGAAGAATGAGGCTTCATAATAATAACAAAAAATTATTGTTTCCATGGCATGCAAAAAAAAATAATTCTAAAAACAATTTATTTTGTTTGTGTTGGGGATCAAACTCAGGAGCTCATGCATGCTAGGCAAGTGCTCTATCCCTGAACTATTATCCCAGCCCTCCAAAAATAATATTAGATAAACTTTCTCTAGGAGTAACTCATTAGCCCATTTTTAAAAATTCAGTGAACATTATACTTGATTTATAAAACTAGATGAGTCTACTTTTTATATAGAACAATTCTGAGAAGTTATATGCACAATATACCAAAAAATGTATCTAGAATATGAAGTAAGTGAATGTATTAGGTAAGGAGTAAGAATTAGACATCTGTATTTTTATATAACTCTGTGGGTAATAAGTTGTATCTTCAACTGAGAACCAAGAATCTAGCTTTAAAAATAGATTCAGATTAAGGATACAAGATTCTAGTCAAGTCTACATTTAGATAATTACTGAAATTATGACCAATAATGCTATTGATACTATAGTCAACTAGTATCTTTGGATAAATCATCAAGACTATGAAAAATATTTTAAAAATCAAATGAAATATTTCATAATATGTTAAACTAGTGTTTCCTTGAGCATAAAAAATTATGATTAGTGAGGATATTAGTCATTTGATCCTCATTATTCACTGATTTCACACCAGTGAATTTACCTACTCACTAAAATATATTTGTTACCTTGACATCAATGGCAGGTTACCTTCTAGAGTCAAATAAGACAACCCTCTGCTTTCTTCCTTCAGCTCTCATATTGCATGTTTCCCCTTAAGTTCAGCTTAAGGTAAAACTAGTTACAACATGCTAGTGTATTATCTACATAGTGAAAATGGAAATACTTCCAGACTTTGCCAAGATGGTCCTCAATTGAGAGTCACTAGCCAAACAGCTTTGCCACTCACTAGTCACTAAGTAAACTTGAGCAGGTTGCTTAACCATTCTGAGTCTTAGAATACTCAGAATACTATTGTCATCTAGTAAAATGTCACTTTACAGAGATAAAAGCTAATACATTTCAAGTCCCCAGCACTAAATCTGACACAAGGACCCAAACAGAAGCTTTTACTATATTATTATTTATGGTAGATAGTCTGGTGAATAAGTAATCACCAAAAAAAATTTTTTTGCTACTTCAAAAAGTGTTATTACATAACAGCTATTTACAATGACTAATAAGACAAAAGTAGTTGTTTTCCTAGAAGGTCTATTTAAATTATTTTATTGATTCAGTTCCATTAGCATCAATGAAGTGATAACATTTTTCCCAATACTTTTTTGAGGGCTGTCATCAATTACCTAGGAAACTTTACACTTTATGTGCAGATTTGTCACTGAAATATTACCATGAAGAAGCCATTGTCTATTTCCCCATAGTTAAGTAGGCTTCCCTAATAGAAGAAACAAGTTCCCTCATGCCAATTCTGTGTTCTATTTATTTTCTATGCAGTACGCAGACCACTATGACCTTTAATGAGTTCAATTGGGTAGTATGCTCTCTTCTGGGAGAAGCTTTTAGAACTGACATTAACTCTTGGAGAGTGTTCACCTATTATATGAGCTACCTGAGGTAGCTAAAGAAAATCAAGTCTCAACACAGGTAAAAGAAGGAATGTATGAAATGAAGGATGCTGAAATACCTGCTCACTTCAAAACAATGCTACTTCGGAAGTTCCCTTTCCACTAAAACATTTCCTCATTAGCATATATTAATACCTTAGTCTAATAGAGAGTAAGAGAAGGGGGCTAGGAGGATGGGCATGTAGCTCAGTGGTGAAATGCTTGCCCAGCCTGTGTGAGACCCTGGGTTCCAACCCTAGTACAGAAAAATAAACACAGAGACTGTGATGTGGGGGAGGTGGGTGATGCTGGAGTACTCCAGGAAGGGACTTTTTTTTCCTCTCTTTTTTCATGAGATTCCATGAGTGAGTGAGAGCCAGTGGCATTCCAAACAGAGGGTGGAAAGGAAACCGAGTGAACCATGGCCAGTAAGAGGATCCAGGGGAGCAGATCTGGGAGATGGTGGAGTAAGCAGAGACCAGTCCTTCAGGATCTAATGCGCCCTCCAAAGGCTCTGGGTCTGTATTCTAAGCTTAACAGGTAATCACTGGAAGTATTAAGCAGACAGTAAATGATCACACCTTCAGTTTAAGAGTACTCTTTTGATAACTGTGGTGATTGGATGGTAGTCTGTTATGATGGTTAATTTCCTCCTTGACAAAGCAAGGCATACCCAGATACTTAAATGTGATTCTGGGTGTGTGGAAGGTGTGTTTTCCACGAGGCTAATGTTTAAATCCACAGCCTGTAAAGCAGATCTCCTCCCTACTGTGATGTTACCTCTTCCAGTGAAGGCTTGACAGAAGGCCCAGGGAGAAATCCCTGCTCTGCCTGGCCATCTCGGTGCTGCCATGTCCATCCCAGTGCTCCCACTGGAACGTAGACCGTCCGTTACCCCATTTTCTCAGGCCTGAAGCCATAACATCCACTCCTTTGGGTTTCCAACTTGTCAATCACAGACATTGGACTTCTTAGTCTCCATTATCATGTGAACCACTTTTTAAAAGTGAATCTCTTACATAAGTATAAATGGGTAAATATCTGTTTATCAGCTGGGTGTGGTAGTGCATGCCCGTAATCCCAGCAACTCAGGAGACTGAGGCAGGAGGACTGCAAATTTGAGGCCACCCTCTATTACTTTGTGAAGCCCTAAGCTCACAAAGGAAGACCCTGTCTCAAAATTAAAAAAAAAAATCTATTTATTATCTATATCTTTGTCAATCACTATACTCTTGATTGACTTTCTCTGGAGATCCCCCAAGAAAAACTGGAAGAAAGAGAGGTTATAGGAAGTTCCTCAGTAGGCTGTGAGGCTGCTTTAATTCTAGTTAATTATACATCAGTTTATATGAAGAGCCGTGGATGAGTGGCGGAGATGGTTCACAGGCCTACCTGACAGGATTTGGTGATGGATTAGACTTGGGTGTGAGAGAGGAAAGCATCGTGTTGATACAAGGAGTCCTCACTTTGAAAACTGAATGGATGGTGGTGCCCTCTGGTGCGGTCTGAAGATGAAGATGCCAACAACACAGAACAGTCTGAGGACTCTGAGTACCAACCACAGGTGTCCAAAAGGCAGTTCTGGTCTGGAGATATAAATCTGTGAGCCATTTCCTAGTAAGATATCAATTGAAACCATGGACCTAAATGAGATTTCTTAGTGCAAGACAATAGAATTAGAAGGAAAAGAAAATTAAAGCTGAGCCTTGAAAACTTCCACTGTGTAATATTGATTAGAACCAAAAACCTCAGAAAAAAAGAATGAAAAGGAGAAGACAAAGAAGTAAGAGAAAGGTAAGCAAAGTGCGGCACCAACAAAGACTAGAGAAAAGTGCTTTGGCAGAAGAGAGAACCTCAAATGAACAAGATGGGCTGCAGAGTTAGGAAAGACAGGACTTCTTTTGATCTTAGGGCAACTGTTGTACTTCCATAGAACTCAGCAAGAGATGTTGTGCTGAATGTAGGTGCAGCCTCCTGAGGGTGTTTGAGTCAGAAAGAGCCAGAAACAACAGTAGTCAGGAGTTTGTAGAGAGTGTTAGGAACATAGGAGGGGAAGGGCATAGGTCACAGGGAAGTTACAAAAAATGAAGTAAGAAGAAACTCGAGGACATTTGAACATGCACAAGGACATTGTGCTTAAACATGATTCATAAGTTAGAATTTAAAAAAAAATGTATCTGAGAATGGAGAAAATTTGCTTAGAAAAATATTTGTAATTAAATGTTGGTAGCTGAAATGTTATTCAAGGGGCAAAGGGATATGGATCCCTGTGTTAGTCAGTCATCTATTTCTATAAGAAAATAATGGAGATTAAATAAATGCAGAAGGAGGAAATTTTATTTCATTCCATGGTTGGTTGGTCCTGTTCCTTTTGAGCCTGTTGTGAGGCAGCTCATTGTGGGGGCAGCACATGGTTGAGGAAGCAAAGAGAGAGGAAGAGGAGGGGCTGGGTCCCAATAGCCCCCTGGGGGTCACATTCCAATGACTTAACTTCCTCCCACTACATCTACCTCCTGAAGGTTCCACCACCTCCTTATCTCACCAAGCCTTGACACATGGGCCTGTGGAGACACTTATTTGAATCACACTATACCCCTTCCTTCTTTTCTTATCATAGATCTATGGACATGAATTCTTTGCATTCATAGTTTTGTGTTCTTACAGAGGCCTGCCCCTAATTAGGTATGAATCAGGCCACACATAGTCTAAACTCCTCCCCTTTTTGAATTTTTTTTTTAAACTCCACCTTATTTTCCCTCCAAACTTACTAACACAGCACAGTTTACAGTCTGAACGGGTTTCCTCTGCTACGATTTTGGATTTCACCCTGCTCATTCTAATGGTCTGTTATTTTTGCTTGGGTTACCTTCCCTTTAAGTAGAACTAAGTACAGTATTTTACAGGAATCCTCCAGAGAACAGTTTTCCTGGAAGTTTTCTTTAACATACAATGACAATCCTGTAAGCTCAGCCAGAGCTTTGAAAGTTAAAGATCTGGAGTCCCAGCTCAGTAGTTGCAAAAGCAAGGCATCCATATACTGTCAGGATTTGCTGGTACCTAAGCAGCAGGAGGGATGGGAAGAGAAAAAGAAAAAGAAAAAAACACTGGATGACTGGATGGGTTCATCAGGCAGAGAGGAAGAACCTGAAGCCTGAGCTAAAATGTTGGCTATTGTTTAAAAAGGAAAATGGCAGGGAAGGGACCTGCCAATCACTGAGACCTGCTGTTTTATGTGTATGCAGATACTCTTTGCTGAGGGCCAAGTTAGGCCGTGTCCTTCAGTCTGCACACAAGAGGCGTGTGTTTCCAGGTGGGTCAGTAATGGAAGACGAATACTGCTCCTATCTGCAAATGCCATGCAGAATCGCAAGGGTTCTTCCTTGCAGGGTGATAGCCAGGAACGGCCAAGACCTTTCATGTCACCTGGCCTCTCTAAAGCTTCCCTGTCTCTGTTCCTTATCCAGCTGAGGGCTTTCCCTGTCTTTACCACATCTGGTCAAAGTGAAGGAGGAATGAAAAAGGTTTTTCATGGGAACTTCTCTTTGGCATGTTATAATACTTGAAAATGTACATTTGTTGCTCAAAGTACATTTGTTTTTGAAAAAAATATATATATTTTGAAATGGGAAGAAGAGTCATTATTGGAAAATTTATGAAGTCAATCAGCAATTTAAAAATTTCTGTATCAGATAGGGATGACTGCCTATCTATGTAGTATACTCATATGTATGTCTGTATCATCTGTCTACCTTCACACGCTTTAACGTATCATGTACTTTATTTCTCTATTAATTACCTATTATTCATTAAGGCATTGACAGATAGATTAGTTAGGACTCTTTAAAGAAAACAACAACAAAGATTAGTGGTTTCATATAACTAAAAATTTCTAGAAACAAATCTGGCAACTTCAGACCCATTTGGATCCTGGGTGACAAATTTTATCATTTATAGTTACTTCTGCCACCCTGTCATCTCTCTCCCTTTTTCCTCCTCTCCTTTTCTCCCTCGTTCTGATGCCTTTTGCATGCTGATTTTGTGTTTCCTGAGGACTGTTTCTTTCAGGTATACGATACTACACAGCATCTTTTGGAATTATGACATATAAAATTTCCCACCCCACTTAAGATTGCTCTGTGAGCCTAATTTAGTGAGAGTTATATTACCAGAATTTCCTCATGACACTAAATATTAGGTCGAAATTTTTAACTTGACCATTTTATGAATTATCATATAAATTGAAAGCTCATAGAAAGTGCTTCCTTAATTAATAAAGAAATGTTACTTTAAATTAAAACACTCTGACTTATTTTTGACTTATTCTTGACAGGCATTTTTTTTTTCCAATGAGGAAATTTAAGAACAATATAGAGACCGGAGAGTGGTGGTATGCTATTCTTTGTATATGAAAATGACAGTCCTGACCTGCCATTAGTGGGGGCACTGATGGTTAGGATAGAATTTTCTGGATCTATCTGCTTTTCCTTCCAGGCACCCCAGGCTTCTCAGGACCAAAGGCATAATCAGTGGCCTCAGAAGAGAGCAACACTAATGAGGATGACCCTGACCTCATGAGCATAGTGTTCTGACCCCCTGATCCCAGCAAAAATAGAAAAGCTGGAGCAGTACATTTAGAGTAACTTTGGGATTAGCTCTACGAGTATCAAGATAAATGAGAAATAAATTCAACTCACAAGTAGAGAGACTTAGATAATTGTGTGATATTTGAAACATAAAACTTAAACCGAGGACTATTACACGGGTAAATTGAATTACATTATCATTCCTTTTAACTAACATCAGAATTACCTTTCCTTTAATGTTTCCTTAGTTAATAAGAGCCAAATCTTATTATAATAATTAAAGCTACCAAAGTGCTTTAAACCATTTTTTTTTCCATTTTAAGAGGTGCATTTATTATCTATTTATTAGGTCTTTCTGAAACATTGCACGGTTTTTAGAAATTTTGAAATACCATTTTCATCAATTGATATATATATTATGATTATAATTGCATAGTATCAGAGAATTCTTTTCCAGTAGAGGCTGTGAAGAAGGCCTCTTCAGGCTGTAATTAGACAACTACCATGCAGCTTATTTCTATTAATACTGATAGTTCTGAATTACTATCTTGACTCTTTATTACTGCAATGCTTATGTGATAAATCCATTAATATTTTTATTATATGATGGTGTATGGAAGATCTTCTAATAGCAGAAATGTAAAATATGCTATCCTTATATACAAATTATGTGGCAGCATACAGGATGAAATTATTGTTCATCTTTTTCCTTTTAATTTTTTTACTTAAGTAAGTAGTAGGGTTAATTTTTACCATCAATCATTAGCATTCGCATACAGCATATTGGTTGACTTGGGGCATAAAAAAGAGAACTGTCAGCTGGGGTAGGGAGCTATAATCTTTAATTATCCATTTTTTCTTGTAAAAAATAAAATTCCTTCACCAGTGCGTTCTGGTTGCACCAATCTACTATTTGTCCAGCTTTTTTGTTGTTGTCACTGTTGTTTTTGTTTGTTTGTTTTTCAAAAATGTCAGCTTCAGCTCTAGGTTGCCGAATAGTATGGGAATGAGAAGCAGTTTTTGACCATGGGCATCAGATTTCCAATAAGACAGAAAACCAGCGTCCTGTGCTAGTGCTTTCTGGAAGAGTGCAGGCACAAGCTTCAGTGTCCTGGCTAAATTTCAATTTGGCTAATTCAGTTCTGCTTCTGTTAAAGGCTCCTAGTTGGCTCAGTTCGATGAGGAGCTCTTACTTCTGGCCTGAACAGTTACAGAACAGGGCTATGCTGGAAGGGACTGCTGGGTTTGTTCTTTAGATTAGTGAATGTCAACTCTGCAGATACACATGCACATGTACACCCGCGTGCACGCACACACACACAAATATGTGAATAGTGAATTGAGATCTCCCTATGAAATGTGTGTTTCTGCACACCTCTATATTTCCATAAGATCAAATATTATGTATCACCCGCTGATCCCATGGAAATAGGTTCTCTTTGTGTCATTACAAAAAAAATATTCCAGTTATTTAGGAAGTTAATGATTATCTAATTTTAAAAATTCTAATCTATTCTAACTGGAGCCATACTATGTAAAGTGTTGGGTGCTCCATCTTATGGCTCTAGGGATAACCAAATTGATAAATGCATTACTGTGGCTTGCACAGAGAAAGCTTCATCACATGCGCAGTGATTTTTTAAGGAGATTTCCAATAACCCCTAACTACTCCAGGTTACTATTCACAATAAGAGTAGAATTTTAGAAGTCTCCCTAAAGAGAGTAATAGCAGGATTTAGTTCCTAGTGGATTACGGCCCACATTATGAAACTACTGCACATTTGGTACAATTATGCACCACTGGCAGCCTTTTCTCAAAGGAAGCCTCATGTTAAATGAACACTTAGAATCATTTTGGAACTCATGCATCTTGCAGCTAACACTGTGCTAAGTTGAGCAGCTAACACCATGCCCATCTGGTAGAGAGAGAATATCTGGGCTGCAATATCAGCAGTCCTTTCCCCTTAAAAGCTTTGATTTCATTAAAGGTGACCTGTCAAAGTGCTTTAGAAAATGAGATACTCTGTGAAATGTGCTGAATAGGGCGGAGTGGCATTCAGTACGTAAATGACTGTCTTCCCCATTGTTGTCTTAAAGAGTTCCCAGGATCATGCAGGTTGGCAGTTTTTCTCCATTGGTGTCCCATGAAGTACAGATGGGCCGAGTAGCGCATCCTTGCAATAAGATGTCCCAGCGGCCATGACTGAGCAAGGTGTGATCCCATGGGAGGTTATCAGAGAGGAATCTGGGAACCTCACCAACAAAATGCAGGCTTTGATGATCCTCTAGAGCTGACCCTTTGGGGAAGTAAATTTCAAAGGATGAATATGGGTTTATTTCATTTCATATACGGTCAATACTCTCATCATGAAAAAGTACTTTAAAAACTCTGCCACATTTATTAAAAAAAAAAAAGAAAATTGCAATCATGCCCATCACATATCATGAATTCTAGCCCGAGCCACCTCAAAATAATATCTATTTGGAACCTGGTACAAATTGTGAATCAAGAAATTAAGACTCCTGCAAAGAAAACCAATTAGAGAAAGTTCAAATTGACTAGTACTTCAGCAAAAAGCCTCTGGAGCTACTGTTCAGAGATGATTTATTTCATTTACTTTTTGAAATGACTTATTTTTTACTTAACTCATAGTGCCCTCAATTTTTTATCCAACTTTTAAGTCAAATTTAGAAAGAAAAAATTACAACAGGAGCCGCCATCACCAAGTAAGTCTATGACTATTAACAGAAAATGATCACTTTCAACATTTCAGAAACTATGGAAAACATTCAATTTCATTAGTAGATTTTGTTAGTGGATTCCAGCAGGGGATAATGTAGGATAATCTCAGCTACCAGTTTTTTTTCTTATATTTATTTATTAATTTTCAAAATACAAGGTTGAAATTGAGATGCAAGTTTAACATTAACTTTTCTTTTCAAATCTTTGCTTAGGCTATGATCTGTACTGAGCCATTCAGGAAGAATGGTGCCTACTGTTTCATAGACATAGATACAGGGCAAAGTGGAAATTTATATTTTGACAGGTTCTGAACCTATCACTATCTTATATAATAATAACAGCAGGACCACATTTAAAAAGTCAGGAGACTTTATATTTTAGAAATATTGTTATTTGAATTAATTAAACTAAATTTAAACTGTTGAAAATTTTAGGGTGAATTTTCAACTAAGAATGAGTTTACTCAGACCATCACAATCCTCAAGGGTTCCAAAGAGTTTACATTATGCTCCACACAATATTTTAGCTTCATTTATTTCTTAATCCTTTAGTAGATCCCTGGAGAAGACAAAGAGGAAGAAGAAAAGTCATACACACCATAGGTGTTTGTTTTTCTCTTCTATTCTATTAGTTTTCAAAATACTGACAGAGAATTAAAAGCAGGCTTTAGTTCATGTTTTATTCATATTATATGCTGTAATTTATTTATCTTATATTTATCATTCCAGTTTTAAATCTTTGTTGAATTATCAATTTTAAATTTTTTGCCTCAAGAACTTCTCAATCTTTTTGTAAGTTATAGAATGTAAATTTATGTTATCACAATTGAAAAATTGATCCACAAGTACATGCTCATCATATACATTATAAATATTAAGAAATTAATCAGATATTAAAAGTCCATTTTTAATCCCTCCCTACACTAATTAAGTAGCCACCTTGGAGTTTGGAGATTTTATACGTTTGTATGAATGTCACATGTCATTTATTTTATATGCCTCTATGTAAATTTTATGTTTAGGCTTACTTGATACTGAAAATATTGAGACTTTAAATATATTTGAAAATGCTATATCATTGGATATGAACTTAATTAATTTTTAAATCAGTGAATAGTGTTAGATTTTGTTTTATAATATATATATAAATAGAATATGTTTTAATTACCTTATGATAGACATCTTAATTTTAATAGCTACTAAATTGCCCTCTCCATGCTTCTCTCAATTAGTAGTGTTTTTTTTCTCTAGTATATGAGGCTGAAAGGTTTTTTTAACTGAGAAATATTAATCTTTAAAATATTCTTTAAACTGAGGCAAATTATGATTTTATTTTTGTTTTATTTCTTATAAAAATTTTATTGTTAACTGAATAATGCACATTTTTTCCTACCCCGTATGTATTTGTTTGGACTGCTTATTTATATCACTTAAATTTATGCTTTTGTTACCTTTATGGCTTTCATAATTGAATTTATTTTTAACAGATACACAAAGCAAAAATTGCACATATTAATCAATCACCGTGAAGTATTTTGATTCATATGTACATTGTGTAATGTTTACATCAGGTTAAACATACTTATCTGCTCCAACATTTACATTTCCTCAGGTTAACAACTTTCAAAATCCTTTCTTTGAGCTTTTATAATATACAACTCGGCATTATCATCTCTGGTCACCCTACTGAGCAACAGCACACCAGAACTTCTTATTCCTACCTCACCGTCATTTAGAACCAAGTGATCACCCTTTCCTGCTCCCCTCCCCAGCCCCTGGAACCTCTATTCTATTCTCAACTTCTCTGAGATGGAGAGAGATGATGCAATACTTGTCTTTCTGTGCCTGCCTTATTTCATTGAGCAAAATGATCTCCAGTTCTGTCCTTGTGGTTGCAAAGGACAGGATTTCACTTTTTGTGTTCCACTGTGTATAGGAACCACACAGCCTTTAACCCTCAGCAGACAATGCTTCTGTCCCTTGGCTGTGGTAGACAGTGCTCCTGACCATGGCAATGCAAATGTCTCCTTGGTGTACTGATTCCATTTCCTTTGAATATACACTCAGTCATGGAATTGCTGGATCATGTGATAGTTCCATTTTTAATTTCTTTGAGGAGCCCCCATGCTATTTTCCATAGTGGCTGTCCTCATTGACATTCTCACCGACAGTGGGAAGGGTCCCCATGTCTCCACAGCCTTCCAGCACATTCTACCTTTGGTCTTCTTCATAATGCCATTCTTACTGAGGGGAGGTGAATCTCTCTGCAGTTTTGATTTGGATTTTTTTGATGATTAATGATGTCAAGCATATTTTAATATACCTGTTGTTCATTCCACTGTCTTCTTTGGAGAAATGTCTATTTAGATCTATTGCTCATTTTTAAATTTGGTTATTTGGACTTTTGCTATTGAGTTTTTGGAATTCCTTATGTATTCTGGGTTTTGACCCCTTGTTAGATGTTGTCTTCTCCCATCCTTTAGGCTGTGTCTCTTCACTCTGTGGATTGCTTTCTTGGCTGTGTAGACTCTTTATTTTGATGTATTCCCACTTGTCTATTATTGCTTTTATTTTCTGTGCTTCAAGGAATCTTGTCTAAAAAAATTCCTTGTCCATTCCAAAGTCCCCAAGCATTTCTCTTCTAGTAGTTTTGCAATTGCAGGTTCTCTGTTTAAGCCTTAATCCTTTTCAAGTTGATTTTTTTAACTGTTAGTAGATATACTGGTTTCTTTCTTCAGCATGTGGACATCCACTTTACCAGTACCACTAACTGGAAAGCCTTCCCTTTCCCCAGTGCATGCTCTTAGCTCTAGATGTGTGGATCTTGAGGGTTTATTCACCTTCCTAATGGAAAATATGAGAAGATAAAGAAGTAAACCTAAGGAAACTCTAAAATATGAAGTACACACTTGCTATCATTGAAAATACAAATTATTCCCATTCCCAAACTCTCCAGAGGGACAACAAAGAGATTAAATCTTGGAAGCTGCCATCAAGTCATGACCTAAATATGAAGCCACCAACGTGTCACTACTTTGCTAACACCTCAGTTAAGATAGGGCTTCAATTCGAATAAGATTCTTCTAAGGATCTGTGTAGTCCTTGTTAAATGACAGGACCTTAGGATTTAAATGACTTTTCCCACAGCTGCCTTAGAAGAGTGCCAATGTTTGGAAGAACTTCTCCAAAAGAAATGTATATGTGAGGCTTTCGTCCACTACAGCAAAGACCCCACTGAGATTAACCAAAAATTCACACTGATTGATTTTAAAAGGATGTATTGTTTATTGAAAGCCCTTTTAGTTCAAACTAAAAAAGGTGAACTAACCACAAATAGAAAAGTCTTTGGACTCTGAACCACTGTGACATAAAACCAGACTCAGAAAATTACTCAGCAATTTATTATAGAAAACAAGGGTGACCAGATAGAGAAGATCAAGACTCAGGATGTGAATTAGTAGTAACCGAACAAGTAAATGGGAAAATCCCAACCCCACTTTAAGGCCATGGGCCACTTAGGCTCCAACTAGAGCACAAAGATGCCTGGAGCCTTGGTAGTACAGGAAATCTTGGGGTGAGCGGACTTTTCGGTGGTAACATTGACCTTCTTCTTCTGGTAGCCGGATGAGCTGCCTCTGGCTCCTTGGAATCATGGTCACTCTAGTGAAAAGGCAGGAACTTTTGAGCTACCATACTATTGTCACTTCCATTCTCATTCTCTACTGTGAAAGTCACTTTCAGTATCTCCAAACCTTTGGCAAATTTCCATGAAAAGTTTCTTCTGGTATTTGCTCTTGTGTTTGTGAAATTAAGGGAAAAGACCTGTTCGATACTTGAGGTCAGGTAGATAATCAGCCAGGAGCCATGGCACATGTTTGTAATCCCACCAGCTCAGGAGGCTGAGGCTGAAGGATCATGAGTTCAAAGCCAGCCTCAGCAACATCAAGGCACTAAGCAACTCAGTGAGATCCTGTCTCTAAATAAAGTACAAAATAGAGCCGGAGATGTGGTTCAGTAGCGGAGTGCCCCTAAGGTCAATGTCTGGAATCTAACCCGCACCCCCTATCACCCTCCAAAAAGGAGAAGACCTCAGGGTCTGATTCCTAAGGGGATAGGCTGTGCAGACTCTAGTGAGAAGGGGTACTTAGCAGAAGCACTGCCTCCTGAAGTTCACCAGAAGTAAAGGGATCGTCTGGGTGGCATGATTCTGAAGACTAGAATTGAATGATCCAGTCCTGAAATTGAGGGTGATTAAGCCAGCACTTTAGGAAGTCCTTGAAGAAGGCTAATTTACATCAGCAGTGTTTCTGGGAAGTTTTTCCATGTTAATGTGGATAATAGCAGTTCACATGCTGTTTATAAGATGCTTGACCAGGTATAATGGCAATATTTCCTTGCCTCCTGATATTTTGGGCAGAGTAGTAATATGTATGTCACGGAATTAGTGCCATAATTAAAAAATTACTGTGAGTGTGTTGTTTCGACAAAGGTCTTCTCTTCTAACCGGGCAATAAAATTAATTTCAAAAATGAATTTAGTGTAACGTTAACATGAATCACTCAGAAGAAAATATAGACACCCCCCCCAAACTTGGGTTTGAGAAGGATTATGTGCAAAGGGGAAAAAGACACTAGTAAGGGAAAGATTCATTTGACTTCCACAAAATTATAAAAGACAAGAAAACTTTTAGGTGGTACCTGCCTGTAGTCCAAGTGTCTTGGGAGTCTGACACAGGAGGACTGAAACTTTGAGGTCAGCCTAGGCAACTCAGTGAGGACCTAAACCACTTGGTGAAACCCTGTATCAAGTAAAATATTAAAAAGGCTGGAGGTGTAGCTTAGTGATAGAATGTCCCTGGGTTCAACCCCTAGTATCTCAGAAAGTATAAACAAACAAACAAACTTTGATGTTAAAAATTTAAAAAAAAAGAAGAAATGAAAATTGACAATAGAAAACTTGCCAACAAAGAAATAGGCAAAAACTGAATTTATATAATTTACTTAAAAATAAATCTGAATTTTCAATAAAGTATGAGAAATGCTTAGCCTCAGTAACAAAGAAATGATTATCAAAATTCTCCCACTGAGACTATTTTGCTGTGGGAACTGGAACATCCCAAGCCAGATAGAGTAGGAAACGAGAGTGTTCTCACTTTGATGGAAAAAGCACAAATTGATGAAAATTTTCCAGACTATTGAAATATTCTCGAATCTAGAGAATAGTTAAAACCTAAGAAAAACTGCAAAATTGCACATAGATTGATCCAATGTACTACTTGAAAGAATACATTCTAAGAAATAATGAGAGACAAAGAAACAAAGGGATTTTACAGTAATTTTAACTAAAAATAACACAGAGGTACAAATTGAAAATAGTACAATAGTTCAAATACAATACTGATATAATATCATGCTGTTATTGCAAACTATTATAGTGATAGAGTAAATGATTAATCAACAGATTCCTGAGAAACAGAATAAAGGACAAAAAGTGAAAATGTAGGACACCATTCCAAAATGTGCCTAAGACAAAGACTGAAATCAAAAGTAACAAAATAATTGAATGATCTATTTTAACATAATTTCGATGTTCTTTAATTTTTCTATAGTTTATGAATTTTTACAAAGAATTTATATTACTTTGTCAATCAGGAAAAAAAGGGTTTAAATATTAGAATTGCTAAACATGTTGTAATAAAACACAGAAGATTTACAGAAGTTTTACAATTTCTATGGCAAACACTTTGATTTACAGATTAAATTGTTATTTAAGTGCATTGAAACTTGCTCAGCTGTGATAATTGAAAGTCTTGTTGTATGGCCCAAGTGCCCCAAGTAAAATTACAATTTGAGGGACCCGACTCTTGAATAAGAAATAAAAAGGGCATTCAGCTGATAAATTTCCACTGGTAATAAGAGATCTGACTTTTAGTATCAAAGTATATCTGAAAACTGCTGAACTAAAAGGTTACCTGAGTAGAAGAAGTCAGGTTTTGAGAGCATTAATTTTGTTCCTGTTGCCAAGACAACCATTTCTTTTCACTATATGTTCAGATGGTGGCTCAGGTGGAACCTGCCTTTTAGGATGTCTGGACTTCCCACCCACCCCCACCCACCTCCAGACCCCCATGGACAGAAGAATAGAAAGAGTAAGAGCTGAAGAAATGGCAAGTGCTGATGGGGATATTTAACTGTAACCTTAGCAAACTATAATCTGGCAGAATATCGACATCTATCATCAAGTCAATATTAAATAACAGTACACAGAATTTTATGTATATAAAAAAGTTTATAGTTATGTAGATGGAAAATCAATTTTGCAAATATATTTTGAGTAAAGTTATTATTTAAAGTGTGTATATTTTAAATTTCCAAAATGTCTTTTAACTATTCATTGATTTAAAATGTTCCAAATATTTTTTTATATATTATGACTCCCCAGTGAAAACTTGAATTTACAACTTTCTAGAAACTTAAAGCCAAACACATTAAGCCCATAATGGGGTCTGTCTGGATTATCTCAAAGTGAATTTTTCATATTGCAAATATTCTTAGTTATGTTTCTAAAATAAGCAGAGATGTAATTTCTACTTTGTCACTTAGATTTTTTTGTGTGTGTGAAATTACTAAGATATACAATCTATCACAAAAAACACTTGTGAATAAATACTGAAATTTTGATGTGAATGAGAACTAATCAAATGTTATTTTGGATTCTGTTTATTAGAATCCTGAGTGAGTCAAATAAGGGCCTCAGCACGGTTGACATTTTTAGAAGCCTGAAAGTCAGTATCTTCTTCTTTATCCAAGTTTACCCTACAGGGAAAGTTAAGGGCAATTGGGAACTTTATTATTTATATAGATAATGTTGGAGAATGTGGTTTATAGCTGTAGGCAAGTGAAATACCTAATATCACACCCCACATTAGGATTTAGACAAGAGATATCTCCCAAAATCTTCCCAGGTGTCTCCCCAGGTATAAGGCAGTGTAAGAATTCTCAGAGGCAAAACATTATGTTGTGAGAGGTGTTAATCTGATCCGTGGATTAATCCATGAATAGGGATTAAGGTAGGCAGGTAGGGTGTGGCTGAAGGCCTTTCTTCTGACAAGGCCACTTATAGCTGGTCACTGGAGGTGTGCCTTTGGGGTTTATATTTTGGCCCTTGGGGAGTGAGCACTCTTGAGCTTCCCGATTGCCTGGTCCTGAGCAGCCCTCTTCTGCCATGTCCTTCTGCCATGATGCTGTGACTCACCTCATGCCCAGAGGTACAGAGTTGGCCGACCCTCACTGAACCTCTGAAAACATGAGCCAAAATAAACTTTTCCTCCTCTAAGTTGTTCTTGTCAGGATTTTTTTGGTAAGAGTGACCCAAAGCTGAGTAAATATACCTCAGAATTAAGCATATTTATGCATTCAAAGACAAGAGTTGTTCTAAGGATGATTCTGCTGTGTCTAAAATCCCATTACATGGACCACCAGAGCTAACTGAATACTCATTGTGGGCAACTGCCTCAGGTTTACAAACTTGCCAGTCGGGTAAGCCATTCCCTCTCTAAGAAGGGAAAGTGAATGGCGGGGAGGGGAGAGGCAGGCCAGTGATGTCATCACAGTGGGCTTTCCCCCACATGGATGAGGAAGAGCGTCAAGAGGGGAGAAGTTCTGCCCTGCCCTGCATCCTGCAATAGGAATCTCATGAGCTTGCATTTATACCTAGCTTTTCAACCTCCTGGCTGAGTAAACCTGAGGGGGGAATTTTTTTTTTTTTTTTGGTCTTTTGTGCCTCATTTTCACATTTGTAGTATAGAAATGAGAATTGTTCCAGTTGCCTCTAGAACAATTAATTAAGCTTCCATAAAAATATTTGACATTTCTTAACATGGATAGATCAAAGAGCTTTTATCTGTTTTACTACAGCTACCAATACTAATGAGTAATTAAAAGCCCTAGAAAGGCAAATTAATGTGGGTACAGACATTTTTCCTACTTATTCAAAGATTTTAGTAGTGTATGTTTCAAAAGTTAATAGAATAATAATATATGATCTGTT
The DNA here is from genome assembly GCF_045843805.1 of Urocitellus parryii. Taxonomy (NCBI): domain Eukaryota; kingdom Metazoa; phylum Chordata; class Mammalia; order Rodentia; family Sciuridae; genus Urocitellus; species Urocitellus parryii. The sequence goes on from NC_135532.1 coordinate 110,652,220, forward strand.
TCTACTTATTGTGGCCAATGAGGAAAAAAACCCTAATTCTTACATAGATATTCTTAAACAAGTTTGTATCTTTAGAGTAAGTGAAAATTACATCCCAGTGCCTAGAAATATGCATTTTACAAACAAACTAGTTTGCATCTTCAGCTGAGGCAGAAAAATATATTCAAGGCCTTTCTAAAGGAGAGCTGGGTATGTGAGAGAGCACATTGCTGATACAGGGGACCCATGTTGTCTGTGTGTTTGTGTTACCTCCACATGGCTCCAAACACCTACTGCTCAAAGATAAGTGGGAACACAGGATTGTGCAAAACAGCAATTTACATAGCTAAAGATAAATACCATCTTTAAAAAAAAATGATAAAATAGGAGTATGATTGAACTTAGAATAGGGAGAGAAATTTAGGGGATTTTTATGTAACAATTCGGAAGAATTCTAGATCCTGTAACAAGTGCACGGTGTGTGTTTACCTCCTAGAACCCATGACCTCTGCTTTCTAAGGGAATTTCTTTCTCATCCTCCCTTTTCCTTGTACCATGTGTTCATCAGCACTGATTTACACACCGTCATCTAAAGGACGTGATAAGTTGGTGTTTATATCTGTCAAGGGACCAAGGAGATGAAAACTAGGTATCACCAAAAGATGTAATTTTAGGTTGGTGGATACTCCTGCATTTTTCTTAATTATTTCTGACAGTTTATCTATTTCACCATGAGCTTCCTTAGAGACTACAGATAAAGAAAAAAATGTTCTTCGTGACCCAGGAGAAGAAATACATCTTCTCTTAATAAATCCCACCTGAAATCTTGTAGGGGAAGGGAAGAAGGAGTAACAGTTAACATTTATCACTTGTACTGTTTCATTTGCTAAACTCTTCTTGGAACCTGAAAGATAAGTTTCTTTTCAGCCTGAAGGAGATTTGAGATAAAAATGTGAGGGTCTGAGAAAAAGACTTTTAGATAACTAGGTAGGGATCTGTGCCAGGGAAAACTGAAATGTGAAAGCTAATGCTCTATTGGGCCTCATCCTAAGCTCTCTGAAGAGGATAGCATCTCGTCAATGGGCGATTGCTCTGCACTTAGCATGGTTTCTGGTGTACAGTAGGTATCGACTACATGTACCTTCAAATACTTTGGATTTTCACATGGTAATTTAATTAAGATACCATGAACCCTCCCAGAAAGGAATATGTGAAACTACAACAACATGCAAGGTACAAATGAGTCCACAGAGGGAGGATCTCTATGGTCCACCATTCTCGTTTGTGCCTAGTGTGAAAGGTGCTATGGGAAGCAATAGAGCATGGTGTTGAAATCAGATTTTAAAACTTGGAAATGTTAAGGAAATATTAGGTGGCAAAGGTAAAAAATGTTCATCTCATAGATGGTCAGTGTTAGCTATCCCGTGCTTAAAAGGGTGTGAAAGATAGCCCAAACTCATCAAAAATGGCCCCAGCCAACTGTGCCCTAGGTATTGAGACATTTGAGTAATCCCTCCTTTATTGAATCTAGACAGGCTTGAAGTAACCAACAGAATGCAGTAGGAGTGCTGAGCAACCCTTAGGGGCAGGTCATAAGAAACCTAGACATTCTTGATCTCTTAGAAGGAGCAATCTTAGAGATGCCAGCCACTGTGAAAAAGCACCTGCCGTACTGTGAGTCCAGGCTGGACTCAGGGAATTTGCACTGGAGAGAGAGGCACCCACCCCATCTCCTCTGGTTCTAGCCTATCAGCAGAGGAAGTAGACATGTGAGAGAAGTCCTGCATCTCAGACATGCAGCTTAGTGCACCCTCAGATGGCTCCATTTCCAGTTGCCATCAGACTGTTACCAAGAGAATTCAAGCAAGAATCCGATAACTGAGCTCCTTCAATTCCTAGAATTAATTTTGCGATGGTTGTTAAGTGGTCATAGAAACTAGGACAATTTCTTAGAAAGTCATCAGACTATGGTAGAGTTCATCCATATTTGTGGATTGTTATTTATTTAATGGAATACCAGAGAATTGTTAAACAGTTTTTTTTTTAATTTTAACATGGAGCTAAACCAAATATAAAGTAGACATGCCAAAGCATGGAATCCATCATAAAATCTGCTGGGACTTGAAATGAGGTGGTTGAGGGCTGAAGAGATAGCTAAGAGGAATTTCAATTGCTATGAGTTAGAATGTACTTAGCCGTGTGCACCAGGGCCAATAGGATACTGAGGTTGAAAAGATGAGCAGCCTTTCACAGTATAGGTACCCAGGAGTTCAGGTATGACTTAGAAAGTCCCTATACTTGAATTTAATATTTAGATTGGTATTAATTAAATAAGTGCCTCTTTTAAATTATTTTTATTTCCATATGGTGGATTGAGATTTCAATTTGTTTGATTTTCAATCATATGATCTTATGTTAAGAATATGTGGGGCTGGGGATGTGAATCAAGCGGTAGCGCACTCGCCTGGCATGCGTGCGGCCCGGGTTCGATCCTCAGCACCACATACAAACAAAGATGTTGTATCCGCCGAAAACTAAAAAATAAATATTAAAATTCTAAAAAATAGTAATAATATGTGGATGTCCAGTATTAAATATGGTTTATCTTTTTTTCCTTCCTGGTGTGTGTTTGGGTACATGGATCAATTGAGGTACAAGATTTTCCTTATTCTGTCTGACAGGTGACATAAAGCTGAGAGACCAAAAGGATGATATACCTATGAACAAATATTTTACTAATTTCCCTCTTTGTTTAGAGGCTGAGACTAAACATGATTACAAAGAGCTTCAGGAATTGATTTGAAATGAAACAAACAAACAAAAAATACTTATTGGAGAATATATTTTTCAGCCTGACTGGTTTTATCAACAAACTCATTCAAACATTTTTCCCCCAATTCTAATGGAGTATCCATTATCTGTTAAGGAGTGTAGGGGATATACCCGAAAGAAGGCAGAGGAAGCCTTTGTCCTGAAGTTTAGTGGTGGAGCTGGGGAGTAGGGCAAGAAAATAGACAAGGATGTGGAGGGTCAAAGTCAGTCTCCTTCAAGAAGCCAGATACTGGGGCATGTTAGAACTTCAAGGTAATCCTCACGTATTTATTGATTGAATGATCTCAGAGATAGTATTCCATATCAATCAAGTAATAAAAGAAATTCATTTCTAAATAGACAGTGTATGCACATTTGATTTCAAAATACACACATGCATGTTCACACATATAATGCTTATGTATGTGTTCATATATGTATATTAATGAATAACATGACCTCTTTCCTGAAACCTGACCTATCGTTTGGATTGAAATTTTATCTTAATTTCATCCGTCCAAATAGACACCAAAAGGTATCAGTTCTGTGAAGCATTTCTAACAGGCAAACTGACTTTATATGAGTTTCTAGAAAGTCATATAAAGAGATGGCCATGTCTTGTTCTCTAGTCCCTTTCATGGTCAGCACTTGTTTTTAAAAGGCCCAGTGTTTCAGTTCAAAATCCCCCTGCATAGCTCTCAAAGGTCTTACTCCCTTTGGTTGCCCCTAAGGAATCTCATCATTTTCATCTGCAAATTAAATTCTCATGACATTTTCCCTTTAGTAAAAACATCACTAAACCTCCAATTTCACAGCTTTACAACCTCAGAGTATTTTTCTTTTAACTTTTTGCCCTTATGTCAAATGAGCTGCTAACCTCTGGACACAGTCATCTTTTGTCTTTTTAATTTAGGTCATTCTTCTATCTCCGAAATTCTGCATTCATAATCACTGATCTGCACCACCCCATCCTCCTGGGACATGCCCAAATTACTTTTACCTTTCTCTTGTAGTCATTAGCTTCTAGCATACCTGATTATAAATGCATTATTTACATTGTTTACTGCATGTTTTTCCCTGCCAGAAAGAAATTTCTACCAGGATGGTAATTTTGAAGTATTTCAAGCAACTATGACACCACTAATTGCACAGTAGACCTCACTAAACATTTATTGAATAAGCAGAAACTAGTGTACTGATGTCATGCTGCTTTCTGTAAGAATTTTAAAAATATATTTGGTCATAAATTCTCCTGTCTCTCACTTTAGCAAAAATTACTTCTACCCAATCCTGTGTCCAAGATGTTTGCTTGAGAGACTGTATTTAGGCTTCTGTTTCACAGGCCTGCAATGTACCAATGATTTTAGTCTTTAAAAATGTAACTCTATCCAGCTTTAGCTCTTGAGTAAAAGGTATCATTTAAATGGCAGATCAGTGCTACAGTCTCACATGACAGGTTTGTTTTTTCAATGGATCTTACGGGCTTTCTATTTCTCTCACTATTCTTAGGTTTTTAAAATTATTATTATTATTATTATTATTATTATTATTATTATTTTACTTAGCAATGATTTCTCTACTCTTTTTTCTCAGTTCTTATAATTCTATCTCATTACCGCTTTCTCTTTGTATGTGCCTGTACTTAAATCATAATATGCTCCCTTCCATGATGTTCTGCCTCACCACAAGCCCAAAGATAATGGAGCCAAGGGGACCCATGGGCTGAGCCCTCTGATACTATGAGCGAAGATAAATCTTTCCTCCGTTAAATTGATTTTTCTCAGGTATTTTGTCACGGCCACAAAAAGCAGACTCACACAGGAGGTCCTAATTAGCCTGAGTCATAGACTGAATTAAAAGCTAGTGGGGGCTGCTGGCTTGATACTTGTGCTCTGAGATGGGTGAAAGACCAGGTAAAGGTTTATCGAGGACCAGCTCATTTTTTACAAGAACTGTACAGTGGAGAGGGAATGTAGAGATCATCTCATCTTATATCCTGCATATTATAATATGCAGAAGTTGAAGCCCAAAGAGGTTATGCAACTATATAAGTGCATATTACTTCATTAGCTGAAAGTTCTTATCACATATAACCCAGTGTGCCATAATTTGATATACGACCCTGCTCTTCCTATCCTGTATATTTATTACTTTCAACTTGACATAGCCTCTCATTACAATTCTGTTGATGGTAGCTTCGTGTACAGAACAGTCACTATGATTGCAGTATTGGCAGTTTACAGCAATACTTCATGATGAGCTCATTTATTTATCATCTTCAACTAAGAATACAAAAGCAAGCAAAAAGATCTCTAAGCTAAATTTTCTGTTTCTGCTGCTGCACTATAGTTCTTGTGTTGGGGAATCAAGTCTGGAAGAGTTACAGAGAACCCTAAATAAATTAAAGAAAAACATTTTGTTTGCTTACACTCTGTCCAACAAGTGGGTGATTTTTCATGCCTTGTGAAAAAGAAGAAATAAAACATAAAGAAATGTGTTCAAAATACCATGACATGGCGCACGAAGCAAATACCCTTGCAATTGCCATGAAGTAGAACATGCTAGGATTCTGGAAATGTCATTTGTGGCCCTTCCCAATCCCAAATTCTCCAGGGATCCTCCTCTCCATACATAGAAACTATATCATATTACTGTAAACATTTATTATACTCCCCATTGAAAAGTAATGCATGTTCATTACATAAATTTGAAGAACAGCAGAAAAATAAAAAAGAACAAAGTTAATCACACTTCTATCACAGTTCATATTTTGTTATGCTGATTTTTTTTCTGTTGTCTTTTTGTAACAGCTTTACCGAGATATATTTCACTACTGTACAACTCATCTGTAATAAGTATGCAGTTTAAAGTTTCTTGGATTTTTCAGTTATTCTCACACACTGAAAGTATATTTCGAGTTGTAAAATCATTACCATGGCTGCATTTAGAACATTTTTATCATCATGAAAAATCTCCCTGTCCTTCAGCAGTGGAATCCCTACTTTTCACTCAGAACCTCAAGCCCTAAGCCAATCCCCATCCACTGTAAGTCTCTGCAGACTTGCCCACTCTGGACATTTCATATAGATAAGATCATAAAATGTAGGATCATCTATGACTGGATGTTTTCACTTATCCCAACTAACAGTGGAACCATGGAAGAGAATAACTCTTGGAAACACCAAAAGTTATAGACGTGTTGGTGTATAATCAGTATGTTATTCCTGATAGCTATGTAGTATTCCATTAGTATGAGCCACAACGTACCACGTTTTGCTTATCCATTCTTCAGGTGATGGACATCAGGTTTACAGTTTATTTTTCTGTCCACCTATTCAGTTAGACATGTCACACAAAATAATTCACCCTGTGAAGTGTAACTCCAATGAACTTTGACAAATTTACCCGCTGTACTATTTGGTCTCACTGTTTTTGAAGTTCATGTCATCTTATGGTCAGTTCTTTCTGTGTCCTGCTGAACTAATTTTTCCCTACCCCCAGGTCCTGAAAAAGGCTTCTTACCTGTGTTCCTAGGAGTCCCAGATCTGTACTGTGTGGAAATTGTATTTTTAAAAATGTTTGACAAAGGTTGAACTTCTTTTTTGTTTCCACGTGGGTATCCAATCCATCCAGCGTTCTCTCTGGAACATGTATGTCTTTCTCCAGAGGCGGTAGGGCCACTTTGGCTGTGACCTTTGTGCCCTGTGCCCAAGGGCTACTCTGGGCTCTCTGCTCTCATGGCTGCATTGTTTTGCCTTGAATCAGTCCCATCCTGTTCTAGTTCTGCTTTTGCACAGGAATCCTAAGCATCCAGTAGAACAAGTCCTCCTTCCCTGTCTTCTAGGATATCCACTGAATTCCATCCTACAAATATCATGTAAATTTTTAAATGAGTCATTAATATATGCAAAAATTAAAATCTATTGGTATTTCAATGAATAAATTGATTAACTCAAAGAGAACAGATACCTCTAAACTATTAAGTCTTCCAGATGGAGAATATTGCATATCTTCTATTAGTAGCATATTCAACGATTTTATTGTTTTATGGTTTATTTTAAATAACTCAGATTCATCCTTTGCTCAAGTTATTTATAGGCCTCATAACATTGGTATTTCTGAAAACTATATTAACTATTTAGTTTTTTGATGCTTCTGAGTAGAAAAAGCAGTGGATTTTTAAAATTTAAAATTTATACTTCATTTTGTATCCAACGAAGTATAAAAATCATTGCTAATAATTTACCTGTAGACTCAGTTGCATTTTCCATGAGTTCAAATAATATGTTCTGAGAATAATGATAGTTATATTTCTTCTTTTAGTAATTTTATACCTCTTTATTTCATTATCTTGCATTACTACACTGAATAAGACCTCCAAGTATAGCATTGAATAGAAATGTTAACAATGAACATCTGTAGACACTCGGAAAAAGAAAGTTTACAACATTTTACCTTAGTATGCAATATTTGCTGGAGATATTGTGTTTGTGTGTGTGTGTGTGTGTGTGTGTGTGTGTGTGTGTGTGTGTTTGCAAGATTGAGTGTGTAGGAATTATGTTCCATAGAGGACTCAGCCCCTCTAAAGCCATAAAACTCAGACTCTTATTGTAGCCAGTGGCCATTTTCCCTCTTGAAAAATATGCCCCTCTGCTGTTTAATAAAGCATCGCTGATCCATTGAGATCTGCCTCCATTTCTTTTTCTTTCTGTATTCTCTTTCATTTATTTTCAGTATCTAAAAAATTATTTGGAATTTTTTTTTTCAAAGAGAGATTCATCTTGGGGCTGAGGAGATAGCTCACTGGTGGAGAATGTACCAGGCCCTGGGTTCAATCCCCCAGCACAAGAAAGGGGAGGAGAGGGAAAAGAAAAGATTTGTCTTATCTTCTCTGTTTATTGTGTAATCATTTGTGTCCATTGGCATACCTTCAGAAATATTTGTTATAGTGCTAGGTGTGGTTCAACTCCACATAATTCATTTGGTTATTCAGTGTACAATATGTTGCTTTAAAATATGTATGCACTGTGGAAAGTCTAAATGTGGGGCCAATTGGTCTGTGTGTTACTTCCAAATTCTTCCTTGCTTTTTGTGTGGTGAGAATACTTGAAGTACCCTATCTTGGCAAAGAACACAGGTATATTACTATTTACTATTGTTATGGTTTCTATATGAGGTTTCCTCCAAAAGATCACATGTGTGAAGCAATGCAAGAAACTTTTGAGATGAAATGATTGAGTTATGAGAGTTTTAACCAGATCAATTAATTAACTCCCAGATAGGGATTAACTGGGTGGTAATTGTAGGTAGATAGGGTGTGGCTGGAGAAGGTGGGTCCCTGGAGGCAGGACTTTGGGGTATGCATTTTGTGAGTTGAGCTTAGCTCTGTCTCTGCTTCTTGGTGCCACTAGAGAGCCTCAGTTCTCATTACTGTAGAAAGGTATTTAGGAATGAAGAAATAAGTGCTGAGTGTGCTCACTGGTATGATTTCATTAATCTTATTTTTAATCCTACGTGACTATCTTTGTCTTAGAAATGTAGAACTCAATTTTATTTTTAGTGTAATTGATATTGTATTGAGATTTAAATATATTATGCTTTTTCATTTCTTATGTTATTTTAAATATATTATGTTTTTTTCACTTCTTATGTTATTTTCATTTGATTGAATGCCTTATTGTTTATGTTTCATTAATGTGTAAGTCATGAACCACCTATGGAATTCTAGTGTTTACCCTAAGTTTAAAGCATTCATTCTTGACTCATCAAAACTTAATAAAACTCCATATATTTTCCCTTTTTTTTTTTTTGAATAATGTGAAATATTTCTAACACTTTTTCTTCATTGATTACTCCCAGGCTGTTTCTATTGCTTTAGACAATCTATTTTCATTTAACTTTATCCATTTTTATTTATCTAGGTTTTGGTTTGATTTTGTTTGTTTATATTTAGTTTATATTATTAGGGGTGAACTCAGGGCCTCATGGATACTAATCTCTTTCTTCATTGTTCTTTACTTTTTTCTGCATATCTGAGTTGCACCTGAGAGGATTCCCTTTGATGAACTTCTGCTGGTGATGAATGTTTTCATCTTTTCTTTTTTATGCTAATATATTTACTTTATGTGTATATATATATATATATATATATATATATATATATATATATATATAATATTTATTTTTTAGTTGTAGTTGGACACAACATCTTTTATTTTATTTTTATGTGGTGCTGAGGATTGAACCCAGGGCCCCACACGCGCCAGGCGAGCGCTCTACCACTAAGCCACAATCCCAGCCCACTTTGTGTATATTTTTGAAGGATACTTTCTGTGAAAATAGAGTTCTAGGCAGGTTGATTTGTTTGTTTTGTTTTTGTACCAGGGATTAAACTCAGTGGCACTTGACCACTGAGCCACATCCCCAGCCCTATTTTGTACTTTATTTAGAGACAGGGTATCACTGAGTTACTTAGCACCTTGCTTTTGCTGAGGTTGGCTTTGAACTTAAGATCTTCCTGCCTCAGCCTCCCCAGCAACTGGGATTATAGATGTGCCCCACCACACCTGGCTAGGTATTTTCATTCAGGTTCTTAAAATATTTCATTATCACTGACCAAATTATATTGTTATATTGTGTTCATGTACAAATATGTAGCAAAAATATGTAGCAAAAAACACCACCACTAATGTACAACTATAATGCTACAATAAAATAATGTGGGAAAGATGTTTCATTATAAAAAAAAGAACAAAAAAAGTTTCATTATCTTCTTTTTTTTTTTTTTTTACTTAACAGTTTCTTTATTATTTTTTTTTTATTGGTCGTTCATAACATTACATAGTTCTTAATACATCATATTACACGGTTGATTCACGTGGATTATGAACTCCCGCTTTTACCCCGTATACAAATTGCTGTATCACATCAGTTTCCCTTCCATTGATTGACATATTGCCTTTCTAGTGTCTGATGTATTCTGCTGTCTGTCCTATTGTCTACTATCCCCCCTCCCCTCCCCTCCCCTCCCCTCCCCTTTTCTCTCTCTACCCCTTCTACTGTAAATCATTTCTTCCATTTGTATTATCTTGTCTTGCCCCTCCTTTCCTCTTATATGACATTTTGTATAACCCTGAGGATCGCCTTCCATTTCCATGCAATTTCCCTTCTCACTCCCTTTCCCTCCCACCTCTCATCCCTGTTTAATGTAAATCTTCTTCTCAAGCTCTTCGTCCCTACCCTGTCCTTGTTTACTCCCCTTATATCAAAGGAGTCATTTGGTATTTGTTTTTTAAAGATTGACTAGCTTCACTTAGCATAATCTGCTCTAATGCCATCCATTTCCCTCCAAATTCTATGATTTTGTCATTTTTTAATGCAGTGTAATACTCCATAGTATATAAATGCCACATTTTTTTTATCCATTCATCTATTGAAGGGTATCTAGGCTGGTTCCACAGTCTTGCTATCGTGAATTGAGCTGCTATGAACATCGATGTAGCAGTGTCCCTGTAGCATGCTCTTGTTAGGGCTTTAGGGAATAGACCGAGAAGGGGAATAGCTGGGTCAAATGGTGGTTCCATTCCCAGCTTTCCAAGAAATCTCCATACTGCTTTCCAAATTGGCTGCACCAATTTGCAGTCCCACCAGCAATGAACAAGAGTGCCCTTTTCCCCGCATCCTCTCCAGCACTTATTGTTGTTTGACTTCCTAATGGCTGCCAGTCTTACTGGAGTGAGATGGTATCTTAGGGTAGTTTTGATTTGCATTTCTCTGACTGCTAGCGATGGTGAGCATTTTTTCATGTACTTGTTGATTGATTGTATGTCCTCCTCTGAGAAGTGTCTGTTCAGGTCCTTGGCCCATTTATTGATTGGGTTATTTGTTATCTTATTGTCTAATTCATTATCTTCTGACTTCTATTATTTTATTGTTAAGTCAATTGTGGGCAAATTGGTAATTTTTCACAGGCATAATGTTTCTGCTCCTTGCCACCAGCTGCTTTGAATCTTTTCTGTCACTGGTTTTTCAAAACATTTAACATGATTTTCTAGAGGTGTGTGTGTGTGTGTGTGTGTGTGTGTGTGTGCACGTGTGTCCTGTTGTAGTTTGTGAGGATTTTGTGAATTTTTGGTTTGTTATTTTTGGAAAAGTCCCACCCAACAATTATATTTGAAATCATTGCTTTAACCTTCTTCCCCTCTAGATCTCACCTCTGTTCCTCCTTTTTCCTTTCTTTTTTTCCCCTCTTCTTTCTCTCTCTGCCTATATCCTTATCTATAACTGTTTTATATTTCTACCTGTATCTGCATATATATGAATCTACATCCGAATTTCGTCTTTTCCCATTTCCCCTTTTCTATCTGTTAGAACTTCACTCTGAATATTTTCTTTTGATTTATCTTCCAGTTTACGAATGCTCTCTTCAATTATGTTTTATTGACTAATAAATTTTTCATTGTTTGTGATACAATTTACCATAATTTTTATGTCTAGAATTTTGTTCTATTTCATAGCTTTAAGTTTCTGAGCATCACTGTTAATTCTCTTATCTGAAACATAAATTGCAGACAGGGTACTGTTTGTAACTTCGTGTTCCATATTGCAACAATCAATGAATCTGTTTGATCAACTCTTGATTCTCTCATTTTTCATTCGATTGCTTTTTCTCAATGTATATGGAATTCATTATTGTTTATGGTCAAATATTTATCGGAAATCTTGTAGTCATAATTGAGATTTCTAGGTGGAATTTACATTTGCTCCTGGTAGGTAGTTAGGACTTTTGCAACCCCAGATAACCTAACAGAATCCAGAATTGGAGCATAGGCAAACTTTAGCATTTTCTAGGGAGAATCTTCTTTAAGTTCCCTCATTCTTAGATAATAGCCTCTCAGGGTCAGAGTGTACTTATAAAAATGTCTACTCCCCACAAAATCACGCTTCCTGGACACAGGAATCCAGTGTTGACCTTTGTAGTTTGGAAACTTTTATAAGTATTAATTAGGTTATTAACTTTAAAGTTTGTGACTCTGGTGTAAAAGTGACATTCCCCCATACACTGCTTATTGGCCTGCAGAGTTTGTTTTTCTTTATTGCAACTTGATGTATCTTTCCTGCCTTTTTAGTTCTCTGACGTATTCAAGCAGTATTGTTTTTTAAATGTTTCATATGTCTTTCTCTTTTTCCTCACTGGAAGAACAGGTCAACTAGATTATTCCAATATTACTAGAAACAAAAATTCTACACCTGTGCTTCTTTATTCCAATGAACATTTAATTAAAAAGCAAAATCTGACTTGGTCACAATTCAGAAATTTCTTTCATAAATAAAGATGCTATTTGACTATGATTGGGGTACATGCTAATAAATAAACCCACTCTAACTTGGAATATCATAAGTTGAAGATGCGTTTATTACACATAACCTACAAAGCATTACCCTTAGCAACACAGTATGCTGCATTTGTTAACCCTGGCAATCATGAGGCTGCATGAGAATTGTGGTACAAGAGCATCCAACCACATACCACACCAGCCTGGGAAAAGATTACAATGTGAAGGACAGATCCTATTGAAAGCTTTTACTTCATCACTTTGACAATACCATAAAATCAAAAACTTGCAAGTTGAACCATTGTGTAGACTGTCAACACAGTATATAAACATAGGTATTGTTTTTTGTAATGAGATTATCTTTTTCATAAGAATATTTTAACTTGTTTTTATGATTGTCCACAGGTTCAATGTCCAGATTTTAAGGGTATATATCACTTGGGTTCAGATTAACACATCTCTTGTGTTCAACGGTCAGGTTTCCTATATATGAATTATTAGTTGAGGATCAAGGAAGGTGATTTACAAAATTTTTCCATGGCAAATTTCATGTTAAATTAAAAGTTCAAGGTGCTTTGGTAACATACAATAGAAACTATTATGATTGTCAAAAGCCTCAGGCAATTCTGAGACCTTAAATGTGGAACTAAATGCAAAGATTTTCCAGGAGCATGAACTGTTTGAATAATCTCCAAACATTTTTATACAGTGACTCTCTCCACTTTTTCAATCTTGGAGTTCTATGAACAAGCAACAGCAACACTTGACCTTTTTTTACATAACATTTTACTGAATATGTTCTTTTCTAGATACTGTTATAGGTGCCTTGATTGATTGCCTATTCATAAGAATATAAATACTATAATTTTCATATTTTACAGAATTTAACTAACTTGCCTAATTATCTTCTGAGTCACAAAAATATGAGTAATACTGGCCTCACTTTGGAGGACAAAACAGGTTTAAAAGTTGAAATCAAGTTCCTAAAATCATAGAATCACAAATGGTATGAGTCTTTCTTTGATGCAATATTATCAAGAAATTCATAAGGAAGAGTTAGGATAGAAAAAAAAAATAGAATTCTTCTGTTGACCACAAAAGAATGAAAAAAAATTAAAAAGTAGTCTTTCTACTATGTTCATTTTTTTTTAAAACAACATATTTAGGATTCTGATTTCTATGGACTCAAATCAATCTTACAACTATGTTAAAATTTACAAAACACCTAAGAATATAATACCACAGTGATCTGCATATTCTGGAGTGGAACTATTAAACCAAATTGCTAGACATCCAGAGAGTGACACTGCTGACGGGTAGTGACAGCAGCCATTGGTTAGTGACAGTGCACCATTCCGAGGCCATTGGTAAAACGTCTTTTCCACATTGGACAGGTCTCTCCAGGGAAACTTTAACATTAAAAATATATGTTATTATTTAGTTGAGTAAAATCCTTTTTTGTAAAGGTCAAAGGAATTATGTAAGCAATCAGTAGTTCTTGCTAAGAATCATGCTAGAAATCCCCAAAAGTTAGACTCCAGCCAAGTTTATAAGAATTTGGAGTAGTCTCTAGTGTCATCTTCACTGTGCCCTGTGACTAGCTCCCGAATATTCTTTAAAAGTCACCTACTCCCACAGCTGAATTTGATTTTCATTTCAGGTGAGTTTTTCTCATTTATGATGAAGGGAATTTTGGTAACCTATAACTGAGCCAATAATTCCAGTAATTCTTGTGTTACCTTACTTATTTGGAATCTCATTTGTAAACTGATGTTTGAAAATCACTACCTAGTCTAAACAATAAACATGGTAACTGTTTTTTTTTGTTGTTGTTGTTGTTGTTGTTCCCTTCATGAAATTATGAACACAGAATTCTCTAAACAATTATTGTTAGATGCTTTATTTTATCATATCAAATGATCATATTTGGAGGCATATTGGGAATCAAACTCAGTGCCTCTTGCATGCCAACAACTGCTCAACCACTAAGCTACAGCCCCAGGCCTCATTTAATTTTAGCATTTATTCATATTTTGAAGACTGCCATCATGAGTGTAATAATATATTAAAATTATTCTTTTCAAATTTAGCATTGTGAGACCCTCTTGGATAGTTATACACATTAAGTCTGTTCTCAAAATCTGCAAGTAAAAATTATAGAATGTCAGTGTGCAATTACATGTAAGTGCTTTTTCCGCTAATGTAAATAATAAAATGTACCTGGGCTGTTATGAATGCAAAACTAAACTATTGAATACTGAGTTATTTGGTAAAAATACATTGATTCAAAAATTACTAGGAGGGTTTTGTGTGTGGGGGGGAGTACATGTGTGCATATGTGTGTGTGTGTGTGTGTGTGTGTGTGAGAGATAAAAGGACCACTAGGAATGGGTACCAATTGTTATTAAAAGATGGGATGGTACCTAATCAGAAAATTATCTTAGCAGGCTTGGTGCACCATGGTGGATATATCTAGTATGAACCAGGTAGAAGATAGAAGTCAGCACAAGTAGCGGGTTCCAGAGACAGATGGAAGACGAACATAAGCATCTTTCATACCAGCCAGTAAAGTAATGCAATCTGAAAAGATGAGGGGAAAATACGGGGAGTTTGCGCACTGAGATAGCCTTAGGATTCTCACATTCTAAATGTGGTCCAAACACTGAATACTTGATTATTGTGCTGTGTAGTGTTTTCGGTTGATTGAGGTTCTCTACTATTTCTTTCTTTTGTGTTGCTAAGGACAATGTGATTTTTTTTTTTAGAAGGTAGAGATTTTTCTATCAAGCAACAATGTGTGGGGTGAATTACACAATAATTTTAATGCTTCACCTCCCTGAGACAGTTATTGCCTTAAGTTATTCCACAAGGTCATCTCTTGATCCTCAAAGCCACCCCTCAGGCGCAACTTGTCTCCCTCCCTGCACACCAACCTATGTGGTGAGGTGAGGTCCCCTCAGCCCAAGTATTGGCATTTTTTTTGATCCCAGATTTTCTGACTAAACTCTATCCTTTTTGAAGTTATTAGAATGCAAACAATACTTTGTTTCCCCAAATCCAAGAATATTTACACTCTGAGTGCGGACTCTTCCATGTGCATAAAGGTTGCCTAATCAAGTCACCATCACCATAGCGTGAGTCCATATTCAGTGTCGTTTTTGTCTGTTCCATCAGTAGCGACTCTATTTTACTTCTAACTCCTTGTTTCTTATGATTTTGTATTTCTAGTAATTTGCAAAAAGACTGAGTAGGCAGTTACACATCAGTGAGATCAAACATCTTACAAGAGCTCAAGTCTGTATGTGTAACCTCAAAACACCCTGCTTTGTCCTTAGTAGTGCTATTTTTGCACCAAACCATTACATATATTTTTGGCTATCATAGAATGCCTGAATTTGGACAGCCCTTGGGAAAAATGTATGTTAGGAATGCATGTTTTGGGTTTTTTTTTTTTTTTGTATTTTCTATATTCCTTCATGTTTCTATTTTCTTTTCCCAATCTATTTCATTCCATGTCACATATTTTTCAAAAGACTGGTTATCGTTTTCTAAGTATATTAATTGATCACCTTGAAAACAAAATACAATTTTATTTCAAATTCAGATGAATGGAGCCAAACACTAAAACGTCAAGTGATAGAGCGTAGATTTTAGCTGCCTTTCTTTGTGTCCACCTCAAAGAACATCATGTGTGTGGTTGCCAAGACTGCTAATCTGTGAATTTCTTGTGGAAAGAAACATGTTTGTTTTTGTATGAATCTGTATATGTGCACCTGTTAATACACATATAACTACTTTTATGCATCACCACACGTACACACACACTAGTGTTTGTAAATATCCCTGAATAAAAACATTATCTATCTCCTCTGACTATTCTGAAATGAATCCTAATTTAAAAGAATTTCAGTGTGAAAAGATTGATCTTTAACTCTTTCAGTATACAGAAAGAATAGTTAATTGAAGCAGAACATCAGAATACATATTATACAAAATGATCAGAAGTTGAATAACCATAGTTCTTTCAGCCAGTTCCACATTAAGATTATTAGCAGCAGCAACCACCTAGATTTGACTCAGGCATCGTTTGCATGCTATTATATTGAGTTTTAGTAGCAGCACCTAAATTAAAGATAATTAAATTTTTTAGTATAGCAATTTGTTAATAGCACTCATGAGTAAAAAATTGTACAAACTGATAAAACACAACACTTTTTTTTTTTAATCTCAAAGTTATTTGCCAACAGGAAGTTAAAAGCAAAACTATGTGCAAATGGGAAAACTATACCAACTACTATATTTAAATGAAATCTATTTACCTTTTATCCAGTCTGAATAGATGCTTTTTAATTATTGCTAATTGTTTAAGATGACTTTGCATCCCCCAGAAGATTTAGTCTGAATAAATTTAATTCCTTTAAAGTCTCCTTCAGTTACAGGCAAATACAGTAAGAAGCCCCATAGGTATGGCAGTAAAATAGTCATAAAGGCAGAAGCATTTAAATGAGCCGAGCCAGGAAGTATTCCCCGAAAGAGGAAGAAAAGCTATATGGCTGGAGATGCAAGAACTGAACATGAAACACACAGTCGAAGCATTTAGGACGACTGTGGAAAAGGTCGACGTTCACTTGCTAAGGAATGTGCAGGGGCCCAGTACAGCCAGCGTGTGAATGGTTCTTTCACAGGTCACAGCATCCATTCAGCTCACGGACATTGTTATGACCCGGCAGAAATAGATGGGCCTAATTAATATTCTGAACATACCTGAGAGAACATTCTTAAGGAAATCATCCTCTGGTGGTTTGGAAATGAAAAAAAAAAAAAAAGAAAGAAAGAAAGAAAGAAAGAAAGAAAGAAAGAAAGAAAGAAAGAAAGAAAGAAAGAAAGAAAGAAAGAAAACTGAACAGTAAGCATTAAAAATTGGATCAAGATAGCAAAGTCAACTGCTCTCAAAGTGTAGTGCCAGCTGCAAACAGAAGTCTTGTTTGTGTACGTTTTGTGGTGCAAGTGGCTGTGCCTGGGGAAATAAAGTCGAACACAAGTTTGAATTTACTGGTAACAGTGTTCTCCCTATTTCATTGAAAAACAGGCAGAAGTCAGCTGCAGAAAACTTGTCATACATGCTTGCAAATTCAGATGCTAACAAATAATGAAGTAATTTATGAATCCTGTATTGATTAATGTAAAAAGTATACAATGAAAATACATTATCGGGGAAAAAATTAATATTTAAATGAAAAAAGTAAGAATGCCAATGTGGCAATAGTCACTTTTTACACAAAATATATGAAGTATTTAAAATATTTTCTAAATAAATTATTAATTTAAATGTTAATTTTCTGTATGTGATTAAATCCACATTTCTCATATGAATGCTTGTGGGTTTTTTTGGACATTTAAAATGTTATTTATGCAAGATCAGCTATAACTCATAAAAATTTCACTGTTGTATATTGGGATATTAAAATCATCATTTTGAAACACAATGAAAAAATACTTGACTCAAAATAAGGTCAAAATACAATATAGAACAAATTTCATGAGCTACTTTAGTATTTTCTGAGGAGATGCTCCTAACATATATATAAAATGCATGTCTTCATGAAGAGATAAAGGATTGCTATATAAAATGTTCAATACGATGTTAGTACTTATTGAAGAAATTAACTGCTAAAGTCCCTATCTTATTTAAATACCTACATTTAGCCAAGTAATTCATTCTGCAATGAGAGTCAAGTGTTTGGTGCTGGAACCTAATACAGTCCATATAAAACAAAATCCCCGTGGAAATGAATGGAGCCATTCAGTACCGAGACACAAAAAGCTGTCCTTTCTTTGTGTGGCTACTTTAAAACCCCTTGATAGTCTTTTTTCCTTTTTATGGTGCTTTCGATATAGATGTTTCTCTACTCAAAAAAATCACCAACAAACTACAAGTAGCAAATACCTAAATATGTACCAGATGTGCAAGTGCTCCCTGGGACATCTAGATCATGGACAATTAACTGTCATGCCATCCCTGCCTCTGCTTGTGCTCGCTCCTGTAGTAGGCACCTGTGGCTTATTAGGAATATAACCAAAGTGGTAACACGAATTCCAGGTTCAAAGGTAACCTGGGAAAAATCTCCTCTCTCACTTCTCTATGAAAAAAAAAAAAAACAATAAAATAGGATGTAGACAAGCAGTGGATGAATATCATCCAAGAGAACCATTACCAAGGATCCCATCCCCTATCTTTGTCCAGTTGTAAGTGTATATCAAGTCAAATGATCAAAGGAGGATTTGACAGCACTTCCAAAGTGCTAAGTGCAAGAGCTGGTCCTTGTTTGTATTCTATTGTGATTCAAACAAACTAGACCAGTTGTGAACAATGCCTAGGAAAAAAAAAATCAAGGAAAATTGAACACTGGATACTTGATAACACTAGATAATTATTAACGTTTTAGGCGTGAAAATGATATTATGGTTTTGTTTTTAGAAAGTCTTTATCTTTTGGAGATGTGCATGGGAGTATTTGTAGATGAAATGGTGTGCCGCATGGAATTTCCTTCAAAATAACTGGCAATAAACAGGCAAAAGTCAGCTACAGAAAACTTGTCACAAATGCTTGCAAATTGATATGGTAATGAATAATGAAGTAATTTATTCATCATGTATTAATTAATATAAAAAGTATACAATGAAAATACAATATTGGGGAAAATTAATCTTATCAATTTTTTGAGGATGAAGTGGGTGGACATATTGCAGTGATCTTAAAAATATGTCCCCAAAATATGTCTTTTTCTTTCAGGAAGTGGAGACTTATTCCTCTCTCCTGTGTGCAGGCATTTAGTGACTGAGTTCTAAAGAACAGAATGAGGCAGAAGAGACAGAGTCTGATTTCCAAAAGGAAGTCTTGAAAAGCATCCAGGCTTCCTGTTAGTCCCCTGAGGGAACACAGGGTGCACATTCTGAGAGTATTCCAGCAGCCCTGGGTGGTGGGCAGCCCAGAGCCAGTCAACTACTGGAGAGTGGGCCTCCTGCCAATGGCCATAAGGAGAGACACCTCGGAAGTGGATCTGCTGTCCAGGTGGCATGTCACCTCTCAGCCAGAGCCACAGAGCCAGGTCTTTGTCAGTTGCTGACCCTCAGAGAATGAGATTATGAATACGTACTGTTTTAAGCCACTGGGCTTTGCTTTTAGTTTTTCATTTCAACCCTTCTTTCCTCCCTCCCTCCCTTTTTTCCTTCTTTCTTTCTCAGCAATGAGTAACATGTGCAGCGCCTATGAAGCCAGATTCACTCTGATGAGGTTTCGAGGCAGGATAATGAAAACATCAGGGATCACCATATTTTTATCTACTTTCATGTATATTTGAATAATTCTGCAATAAAACTTTAAAAAACTCATTTACATTTTCTGTATCTTGAAAAGATCTACTTTTGATGGTAACTATGAATACTTTAGTTAATATTTAAGAGCTTTTAATTTTTCTAAAAAATTTTTTTTAGACTCCTTAATAATTCCCCTCCCAAATATTTACTATGCTCAGATTATCCTCACCATGCTCCTGAAACTTTCTAAAAAGTAAATCTTAATGGAAAGTCACACTAAGACACATAGGTTTTAAAATAGAAACAACACTAAGAAGGAGTTGAAGAAATGATTTCAGTATACCAAAATCTTTACCATTCTCTCAGATAAACACACTCTGTAAATAAAATAGATTTTTGGCAAATATAGTTTATAGCTAAGACCCTTTGAGCTCATTGTAGCAGAATAAAACTATAAATATGAAAAGATATTATCTTTGATGATTACCTAAATCCCTATCTAAAATGAATATAATCAATGAACTTATATTTAGTAGCCTTGAACTAACTGCCAAGTAAAACTGAAATATATTATTTAAGAAAACACTTATTTTTCTTCTCATAAAGTAAATTCTAATGGAATTAATGTTGAAGCTTTGAGTTTGGGGATCTTAAAAAACACATTCTACAAATAATATTAATACGTAAAAAAGTACAAGTAAATATTTGTTCTCAGATGTAATCAGGCATTTATAAAGGAAAAAATAATGTGTATTAGGTATACACCACCTTCCGTGAATTTTATTATATTAAATTCTCTCTTTTTTTTTCTATTTAGTATTTTACACATTTACAGACAAACGAAAAATTTAGGGAAGTAAATTCTCTTGATTAGAATTACTCAGTAAGATATACTGAATTTAAGATATAGTGGCTGCTCATTTCAGATTGAAATTTGTGTGAGTCTAACACATGAAATGATATGCAAAACCACTGTGTGCCTCTCATGATGCACACAGCCTCTGCTTTCAATAATCATCTGAATTTTGAGAAAACATTAAATGGAAAACATTAGGGCATGAACATATAAACGGTAATTTGTGTCGAACTACTATAATTGAAATGAAAATCTGTAGGAATTGGAGACCTGCATGTTCAGGAAGAGTAGGGAGTTCAGAGAGGAGGAGAAATTTCAAGTAAGCTTTGAAAAAAAAATCAATATAATTCAGATATATGGAGGAAACATCGTGGATATTGTTGGTTGACTTAGTGCCTATCCAGGTAACTTTCGGCTGAAGAACTTCAAGGAAGGGTTCTTGATGAAGGCCTGCAAGTCAAGTCAGTCAGCTGTGGATTCCCTAGAAGCCTCTCCTTTTCCTCCTGTTGTTGCTTTTCCTTGTGGGACAGTATATGTGCTGATGGGAGCCATCCAAGAAAACAAGCAAAATCTGGGAACCACCTCAGGGAGCCCTCCTTCAGCACCAGCGGCTGCTTATCTCCAGGCTGGATGCTATGTGACAAAAACAAACTCTCATTCACTCAGGGTTCCATGTCTAGTGGTTTACCACTGTTGAGAGCCACAGCCGAGTCGGGATGGCGCCTGGCATTTTGCCAGAAGGAGTGGTTGAGAGGTGACGCCAGCGATCCATTAAGATGATGATAATTAAGTTAAGCTGTGTATAATTATTAAGATAAGGACTGATTGCTGTAACTGGATGATGCTAAATTGAAACAAGCTGTGTATTCAGTTGTGTATGTAGACCTCTGCTGTCTGGCAATAGGGCGGCTCCTGCTACCTTGGGTGCCCGCTACTTTTGAGTTCCCGTTGAGTTCTCCCGGTTTTTCCCTTGAGTTCCGGTTGGTTCTGGAGGTTTTTCCGTGGAGTTCTGGAGAGTTCCCATTGGGTTCAGGGAATAAAGTAGTTGCTGTTTGAACCTACAAGTGGCTCGTGACCTCCCGGTTATTTTGTGCCCCGCCAGACTGCGGCATACCACTTATCACCAAAAGTGTTCCTAAGAGACACAGACATGTTGTTCTAGAAAGAGGAATGCCAATGAGAATTCACTTATTTGAAGAATGGAAGGTAGGCTTCCATAACTGGTAATATTCGAATACACTTCATGTCTGATTCCAAAGTCCAATCTTTGTCCAATGTGTCCTAACACAGTGTCTGAGGATCAAAGCCACTGTTTCTTTTAAGTCCTATGTTTTAATTTTCTGCATGGAGTAGTATCTGACATTATCAACTGAAACACAGGGCAGACAGAAGATTATGAGATTGTACATATAGAAAAATAAATCCCGAAGAACCTCTATGGGAATTTGAGTAGAACGCACATGAAATGAAATGAAAAGATGGGTAAGTTGAAAGTTAGGAAAGTTTTTTATTGCTTTTCAAAGGTAAGTTCTGTGCTTAACCGTGGTGACTTGATTTAAATTAGACTTTGTGAATTTTATTTCTGATACATTTACATGGAATATAAGACAATATGATATTGAGTTTTATATAGGAAATGAAGGCAAAACTCAGTGACCTGGACTTGCTATATTTGGAGATTGGTGGCACTCAGACTTTGGACTGAAATGAAGCTGTATGTTTTGGAGGGAGGAAGGCAATTTTCCTGAGGAATGATCAAGTACCAGCTCTCTCATGTAGATTTGTCTTTTGGGGGGATGAGTACTGGGGATTGACCCAAGGCACTTTACCACTGAGCCATATGCCAGTCCTTTTTTAAAGTTTTTTGAGACAGGGTATGGCTAAGTTGCTTTGGGCTTAGCTAAGTTGTTGAGGCTCATCTTGAACTTGAAGTCCTCCAGCCTTAGCCTCCTGACTCGCTGGGATTACAGGCATGCACCATGTCTCCCAGCAGCCTTGTTTTATAAACTGTTCAGAATAGACACAGACACAAATGCAATTGGTCATGAGTGGATTCTACATTGAGAAATAGTGAGTGAAATGAATGAAAGCCATACGAGGGGACCATTTAATCAAACTGCTAAGCTAAAATTACAGATTTGAAGAACGCACGTGGAGCTGTGTGCTTGCCAAGTGCGCTTGCCTAGCATGTGCAAAGTCCTGGGTTTGGCCCCCAGTATCTCAAAACAAAACAAACAAATACAAATCGGCAGAATCTCAAGCTTCTGTAACAGGAAGGTAGCAGTTAGAAGGAAGAAAATCATGGATGGAGACAGAGGGGTGTTGTTAGGAAAGGAAGCATCAGGAAAGCCAAGGGAGACAGGTTTGGGACTGAGGAAGTCAACAAAATAAAGCACAGGGTTGGAATTCAGCAAAGACTCTGTAATGAGAGCCCAGCTGATTAGAATGAGGAGGGCAGTTCAGGTACTGCTTGGGTGATAAGAGCTTGCATCCAGGAATGAGGTAATACATGGCAGGAGAGAGTAGGGAATGTCTAGGAGAAATAGTGACGGTAGAAACATCCTAACCCTGATTAAGTAAAGAGCCAATCCCAAGAAGCAGGTGTGAGATTGGCAAGAAGGGTCTGGAAGGTGGAAGCAGGGTGCCCTTATTCAGTAAGTTTTGGACATTGCAGTTCAAAAGCACAAACTCCTTTAGGCTTAAGAGTTTAAAGGAATACTTCAAAGGTCCTTTGTGTGGTTTCACTATGATAATTGCTTTTAAGCTTTTGCAAAAACTGTGTGAACATTTTTTTGTGTTGTACAAAGATTATAGAAAATATTTTCTCCATTTGATAATAATTGTCCTGAATGTGTTAATGCAGAAGTTGCACGTATTAAGCTCTTAATGAAAAAGTTTCTTCCTACTTTTTAAGATCTTACAAAAATTTCCACAGTATGTTTAGACAGAAAAATGTCTTTTGTTCATAGAGAAACTTTTAAGTGTATTTTACTAATGCCTTTATATACAATTTATACGAGACATAATGGTTCTTTGCTATCTACATTTTCATCATTATTATACAGCATCAGAAAGCTATAAATCCATATCTTATTATCATGACTCCCTACAAAATTGCCTTTATAGGATTATATGTCATTATTTTATTTTAAAATTATCCTACTACTTACATCTAAGGTCTATATAAAAAAATATGAGCAAAATATCTACATTCAATATTAAAACAAGAATCAACAATTAGAGTGACTACAAAAAGATAGCTTGCCATATGTTATTCATTATCTTCTACGTATCATCCAGGTGATTAATTCCTTTTATGAAATTTACCTTAAAAGTAGATAAAAGCAAAAAAGTCATTAGAACAGTGAAAAAAAAAAGTATGCTTCAGATTTCAGTTTCTTAAGACAAAATAAAAAGACAGTAAGACACCCTTTGTTCCAAATGAAAGTTCTGCAAATGATCAAGTTTCTCATTTCCTCTTGAATCTCAGGAAACTCAATTTGAAAGTGAATAGTCTCCAATAGATTAGTTGCTTGTAGCAGAGTTTGTGTTTACTCCTTGGATTTTCTATTGTTTCTCGAAATAGAAACAATATTTGATATTTTATGATATGCATATTAATGACATCAAATTTCTTATAACCTCTTTGGATGTAGGTAGAAAGTAAATGATAAATATAATTTATACTATTATTAAAGTTCAATAAGCAAATGCATTTCAAAAAAAAAATTGAATGACTGTAAAGAGAATTAACTTGCCTTAAATTAAAAGTACATATTCAAACTCTGTGAATGTTGAAATTGGCCCTTTTAGGGGATCATACATCATCGTTGAAATAATCTATAGATAAAAGAAGACAAGAGATGAATTATTAGAGATCCTCTGAACTGAATAAGACATGAAATTAGTATTAATATCAGCTAAAAGATAGCAGAAATTTTCCTGGCTTGGGAGACTTGAAATTCACTTCTTTCTCTGACTATGCCATCAACAATTTACCTGACTTTGACCCACTACTAATCTTAAGTATTTCAGTTTTATTATGGATAAAATAAATAAATTTGACTTACTAACTTGTAAGGCTCCGTCCCAACCCTAAAATTTCTTTCCTAGGTGTGGGCCTGGTGCTGTGCACCTGTAGTCTCTGTTACTTGGGAGGCTGAAGCAGGAGGATTGCTCTAATTTGAGCCCAGGGGGTCAGGGCCAACCTGGACAACAAAGCATCATTTCACCTCTTTTTTAAAAATTCCTCCCTCGAATGTTTGTGAAGTCTCTCTATTAAATATACTATTTATCTTTTTGTTTGGTCTTAATTTGTCATTATTTGGAAATACTAATGTGTTGGGAGAAGCAAAAAAAAAATAAATCACATAAAAAACATGACAGGATAAAAAGAAGAATAGATTTCTCTGCTTTAATTGTGAGTCTTTTGAAGGACTATACTTACTACACTTTGGTAAACTTAAATTACAGGTGTTTAACATCTACAATTTTGTAGGAATGGAACAAAGAATAAACAAACCTTAAAGCCATCACATTTTTTTTTCCCAAAAAAGACAAAAAGTGGGATTCTTTTAAAAGCACTTACAATTCTGACATCTTACAAAGTTGCATTTTGGTTCACAGATTCTGTGCGTAAAGTATCATAGAAATGCACGTCATTTCAGAATTTGAATACATTGAGCCCAGTGGAAATCAAATCAGAAAAAATAAAGTTCTAATGAAAATGAAAATAGAGTATTTGGGGGCTGGGGATATAGCTCAGCTGGTAGAGCACTTGCCTCATAAGCACAAGGCCCTAGGTTCAATCCCCTGTATGAAGAGAAAAGATTTTAATTTTATCATATTTTTCTCTCAGCTTCCAAAAGTTTTGGTTCTAATTTGATTTTCATTTAGAGTAATTTGGAAGTGAGTTTACCGGATTGTCTATCTCTATTTCAGATTGACAGCTGGAAGACGTTCAACAACCACAGACCTAAGGCAGCAAAATAAAGTCATTATTGAAAGGAAACAAAGGAATCTGTATCAGTGTAGATTCAAGTTTCTTAACCAGCTGGTGTGGTTTTTTGTTTATGTTCTCTTTCAACTTTTTTTTTCTTTTTCTTTCTTTCTTTTTTTTTTTTTTTGTGTGTGTATCTGCATTTTGTAAGCATTCTACATATTTAGAATAGTTCTGTCTACCTCTGGCAAAGGAGTGGAATCCAAGGGAGCAATATTATTTTGGCTGAAATACCAAAGAGTACTGGCAAAATCATCAGTTCTCATAATATCTCCCTGACACCATCAGACTCTAAGTTCTTTCTTAATAACAATGTATAACTCATTATAATATTTCAGCTTCATTAACATTTTTAACTGTCTTCCAACCTATTGACAGTTGTAAAGAGGCTGAAGGGTACTTAAATAGAAGAAGAAAATCACTACTTACAAACACTAACAAAGATGTTAGATCAGTTATTGAAGTAATTGATTCAGTCTCTACAGCTGCAAAATTGATATTCTCCAAATGTTAAATTAATTTATGCAACAGTTGTTTAAAAGTGAATGCTGTGTCTGGGGATGTTGCTTAGTGATACAGCAATATGCTGTGGATCTCGAATACCCAAAGCCCTGGCTTTGACTCCCAGCATTGTAATAAGCAAGCAAACAAACAAACAAATAAAACCATAAAAAATGAATAAATAAAGCAAAGTAAAACAAATTTTAAGAAAAAGTAACTTCTGAGTTTTCCTTGTTTTTCTGAGGTAGAGGTATAATATAATCACCAATCCCCCAGAGATGATTGTTTAATTGAAAGAATCAACAAAACCAGAAGTTGATTCCTTGAAAATTTAATAAAATTGACAAGTCTTTAGCCAATAAAAGGGGCCAAAAGAGGGGGAGAAGATGCAAATAGCTAAAGTCAAAAAAGTGAGAACTCTACTACCAATCTATTAAAAAGGTACTGTGTTAGTCATCTTTCTGTTATTGTGACAAGACAATTGAGAAAGTCAACTTAATGAAAGGGAAGGTTTATTTTGGCTCATGGTTTCAGAGGTTTCAGTACATGGTCTCTGGACCTCATTGCTTTGGAAGCAAAGAGAAACAGAAATAGACCAGCATCCCAATATCCCCTTAAGGGCTTGTCCCCAGTGATGTAATTTCTTTCTGCTACTCTCCACTTCCTAAATGGTCTACCACCTCCCAATAGTGTCACTTTCCAATAATGCATTCCAGATCCAAACTGTAGCAGATATTCATTGTAAACCAGCAAATTTCGCCATAAGGATAAAATGGACAAATTTCTAGAAACACCCAAATTACCAAACTGACTTAAGAAGGTATGAAAAATTTCAATGGATGTATAATAAGCAAAGAATTTTGAAGCAGTATTCAAAAATCCCCTGACAGGGCTGGGGTTATAGTTCAGTTGGTGGAGTGCTTGCTTCACATGCACAAGACCCTGGGTTCAATTCCCAGGACAAAAAAAAAAAAAAAAAACTCCCAACAAAAAAAAGCCCAAGACCAGATCACTATACAGAAGACTTTTAACAATGATTTAAACACATCACCCTGATACCAAAGACAAAGACACCACTAGAAAAGTACAGACAAAATTTCTTACGGAGATTGAGGCAAATATTTGTTTTCTCAACAAAACAATAGCGTAACAAATTCAACGATACATTAAAAAGACTATACTCCATATCAAATGGACTTATCCCAGGAAAGCAAAGATATTTCAACATGAAAAAGTAAATTAATATAATATGCCGTATAATTAGAGCAAGGAAAAAATGATCATCTCAATGGATGCAGAGAAAACATTTGAAACATTCCAATCCACTCTCATGATAAAAGAAGTCAGCAACACGAGGCATGTAAGAGGGATTTACTAGAGTATAAGTGCCATATGTGAAAAACCCAGAGCTAATATCATACTTAGTGTTGAAAGGCACAACATCTCAGCCCAGACCAAAACAGGACAAGGTTGTCTGCTTCTGCCACTTGCTATTCAACACTGATGAAATACCTAGCCAGAGCACATGGGGAAAAAATAGAAAAGAATGCCTTCCAAATGAGAAAGCAAGAAATTAAACTGTCTCTGCTTGCGGATGACATGTTTCTTTACAGAGAAGTCCAAAGAATTCCAAAGAATCCACAAAAATACTGCAGCAGTTCCCCCTCATATGTAAGGGAATGTATTCCAAGACCCCTCTCCACCACCCTATGGAGGCCAACACCACAGATGGTATCAAGCCCTATGGAGATGATTTTCTTCTTTAAATAAAGACTCACAATAAACTTTAATTTATAAGTAAACACAGTAAGAGATTAACAACTCCTAATTAAAATTATACAGCCTCAACAACTTAGAGAGGCCCTAAGTAACTTAGGAAGACCCTGTCTCAAAATAAAAAAAAAAAAAACAAATGAAAAGGGCTGGAGATATGGCTTTGTAGCAGAGTGCCTCTGGGCTCAATTCCCAATACCCAAACAAACAAAAAATTATAAAAATATACTTTAAATAGGAATTTAGAATGTATCAATTATTCGTTTCTGGAAACTTCTGTTTAATATTTTCAATATACACAATTAACTGTAGGTAAGTGAAACTGATGCTATGGGAGGATACTGCACTCAGAGCTAGTAAATGAATTTAGCCAAGTGTCGGGGTAGATGATCAGCCTACAAATCATGTGAGTTTCTCTTTATCTGCCATGACTAACCCAGAAATAAAGTTAAGAAAAGTTCATTTATAGTACCATGCACAAGGATTCATAAAGTGCCTTAGTACACCAAAAGCTATCACAAAAGCTTAAAGAAACTGAGGAAGATCTAATTAAATAAAGTATCCTTACACATTCATGAATTAAAATTGTCAAAATTTCAATGGTCTTTTTTTGGTTTTTGCAGAAATTGAAAAATCAATTCTTGAAACAAGGAATTACTAAGGACCCTCAAATGCCAGATAATTTTGAAAAAGGAAAAGGAAGCTGAAGGAATCATACTTTTCAATCTCAAAACGTACTACAAATCTACAGTAATGAACATATTGTGGTACTGGCATGAAGGTAAGCTCCTAGGTCAAGGGACAGAACTGACAGTCCAGACATAGTGGCAAAATCTGTGACCAGCTTAACAAGAGTGTCAAGACCATTCTATTTGAAAAGCTTAGCGGTGCTTAAAAGGCAGGGTAAGCAAACACCAAAGAATGAAAGTTTTTGTTTCATTTTGTTTTGATTTTGTTTTTGTTTGTTTTCAGGGCTGGGGGTGAATCCAGGGCCTCTTGCATGCTAGACAAGTGCTCTGCACGGGAGTCACCTTCTCAGCCTCCAGGGACGCAGCTCGATCTCTTCCTCACCCCATTTACAAAAATTAACTCAAAATGTAGTAACAACATAAATGGAAAACTTAAATCTATAAACTATGAGAGGAAAATATAAGAAGAGATCTTCATGACCTGAGATTTGACAACAGATGCTTAGTTTTTATACCGAAAGTACAAGAAAAAAAAATGGTCTTTATGAAAACTAAAAAAAAAAAAAACAACAACAAAAAAACTTTCAAGCATCAGTGGAGATTATCAAGTAAGTAAAAAGAAAACCTACAGGATGGGATAAAACATTTGTAAATTGTGTATCTGGCAAGGATTTCATATGTAGAATAAATAATGAAGGGTTACAACTCAATGCCTAAAAGACAAACAACCTAGATTTAAAAAAGACTTTTGCATCAAATGTTTATAGTAGCACTATTCATAATAAAATAGACATGTACTTTGGCTCAAATACCTATAAAAGGACGGATGTAAATAAACCTACATGAAATGGAATATTACCTACCCATAAAAAGGCATGAATTACGTTTACATGCTACAACTTGATTGAATTTGCAAAACACTAGGCTAAGTGAAAGAAGCTCAACACAGGCAAAAAAAAAAAAGCAAATATTGTACTATTAATTTTTTATAAAATCTTCAGTATAGGCAAATTTATAGAGATAAAAAGCAGATTAGTGCTTTCTAAAGACAGAGGGGGAGAAGTTAAGGATTAATTACTTTAAGGGTATAGAATATTCTTTTGAGGTGGTAAAAATGTTTTAAAACAAAATTTAAAAAGGTAAAACCTAGTATCTAGGGATGTTTTGTAGACTAAATAAAATAATGCATATACACTATTTAGCCTGCTGTTTGGAACATAAAAATCACTCAGTAAATATTCCCTATGATAAGAATAGTTCTTTCAAATGATTAAAAAATATTAATGATGATTTTGTAAAAATGGCATCACCTTTCTACAAGTGTAGAAGCTCTTTTCTGAAAGATTTGTGCATTTAACTCCAGAGGTCTGTTAATAGACATGGCTGCTGGAAATAACAGAAAATAAGCTATAAAATTAGTAGGAGAAGGAAAAACCTAAACTCCATCATGGCCTTCACACCCGGTGTTTTGTGCAATAGGAACATCTTATTCCTGAAAATATCCTAGCAGGCTAGCAGGAGCTGTAGGATGCCTATCAGAAATGGTATAATTATTAACCATAGAACTTCAGACTCAACACCTTTCTCAGTGTATCATTGGCCACTTCAGATACCTTCTTAAGCATCCATTTTATCCCACTGTGAAACTAGATAATATTTACAAATTTCTAATAGTTTCTAAAAAGCCTATCCAAGGGAACCTGGCGCCTGATATAGTAACAGTCATGTTGTATGAATGACTATTATTTCCAGCTTGCATATAATGATGAACAGAATGTTGTTCCTTGTCTCAGAACTTTTGACACTTTCCAACAATGGATAGGAGATAAAATTGTCCTGTCAGTTGTAGCAGGGTTGCTTTTTCTAGTAATAATTGGATTATTTGCCTGTTCGGAATTATTGTGCTAAAGATCCTTTTCTTAGGAGAATGAGAGTCAACACAGAAACTGCCTTGGAAGATCTTCTCTCAAATGCAGCAAGATTTCAAAGGCAGAGTGTTAAAATCTGAATAATGGGTCTGCAATTCCCAAACATTAGCGATGTTTAGAATGCACTGGCTTATGATTAACAATTTTAAGTTTCTTTTGGTGCAGATACTCAAAACTACGTCTTTGAACTTTTATTACCTTCATAGTTATTTGTTGAACACTATTTTAAGAAATCTGGAAAATTCTATCAGGGAAATATCCTCAGATTTTAACTGTATATGCCACTTGTGCACTATTCAAATATCTTAACATTTCCAAGAATCTCATCAGTTTATCAAGCAATGTCTTTATTCTTTCTAGCACACGCAGGAACATGCTTTACTATTATTATTTATTATTATAATTATTATTATTTTGCTTTCTTCTACCATTTTTTCTTTATTTTCTTGTTTTTGCATAGCCTAGATACCTCTAGAACCTTCCATCGTGTTTTCTTGTATTAATGATTTTGATTTATAATTCTCTGAGGGAGAAGAGTAGATTTAGGGCATAATTTTATCCTGTTTCATTTATTCTTGCTTCCTAGTAGTATAAGGATTAGTATTTATTTTTCTATATTGGTTTCAGTCCTTAGAGAAAGGGAGCCCATAAAGCAGGCCCAGGAGCACACAACATCTTTTGCAAAAGCTGATTATAGCTATACTATCAATAAGAGATAAGGCAAAATATCAGAAGCTCTACTAACTGAAAGCTGTATCCAGAAAGTTCTAAGAAGGAATCGGGTCCCTCTATTGACCAGAATAAAGTTTCCTACTTGCAAAATTGGCAATAATATGGATGCAGATTAAGGGGGAAAGTGTGGTGCAGACTTATCAGAGCCTGTGGGAAGAGCTCAAGGCCTGGAGCAGGAGGATGCTTCTGGAGACACTGTGTCATTTTGTACTCTCTAGGAGTAATCGGTCAGACCAGCCTCCTGGGACCTGCACTCCCCATCAGCAAGTCATGCTAAAACTTGTTACAAAATCTTTATATTGTCAGTATTACAAGCTTTTATAGTGTTTTTCAATATAACTGATTCTTAAATCCTACTTTTAAAGTTAGTTTTCATAAATGTAACTTTCATTCTCTACTTTGGATGTACCATGATTGATCTTGATCTCTTATTTTGAAAATAGAGTCTCTAGGACAAATAATTTGTATATCCTAGCACTTGCCATAATGACTGGGTCATAGTGATTATCAAAAGCATATTAATTACCTAATTGTTACTAAACAGTTGACTTTAAATCATTCCATTATTCTAGAATATATTTTCAGAATATCACTTGTCAAGAAATTATCAATGAGTGTGCATTTTAGTTAATGCTTCAAAGAAGCATTTCCTCTCACTTTAAGAAAATTGTGTAAACAATAAAATATAGCTAGATTGTGAAATAAATCTAATTTATGAAATAGTTACATTCATGGCTTAATTCTTTAAACCACAAACTGGGTCAGTATTGAAAAATATTGCAAGATGCCATTATAGAATATAAGCAGTTAAAATTCAAAAGTAAAATAATGATATTATAATGGTTACATTGTATGATTGAAGTGTGCAGTTAATAGTCATTATTGGAAGTGCTAGAACAAAGACTAGAGTTTATTGAAAATACTTCAAACAGAACACTTGAGACTTAATAAATTGGTAGTTACAAGTAAAAATTCAGAATGAGCAGTGCTTTCTAGGTAAATAAACAGTTCCAAAGAGTTAATGTACAATGTATACTTGGAAAATACGTTACAATAGAACAAAGAATCCCTCAGAAGCCTGTAAATTAGAATCATAACTTGTTTTTGTTTTTAATTATGGCAAAAAAGTGTCTTAACTGTGTTTGCATGTGAGGAAACCCTGCTCCAGCCTCCCTTCCTGAGCAATAAACGCGACTAGTCAGTTTGGACCAATGAGGGAATGACAAAGATTGACAGTTTCCTCAGTCCCTTTCCTTACAGGAGGAAAACTTGATGGAGTGGTTGGATAAAGGAGGCAGGGTGTCCTTCTCATGAAAACCCTTTTCCAGTGAGTGTGAGCTAGGCAGATGGAACTGGGCCCAGGAATAGGGTTTGCTCCAGAGGTGAACACCAGTGCTCCAAATAAGCCCAGTTGCAAATGACACTTGGGATCTCTTTACTTGGCTGGAGTGTAGGGAGGAGGGACAAGTGCTCCAGGGGAGGACATAATATCTAAGCAGTCAGGACAAGAAGGAAAACCAGGCTTATGGGCCAAATTATGTTCCCTGTGAATACAGATGTTGAAGTGCTAATCTCCAGTGGCTCAGAATGGGATGTATTTGAAGACAGGATCTTTACAGAGGTAAAGTTAAACATGAGGTCATATCAGTAGGCCTCAACCCCAAATGACTGGTGTCCTTATAAAAAAGAAGAGATTAGGACAAAGACATGGGGGAGAACATGTGGATACAGAAAATGGGCATCTATGAGCCAAGGAGGGAGCCTAGGAAGAAACCAACCCTGAGGATGCTTTGATCTTGGACTTGGAGCCTCCACAGATCTCTACAGTTTAATTCCTCCATTATCTCGTATTGTTCATGGTAACCCACGCAAACTCAGTCAGCAGGATCCCTTAGGGCCTCAGTGTGCAGCTTCAGTACAGGTGTTGAAGAATAGGCTAGGTTAGTCCATGAGATTAATAAGCTCGAGTGCCTCCAAAAATTCGTTTTGTATCTTTACGTTTACCTAAAGGGTGGGGTAGAAGTGTGGTGAATAATTTTCTAAGATAAAATGAGATGGGATGCTACAGGGAGATTTTGAGGGTCCGTTAATGCCAACTCTGTATATATGACATTAGAAGGTAAAGTTGGCAAATTTTATGGAAAAAAAAAGAAATTGCTTTGGGGACAGTTCATAAATGGACAATCTATGATTAGGATTATCTGGGAAGGGAACAGGGGTCATAAAGTAATTTAGTGAAGCAGTTGGCTAATAGGTGGCATTAGGAAGATTGGCAGATGCCAGTCAAATAAGTGGGCTTTACATAGAGTGAGGTGAGATTCCGAATAGAGTTCCTTAAGTAAGATTCAGACTCAGACCATCAATGTTGTCATGGATATGGAAAAGCTTCTCAGAGAACTCAGTTGTCCTGTTCTTCTGGTCACCAGAGCCTTGGTTAACAGGCAACATGGAGATGTCCCAGGGGAGGGTGCTCTGTGGGAGCAGCTCTCACAGAACTCATTGGTTAAGTATCATGGGAGACAAGGCTTTCACCAATATAACCCAAAACTTCTTCCTCCCTCTCTCTACCCTTCCCTGTGTTAAAATATAAAAATGTACTAAAAAATGAAAGGCAAGCTTGCATACCTGCTGTGGGAAAGGCAGCTTTCCTGATAGACCACAAGAGGGTACATCCGGTGCCATCCTTACTGCACACCCCTGTCCTGCCTTGGGCTGGTGGCAGCCATAGGGCGTCAGTGGTAGCTTCCAGGAAAGGCAGTGACCCATAGAGGGAGGGTAGCACCTGCACATCAGTGACATCCGCCTGCACTGTAGCGACTGTACGTCCATCAAAGAGTGGGAACTGCTCATGGGATCGTGGCTGGCAACCACAGCATCTGCTCCTCGTGGTGCCCAGAAGAAGTGGGAGCTTGCCGTGCCCTGCCCTCTGGCAACAGCAGTGGTAGATCAGGAGAGCTGCCAATCCGAGAGGGGCATCCACACCTGGGAGGAGAGAGCTTATTTTGGTTTTGAGCAAGTGTGAAACTCCCTCTGGGAACTCCTGGAAGCGCCTGGGTTGGGGGGTGGTGCTCTGCGACAGGTGTAGGTCATCTTCACTGCCCGTGAGGGGGCTGGGCACTGGACTTGACTGATGAATGTTAATGGGATCTCATTTTTTTTTCCCTAGGCTGGTGTGGCCTGGGGAAATTTTGGTTCTTTTGTGTGTCACGGGGAGCTAGTGACTTCTACAAGAAGGAGAGTGACATCATGAAAGTAGTGTTTCAGAAAGAGTACATTCCAATTTATGAGGAAAGAGAAATGAGTGAAGCGCTAGGAAAACATTAGTGACCTGGCTTTAAAAATTGAGAAAATTTCACTGTGGGTTTTAAACAAACCCTACCCCATTTAGCATGCTGATTTATGTACATACCTTGAAGTAAAAGAAAATGTCCCAAACTTGAGAATAACTCATAGAGGTTTACGAAACTGATTTAGGTTCTTAAAAATTCTTTACCTCAAAACAAAGGTAATCTCCCATGACTTCCAGTCTCTGGAGCCTCACCCTCTGAATCCTTGCTAACTTCTTTTTTTTTTTTTTTTTGTATGTGGTCAATGTCCTCTTCCCTGACTCCATTTCCGAATCTTACTGTTTACATGCTACTGAGATGACATCTTTATAAATGTGTAATTAGAGAATAAAAAACACTGGCCCAGCTCCCTCTGGAGTATACTGAGCAAGTAAAATAATCTGTGACTAAGTCATTTATTCAGACCTAAATACTTCTAATTAGCCATCTCTACAAGTCACTTGGGTTTTCATTGTCTTATCTTCATTGTGTGTGTAATGGAAAGATCCAGATGACCACTAAGGCCTTTTCCACCTTAAAATTTTATGATTCCATAGGAGTAATTCTATCATTGTTCAACAATTACTTCATTTTATTGCGTTGACTATGTCTCCATGCATTGTTCTTTCAGGCCAGATCGAATAGATTCAGAATTTCTCTTTGATTTAACCAAAATCACTCTCCTTTTTAAAAAGCAGATGATGGCTTTAGCTCTCAGGAAAGGGAGTGGGAAGGAAGCAAAGAGGAGTAACTTCTCCTTAAATGAAAGCTTCATTAGGAAAAATGAACTCATCAGTGTCCTCTGAGGAGAACGCCTGTGTTCAGAAGGGCATAGCCTCTGCTAGCCAAAGTGCTCAGTGTAATTTATATTATTAAAATTACTGCACAAATATATGTATATACATATGTACTTGTGTTTATGTATTTGGAACACAGCTAATGGTCCATATTTTACTCCTTAGTCTCATTTCTCTCAGGAACTAGTAGCTATTGTGATATTAGATTTGAATATGGATGAGATAACTTATTCAAGCAAATATTATGTGTGCTGTGGTACTGGGAATATGAAATGAACTTGTAAAACAGAACCTTCTGCAAGCTCCACCTCCTGTGGTGAGTGTCAGAGGAAAGAGGAAAGATCAGTTCACTTCCACCCAACCGCAGTTCTCCGCAGTGTTTAAATCCCTAACGAATTTCCATTCTGAGTTGAGACGCATCTGAAGGAGAACTGAGAGCAAACAGAAATAGGAATCCAGATTATTTATGAACAATTATTTGTTTCATAAATACATGCAATCAAAAGTTAGCAGAGGGTTTCACAGGATGTTAGTGAGTATAGTTTTCTTTTTCTTTTTTTTTTTTTTAAACAGGGAGAAAATGAAAAAGGAAGAAGAGACAGGAGGAATTATGACAGATGTAACTGTGAAAAATTATCCCAGAATGGTGCTGTAAAATAAATATTTGAGTATAGGTTTAAATAGATGATAAAATTTACATGTGTGTTAGTCAGCTTTTTGTCACTATCACCAAAATATCTGACAAAATCAATTTAAAGGAAACAAAGTTTATTTTGGCTCACAGTCTCAGAGGGTCAGTCCGTGGTCAGCTGACTCCTTTGGTTTGGGCAAGAATATCAGAGCAGAAGGCCGCGTCATAGGAAAGTTGCTTGGTGCATGGTAGCCAGGAAGGAGGAAAAGAGGTAAGGAGCAGAAAGACAAGATGTAATCCCCAAGGGCACACCTGAAGAGATGCAGTTCCTCCTGTCACATCATGCTTGTTTACACTCACCACCCAGTTCGTGTGTTCAAGTCATTAATCCATGAAAAGGATCAATCCACTGATGAGGTCACAGCTCTCGAAATGTAACCATGTCATCCCTGAACATTCCAGAATTCACACAGTCACTCTCGGTCGACTTCTCCTATCCAAACCGAAGCAACCTGTGATAAAAAATCATAGGAAATCACTCCTTAGGACCAGCGAGTTATGGTGCTGCACGTGGCCAAATACAAAGACAAGAAATTGATTTTTTTTAAAATTGAAATTTTTGGTTAGGTATATTTTTTATCTCTGGGAAACTTAAGAAAAGCAAACAGAAGAGGCCAATGATACAAATATTTAAAATAAATATATGTATGTTATATTTATAATATATTTATAACACATTTATAAACACACATTTACATTTATAATGTATAATTTATATTTATATATAAATGCATATTACCTATTAAAATAATGAAATACCTGTAAAAGATTATACAAAGATCATTTAATGAGAAACAAGGAGAGGTCAATTCCATTATAATGTTTTGTTTCTTCTTTCACTACTTTCTTCTTTTTATTGAAAATATCTTTTGGGCTGGGGATGTGGCTCAAGCGGTAGCGCGCTCGTCTGGCATGCGTGCGGCCCAGGTTCGATCCTCAGCACCACATACCAACAAAGATGTTGTGTCTGCCGATAACTAAAAAAAATAAATAAATTTTAAAAAAAAGATTTAAAAAAAAAAAAAAGAAAATATCTTTTGTTAATTAAAAAAAAATCAGTGTGGAAGCCAACACACCAGATGTAGAGTGTCACCAAATTAAAAAAGAAAATAAATTCAAAGTATGACTTTAAGAATCTTTACAAGCCACTAATGATGTCAGTTATATTAATAATAGTGGAAAAAGAATCATGTAGTCATAGCAAAATTTGCATGGATAGTAGAGTTTGCATCACACTGCGCACGTGCCACACACACACACACACACACACACACACACACACACAGAAAAGGAGTAAACCATAATAGAAGAGAAACAAGGAATGACTTAAATTAGCTCAAAAAATTTTTCTGATAATGAGGTCATTTGTTTTATTTATTATACCATATTAGAGAAACAGTCTGTTTTGTTCCTAATAATTCCTTACTGATAATAAAATTGTTTCCTTTCTTATATTACATATTTTTTGTTTATAATACACCAAATATTCTTTGAAATAGATAAGCCAACACAGATCAGCAAAAACAGCTCTGTATTAATGAGGCTAGGCTCAGTTGTGCTATGGTAACAAAAATCCCCAATACCAGAGGCTTAAAATGAACAAAAGATATTTTTTTCTCTCCCTCAGGCAGCATGACCCATCGTGAGTTGCTGAATTAGTCTCCTTAGGCTACCCTAACAAAAATACAGCACAGCAAGTATCACAAATGACAGAAGCTCATTTTTCTACAGTTCTTGAGTCCAGAAGTCCAAGGTCAAAGTGCCACCAGCCTAGGTTTCTGGAGAGGACTCTTTCCTGGACTTGTGAATGTCTATCTTGTTGCTCTGGTTCTCAGTCCATGCCATTTCCTCTGTGTATGAGTGAGGGAGTGGGACAGGCAGGCAGATCTTTGGTGTCTCTTTCCCTTTAGCGTTTTTTGTAGAGCCTCATCCAAGCTAAGTATGCACTTCACCACTGAGCGTCACCCCAGCGCATCTTTCTCCTCCTTTTGGCACATCCATCTTAACAGATTTCATTTAACTATAATTACCTCTTTAAAGGCCCAAAGTCCAAATATTGCCACATTGGAGGCTAGGACTTTAACATAAGAATTTTGGAGGATGTAATTCAATCCATAATGGTTGCTTTAAAAATCAAATGACCATAAGTAATTTCAAGGGAGAGTGAGAGACAATGTTCCTGGAAAAAGGAAAAGTGCAATATTGATAAACAGCACAGATGACTATCATAATGAGTATAATTTTTCTGTTGTATCATTTTATGCCTAATCTAATTAATGATGCTATGATATCTTTTGTTAATTAAAAATAATCAATATGAAAGCCAACAGAACAGATGTAGAGTGTCACCAAATTAAAAAAGAAAATAAATTCAAAGTATGACTTAAAGAATCATAAAACTTTCCCAAATATTCTTATGTTATGTACTCCATAAGAAAAAAAAATCTGGGAATAGAATTGGTATAGTAAAGAATTTGGAACATTTTGAACATTTTATTGTGTCTTGCCAAATGTTTCTCTTGAAAAATATTGTGGAATCAAATTTTTTAAAGTCTGCAAAGTCTTAGGCATTTTTATTTAAGAAAAAAAGGAAGACAAGGAGAAGAAAGAATTAGAAGAGAAAGCATTTGTCAAAAAACACTATTTCTGAGCTGGGTTTGTGGCTCAGTGGTAGAGCACTTGCCTAGCATGTATGAGCCACTGGGTTTGATCCCTAGCACTACATAAAAAAAAAAGAACTAAATAAAGATATTGAATCTATCTAAAACTAAAAAGACTTTTTAGAAAAACACCTTTTCATTGCTTTAGTAATTTTTTAAATTTTATCACCACCAAGGCTGATTATAATCTTTTTGCTTGCACACACATTTTTTTTTTGGTAATATGGAAAAGTTAGTCCCTATTTTGGTTAATATTTTACTCAAGGCAGGATTTCTTTTACTTAAAACTTATCTTACTCATTCTACATTATTCATTGAGTGAAGGAAGACGTAAAATTTTTTAATAGGCTAAGAAGAAATTTACACACACATTGACCAAAGATTCCATATAAGGAATTGTTATTGGGTAAACCCTTATCCTGATAGAATCTCAAAGATCAAGGTTAAAAAATAGATGAGCCCATTTTTATTATAAAGTCAGGAATTCATATGTCACTTCTGAAAAGGCCCATCTGTAAAATCAGAAAGCAGACCATCTTTCTCCAAGAACAGTATTAGAAATTGACAGATGCGTAAAACAACTTTCATCTTCACCATTGCCTTTGTCTCACCAGAGATCTGAATTAAAGGTTGATGGCCCCTGAATATGCTCCAGGTTCATGCCCGCACTGAGCGCTCAACTTCCTCCTGGCCCTCCTGTGCCCGCAGTCTTCAGCTGGATGGAAGCTCTTGCCTCCAGCTATTTACACCATGATCAGGCTAGTAATTAGCAAAATGTTTAATATAATATAGAAGCAATTAGGAGGTGATAACATGCAATTAAGATGTGTTTTCAGATTAAAGATTTTATAGTGCTCTTTTTCTTGAAAAGATAAAGTGCCTATCTCAAAATGTCAAACAGCAGTGATTTAATCTGAATTATTTTCAATTAATATGCATGTATTCTTGCGATGTGTTCACCGTTGTTATTGACATTGATAAATTAAGCTCATCCCAGCTGAATTTATCCTTGAGTCACTCTATATTTCCTGAATGTCAGCTCTTCATTCGTATTTTTTTTTTCCTTTGCCTACAAGCTGTGCGTGATCTAACTCTACGTCCCTTGATTCATCCCTGGGATTACAGTGATGTGTCAGTCTAGGGGAACAATAATCTGAAAGGGCATTGTTATAAATAGAGTGTTAGAATATAATTGTTTGTCATGTCATCTCTCCCCTTTAAATTCCCTGGAGTCCTGTTGAAGTAATTTAGACAGCTAAGATGACAAGAGTCTTGAGACTGTACTTATAGAGTTATCCAACACATCTTTAGCCTCTACTGCCTTTGAGACCATCTCCTCTACAAAGTAGAAAATGCAAATATCAAATGAATTTTGACTGTAGTGTAAATTTAATTTGAGAGTTTACAGGGACAACTCTGTATAATAAAAGCACTGCGTCTCCTAATTCATCTGCACTTGTTGGGACAATGGCTATTAAATGGCATTTAAAATTAATTAGAAATTGTCATGAGTGAGCACGGCAGCAATTGAAGATAACTTAGAGGAATTAAATATTTAATGTGTTGGAGTCGTTGCTTTTTCCCCCTTTTTGTAAAGACCATGTGCAGATGAATGTGTTGGGAGTTGAAATATTTGACTTTTAAGTAAAAGACCAAGGGAAAGTTATCATTTTATCTCACTTTAGCATTTACAAATTCATAAATATGCAAATTATGATTACAGCAGCTACAGTATATGCCATATAATATGTTGATTTTTTAAAAAAATTAATATTTCTTTCTTAATAAAATGCGCGGAAATGATGCAGATTTGAGACTTGTTAGTTTTTAAGAAACACTTCCATTTGTAATCAATTGGACAATTAAAATTCCCTCTTTACAAGTTATGAGCAAGTGGAATTTGAGAACTTAACAGTCCACAGGGCAAGGAGCATACCTTATGCCAGGGTATATTTTTGCATTCTTTTATTGGAAGAGTAAATGGACACACATTAGAATTGACTGAATTTTTTCTTAACCTACATAAACTCACTAGAATGAAGAGAGCTAATTATTTGACAAAAACTTCTTTTTTTTATAGAGGAAGAACATAACTTTTTTTCTTTGGTCTAGTAGGCTCTGTGAGTTTGACATCATCAGGGATGACAACCCAGGATCTCTGAACTGTGTGCATCTACCCAGATCCACTAAGCAGTTCTTTTAGGTATAACAACATGATGTTCAAATTTAACGTTTTTTTTAACATTTCATCTTAAAATAATAAGTATATTATACTTGACTTCTGTTCCATGTCTGTGCCATCCTAAGTCAAAGAGTCCACGTAGAGGACATATGTTCCATTCCATGTAAGGTGGGCTGTGTCCTAAGGCAAAAGGAGATACCCACAGCATGGAGTTAGTGAAGGAGTCACCATCAGGCATTCATTTGCTTTCAATGTATTTCCAAACAGTGAAAGTTAAGTGCATTTGTGGACTATTATTTATTTTTAATTAAACTAGCCTTCACCAAATTAACAAGTGACTTTCTAAAATTCCTGCAAAGAAAATGAACACACTCATCATGCAAATACAAGTGAATTTTAACAAAAATCTTTGCATAATTGGAGATGAGATTGAAAAATTAGCATCCTGATTTAATAAGAGAGACTCCTCCTATTTGGAACTAGTTGGTTTTGAAAAGGATCTGTTTCAGTCATGACAGTTATTAAGCAGGTAGCAAAATAAGTTAATTTAAAAGAAGAGCTTTAAATAAATATATATTTCAAAGTTTATACCTTAAATAGTGAATAATAGCAAGTTCCATCACTTCTGTCATATATCTAGTGACAGGAAAAAGATTTATATCACTAATAAATAAATAATAGATTTTAAAAATTTTTGTTTATTCTTTACTCACTTCATCATCACTTTTGGAGTATGCATAGCTTTGCAGAATGAATGTATGTTCACACCAATGGAATATGAAGTGATCTGTTGGCATCTACAGGAAATCTGTTCCAATTCCCACCACAGATATCAACTCCACAGATGGTCAAGTCCTTTATATAAAATGATGTAGTATTTGCATGTAACTTAAGCATCTTTTCTTATATACTTTAAATCATCTCTAGATTAATTATAATACCTCATCCAATAGAGTGCTCTGCAAGTCGGTTTTTACTATACCATTTTTGGGACAATGACAAAAAGTCCGCACATGTTTAGTACAGAAAATATTTTGTTGCATCCTTGATACATGTTTAACTGTGATGAGAATGCAAAGTGTATTTTCCTACACAAGAATGTGACATCAGACTCATCTTTGTGAAAGCTTGGAATTAACCCCATTCCCTCATGGATGCGACATCACAGCTGATCAGACACCATATATATGTGAGTTACAGACCTCAACTTCTGGACTTTAAAACACAGGCAGCTCACAAGTTGGACAGACACTTAGAGAGCTTGGCCGGTGGCACCTCACTGTCAGCTTTCTTGCCCTCCTTGCTCACTGATTCTGGTACTGCACTTCAGCCTGGGGACCTTACCTGTCAATACACATCTCTTAAGATCCACTTGTATAAAAGTATGAACTTTAACTTAAGGCCTGCTTCCATCCTAATTGAGCAACTAGAATGATATTTTTGAAACTCACTTAGTGGTTTAATGAAACTTGTCCATTGACTGTTCTCTGAGGTTTTTCTCCCTTTTTACATTTTTAAGCACTGTGAACCTAAGAAAAATACTTTTTTTATATGACAATAAACCATATCACTTATGAAATCATACTATGATCATCTTCTTATTGTAACTACACATAACATAAGCACGGGAGAGAAAACAGGTAAGGAGTTTTGCCTTCAAAGGGCCAAAGGGCCACAGTGTAAAATTTCCCCCAGTGTGATATCTACCCAAAATCATTTGAAGGGAACATGAAAGAAAGAAGGTCAATAAGAATACATAATTGAAAAATTACATATCAGCAAAAACCTGATAATGATCTTGTGGTATGAACTCAACATTTTTGGTATAAATTATAATGAGTAAGTAATTGCTTATAGCTATATCTTTCTTGTGATATATGGATGAATACCTGTATAATTGAACTATATGCAGTTGATATATTTGTGGGTTAAAAATTTTCAAATATTTGTGATTTATGTTCAGTAGTCAACACAGAAAATAATTTTCTTTTAATTGTATACAGGGTCTGTCATTTTTTAAATCTGTAGTTGCCCAAATCAATGCCTGGCCCAGGATAGGTGAGCACTAAGCACTCTTGAATAAACATTACTGTCATTCCAGAATTTCTCATGCATCGTTCTTGATCAGCCATGCCCATGCTCCCCACTCTCAACCTCATTCTTGGAAAACCTATTGCTCACTGGCCACAGCTGATATACAGCTGACAAACTGGCCCAATCTAGTCCTCTCTCTTTCCCTCAAATGAGGAACTGGTGGTTTTCTGCAAGCAGCAGCAAAGAGTCTAAGAAAGCTTGGTGAGGTCTCTTGGGATCCAGAGTAGGCCAAGGTGGAAAAGCACTTGGTCAACATGGAGTGTCGTGGTGACTGAATGGCTTCTGTAACTGTCCCTTTGAACATTCCCATGAGTGGTTTCCCAGGTGAATCCACTTGTACAGCCTTAGGTCCGAGGACACACTCTACTTGGTGTCACTGGAAGTTCTAAGACAGACAGGCACTGGGAATCTGGCTGCTTGATTTTTAAAGTCAGTGAACGATGTCCTACTGTAAGAATTTCCAGACAGTTTACCAAATTAGACATTGCTAAAGATTAGAATGAGCTGGATTTCTAGTTCTAGAGAATTTCTCAAATGGCATTTACTTCCCAAGGAAATGACGAGAAACATTTGTGTCTCCTTGACGAGCCTAATCTTTTCTGGCTTTATAATTACTTAGAAGTAGCCTGAGTGAGATTGACAAATCATGTTGACAAGATGGTAAAAAATCATGGCCTCTTGGAGGGCCCCACTTAAACAGATTCATATACAAATACAAGTCATTTTAATCGCCATGTTAAATATCAAAATTTTGTGGATTTGGTAAAATAATGTCTTAATTTTAGTTAGTTTGATAAAACACCATTTAAAATTTTTACTATTAAAGGTTTTTCAGACTTAGCAAAACAAAATATATTTTACACTTATTTCTGTTAATAAAATATCATTTTTTTCTACAAAACAATATACATATTTAAAATGTCTGTATTTTATCTGCAGGCCTCAACAGGATATAACTTTTCCTACTAGATTATTTAAAAACAAGAAAACATGTTTTGGGGATAATTTCCACAAAATGTCTTAGAGGGTTCATTTTGAAATGATGTTATAAGGAAAACACCATTACGGTTCTAAAAGCCTTATTAAAATACAATTCAGATAGCATAAACTTCACCCAGTTGAAGTATACAATCCAGAAGTTCTTAATATGATTGCAGAATTATGTGACCATCACCAAAATTAATTTCAGAATAGAGAAATAACACCCACCAAAAACTGAATTGAAAGTTTCCAGTATTTGTATTATTTGACGATAATTTCACAGACACCTCCCTTTCTGGACCTGATTAAAAAAGAATACCAATTTCATAATTGGTATTCTCAATATTTTCGAAATTATAGTTGGCATACATTCAGAATAAACTAATGATTTCAATCTTATGTTTATCTCTTTGTTTTTAACTAATCATAAAAGATTTAAGTTTCTCTCTACAATAGCCAGTGTTTGTAGGGCATTGTGATCAAACATAAAAGATGAGACAATAATACTTAATCCCCTCCAAAATTTACTCCTATTGCTCCATAGACAGGAATATCTCATAAATGTGTGTGAAAATATATATAGTATACATATATATCTATTCATAAACATTTGAGAACATGAAGTTTTTTAAATTCCCTGAGACATTTCAGTTCATCAGCAAGTAAACTGAGAAACTGCAATGCACAGCCTTTTAAAATCTTCCTGATCAAATTTAATTCTATGGGGTGATGTAAAGGGCCCATTTACATTTCCAGCCCTTTAAGGAAAATTGAAAGAAGA
This sequence comes from Urocitellus parryii, assembly GCF_045843805.1. Lineage (NCBI taxonomy): Eukaryota > Metazoa > Chordata > Mammalia > Rodentia > Sciuridae > Urocitellus > Urocitellus parryii. The sequence goes on from NC_135532.1 coordinate 110,696,652, forward strand.
GTTTTAACAACTGTGCAGTTTAGTTAAAACTGTTTGCTAATAAAAGACTGCTTTTATTTCAGAGAAAGTAAAAATTATAGGAAACTGCAAAGCCCCAACTGACCCCCAGACTTCATTATGTCCCACGTAGAGGTATGCATGTGTTGATAAAACCTGGACTCTCTGCTTTACAATACATGGAATAACTAACGAATCTGGAAAATCCAATCTTACAACCTAATTCAAGAGGAAAACCTCTCAACCTAACAAAGGGAATTATTGCCGGAGATTAAACTGCTTGATGTTCTTCATTGTTCTAGTTGAGCCAAGAGGGAATATTAATTGAGATGTGCCACGGATTCCGGTGTGTGTTCTGCAGAGCTTCTCAGGTTTCCTGGTGGTCCTTCTAAGGGAACAGCATAAATGAGGGGAATAAGACGACCATTCTGAACCACAGTCGTTAAGCCCTTGTTCCGTTTGGCACAAAAGGTAATGGTTGGTTGATTTACTTTATTTCTGTGCTGTTCTGATTTTTTCCCCCATACACCCTAATCTCCACCACTTCCTCTGTGAGTCATCAGCAGCTGGACCCAGGGAGACCACAGGAACCGACTCCTGGAAAAGAACTCTAATGCAGCTCTTACTCAAGTTCAATTCTCTTAAAGGCTGGTAAGAACAGAGAGTTTTTAAGGGATAGAGAAAAGAATTATTTTGCATTTTCTGCTTTGAAGACTCTGTGAACTTGTGGACCTTTTTAATATTTCCTTGCATGATACATTTATCTCAATATTTGTTTATGAACAAGCATAACTAGATTTTTAAAGTAACAATATTTTAATGTAGTATAATTAAATCATTTCTACCGGAGTATTTGTTCATTCATTTCGATTTGGATCAGTTTATTTAGTTTTGCAAATTTGCAAAGCAATGTTTTAGTACTTTTTTTTTCCCCACTTAGAATTGATCCAACAATTTCTGCTATATACATCTGATGGAGTTACTATTATAACCTCCATTAGACCTAAACATCCCTGTTTTCTCACCACACAAGGGGATCTTGAATTAGATTCACAAAGAACAGCTTGATTTATAGTTGTTTTGTCTCCATTCTATTTGGAAAAAAAAAAAAATTAGCATAGCATCAGGCTTTGATATGAGGGAGTTCCCACAGTCTGCTGGCAAAATCTTGCTGGTCACATACCACCGCCAGAGGTTAGAGGTTTTATTTATTAAAGAAGAGGCTCTTGGCTGTGCCGAAACTGTGGTAATGGGGTAAGCTCTGTAGCAAGACTGAACCGAGACCTCAGATTTCAGGATTTTGCAGTATTTAACTTCATTTGTGGAATCTCAGATTAAATAAGATATTGTAAGTTGGTGAAACAATCATCGAAGAGAGCTTATTGTTGAATACATTTCTCTCACAGGTGGCATAAAGGAACTTGGAAGGAATGTATGACATTCCAAGATAAGAGTGTCTCCTTTTTACGGGCAGTATGAAGGAAAGAAGAGGAGACCTTACAGCAATTGTGCAGCAGATACAGTTCACAGGGCACTCACTGTGCTCACAAAGGTCAATTTTATTTTTTTCAGTTAGCTCTCACCTTACAGGGTCTATGTCTCTCTGCTGTCAGTCCTCCATAGCTGTCTTCCCATGGTGGTGTGTAGGGACCAGGAGACCCCACAGAAAAAGGAGACCCCACAGAGCAAACGCAAGACATCCCTCATCCCTCCTGGGGCATCCCTGAGACTCTTCATTCATTCTTCCCTCTCACACATACTTCAATGATGAAGTTGTTGAAAAAGACCTAATGATTTGGCCTACTTAGAAATATTTTCAGCCAACAAAAGACTACAGGAGTTTTAAAAAGGGCAGTACAATTGTCTCAGACATCTACCTTTAAAATCTATTTCCCCTGAAGGGGATTAAGTCTAACCTACTGTGTGAGTAAGGAAATTACTTTTATAGCCTTACTTATATTAGGAATTGGCAAGTTTCAAATATCATATCTGTTAATATTAATTCATTCCAAAAAACTGTATTTTTAGTATCAGAGAAATGCCTGCCAGAAATGTAATGTTACTTTTGGAGAGAATTTTAATTATCTCTATCTGAATTAAAAGAAAATCTTTAGGGAATTGAGAAATATTAGGAGATTTAAAGACTCACTGTTTATAAAGCTTACATCAGGCTTCAGCAAGAGGTAGTTTTAAAAGTAACCACCTCAAGTCCTGAAAATAGCTCTGTTATTTTTTATATTATATTTTACGGCATTGCCAGATATTTTAGAATCATGATTCCATGCTGGAAAATTCCACTACAACTATTCAATTATTATTCTCAAAATGGGCAACATGGCAGAGAAGCAAAGTTTCATAAGTTCAAATGTAAATGAATTTTGGTAAAGGAAAAAATAATTAAGATTTACTCACATGTTTTGGAGAAATTCACTGAGTTTTATAGCATTCCATTGCAAATTAATCCCTGCTTAATGCTCATTTGATTTCATGGTTTCATGCATGATCTGGGGTACCAGAAATGCAATTCATTTCCCCATATGTTTTGTTTTTGCTTATACAACATGTATTAGTTTTGCATAATAACACATCTGACAGTTTTCCAATCTTTATAAAAGAGCTTGAGATAAACCTGAAGACCATCCAGTTACACCTAGTTGTAGTAGATGGGTTTGTCTGATAATGATGGTGGAATGTGATGATCATTATTATTCAAAGTACAGGTATGAAGACACGAATTGGTGTGAATATACTATGTATACAACCAGAGATATGAAAAATTGTGCTCTTTATATGTAATAAGCATTGTAATGCATTCTGCTGTCATATATAAACAAAAACATAAAATTTTATTTAGACCCTTAAAAAAAGAAATACATTTAAGTGAGAACCATTGATAATTTTTCAACCCTATGTGATCTCTATTGTGAATAGAAACTTTTTCTTTACTGGAATCACAAAACATGATTTTAAAGTTATAAAAGATAATATAAAAATCAAAAAAAAAGAAAGAAAGAAAGGAAATGGGTGTCTTTAAAATTTTGAACCATTTACAGCTGCTTGATTTCTTAGGCTATCAATAATAATCAGGATGACATTTATGATACTCCAAGACATAGAAAGTGACCTCAAGGCCCTTTGTTGTACACAAAGAATAAAACAAATCCCATTGAGAATTTCTAAGAGAGAGATAGGTATTTTATGATCTATTGAGAAAACCTTATAGGAGATGGATCCTATTTATCATCAACTCCCTCTTCTTTAGTTTTTGGTACTGGGATTAAACCCATGGATGATTAACCATTGAGTCATATCCCCAGACATTTTTATATTTTATTTTGAGATGGGGTCTTGCTAAGTTGCTTTGGCACTCACTAAGTTGCTGAGGCTGCCCTTGAACTTGTGATTCTTTGGCTTCAACCTCCCAAGCCTCTGGGATTACAGGTGTGCTCCCCAATGCCCAGCAACCACTCCCTTTTTATATCACTCATTTTTTTCTGCAAAGATTTAAAAGCACTTTTTATATGTATGGAATTGTGTTAGGAAGTTTTTATTTAAATCACTGATGGATAATCCTTTAGCACTGTGAAAATTGATCATTAATTAAAAAAAATAAATAAATACCTTGATAACTTGCTGTCCTTTCTATTCTCTTGAATTAGTTTGGAAATGTTCCATTTCATAAAATCTCCAGTCTCCAGAAAACAGAAGTGAATATTCTTCATTGTATCTTCTCCAAGCTTTTCCAAATCAAAGCTTATGCAGTTATTTTTTCTATATTAGATATCTTGCTCTATCCATTTCTTTACAGTCCAGCATATTGTGAAAAAAGCAGGTTCAGTCCCTCTCCTTACTCATGATCAAAACCATGCATACACTAAAAATGGGAAGTAAAAATGATCCTAAGAAGGCATATTTTCCTCCATGATTCTAATTTTGTTTTTTCTTAGCAAACTTGGGATGAAAACCAGTAGAGTTAAAAAAAAAAAAAATCAGGCGGATATTAGAGCCGCCTGACATTCAGTAGAGTGATTCCCCCCAGAAGTACACACTTTTCAGGATCCAATCCACTTAGAATCAAATATGATGCTGTTGGCAAGTGTATTGGGAGTGGGTTTGGCAATAGGCTTGGGGGTAAAGAATTGGAAATTTGAATAATGAAAGGAAAAAATCTGTGACACTTTTGGGTCAGGACTCCTAGGACATTCTCACCAGCATTGTTCCTGAAGATCTGCTTTTCTGGGCACCAGGTGTATTTGGGGATGTTCAGGTCGACTGTAGAAAATATGAGCCCCAGGGATATTTGGTCAATGGGGATTAGGGGCATGAGTCAGTCATCAGTGCTGGAGTCCATCTCCTGAAGGAAAACGTCAGAAACAATCACAACAAAAGAGTAAACTTGCATCTTAATGAATACAACTTTTCAAAGACAGTAAGATCAACTGGTAGAAAGGAATCTTTCCAAATTTTGAGAAAAGGTTTGCTGCACTCACTATATACTTAGAATCACAATGACAAAATGGTATACGAAGGTACTATTAGTATATGAGTTAAGCATACATGTGTCTCCAAAAATATGAACCCATGTGTATATCCTAAAATCAGGGGATTTGGAGAAGCTTCATCCCAAAAGGAGCAATAAAGATGTAGTCCAAAGCACAAATGCTAAAGTTGGGCAGACCTGGGTTCAAATCCCAGCTCCACCTGTATGGGGCCTGTTGCCTAATACAGCTGCTTTTCTTCTGCTTCAACAGACTCCTCTTTGCAATGGGAATGATATTATTTCTTGCCACATAAACTTTTGGTGGCTGTCCAGTGGATTAGTTCAGTGATTAGATATTGTATTTGTTGCTACAAACACAACCTTATTATTCCTTCTCAGAATTACTACAGCACTTTGCTATGAATCTGACTCAACTATCCTACGTACATATATAAATACGCTGTAGTGAATCTCCACATTATGTACAACCACAAGACTGGGCCCCTAATCAGAATGATACGTACTCCATATTTGTATAAATATGTCAAAATATACTGTACTGTCATATATAACTAAAAATGAACAAATAAAAAATAAACCTCAAAAATGGGGTTATAGAAGGTCAGCAAAGAGTGGGTTTGAGATGTTGGGATGGGTTATGTGGGCATTTTGATAGCACGGCTTCTCATTTGGCATGTTTAATTGTAATGGATTGTAATCCTTGTCCTTTAAGAACTTTAAAATAAAATTCTCTCCTAACAATGAAAAAAAAAAAAAGAATTCCATAGCACTTTGGCAGCACCACTTCAAATGTCCACATTACATTATTCTTACCCAGGTTACACTATCCTTAATTTGTCTTTTTAGCTTCCTTCTATCAAATTCCTGTTGCAATATGAATCTGCTCTGCACTGTCACATGCCACTAAAACCATCTTTCAGTGAAGATTTGTTTGGCAACAAACAAACAAACTTTAAAAAAAAAAGGATTTGCAAAGCTTTTTGAAAATGTTTACCATATGGTTTAAAGAAAAATGCCTGTCCATAGTATAAGACCCAATCAATATTGATTTAATGAAGTATTAATGAATGTTGGAATTAACCAGTCCAATAAACTGCATTTCATAACAAGAAGCTTGTGATAGAGCTGAGAGTTACCTAATTTTGAATGGAGGCGTAGCCCCTTATGGAATTTTTGGGGAAAGTCTTACACTTGAAAGTCAAAAATTAAAAAACAAAAAAATGCAATTTGAATGAGATGCCTTATGTGAAAAGACCAACTAATGGTGTCTGTTAAGTCAAAGGACACTTGGGAAGTTTTCATGTTACCGCCTTTAAATAGATACACAAAAATCAGAATTATTCTGTTGTGTTGTTCAGATGGTTTTTGTTGTGGTGGTGGTGCTGGGGAGTTGAACTTGGGGTCTCATGTGCAGGCCAGTGCTCCACCACCAAAGTTTATCTCCAGCTCTATTCAGATTTTTATGCCTCTCCCACAAAGTGTGATCTTCCAAGTCATTTCATCTGTGAAGCTATGTGCAAAAAATTTGAGATTAGTTATAGAAGCATCATAGGAAAATGAAAACTGTCTAAGACACAGTGAAACAAAACAGCCTTTTTCTCATAACTCCATTAAATTCCTCCAGAGTAAATTCTTCTATATGTATCGATAATAATATTCTAAAAAAAATGTAAGTGAGCTTAAGGTGAAAATATAGCCATCTCCTATATTTTATGAAACAGCTACTTATTGAGCACTGCTTTGGTTTCCTAGGACTGGCACAAGAAAGTCCCACAAACCAGGAAGCTTAAAGCAGAAGGAATTTATCCTGTCACAGTTCTGGGTGAGAAGACAGGGACAAAGATGTCGATGGGGTTGTCTCTCCACTGAGACTCTGGCAGAAGTCTTCTTTGGCTCTGGAAGCTGCGTATCCTTGGACTTCCATGACCACCTCTGTTGTCACAGGGCATTCCCTGTGCATCCCCACCTTCTCTTTCTATATCATTGTCCTGGATGAAGAGTCCCCTTTATAAACGTCACATGAACATCATTACATCTTCAAAATACTTATTTCCAAATGGGGTCAGAGCCGCAGGTGCTGAAGGTTAAGACCTCAACACAGCTTTTGCAAGAACACAATGAGACCCATATGGCATCTATTGTATCTCAGGCAATATCCAGGGCACTGAGGCCACACACTAAGAAAGGCTAACAAGGAAGCTGCCACGCATGGTGGCCCCAATTTCCACCTGGGCTTTGGCTCCATAGCTACACAAGGGTTTCTCCATACATCATTTCTCCCTCCTCGACATTCTAGTTTTCTCAGCACACCTGTGCCAGACTCCACAAATACAGCTTCTTACTAGCAAGGCACATACAGTAGTTCACAAAAGGCTCTTTCTTTCCGTGTTCAGATGAGTAGTTATTAATCCAATAGGAAACCATGGCTACAATGCTGCAATAACACAGATCCACCGCACTCCCTGTAGCTGTTGAACAGATGTGGAAACCCGACCATCCTGTGGCTCTGGGGGTATCACAACACTTGTGAGGCAGCAACAGGTTGAGCATAGCCCTCCAGTTGTAGGGTTAGCCAGGGGTCCGGCTCAGTGGGTGTGTTGTCAAATTGGACAATGATGTGATCCAAACCAACATCAGAAGGATGTGAGTAAGAATGGGGAGAAAACCCATTGAATCTTTTCATTACTGTTTGCTTCTAGGATTCAGTTACAAATGTTGAAACTCTGAGATAATTAAACAAGAAAAAATGGAAAATCATTTTTGGTGTTTTCGATGAAATTAATACATGCTTACTAGAACATTTCAAGCAATTTAGAGGATACAGAGAAAATGTTAATACTCCCTGACTTTCTTCCAGTGCCGTGCCCATTTTTTTCTGTCTTATATGATTTCATGTGTGTATGTGTATTGTTTAAAATAAAAACACCACTTTGTGGGTATAATTTGCAACTTACTCTTATGTTCACTAAAGATTCTATCACATACTGAGAGTAATATGTTACAATCTCTAACAATTATAGATCAATCAATTTCTTTATTAACATATCAGTCTTTTCTCCCATTTTTTTTTCTTTTTATTGGTTCTTTTTAGTTATACATAACACTGGGATTCACTTGGAGATTATTATAAAGATATGGAATTTAATTTGCTCTAATTAGTTTCCAGTACTCTCTCCCATCCCTTCTCCCACCCCATCCCCTTTATCAAGTTCACTGATCTTTCTTCTATTTTCAGGGAATTTTCTCTTTCTCTTTCTTTTCCCCTGTATTTTGGACTAGTTTCCTTATGTCAGAGTAATTATCCAACCTTGGACTTTCTGGCTCTGCCTTATTTCACTTAACACGATGGTTTCTAGTTCCATCCATTTACCATCAAATGCCATATTTTCCACTCTTCTTGATGGCTGAGTAATACTGCATTGTGTATATGTGCCACATTTTCTTTACTCATTCATCTGTTGAAGGGCACGTAGGCTGGTTCTGTGAATTGTGACGCTATAAACATTGATGTGGCTATATACCTATAGTATGTTTATTTTAGAAGCTTTTTAATTTGATGCCATCCTACTGATTGATTTTGGATTTTATTTGTTGTGCTTTAGGAATCTTGTTAATCAGTTCCCGTATTGACATGCTAGAGTCTCCATTTTCTTTTAGCAGTTGCAGAGTTTCTGGTCTAATTCCTAGATCTTTGATTGATTTTGAGTTGACTTTTATGCAAGGTGAGAGACAGGGGTCAAGTTTTCACTATTATACGTATGAATTTCCAGCTTTTCCAGCACCATTTATTGAGAAGACTATCTTTTTTTCCCCCAACATATGTTTTGGGCACCTTTGTCAAGTATCATGTAACTGTGTTAATGTGGATTTGTGTCTTTTATTCCATTGGTCTTTGTGTCTATTTTGGTACCAGTACCAAGCTTTAGTATTTTTTTTTTTTGAGACTGTGTTACTAGGTGCGCACATTAGAATTGTCATGATATTCTTAGTAGATTAACATTTTCATTACATAAAATTTTTGTCTCTAGTTTTAATACTTTCTATTTTAAAATGTCCTTTGATATAACAAAACTAAATAAATTTCCTTTTTGTTAGTATTTCTAGTATTTCATGATATAACCTTTTAACACCCTTTTCTTTAGGGCATAATTTTTAAAATTTAAACCTCTTTATTGTACACAGTGTATAAATTTGCTTTGTTTTTATTTTGTCCAGCTTTATAGTCTGCTTTTTAAATGCAGTATTCATATGAAATATAATGATTAAAAACTTAGCATTAGTATTTGCCCCATCCACTTTTTTTTTTTGAAATCTGCAATTTTTTTTCAAATTAATTACCTCAACACTAAAAGCATTATAACAAACAATATAGGGAGATTTAAATACGGGGAGATTTCAAGCACCTTTTAACCATTTTTCTTCAATGTTAATATCTGGCAAAACTATAGGATGACTTCAGAATGAGGATATTGGCCTTGATAAAGTCAGGACAGAAAACATTCCCTCTATGCATCCCTGTTGTCACACTCCTGTTCTTTCCTTAAACCCCACTAACTATACATTGTTCTCCCTTTCAATTGTTTTGTTATGTCAATGCTCTATCAGTGAGATCATGTTACATGCTCAGCTAATCTTGTGAGGTTGCCATTTTCTTTCCCTGGAGATTCATCCAAGTTACTGTGTTTATCAATGGCTTTGTCCTAGTCATTGTTGAGTGATGTTCCACAGCAAGGATGCATTGCAATTCATCTCACCACTCATCAGTTGCAGATCACGTGGGCTAGGCACAATTTGGAACTACTACAAACATTCATGTACAAGTGTCTGCTTAAACATAGGTATGTGTTTTCCTTTTTAGGATAAAGGACCAGAATTGCAATTACTAGGTAATATTGTAGCTAAATATTTAGTTTGGGGGAATTTTTTTTAAAGTTTTATGATGTAAAAAACTGCTAAACTTTTCTAAAGTGGCTATACTGATTTCCCAACTTCTCCAAAAAGGCAATGATCCAATTTCTCGATTCCTTTACCAGCATTTGGTGGGGCTGCTATTTTTTCCCCCAATTTCACTCATTCTTGCAGGCAATGTCACAGTGATTTTAACCTGCATTTCCCTAATTCCTCTGAGTTGAAGCAGCTTTTCATGTATGCTTTTCTGGTCCTCAGTATCTCCTCAGTGGAATGTCTCTTCAAAGTTGTTTGCAGTCTTTTTTGTTGCAATGCTGATTCATTGACTATTGAGGTTTTGGAGTTCTTTATGTATTCTAGATACTCATCTTCAGTTGTCTATGTAGTTTTCAAATACTTTATTCTACTCAGTGTCTTGTCTTCTTATTTTACCATGCTGTCAGAGAGCAAAAATTTTTAATGAAGTCCAGTTTATAAGTTTTTCCTTCTATGGATCATGATTTTGGTATCAAACCCAATAATTCTTTACTGAAATCTAGATACTGAAGATTTTTCCATATATTTCTATAAGTTTCATTACTTTCATTAACACTTTAGCCTTTGGTACATTTTGAGTTGGTTTATGCATCACATATAATATTTAACATTCATGTTTTTGCCAATGGTATTCCAGTTGCTTTGGTATGAATTATTGAAAAAAAAAGTTATCCTCCACCAAAATTGCTTGTTCACTTTTGTCCCAAATCATTTATTTTTTGACCATATTTCTATATATATGTTCCTCCATCAATCTGTGTGTCCATTACTCCACGAATAACACACCTTTTACATCCCTAAATCTGGTATGATTCTTAGACTGATTCTGTCCATCTTATGTTTTTCAAAATTGTTTTTGTTATTATGATTTTTTTCTCACGTAAACTTTCAATAATCTCATAAAATGTATTCATATTTTTTAAAAAGTATGTTAAGCTTCTTATCTGTTGAGAGAATTGGCATCTTTCCTATATAAACTTTCAGCACAGCATATGTCTCTATTTATCACTTAATATTTTACCTCCTTCAACAGCATTGTTTAATTTTCAGCATAAAAGTGCTATACATGTAATAATGTACTTACATATTCAATAAATTTGATGTTTTTACCTTCAGATGTTCATTGCCAGTACACAAAATTGCATCTGATTTTTGCATATTTATCTTATATTTTGACAAATAACTCAATTTACTTATGAAGTTTACAATTTTTTTTTGTAGACTTCTTGAATTTTCTGGTTAGTTATGTCGCTTGCAAATAGCAACCATTTTCTTTACAGTTTGTAAGTATTTTTTATTTACATTATTACACTGGCAATAATCTCTGGAGAATATTTTGTAATAGTGAACATTCTTACTTAATTCATAGTCACAGAAGGGAGGATTTCAGTCTTTCATTATTCAGTATAATATTTGCTAAAGGGACTTTTTAAATAGATTTTCCTTAAGTTGAATAAGCCTTCCTTTATTCCTGACAGGAAGAATGTAGAGGAGGAAGAATCTATTTGGGTTCATGGTTTCAGAGATCTCAGGCCATGGTGAGATGACTCCGCTACTCCAGGCGCCAGGTGGGGCAGCGCATCATGATGCCCTGGCACAGTGGAGGAGTGCTGTTCCCACCTTCTGTGGTTACTACTCAGTTAGTCCATTCAAACTAGGTGCCGTGATTAGGCTACAGCTCTCATAATCCAGTCATTTTATCTCTGAATATTTCCACATTAACACAGGAGCTTTGGGGGAAACCTCATATCCAAACCCTAAAAATGAGTGTTGGTATTTTACTGAATAATTTTATATATGAACTGAGATATGAATGATGTGAATAATCCTCATTCACTTGTTAATATGGAAGACTATATTGATTGATATAAAATCTCTTTACATCATATTGAACCAGGGTTACATTGTTGAAACACAGCCCAATTGGTCATGCTATATAATTACATATATCATATATTTATATATACACATAATTACATATGTACACTTTATTATATTTAGTAGTTATTATATATGCACTCAGATATATATGCATATACATCTGAATTCTATTTGGAGGCCTGTATTATCAACAAATGCTGGTATGTAATTTCCTTTTTGTCATACTGGTTTTGGTATCAGAATAATATTAACTTCATAAAAGTATATTTTTCCCTTTCTTGAAATTTCTGGAAAAGATGATGTGGAATAAATTCTTTCACATTTGGTAGGATTCTTCAGTGAGATGATCTAGACCAACAAATTTCCTTTGGAGGAGTTTTAAAATTATGAATCCAATTCTCTTAAAAGTGATGAAGCTATTCCAATTATTTACTTCCAATTACGAGAATTGCTATGGTTTGTATTTTTTTGAGGCAATGGTCCATTTTGTCTAATTGTTAAATTTCTGTGCATTGAACTTCCTTTTGAACTTTCAGACATGTGCAGAATCTGTACAGTTACCCCTTCTCCATTCCTGGTATTAGTAATCTGTCTTGTGTCTCTTTGTCTTGTCTGAAGTTCATCAGTTTTACCAGTCTTTCAAAAAAGGAAAAGAACATTTGTTTCATTGAAATTCTCTGTTGTTCTTTGTTTTCAATTTTAGTGATTTGCTCTTATCTTTTTTTCCGTATTTTGTTTCACTCTTCTTTTTATAGGTTTCTGTGATGAAAGTTTAGATCACTGAGATTAGTCCTTCTGTCTTTCTTATATGCCTTTGGTGCTATAGATTTTCTCTCAGCATGGCTTGAGCTGTGTCCCACAAATTTTGATGTCTTATTTTCAATTTCATTCAATTCAATGTATTTTTAAAATTTCTGTTCAGACTTTTTTGGATCCCTGTGCTACATATAAATGTTCTGTTTCTTTCTAAATATTTTGAGATTTATTTAGTTTTTATCTCTGTATGATTAATATTTAGTTTAATCTTTTTGTCATCAGAGAGCACAATTTATGATTTCAATCATTTAAAACTTGTGGTCCAGTCTGAAGTCTATCTTGATATATGTTGATAGAAACTTGAACGGAATGTATATTCTTCTCTAGTTTGTTGGAGTGTTTTAAATGTTAACTAGATTAGACAATAATGTTGAATTCTTTCTTCTTGGGTTATTTTTGTGTCCATTTTCCTACCAATTTTTGAGAAAAAGGTGTTTTGATTTTTATACATATTTTGCTATTCCTTCATTTGGTTCTATCAGTTTAAACTTCACATATTTTGCAGGTTTTTTTTTCATGGAAACACACTTAGAATTACTATTCATTAATAGATGAACACTTTATATAAAATCTCTTTACATCTCTAGTAATTTTCTTTGCTTTGAAATAGCATTTATGTGTTTATAAATGTAATTTCATTTTTCAAATATAACTTAGGGGATTCTGTCAATAGCACAATGTAGTTGGGAGAAGAACAGCAACTAGAACATAGAAAAATTAAAATTACCCAATTTTAAAAAGAGATAAAGATTGATAGATGAATATAGATGGCAATTAAAACATATTTCTCCTCAATAATTGATAGAATCATTAGACATAAAAACCACAAGGATGAAGAACTCAACACTATTTGTTAACAGGATCCAATTTTCTTTGAATAATATTTGCATGGTGCATTTTTTTCCAACTTTTAATTTTTAACTTTTCTTTTCAACTGGTTATGTATAATGAGTTTCTTGTAGAAAGAATATAGTTTGGGTCAAACTTTTAATACTACTGCTAATCCTTGCCTTTTCAATGTTGTAATTTACTTCTTCATATTTACGGTAATTAATAGAATAGGGCTTATATCTGTTATTTTTATTTTATTTTTTTTCATTTGTTTCTCCCTGATTTTTTTTTCTGTTTTCTTCCTCTTGTCTTTTGTTCATTACCTTAACATTTTCTTGGAATTTCCTTTTGATTTATCTTTAGTCTTTTTGATATGTTTCTTTATGGAGTATTTTAGTGGTTGCTTTAAAGATTACATTATGTGCAGATAACTTAGAATCCACTGGTGTAATTTTACCAATTTTTTCCTTATCTCCTTTTATTATCCTGTCCCATGCAATTGTTTTACATATGTTTACAAACATCAGATAGTGTTATTGGTTTTGTGCTGTGAATAATAACATATTTAATTTACCTCAAAAGGTAAATTAAAACCTATTGTATTTTCTCAGATTTTTAAATATTTTTCTTTCCTTCTTGATGTTTCAGAGTTCCTTTTCTTATTTTTTTAAATTTTCTTTCAGAGAATCTTCCTTAGTTATTCTTTTAAGGTAGGTCTGTTGGTGGCATATTCTCTTGCTTTTCCTTTATTTGAGATTGCCTTTATGTTTCCTTCATTCATTAAGGGTATTTTCCTTGGATATAAGATTCTTTAACAGTTCTTTTATTCCAGAATTTAAAATAATTGACTACTTTCTTTTGTCTTCTCTGCTTTCTGATGAGAAAACTGCTGTCTTTTAATTTTTCTCCCTGTTTATCTGGCTATTTTCAAGACACTTTTTCTTTATATTTAATTTCAGATGCATAATTACAATGTGTCTTGGCATGGATTTCTTTGGTTTATCTTATTTGGGATTTGCTCAAGTTCTTCAATCTGTAGCTTTATGTTTCTTTCCAAATACAAGGAGTTTTCAGTAAATCTTTCTGTATGTACTTTTTCAGCCTGGTTCTCCAGGAAGCTTGTGACAAGAAAATTATATATTTATTGTTATTATTATTTCACAGGTCCTGGGATTTTGTTTTTCTTTTTCAAACTATTTTATATTTATTTAAGAATGGGTATTTTTTTATTTTTCTATGGTTTAGTTACTGTTATCCCTCCTGTACCTTAATTGTGCTCTTGTTCCAATCTACTATTTTTATTTTTGTTAAATCTATTCCTACATATTTAATATCTATAATATTGCTTAAAATTGCAAGTGATCTCTTTAAAAAAATATCTATTTTCTACTTTTTGCCATTATGTGAACAAAACTGATACATGTTGTTTTGATTCCAGTAATGTTGAGAAGTTGTCTATTTAAATAATTTTGGCTTGGATTATTTTGCATTTTTTAATTTAAAAAACTGTATTACCTGGGAATAAGCATTCAGTTTCTTTCTTTCTAGTTCCTTTACCATTTTTCTACCTTGCTCTTCTGCACTACCTACATGGATTTGCAACTTGTAGTCAAAAAGTAGTATTTCTATTGATTTACAGACAAATAAAATCACATTGTGAAAAATTAAGTTTTTTTAAATTAAAAGGTTATTAATATATACTTCCAGTAGTTTTCCACCATACCATATCAACTCTTTCAACTATGATTTTATTGCTACAAAATTAGAAAGAGAAGAAAATGTGCAGTTAACCTGCTGAACAGTAAGTAGTACCCCACCATCTCTACCACCATAACTACCACCATACCTATAGAGAAAAATGAGAATAAATTGTGTTTTCCAGTAAGTTTATGGTTGTTTTTTTACTTTCATTGCTAATTTTTAAAATGCAACTAGATTTAGCAAATTAAAAAGCCCACAAATGAAGCAGCTTTTTGACACATTTCATATGGACTCTGATGTTAAACTTATTTGTATATAAATATTCTGTATGTTAGCTGGTTGTAGCAGTTCATAATTAGAGCTTCTATTGAATTCAGAATCTACTTTCTAGTATTTTCTCCTGATAAAATGCTATGACAAAGATAAAACAGTTAGTTTTGAGAATTAGAATTATTAGTGTTTTTTTTTTTTTTAACTTAAATTTTGAGTTAATTGTAGGCTGGGTGCTGTGGTGCTCGCCTGTAATCCCAGTGGCTCGGGAGGCTGAGGCAGGAGGACTGAGGTCAAAGCCAGCCTTGGCAAAATTGAGGCTCTAAGCAACTCAGTGAGACCCTGTTTCTAAATAAAACACAAAATAGGGCTAGGGATGTCACTCAGTGATGAGTGACCCTGCGTTCAATCACCAATACACCCCCCAAAATTTTTGATTTAATTATAGATTAATATGCAATTATGAAAGACAATACAGAGACAAGGACCCCATGGATGATTTACCTAGATTTCCCTAATCATAACATGCTGCTCCTTATTCTCTCTCCTCCTACGGTAATTTTTGTTTGGATATTAAGAGCCACACAGTATACATTGGGTTTAATGCTGATGCAGTGTCCTCCAGATTTTCTCAATAGTCATAATTCCTTCAATTTCTTATATCTTATCTCCAGGTGACGTTATCATTTCATTATAGTTTCAAGTGGAGACATTTTGTGATTACCTTTTTATTATTAATTTTACTGTAATCAAAGAATTTGGCCAGTATGAATCATGATTTGGGGAATTTAAAGCTTTATTTGTATTTGAAGGTAATAAAAGCTGTTTTCTAGATCAAGATGATTGTTTTGTATTTCAGTTCAGAATATCCTAACATGTTTTTGTATATCTGGTGTTGAATGAAGCAAATTTAGAACTCTTGTGATGATGAGAATTTGCCAATTTTCCTTGCATTTTTCTATCAGTTTGTGTTTATGTTGTTTGATCAGATGTGAACATGTAGCTGAAGCACTGAAATATTTAGTTCATATAAATTCAAGATAATTGGGGCTGGGATTGTGGCTCAGTGGTAGAGTACTTGCCTAATACGTGTGAGGCCCTAGGTTTGATCATCAGCACCTCATAAAAATAAATAAATAAAATGAAGATATTGTGTCCAACTACAACCAAAAAGTAAATATTTTTTAAAAATTCAAGATAATTGCATATTTTTGTAAGATGAGTCCTTATCAACTTTTATATACTTGATGCATATTTTTTTGCATGGAGGCTATTTTAAATGATTTTAATTTTATTTCCCCCTTTTCTAAAATTAGTCCTACCCATATTTTAAAAAGTATTTTAAGCCTATAAGTAATTACTTTTATGTTAATTTCACATTTGTATTTCACTTTTAAAATCTAGTCCATCTTTCTCAAATTGGTAAGAATATCTACCAAAGTCTATAGATAATGTTGTAATTAGTCATGGGAAAATTGAAGTTTTCCACAAAAAATAGTAAATTAGTTAGATGTTCCCTCTTACCACTGCTTTTCAAAATCATATTAGAAGTCATTGCAAATGCAATAAGATAAAAAGGAGTCAAAATATACCCAGCAGAAAGGAAGAAATGAAAAGGTATTTGTAAATGGCATGGTTGTATATGCAGAAAATCTGAAAATATAGTCAGACACCTCCTAGGACTAGTGAACCATTGTAGCAAATAACAGTGTACAAGATTAAAACACAGAAGTCAATAACTTTCCTATATAAGGGATGAACAAATGGAATATGATTGAAGTTAATCAATTAATTAATTAATTTAATTGAATATAATATTGTTTACATTAGTGTCTGAAAAAATCTTAAACTTAGTCATGAATCTAATCAAGACCTCTATGATGAAAACTACAAAACTGTGATTAAAGAAACCAAAGAAAAACTAAAAAGTTGGAAAGATATTCCATGTTCATAGATGGGGAATCTCAGTGTTGTAAGATGTCAGTTCTTACTAATAGGTAATTTCAATCCAAATTCCAGCACGTTATTTGGTGGATATTAACAATAGATTCTACAGTTTTTATGGAGAGGCAAAGACCCAGAATGGCTAATGTGGTAGTGAAAAAGAAAAACAAAGATGGAGTTCTGACACTGTTCAACTTTAACCCCGTATCATAAAACTACTGTAATCAAGACAATATGCTTTGGGAAAGAATAAACAAATAGATTAATGGAATAAAACAGGGAAATAAACCCACATAAATATAGTCAACTCATACTTGACAAAGGAAAGAAAGCAATCCCACAGAAAGAACATATAGTCTTTTTAACAAATAATTATGTAATAAAAAGGCCACTTGCATGTTAATAAAAATGAATTAAGACACAGTCTTTACATTCTCCATGAAAATTACATAAAATGAATCACAGATCTAAAGCTGAAATCTACAACTTTAACTTCTAGAAAATAACAGGAGAAATGTAAATGACTGTGGGTTTAGAGATGGCTTTTTAGAAACAAAATCAATGACATGATTCATGGGAGAAAGAGTTGAAAAGCCAGACTCCATTAAAATTAAAGTTTTTTATTTGACAAATAAACAACAACAACAATTAAAAAAAAAACATTTTTTTTTGGACACATTTAAGATAATGAAACAAAGAAAGCCACAAATAGGAGAAAGTATTTGCAAAAGCATGTCTGATAAGGGACAACTTTTCAAAATATTTGGAGAAACCAAAACTTGAAAGTAATAAAGTAAATAACTTAGTTAATAAATAAATGGAAAACCTTAGCAGACACCTTGCCAGATGTATTAGTCAGGGTTCTCTAGAAAAACAGAATCATTAGGAGTATAATTATAAAAAAGAGATTTATCAGGTTGGCTTATGTGACCAGAAGCTAGATAGTCCACAATGGCCATCTGTGGGTTGGAGAGCTGGAGGATCCAGTAGCTACACAGTCCAAGAGGCTTAAGCCTCAGAACAAGAGGGATCAATGATGGTACCCTAGTCTGAAACCAAAGGCTTCTGGAGTATCACTGGCAGAGTATGATTTGGAAGAGTGAAGACACAAGAGTCCAATATCCTCAGATGATTGCAGGAGCAATCAAGGACCTATTCAAGAAGAATCAAGCTGCCATATGCTGCTGCTTCCTTGTTCTTCCAACTTATATTCCATCCAAGATCATCCAGTTGGCTGATGCTGCTCACACTGAGGGAGGGTCTCCGCTTCAGTTGGCTGTCCCACAGGCCAATCATTCCTAGACACACCCTCATAGATACATCCATAATCCTCTGAATCCTCGGTATCTCTTAATCCAATCAAGTTGACAATTCAAATTGACCATTACACCAGAGATGACTGATAGACTATGAAGGAAAGTTTGCATGTATGTCATCAAGGAACCACAAATTAAAACAACAGTATGATCAATACACATCTACTAGGCCAAAATCCAGAACACTGACATCATCAGATGCCAAGATTATGTAAACCTAAAGGAAGTGTCACTCCTTGCTGCTGGAAGTCAAAACAGTCCCACCACTTTGAAAGACAGTAAGACAGTTTGTGATTTCTCACAAAATTCAACATTCTTACCATGTGATCCAGAAATCACACTCTGTATTTACCACAAAAAGTTGAAAACTATGTCCACACAGAAACCTTCATGTGGATGCTTATAGCAGCTTTATTTATAATTCTTGAAACTTGAAAGCATCAAAGTCGTTCTTTAATAGGTAAATAGATAAATAAACTGTGGTGCATCTTGGTTATGGGAGGCTACATACTGATAAAAGGAAATGAGTTATCAAGCCATGGAAAGACATGGAAGAAACTTAAGTGCATGCTGCTAAGTGAAAGAAGCCAGTTTGACAAGGTTGTGTGCTACATGATTACAGTTGTGTGAACATCTGGAGCAGACAGAACTGTGGAGACAGTACAGAAATTAGTGGCTTCCAGTGGTTTCAGGGATGGAGGGGTGAGCAGGAGAGCAGAAAGTTTAGGACAGTGAAACCATTCTGTACCATACTATAGTGGTGGGTGCACATCATTATGAATTTGTCTAACCTCAAAGAACACACAATACCCAGAGTTAACCCTGACGGAAACTATAAACCTTGCGTGAAAATGGTTTGTTAGGACTGTAAAGTGAAAGGAACCCTTTGGGAAGATACCTGGCCCCCTCGTTCAGCGATAGTTTTTCATCAGTTTAACTTTGTTTCCTGGGCAGAGAATCAAATTATTGATCAATAAAAAAAAAATGTTACTCATCATGTTTCATTTTCATAGATAAAATCACTAATCTGAATTTTCATAAATCATTACAAAAGGGTAGCTATAAAAATTGTTGGTGTCTTGCCCTTCTCATTACTGGGAAGGCCTTCATACATATTAATATTTCATTTAGTTGTTTGGGTTTACTCACATATAAGATTATGTTTTTATACTATACTCTTTGTATTTTAAAATTTTAACTCTAAAACAATGATGATATTTTATCTCATAAAATAACCTCACAAAAGTGTTGTAATCATCTGCTCTTTGTAGGTGTAAAAAAAAAAAAAACCCAAAAACTCCCTTATGAAACTCAGTGTATTGTGTGATGGATTATTTTTGTTGTTGTTGTTGGATGGGGGTTAATTCACCCCATAAGGTTCTTCTTTGAATCTGCTGCTGAATTTTTGGGTACACATACTTTGCTTTAAGTACCCTCTACTTTTGTACAATCCTGATATTTATTTTGCACGTGAGTGGTTCTCCTTTAGAGGAATTCTCACTCTACAGGAATGAGCAAGAGCCACTCACAGGGTCACAGAGAGGGTCCCACCCCATGCTCCTCTTGGGAAGGCTGTCCACACCCTGCGGCTGAGGACAATGCATGTTTTCATCTGGTGCCTACAGCTGGACTAAGCAAGAAATACAGGCCATAGCATCCCACCAAAGTCAGAAGACAGGCGGAACTCAACTGGAGGGTGACACTGTCACCAAGGTGGACAATGGGAAAACGCAGGGTTGAGAGGCTAGACTAGCTATTGACCTGTGTTTTCCTTGGCAGATTTATTCCCCCAAGCACTGTTGTTCCTAAATTCACTCTGTCACTCCACAGTCCCCATGTTGGGCACCAGAATGATCCTTTACAGCCTTTCTTCATGCAGTCTGATTTCAGAAGCTGTAATTTGACAAGCAGTTTATGTTTGAGTAAATTCAATTTTGACCTCTATTTTATTATGTAATCAAAGCTGTGATTTGTTTGTTTGCAATTCTTGTAAGGCCATGATTAGCCACAGAAGTACCTTTAGTTTCTATTCTCCTCTCTGTCGATGCCTAAGGTTTTATTACTGATAAGAGAAACAGTAACTTGGAGCCAAAGGCCCTTCGGTGTGCTGCAGGGAGGTACTGAGCCTCCCAGGGATCGGACTGAGCCCATAGGGACTCTTCCCCAGCCAGCCTCAGAGAACCTGAAAAGTGTTCCCTGGAGACTCTGGGAAGCAAACTTGAGGACTGAGGCTACGGAGCACTGGGAGGTGCCATTTGACAGCTCTGTGTTATCTTAGCTCCCAAATCTCACTTGCAAAATCTGAATGTGGCTGTTGACCAGAGGAGCCAGGGTCCCCGTAGGGTCCCCATTGGGTCTCACAGGTGCACAGCTGCTTGCCGCCCTAAACACTGAGTTAGGACAATGAAGACCATTCAAGGTCTCAGTTCAGTTAACAGTGTCAACTCCTAGATTCCTCTAAGGACCCCTTAAAACTTGGCCCATCCTGTGATCAAAAGCACTGCCCATTTGACTTCTGGTAATGACTGCAAAGCACTGCTTTGGAAGCAGAAGGCCAAATGCAATTGTGAACAATTTTGGAAATGAATCCTATGACCAGAAACCCCAGAGAATCCATAAGTGAGGATTCTGATTTTCTCACCTAGGATATGATTGATTATAACAATGGTCATGTCAACAAATTCTTGCCAAATAAATAAGTAAAACATACCTTCTTCTTCTTCACCCAATTAGTATCAATGATCTTATTTTAGCTGATATTTTTATATAGTAATTGTATTTAGAAGGTAAATAACAGGCCAGAGAGGGGCATCTTTTTTTAGGAAAGGAGTTTTACTGTTGTTGTTGTTTAACTAGAAAATACTTCTGGATTTTTTTTTCCTATACCCAAAGGAAACTTAACAAAGATTATGTTTATTGAAAATGCCTTTGGTTTATTGCAGATCACATTTCAAGATCTAGTACTTTTCTCCCTTTGTTATTTCCTCTTTTCCACATTTCCCCCTCATTCTAAATTCTCCATTGAGACTGCTTACGAAGTCGATTATCCCCAAACTCTTGCTTCATAGGTTAAAAAAAAAAATAGTACATCCGATAACCTGAGAACAAACATAAATTTAAAAAATAATAATAATTTGCAGTGCTGGCTCTTTGGAGGGATTTTCCCCTCCTCTGTGAATGTGTCTGATGAGAGAACAGGGACCAGGAGGGAAACATACCATTCGTGTTCCCAGATTGCTTGCCCTATTTAGCATTATTATTTTTTTTAAGTTGCAATTAGTATTAGCCTTAAGAAATGAATGAAAATTGATGATGAATGAAAAAGTTAATAGATGTTAGTATTGTAATTAGCAAGGGTCTGATCTTGCAGGAGTGGTTTTAGGACTGCCGTCTTTGGAGGCCATGCTAGTCTCCCTCCTGTCTGCCTGGAGCTCCCCACCACGGGGTGATGGTGAGGAGGGATCCTCGGAGGAAGGCCCTCTGCTCTCTGCCACCCAGGACAACAGGGAGGCAGGGAGGTGATAGGAAGTCTGAGCCTCTTCCAGCCTCACAGATGTAGCCCATCTTCTCCTGAGACGAGCAAGAACATAAAACAGGTTTAAATGGGCTGTGGGAGCAGACTTCATGTAATTGAGATGATGTTTCTAACTCTACAGATTAAAAAAAAGGGGGGGGGGCAGTTAGTTTGGAGAAAGGAAGCTTTTAGTTTTGTTGCTGGAAAAGACTGATCTTCTTTACTTGGAGAAGTAGCAACATGAATTTCCTTTTGTGTACTTTGTCTACCACTTACCCAGAGGCCCTTCTTCTCTATACAGTCAGGCCTTTGTCCTAGAAACAGGAAAAAAAAGGAGTTTAGAAAAGGTACTGAAAAAGAGATCTAGAGAAAAAGGTAGAGGTCTGGGAATAAACTCTGTGACTAACATTGACTGTGAGGTAACGTGAGTGTAAACTCTTACAAACAGAAATATTTAAAACTAGCAGCATTCAGCGTCGGCAGCCGTGCAAGCAGCACAGGGTCTCTCCTATGGGCAGCTGGGCATGTAAACTGTTGTCCTGCTCCTGCAGGGCTGTGACAAGAATGCCAAGGCACCATGTCAAAGTAAGAACAACGCTCTCTGACCCTACAAGTACAGTCTAAAATAACCCACCATGAGAAAACAGAGTCAAAAAGGAAGTGTGTAAAATACATGAATGTTCTTTAAAAAAAAAAATATATATATATATATATATATATATATGTATTCAGTTGTAGGTGGACAAAATACCTTTATTTTATTTATTTATTTTTTTTTCATGTGGTGCTGAGGATCAAACCTAGTGCCTCCCACGTGCTAGGCCAGCGCTCTACCACTGAGCCCCAGCCCCAGCCCACATGAATGTTCTTTAAAAATACTATAATCAGGAAAAAAAATTAAAAAGGAACCAAACTAAATAAACAGTGATAAGGTAAACAAATTATAAGGCACTGACACAACTGAATAGTATGTGTTACTTTTAACAAAGGATGTTTAAATGCTGGGAAAACTGTGCAAAATCAAAATAGTACCATCAAGGGAGAGACTTTCTAATTAAGTCCCAAGGTAATGTTCACCATGTAAAATTTGAAAGTTTTACCTACAGAAATACAAAAGAAGAGCATCAAGAAAATAATGGCAATCTGAGGAAGGCTAATTGCCACACGTGTGACAGGCAAAATATTGTTTTACTTAATATATAAAGAGTTCTTTAAAATCACTAAGAAAAAATATTATCATTCAACAACAAAATGAGGTGAGTTCATGAAGAGATCATTTTCAAAGAAATGCAAGTGGAAAGTATGTATGCTCAACTTCAATCATGTTCAAAATGTTCATTTAAAATAAAACAAAAATGAAGAGCCATCTTTCACCTATCACATTGGTGTATACACACACACACACACACACACACACATATATATATATATATATATATATGCATTTAGTAGGCACTGTGGTGAGGGTGAAAACACATAAGTGGTTAAATTCTATCTTTCTGGGTATGGAAAATAAGAACACACCCAGAGATCTGTATGGTAACAGTTATAAAATATTTAAATGCATTTACATTTTCACTCCACATGTTCATATATAGTTTTATGATATACTCATGCATATCTTACATTATGCAGGGATATTCATTTCAACACGTTGATAAGCAGTCTGCTTAGGTAAATTTTAGTATGTCCTCTCAATGGAATACTATATAATCACCAAAAAAGAATGAAGTCGATCTATACTGCTGATATAAAACAATCTCTGCATAAATAAATGATTAGTGGCAAAAATATCCCAAAGCTTTCTGTGGTATTTTCCCAGTTATGCAAAGATATGGACAGTCTCTAGAAAGATAGATATACACATATAAAGAAATCCCTGAGATGAGAAGATAATCTTTCCTCCTATGCAATTTTGTTCTGTATAATTTTTTTCTACTATAAGCATGAAATTTTTCAACCTAACCTTTACATTATAATCTATAATAATATGTAAACACATGGGAAAACATATGTAATATTTCTATTTAGTATGAAAAGCTGTATCTAAACAGGATCTTCTTTTCTTCAAATGTATTTTACACTATTATTTATTGCATATTACATATAATTACAAATTTTACATTGTTATTATGTTACATATTCATCTTAGTTAAGCACTGAAAAATTGAAACAGATGTACCAAATGTCAATGATGATAAAGATCTCTAGTGTAGTGTTGCTATATGTGAATTGTTTTGTTTGTGAGTTTTTCTTAATGATGTAGGTTTGCTTTAAAAATTTTTATAATCAAATAAGCATTTTTTATAGAGAAGCTGACAGCCTCCTTGACTACATTTGATATTTTCCATATGCTAATTTGTTTTCTTTTATTTCAGGAAAATTCTGCAGACTAAATATTTAAAAATTCTGTTCCATTATTTTGCTTATTTTCAGACTTCCTGTAGAGATAAATCCCTTTTTTTTCTTCTCATCATTTTTTTCCTAAGACTTTTTAGCTTTTTTAAATGACTATTTGACTCTACCACTTTTTAAATTCTCTATTACCTTATTATATTTTCATGATTTTTCTTTCTCCTATATTTCCTTATATTTTAGTGATTTTATTGCTTTTATCTTCTTCTCTCAAATATTCTAACATCTCATAATCTTATTTTATTTATTTTATTATTATTATCTTGTCCTTGATTTTTTTTTTTTCCTCCTTTGGAGTTTTCCTTCAAAGAACCAATTGCTTCATTATTGGGGGTGGTGGGTGGGGAAGATAGTTATTGCTTACAAATTTTGACAAGCTGAGTAGCAACATTTTTCTGGTGCATGCCCTGCATCTATTAGATAGACTACTTATTGCTGATTTTATTATTATGGTGATGTTTTATCCAAGCTCTGCTAGTATGTTTTTTTTTTTTTTTAATCCCATTGTTAAATTAGTTGTGCTTTCTTAAACCAGCTGTTTGCAAGAGGTTCCTTTGGTCAGAGGGGTGCCTTAGTAGCATCCCAGCTGCTTGATTTTCATAATGCAAATCTCATTTCTTCTCCGTGGCCCATAATTCTCTGTCTCGAGATTCCTCACATAACCCTACTTTCTCTGTTTCCTCTAAACCAAACCCAGCCTAGGACTCCTGCTGCCAGCAGTTCACCTCTGTTCCTGCTCCTGCTGTTCAAACCGGGGTACAGATATTTCGCCTTGGCTGAGCCTCTCATCTTCAGAAAGCGCACATTTGCTGGTGCTTCTGAGATCTGCACGACGGAGCCCTTTCTGCTGCTTCCTCGCTCTTCTTCCCTGAAACCCTTTCATGGGGCCCTTGGAAGCCCGGGCGCGCTGCACGTGTGCACAGTCTCTGGTTGCAGCCCTACTCCACAGCGCTGGAGGATCAGGCTTTATTCTCCCTCTGCTTTTGGATAAGTGAGTGAAAGGAAAAGCCCCTCTGTTGACATGAACAATTGGAAAAAATAAATAAAAATGAAGTTAAATCTACTCCTTGATTAATCTATGGTTTCATTTCTTAGTTTTGGGAAGTTTAGAAAACAGTTTTGTACCTGCACATTACACCCGTCTTCTATTTTCTTCTGTGCATCCTTAGAAACACTTTTGATAGAAATCTTGAATTCATCAAGCACTTATGCAATTCAATAATAAATTCATTTTTACAAACAGTTACCTGGTGTTCCCAGAAAGTTTCACTAAATAATCTATTATTTAAACCATGAAAATGTCTTGTAGATCAAATATTATATTTTGTATATAATGAGGTAAATTTATGGACCTAATTGAATCCATTAATCTATTTTGTGATCTGTGTCACATTATTCTAATTATTATAGTTTTATGAAATATTTTAAATCTATGATAAACTTTTTCTTTTCTTTTTAATTTTTTTTCCCTAAACCTCACTTTCAGATATCCCAAAGTTGGACTCCGATGATTATTGTATCTGAAATAAACTAATGCAATAATGGAATAAGAATTGATTTAAAAAAGATTAAACAGACCTCAGTGCTCAATATTCTCCTTCCAGCACAGGTTTGTGATTCATAGAGGGCCCCTGGATCACTGTCTGATTAAATAACTTGTAGATGGAGACTCTCACATCCTGCATATTCAGAAATGTGCAAGTAGTTTACTAACAGCTTGGCTTCCTATAGATTTTTTGGATAACAAATTGTTTCCCTCAAAACATAGATAAAAATCTCTGCTGACTTGTATTTGAAATGATCCAAGAGATGTTTCAGTGAAACTGAAATTTTCTTTTTTATAAGTACCTATTTTTTTCCCCTGATGGACAATACCATTTTTGAAACATGGGAGGTTCAGAGTAACTTTATTTAATATGATTCTATTGATGGGAATCCACAAAAGTTTATTGTAATGTACCTTTAGCTCTCCAGAATTTGTGCTAATTTTCCCCATTTTTAGAGTACATCAATTATATTGGTAGTGCTGTGGGCAAGTACCAGTTAAGTCTGTCTTCACAATGCCAAATCTTTGATATTTTTCAATATATTCAAATGAAGCTGCAGAATCTCAAAACATGCTTGTAGCTTCTATTTTACAGTGACCTTCTCTGATGATAAATAGATGGTATCTGAGGAGCTGTAAATTTTCCAATTTCAATAAGAAAAAAATTTTAGTGAAGAACCAGGGAAATCACAGGAGTGTCTGAGCAAAATGAGTTTATGACTAAAATACCTAGGAAATTTCATGTTGGACCTTACTTTGAAACTAATTCCAGAGATTATTCTGATTTTTTTTTAATTGCTGGAATCCTTGTTGAAATAAACATACACCATATCAGTATTTTTTATCTTCAAAAACAATTGTTTTCATGAGGGTTTCATGTTCAAATGTGCATAGACAGTTACTTTGTATTTTACAGTCACTCCTTGGGTGAAATACTGAGAACAGATGATTTAATACTTGTTGAATCGGGTTCTTCCAGTTTCTACACTATTTCAGGAAGATGAATAGACTCCAGTTGCCTCAAAGAGTTTATTTATCTAGAAGTGCTTGGCCTCCTCCCAGAAAGTAGTGGACACACAGACACTTCAAGAGCAGCGATAAAGTGATATAAAGAGAGACTTATGTCCCTATCAGACCCCACAAGAATGGACTTCTGCCAGTAACCACAAGGGTCCTCTGAATTGGCAGCTTTGAATTCCTTTGAGAGTGGCAAATCTTCATCTTTTTAAGATAGACCAACTTTGTCATCTAGTCAACTAAGAGGAACTGTCCAATAGTATTTTGTTACAAGAATTTGCAAGTAAACTAGAAATGTGTAGTTTTGGCAAATTGTGTTTGGTAGGTTTCTGACATGACTGAAAATGCAAACAGAATCTATGAACATTTTAGAGCATAAAATTAAAAAGTCTTTGTGTTTAAATACATTTTCAAAGTATAATAAAAGATTTTATATTGGTACCAAAGATTAAAAAAAACACTAAAACACTAAAAGATCTACTTACATCTTTTCTACTAATAAATTTTAGTGTCATAAACTTTAACTATAATCTTTCAAAGTTAATATATAATTTAATTGAAAAATCATAAAGAGTACCTATTTATGTTTTAATTTAATTCTTTTTAACTAAACAGATACTTCTCAAAAAAAATATGAATGGCAAACAAATATATGAAAAAATGTTTAACATCTCTAGCAACTAGAGAAATGCAAATGAAAACTACACTGAGATTTCATCTCACTCCAATTAGAATAGGAATTGTCAAGAATATAAGTCATAATAAATGTTGGTAAGGAGCTGGAGAAAAGAGTACACTCATATATTGTTGGTGAGACTGCAAATTAGTGCAACCACTGTGGAAAGCAGTTTGGAGGGCCCTTAAAAAACTAGGAATGGAACCACCATATGACCCAGCTATCCCACTCCTTGGTATATATCTAAAGGATTTAAAATCAGTATAGTACAGTGATGTGGCCACCTTAGTGTTTATAGCAGCACAAGTCACAATAGCTAAGCTATGGTGCCAACTTATATGCCCTTCAACAGATGTGTAGATAAAGAAAATGTGGCATATAGACACAATGGAGTTTTACTCAGCTATGAAGAAGAATACCATTATGGCATTTGCTGGTAAATGGATGGAACTAGACATAATCATGCAAATGAAATAAGCCCACCCCCGAAAGCCAAAGGTCAAATGTTTTCTCCGATATGCAGAAGCTAATTCAAAATAAGGTTGGGGGAATAGAAGAACAGAAGAAAAATCAGTGGAGTAGACAAAGGGGAATGAAGGAAAGAAATAAGGGATGGGAGAGGGAAAGACAGTGAAATGAATCTGACATAATATTC
This sequence comes from Urocitellus parryii, assembly GCF_045843805.1. Classification (NCBI taxonomy): domain Eukaryota; kingdom Metazoa; phylum Chordata; class Mammalia; order Rodentia; family Sciuridae; genus Urocitellus; species Urocitellus parryii. The sequence goes on from NC_135532.1 coordinate 110,724,676, forward strand.
CCATGTACATATATGAATATACCACAGTGAGCCTCACCGTCAAGTATTATCCACAAGACATTAATTAAATAATTAATATCTATAGGTAAAGAGCAGAAAGATCAGTAGAGAAGAGGGAAGGGTACAAGGGGTGGGAGGAAAAACCGGGGAAGGGGAAGTACTGGGATTGAATTAGAACAAATTATATTCTATACTCACATAGTTATGCAAAAATACATTCTATTGTCATGTACAATAAAAAGAACCAACAATTAAGTTTCAAAAATAAATAAGTAAATAAATTTAACTACTTTTTACCTTTTGATGTGTTTCTTAGAAGGTTGTATCTTTTCTCCTTTCCATAGGTATGTGGTACCCACTGATTGCCAGAAAAGAGATCTCGATTCTTGCATTGTTTCCTTTCTTTTAAAAACACCTCTTAATTGGTTTCTTTTAATTGTGTTTATATTTATGCAAACATGGTTATTCTTTATTCTGAAATACTTTTCCTGACTCACTATCATCCTCATCACCTTTAGGGTATAGACAGATGGTCCCTAGGTAAATCATTCTGAGTCTTGGATGTTCATTAAGTACTTTAGTCAAGTAATTTAATTATTCTAAGAACAATTAAAGCCTTTAAAACAGAAATGAGAAGGTGCTAAAAAGCAGAAGGAGTTGAGTGATGAGTTTTGAGGTTCAAATAATTAATTTTTCCCATAACATACAAAATTTATTTTGTGGAAGAAAAAAATGGATAGTTTGAGAAATATTTAGGAACTAAAATTTCCAAGACTTAGTGATGAAATCATATATGAGGTGACTCGGGTTTCTAATGCACTGAGGGAAAGATGGTGCATCTGTTCCCTGTGTTAGGGAATCTAAATTTGGGGGACAAAAGATTCCAGAACATGTCAAAAGATAAAATTTCTTTGGAGATGTCTTGGTGAGACTTTCACGTGGATAGCCTGGTTTATGAGCCTCTGGAAATGAAAACGGAAGTCCGGGATACAAATAAATATCTGAGAGTTGTTTGGATCTAGTTAACCAATTAAACTCTAGCCCTGGATAAGTTGACATGGGAAGATGTTATAAAATAATATAATATAAGACTAGGGCCTAAGTTGTACCTTAGAATAATAATACAATGAATGGCCAGTAGAGATGTCTGCCACAGAGACTTAGGACTTCCCAAAGGACTAGGAAAATAAAACTCTACTGTAGGTCAAGCCAAGGAAGAGTAACTTTCTAAATTATTAAACTTTTCTGAAAGTTCTCCAGAGTGCCAAATCTGGTTGAGAGTTCAAGTAAAATTAAAAATCTCTAAATTTTAGGGAAGTCCCTGTGGCCCTCAGCCTGAGTTATTTTGGCTACATGACAGGTCATTTACAAACATCCATTTTTCTTTAATTCCCTGCCAATGGAACTAAACTGATAGTTGACAGTTCCATTCATGTGGATCAACGATGGCCAGCTCTTGCTATAATCTTCTCTCTCCTTAAATTTGTGATTACCGCCCCACAACCACTGCCTTGCACACCATGGCTGACCTCCTTGGCTGCCTTCCTTGGCTCTTTTTTGGTTCCTATCCTGAGTTTGCATCTCGGGGTCTCTCTTCAGCTACTGTCTTTCCGAATGTTCCTTTGTACTTGCAAAGATATCTTGAAGGCCATAATAATTGATTGATGCAATGCCATCGTTACAGGAGGGGCTCATAGAAGTGCCAGAGTATCAATCTGACACAGATAATGTACTATAAAACTTTTTAAAAATTTTTATTTTATACCACAGGAAACCACATTTTTCATCTTTCTCATTATTAAATCATTTGTGGATGAAATCATAGCATGTAAGATTTCCTAGTAAAAAATATTAAAAACAAGAGTCCAACTTTGAGAGGGTCCAGAACACTCTATTGGGCCAAAATAATCTAGGAATGAGAGTAAATGGGCAAAATTTCCCTTCAGATTTTTAATCTCATGATGGTAACTGCAAAATTTAAAAAGAGATACAATTTTGTTTTTGTAGAGAATGTGAACAAAAACAACCACGCTGAGCTCCTAATCTACAGCAGGTGCTGGGCTGGTTATTCTGTGGTTTTTCACTTAATCTTTGTAAATTTTATTATTGTTATTTTGTTTCAATTCAGGAAATTGAGACTGTGTAATCACTTTTGCAGGGCATAGAAATGGAAACTCTGTTCAAATTCAGGTTACTGGAAGCTTCAAATTTCATGTTCTTCTCACTGTTGTACCAGCAGTGTTTTCCAAAGTTGCACACTACCCGGAAAGTTGGAGAGGATCAACGTCAGATCCTAATACTTTATTCAAGAAGTGAACTATGAAAGAATCGCCATGGATCATCATTTAAAATAATTTAATGTTGTTCTATGTGGTAACCTCTGATATCTTTGTACACTTCAAAATAAAAATGTGCATTTCCTTTTGAAAACACTGCTAACCACAGGGCTCACTGTGTTTCAAATACAATGAAATCAGGCATTACACTTTGGCTCTGAAATCACAATGCCAATTATTCCGGAACTAATCTTATGTATGGATATGATTCTAAACATCAGGTTTTAACCAAGTTCATTGATGAATGACACACTCTCTAAATACAGTTTCACCACTATGGCAACTTGTGTATTTTAATAACTAAGCATAACAAGACCTTTAATGTGCAATGCAAGAATAGTGGTTCATGGTGTCCAGTTTCAGTATTTCAGGATGCTTTTCTTACATCAAGTTCCTATACAAAGAGAAAACATGATTATTTTGGGAATGACTATTCCCCCAAATCAATCATGATAAAAAAACATGACAAATCCAGTGTCTGCTTTTGGTAAGGGGAACAAAAAGAAAAGATGCACCTTAAACAGGTATGGTTATTTTTGAATGAACAGAGATCACAATTAAGAGTTTTTAGTTATTCCAATCCTCTGTTGTCATTGCTTCAGAACATGGGCTATTCCTGCAGTAATATTTACTTTGATTTTTTGTTTTCCCATCTTTGATAGAAAATAAAGGTTTTCTGAAACTTAGCAAATACTGAATTTAAAATAGTTCACCTATTTTTTATATGTAGAGTAATTAACTACTGAGTTCATAAACCTATATTACTTTACTGGCACTGACTCTTCTAATAGAAACAGGTCATTTTAATTATTTATGTCTTTTGGATTTTAGATGACTCGTTCTTTTTTTGGTCCAGGAAGAAGTTGACATTTAAGCCTGTTCAATGCATGCTGTTTCCTTAACGATAAACAATGATTATGTGCATAACGTGTACTGTAAATAGCTTGAAAGTGTTTAAAATATACCTGGTCTCTATAGTTGCCATTTTAAAGTGAAAACTAAATCAGGTTAGGAATAATTTACATTTTAGGTCTCTTACAATTTATGACTTCACCCTGCTTCTTTGTTTTCCTTTCCTGTTCCTCGGTTACTTTAAGGAATGTGAATCTCAGTAAGTTACATTTATTTTGAAATAAAAATGTAGTTCAAAACAAGTTTCTATGCCAGTGGAAATTCTCTAAAGGAGTCTGTATTTTTTTAAGAAGCTGTAATTTATTTACACATTCCATCTCTCTAAGCCACTCTGTTTTATCATAATAAAACCTACAAATAAAGGCTCGCTCTATGGAGCAATGTTGATATAATACTTTGAGTACAAACACAGTACTTTGTCAAGAGAGTTTCCAAAGACCATTTCATCTAAACAGAAGTATAACACTTAATATCAATTACTCTTATGCACTTGAAACTTTGGAGGTATTCATGGGAAACAGCAATAATATATATTTTTCACATCTAGTTAAGGTTTTTTTGTATTTATACCAGTTGGAAAAACTAGTAATTTTTATTGTATGTGATAATGACCTTGAAAATTATTCTGGTGTTTCAACTAAGGTTAGCAATAATTATTTTCTTGTTGAGTTGGCATCTTCAACCATTCAGACTTTTGTGATTATCTAGAGAATTGCATTCCGAATTTGGAGAGAAAATCATGCAGCCAACTTCTCTCAAATATACATTATATACACATAATAATACATATGTATATATGTCTATATTTAAGAGATAAGAAGCATAATAGGCTATTTCTATTCTAAAAAATTAACTCCTATTTAATCTGTTGAAATAAAAAAATATTTTTTTCTTAGAGTTACCAATTTGTAAATTAAAATTTTTAGCTCAACCAATTTAAATTATTACTCTCCTTTTTAAGTTGCATAACAAAACCAGTATGACTATTGCTGATTATCTTTTTATATTTTTACATGATGTTTTCACAAACTCATTGGAAAAACGATGACTAGATGATGAATAAGAAACAGAGAAAACTATGGTATACTCTTTACTAACATAAATCTCAGCAAAAATATAAAAATATGAGCAAAATTTCTTCTTAAGCTTTTATAGAATGTGTGAAGTTTTAAAAGTATATAAAAATATTAACAAGGAGAAGTTGAGAATCAATGTAACATGCAAAATCATTCAGCATAGCTATTGGGAATACAGTAGGTGCTCAAGAAAGTTTATAGAATCAATTGAAAAATGATTAATTATTGATTAGGGAAAATATTTCATGTATTTAAAATATACAGCAAGTGGGTATAGTTCTAATATATCTACATTTTTAGAGATATAATTTATATATAATTTTATTTAGTTTAACTTTGCTTTAATTGATTTTGAAAAGATTTTGAAAATAATTTCTTATAATGGTACTGATTCTTCAGGGTAATAATTTTAAATCATATTTTGTCTTAGTCCAATGCATGACTTTAGGAAGAAAAAATATCCACATATTTTCTTTAGAGTGATATCTAAATTCTGTAAGGGATTTTATGGGTAACTCTATTATACTGTTTATAGCATTTGTACTCATAGAATCATCAATGATATAGTTAAAATTATTAATAAAATCAACATTGAGCACAGTTTATTGCCACCGAAGTATATTGTTTTTGTGGGGGTGAAGCGGGGTACCAGTGATTGAATCCAGAGGCACTTAACCACTGAGCCACATCCCCAAATCCTTTTAATTTTTTTTTAATTGTTTAAGATAGGGCATTGCTCAGTTGCTTAGATCCTTGCTAAGTTGCTGAGGCTGGTCTTGAACTTGAGATCCTCCTGCCTTGTCCTCCCAAGCTGCTGGGATTACACATCCTGGGCTATTACCCTCAGCCTGAAGCATGCTTTGACTGACCATCAGAGTTTTCCATGTTTCGATGTGTCCAACAGTGGGGTTTTGTTTGTTTGCTGCTTGTGGTAGCCTCATCTACTTTCCCAACTTGACTAGGCCAAGAACAATAATTCTTTATATCATGTGTGAAGAAACCTGGGTAAATAATATCCATAACAAGTATATAAACTTATAACCTTGTTTTAAATCTTACAGAGCAGTCTCTTACAAAAAAAAAAAAAAAAAACACCTAGCCTATGGACTTGCACACTGACTCCTCTAATAGATGAGCATTACATTTTGGGGAATGTTGGAAGCTGAGTCACCAAGCATAACCATTAACTAAAAAAAGAAACCAACATGTTATAGAAATGTACCATGAAATAAGCCATACTAAAAACAAAGTCAACAAACACTCAAAACTTACCCATTCTTGATTATTTTATTATATTCCACCAATAACTGTGCCTTTGAGGATATTCACATTCATCTCATCTATGTTAAAAATAATGTATAAAATAATATGATACACATGGAAATATTACATTGTATAATATAATTAATTTCAACGGTACACATCTGCTGTCTAGTCTGCATTGATGCCCTGAAATTTGCCATGGTGGGAGGATTTATATTATGAAAATCAGCAAACATGGAAAACCACAGACTTGTGAGTATTTGTTGTCGTATTGTAGATCTCAAACCACGCAAATGTAGAGCATATTTTATGCAAGTAGAAATTTAAACTCAGAGAAATGAGTGGAATGGCCCTGTGCCACTCATCTACTAAGTGTTAGACCAACATGAGCCACCTTAGCCAACAGTTTTCCACAGTGCTTTGGCAGATAGCAAATGCTAACCTCACTGAGCCCTTCTTGGTTGCCAGGTTTTCTGATAAGTACCAGGTATATTTTACTAGAATAGTTTCACCCTTTATCCTCACTTTATAGGTGAACAAAGGATGACTTTTAGAGTTTATTTTCCTTTCCATAATTAGGACTTGAACTCAGGCCTCTTTGACTTTGAAACCCCAATCATACTCTATAACCTTCAAAATGTAAAAACGTGGGTGGAGAAACTGCACACATATGAGGGAATTTCCTAATATTACTGGGATAAGACTTGGGTGTCCACTTTAATTTTGATTTTAATTCTTAACCTATGTTAAATATCAGATTGTCTGTTATTCTATTTCTACTGTTTCTTTTTGAAGCTGTTTATGGCTAAAAGGGAAAGAAAGGGCTTTTCTCTAGGATTTTCTAATTTAAAGATGAACTTGAAGGAGTGGGAGCCAAATTATAATAAAAATTAAGACATTAAATAAAAGAGAATGGAGTATTGCTTCAGGAAGCATTTTCAGGAGGTAGACTATTATAATTTAAATATAAAATATTATTTGCAGGCTGTTATGTAACTCAGTGGTAGAACACATGCCTAAAAAAGAAACAAAAGGTTATAGAAAACTACCACGAAATGTGTGAGTCCCTGGGTTAAAAACCCAGCACCACACACACACACACACACACACACACACACACAATTTAAAATATTGTGGTTTTTTTACTCGTTTATCCATGCTATTTAAAGTTCTTCCATTAAATATTAAGTTTAAATAATAAGAAAGAGTAACATATAAAATGACTGGTTAATGTTATTAAAGGTTATTATTAATGAGGTAGAGTCCATAAACGGACACCAAGATTTTGGTAAAAAAGAAAAAGAGAAATAACAAGAATAAAACACAATGAAAAAAGGAGTAGTAAATATTATAAAAGTAGCTTGTATGGGGAGGGGAAGTAAGAGGAAATTAAAAAAAAAAAAATGAAACTCAATCTGGAAAGAGCAAAGAGGCAAAGACGATGTCTTCAGAATTTCCCTAGAGACTTCTGTCCAATCAGCATGTTGTTATTTCAGATTAAAATGTTATTTATTTATTTGTTTGTTCATTAGTTTCTTCGATCATTTATTCATTCTTCATTCATTCATTCATTCATTCTCTGGTACTGGGATAGAAGCCAGGGCCTCACACATGCTGGGCAAACACTACTACTGTGGCATAACCCCAGTCCAAGACATTTTTCAAATTCATAAACTCGTACATAGGTGAGCCATATCCAAATATTTTTTTGAAAACAGACATTTAATCTTTTGTGGCTACCATATTCAGATATTTTATTCTATTTTTCCACTGGGTTGCATAATTAGATAAATTTCCATTTAAAGATAAATTAAATAGCAACTTTTCATCCAACCATAGCCAGTATTTGAAAGTAAAAGAATAATTGACTTATGGAAGGTTTGTTTTGCTTCTTATGTTTTACCTATATTACTAATGTCATATAATTTTCATCATTGAAATTAAAATAACAGGATTTTTATTTTCCCATGATTAGAGTAGTAATTTTATTAATTAATGTCAAAAATTATTTTTTTAAACTATCTTTTGTTTCCTCTAGACTGACAGGAAATATCTTAAAAATGAACTGAGAAATTACTTTAAGTATTTCACTTTAATTCAAAGTGTATTAAAAAATGGTGTGTGGAATAATATTGAAAACCTATGACATTCAGAAACAAGGGTATTGTTATGAACAGAAAAATGAGCTGTATTTTTACAGTATGTATTTTAATTTTGTAACAGAATAAATGATACTAATACTTGAATTCTGAAAAAAAGATAGCCAATATGTATTGTTTTTTCTTTTCACAGGTAAAAGAATCTATTTCTTAGAAGCTACAAAGAAAATGGAAAGAGTGTAAACCTTCTGAACCTTTATACACTAAACTGTTTTATTTGTTTATTTTTCAGATTGTATATACTTAGATTAACAAAGGACTCATGTAATTAAACTTGAATTTGCCAAGAGTGGGTTCATGTAGAACTGAAATTCTGATTTTTAAAAAATATTTATGATTAACTATGATTTTTGATTGGCATGATATATATTTTAGTTTCAAATAAAATTCAGTCTAAAAATTACAAAGATAATGATTGAGAAATATTTCTTTGATTGGAATGTTGATTTATTGATATTTTAAAAGCTATAATTTTGTTTTATCATTTTTTCCCCAAAAACATTTTTTCCAATGTCATTTGAAAATCATTCTTGAGGTTTATCATATTCTCATTAGAATTTTAAATTTATGTTTCTTTTAATGAGCAATTTCATAATGCATTATTTTGGTAAAACTGAAGACCTCTGTTATATTAAAAATAGCTCTGATGGATTTTTAAAGAGCATGTTTTACTTTAAATGTACAATTTTTGTTTTTGTTTTTTTCTCTTACACTGTGACTTTAAATATTTAATGATGATAAATCAGTAGTATAAAATAAACTTTTAAAAATAAATAATTTTAAGTTTAAGTATTAATAGGGTATTAATTATTTTATTACACTCAATTTTTAAAATGCATTGATGGAAATAATATACATTAATAACCCTAGGAAGATATCATGGTGACCACTTTTCACAGTATGCTCTATTAGTTAGATTCAGTTTATACTCTCTACAACATCATGAGACATTTTTCCTTATGGCACAGATATCATTGTTGATAGAAACTAATTATGAACTTTTTAAAAAATGCTTTTCAATTTTAATAAGTACCTGGATAAACTAATATTTAGACAAAATACATAATTTTATATTCACAAATTAGAATGAAAGCATTTAGTCTTTAGACAACAAGACAGATAAACAGAAGAGGAGAAATATTTTGTATAAATGCAACAGTCTGAGATTGTCATTAAGCTGTTAGTGTACATAGAATATCTGGCTGAAGACATTTCTGAGTAGCCAATGTTTGACTTCCTTTATTTATGTGATCATTTGTAGTTATTTTTGAAGATGATTTTACCTGATAAAGAAATACTGTATTCTATAAGGTGGAAAAAAAAACTTTTAATATGTAGCAATTAGACACCAGAGTCAGCTCTTTTAAGATAAATTCAGATATTGAATAATTGCTCTAAACAAGAAAGCAAAATGAGGTAGTAGAGGGAGAGGGAACATTCTCAGGGGCTTCATTTGGGCCAAGTGACAATAACATAGCAAGTAAATGTATTTTTATCAAAGAAATCTTTTTTGCCATAGAAAACTCATTTCATTATTAGATTTCTTTTGCTGTCTCACTATTTTTTTGAATGCAAAGGAGTAGGCTTGATGAATTAACTTAGTCCCAATTTGATGAACATTTTTGCCATTCATTTGTAAAACATGGAAAGAATTTAGTACTGAGAAATTACAAATTTACTGTACTCTTAATTTTATACAGTACATTTTCAGAATGTTTATGTCGTGAATTATTGCTCTTCCCACAATACTCTTGTCGACTGGCCTGTTTTTCTTAATAAAAACAGTCAATTTCAAAACACCAAGACATTTTTTTTAAGAATTAAAAACCTCATTATTATTTGTTGGTTGCATTTTAGACTTCAGAGGTGACCTCATCCCATCCATATGTTTTCCTGGAGAAGGAACTGAGAGAAAGTAAATGATGGATCCACGCTGCTCATATGCTTAAAGTACTTGGAAGATTTTTACCTCAAGAAATTTCGAAAGAAGAATGACAGCCCAAGGCATCCCTTTTCTTTTACTATCCTCATTAGAATCACCCTGAATCTGTGAATGTGGAAAACATTTAAATAACAAAGATGTCCTCTTGCAAAGAAAATAGTGAGACTTTACCTAGGTAAATCTGTGTGTGTGTGCACATGTGTGCACTGTGTGTCTCTGGCAATCAGTGAACCGACTGAATCCCTTTTCTGTCTCCTCCTTTATAGCTATAAGTATAAATAACAAATATTTGTTTTTGTTGAACTATTTTGAAGCTTCATGTACTTTTTTTGTCAGGAATATGCATTTTATTCTTTCTCATAGTTTTTTACCTGAAAAACTGTAAGAAATAAGAGGTTCAAAGAAGAGGCAGGAGGCGTGCATCCAGTTGGCTCTGTAGCATGACTGTCCTTCAGCTGCTCTGGAGATTGGGTTCTGAAAAAGAAATTATCTCAGAGAAATGTGGCAAAACTTCATTGTATATTGTGATTCCCCTGTTGTAACCATATCTGATGCCAACACATGTTCTGCATAAGTAGAGAAAAACAAATTGAACTCAAAATGCCCCGAGAGTATTGTCCTTCATAACACCCTAGTGTCCCGTGTGTGGCTGAATGAATAACAAATGACCAAGCTATTAAGATACTAAACAAAGTCATCTAAGCCCATAATATTGATGAAACAGCATCTCAATACTGTTTTTGCCTCTATTGGTTTGTGTAGAATAAATCTTTCTATCTTAAAAAAAGAAATCATACTGAGCTTGATCGTGATTTGATCCTGGGATTTTTTTTTTCTTTTTCTTTTTTTTACAGAAGGAATCCAGCTGTAGCTCTTTTAAGCAGTGACATATGTTTAAATATTACTGGCATATTTACAACTATGTGATTGTGAAACTTCAAAGTTTTTATTATTTTTTTTACAAGCTCTAGTTATAGATGTTGGTGTTTCTCTTTAAAGTTTAGCTTCTTCTTGATTATTATATGTACAACTAAAATGAAATCTGTCCAGTAGTTGAAATATGTATATTTGATGCTTGTACGCCCAGACCCCTTTCAGTATAATTAAAATGAAAAATTTTAAACTGATTTGAGAGAACATGAACCAAGAGCACTCCAGTTTACTATGTAAAGTACCTATATAAAATGTATTCATATATAATATATAATGTATATATTTACTATATATAAGTATATACATTATATAAAGTTTTATTGTAGTATCTGTATTATATAACATGCATATATATGTTATATGACATAGATTATACAACGTATAGATAGTATCTATATTATATAACATGCATAGATATGTTATATAATATAGAATCAGGTCTTGTATTATATAACAGATATATTATGTGTATACACATACATACACACACACACACACACACACAAGCATATTGACAGAGTTTTTCATTCCAAATGTAAATTATGGTCCAAGTGATAAGTTTGTACACATGCATGTGTCTTATATATGGGAATTTGCTCACAGAGAAATTAGAATTGCATTGCTTCCATTCCTATTTCCTACATTATCTATCCTATTGAGATCTAGTAAATTGTAAATTGAGAATCTTCCGTTGCCCACATTTAAAACGGTTCATCTGTGTTTTAACATAGTGGCCATCTCTATCATGAACATTTTTTTTTTTTTATAAAAAAAGGATTTGAGATGCATGGATGTGGCCAGACTCAGAAAGCCCCAAGATGGCTCTGTCAATTAACATGGTACAGGCAGATGTGATGTGAGTACTCCATTATAGGCACGTCATTTTGTATATTTTCCAACACCCTGCATGTTAGAAGAAATCTCTTAGTTTTAATATAATTCAATTATTACTTGGGCTTCAGGTTCACTTTTTAAAATTATTTTGTGATGCGGGAATTTTTTTTTTTTCCCTCAAATGAACACATATGAAATAGTGAGACTAAGACACAGAAAGGCCATGGGCTGCCTTTTGCAGGGGAGATGTTCTGGTTGAATGAGATCTGGGATGTGTGCCAAATTAATAGAAAAAAAAAATCCTGTTCTTCCTCTCCAATAGCCACAATGTTCATTATTAACAAAAGCATATGAACCACAGGATTTGATTTTAATAACACCAATGTCTTCATTAATCTGTATGTTCCATTTAGACTCATTATTGAGCAAATGCTGAATTAATGCTGTACACATTATTGTTGACTTTACTTGCAAAATCTCTCTTCCCTCTTTTATCATTCATTCAGGGTCCAATCTTGTGATTTGTTTTAAAACAGGCCTGTGGCCCTTGATGTCTAATTTTCTTACCTCCAGCCTAGGAGGATACTTTAGCTTTGGGGCATCTAGAAAGTGGTGTGGGAAATGGAACTGCAGATTTTCATTCAAAACCATAATTAATTTTCTTTCATTTTAATGCTGTCATGTCAAGAAGGTCTCTCCGTCACCTGCAACTGAGATGATATTTCCTCGATGGTCTCGGGGCTTCCTTCTAAATCAAGAGTGGTGATAGCCAACACTGCTTTGTGTCTGCGGAACAAATGGTGGCCTTTGTCCAGCACAAGTCCCTAAACAAACTTAATCTCTCTAACACTGTGACAGATGACATTTAGATGTCCTTGTTACCCTTAAAATGAGTTTTATTGACAATCAGAGAACAAAAAGAAGGCCCAGATAAAGCCCAATGTTTTATAGGCTTGCTAACAACATCTTAGTGCAGAGGGTGAGGAGAAAGCCTGAAGTTGCCCCCTGTTTCCCCCTGCTTTGCTATATCACCATGACAACAGATATAGAAATCACTTAGTGACTCCTAGAAAGAAAACACAGTGACACAGTACCCCTTGTATGGCGAATCAAACTAAAGCCTTCATTCAAATGGCTATTCAGCTTGGGCATTCATGTAGAGGATAGGGTGGATTTTACACAGGTAACTACAAGAGAAAGGCCAGCGAGCCCTCCGGCCATAGCATATGGCAAAGTCTCTGTCTAATTAATGCATCCTCAATAGAATTTATCCATTTTAAATTTGTTTTCTTTTACTTGAAACATCATTAATGTAAAGGGCAACATTAATCAACATCGTAGAACTTAAAAGGGCATTAAAGAGTGATCTTTTTCCCTATGCAACAAGGATCTTTTCAAGTAGTTGTGTTAACTGCCGCGGATCCAAGGCGCACTCTTAATCAGAAGGCAAATCTAGAGAGGCCTCTACTGGTGAGTGTCTCTCTGTGCAATTGTCCTTGTGGAACTGCCCTGGCACAGAAAGCAGAGGGTGACTTTCAACCGCCTTGGAAAGTTGCACCCTAGATGGATAACCCCGAGCACCCTGGACAAAACACCGAGCAATGCCATTCACATTGTTCAAGTTGTCACGTCTAGCTGCTTGTTCTCTGGAGCATAAAGGTGTGGTGTATGAGCCTCTTGGCCACTCTGAGGTATTTTAAGATTATTCAAAAAGGAAGTAACAGGTAATGTTTTTTTTGTCCCCTTCATACATAGGACTCCCATGCAAGTTTAACATCTAAAACCATTTTAATAGGAAATTATATTTATTAACAGTGTATGTTTGGGGGAGTGGATACACTGTTCACACACATACCCATATAATCCGTAGATGAATAGATGAAACTAAATCTTTTTAATAAAACTAAGGTATTTGTAAATTATTCTGGATTAATTGAAAAGCAAAAGTTTCCAGCAAAGATTTCCTAGTTACGGTGAAGATAAGTACACAAAACAGTCAGCTCCTTTAAGTAAGAATTAGCATGAACTTATCTTTGCAGCTTGCTTTCATCAAGCCAAGCCAAAATCAGCCTCCCTGTTTTTTAAAGATTTTAGTTTTCCACCAGACATTGAAAATTATTTAATATCTCCTAGGATGAGGGTATTTATTTTCTGCCTTTTGCATGTAAAATCTCAAGTTCTTTTTTTTCTGTTTGAGAAAATAGCCTGACTCCACAAGTGTCTTTGTTCAAGTGTGGAATATGAGGGTGAGACTACCTCTAACCTCAATTTTTTTCCAAACGGCAAAGCCCTGACCTTTCTACTTTATTTTTTTTAACATTTATATTTTTATACTCAATATTATTTGAAATCTGACTATAACAGGATTCTGTTTAATTTATCTTCATTCTTATTATGTCTTTCAAAAATCCCATGAGTTCTTCCTTTGGTTGGATTGACTGATTTGTTTTACCTTAGGATTCCTCATCAACCTATTTTCAGTAGGGTTAGTTCACATTTCAAGTGGTTTCGTGTTTATTTGAGATAAATTTTAGTCAAGTCATTCATGGGGTGGTTGGGTAAGCTTGGCTGTGTAAATTACCTTCTGGATCCTACAGGTAATGCCAGACCTTGCAAGTACAATCTCTTGTACTGAGACCACCACCTTCTAGTCCCAACAGTGACACCTACTGGTAGAATGAGAATCAAAAATAGTTTTGCTTTTCTGTTTATTTTGGAGAATGCTACTAAGGATTCTGTTGATATAAACACACCCAATTTACAGTTTTTTTTTTCCAGGTCTTTTAGAAATGTAACTAATTCCTAATATCTTATGAGTGAGTGAAAAAGAATGTAAATATATAATTACAAAAAGAAAAAGAAAACTTGTTTGCAGAGTGGTGTATTCTAAATTAAGACCTAATAGTGTGTAATACGAAATTACAGTCTTTTGAGATTTTTATAGCACAGAAAATGGGAAGCCAAAATTCAGCAAAAGCATTTCTGAAAGCGTCCATATTTCAGAATGAAATTAGAACAAGGTGGAACACTGGAGAAAAATAGTTAACGTTTTTCATTTCTATAAATGTTTATTAAGCATTTTATATGTAAGAAAGACCAAAGTTGACTCAGGAACAAAAAAGGGCACATATTTCATTAGTAATCCAATAGCCAAGAAACTTCGAAGCTGTATGATAGTTTAATTACGAATGCTTTTCCAGAACATGATTTTTCACATATCATAGAACATTGGAATCACACTGGAATTCGATCATTTCTCCATTGAGCTAAAAGCACATGGCCTGCAGCACGCTGGATACAATAAGGATGTATTCTACATCAGAGAAGATTCAACACTAAAACAGTATTTGCTAAAACAGATTTACAGCTGTGGAGAAGAAGTGCCCCTGCACTTTTTTTTTTTTTTTTTTTTTTTTAGGCTTCAGTGAAGCTCCTCTCTAAATTATATTTTTTTCTTAATTTATAACATTTTCACTCAACACTCCAGATAATTTCCAGTTATTCATAAATCACATGAGAACTTTCATAAGAAATTATTTTATCCCATGAGAACTTTCACAAGCAATTGCTTTAGGTAATTATCTGAAGGCTCACATAACACCTGTATAACCCTTTTTCCTTGGTAAGCTCTGAAACATAATATTAATAATTTTTTTGAAATTTTACAAGCACAGGGGGAGAAAATGGTAGAACAGAAAGAAATCACTTTTAACCCAGGTTCAATCAAAGTGGGCATTTTGATGCAAAATGTGACTGGTATTTCTTTTAGAAGACTCTTCTTCACTGTTATTTCAGTTTATTGAAAAAAAATATGGCTATAGGTTCCCCCAAATATTCTTTTGCCTTAGGGAAAAATGGTCAGGCATATGGTGAGCCATTGAATGATGTAATCCCCGGTACACATTTAGGACTACTTTTGTCACTGTGAGGAAACCAGAAAACGCCTCACAAATTATTGGGGAGACAGTTCTATTGATATCTTTGAAACCATCTTTGGCTCTGCTGTGTACTTTTGTTTGTACAATTTGAGCACATGCTTCAAAATGTCACCCAGATTACAAGCATGCAAGGAATGAAGTATTGCTTCTGTATCAATTTCAGAAGCATACTGCTTTTATTTCATTAAATAGTTCATCAGACAATTGCACTCGGTAAAATCCCAAAATTCCTTCTTTTTTGGAGTTTCTTTTTTCCTTTCTTTCTTTCTTTCTTTTCTTTTCTTTTCTTTTCTTTTCTTTCTTTCTTTTTGTTTGCAAAAGCTATTTCATGTTGCTATTTATAGTCTGAGGGAAAAAATATTGAAAAATTGACAATGAATTTGAGGAAACAAAAGACTTGGAAAAAAAAAACCACATAAATTACAACATAAAAATCCCAAAGCACAATAGTTACACAAAATCATATGGTCAACACTCTGGCAATTAAGTTGGGATACAACGCTCTCGAGGTAAAAACAGGATAGAAAATTAAAAAAAAAAAATAGCCTCAAAGATTAGAAAAGTTATTTTTGGTTTTGGTTTTGGTTTTCCTGAGTACCTGAACTGACAATTCAGCTGATCATTAAACACAACCATAAAGACAGACTCATTTTGCCTTTAGAGAATTAGTTCATCCAGAGATTTCACAAGGGATTTGTACAGAATAAAGCTTCACAAAACCCAAGGGCTGTCAGAGGGAAATGGCATCCAGGAGCACAGGGCAAGCCAAGCATCCCTTCCACAGCAAAGCCACACAAGAGAGCCAGAGGCAGCTCTGCGGCTGCCAACACAACTGCCTACCATGTCTGCCAAGGAGCCAGAAGCCGCTTGTGGGAAAATATCACTTACCCTTAGCATCTGGGTCCTGTGATTGTTATCCAAAGAGACAGAGTGGTAAGATATAGTGGGATAAACAGCATCCCATTAAACACACACACACACACACACACACACACACACACACACACACACGGCATTCTCCGTGTCCACAGAGAGAGAAGCCATACATGGCCTTGAATTAGGAAGACTTTCTATATTTGAAATTCTTTCAAATGAGATTAATTCTTCATTATATATTCACACTTCATAATGAAAGAAGCTTCAGTAATTATTTTTCACCAACAGCTTTGGTCTGTACAAACAAGAATGTGAGTTGTATCTGGGATCTTTGCAGATGTGTATGGTCCCTCATGAAATCTGTAGTTCCTAGGAGTCCTAGGAAGGCTGTGGCTTCCTGATAGAATCACTGGGATATTTAAACTTGATCATGGTTAAGCAAACTAAAATATGCTTTGATGTTAAACTTCTTTTTCATTTAGTAATTTATCCCCATTTATATGAAACCAGGTTGCAAAATATGTACTTATAGGATTTAATTGGTAAATTCTTTTTTAGCATGTGTGTGTGTGTGTATATATATATATATATATATATATATATATATATATATATATATATTTAACTTTCATAAACTCCCTTCTAAAGTATACTTTCTACTTACATCTGACTGAATATTTTTGAAATTTCCAAATGTGACAAATGACCACATAGATTCATTCTGAATTAAAATGCAGGCATGAAGGAGAGGGGGGATCAAGAGAATTTAAGCATTGGAGACACCTTGTGGTTAATGCCACGTGTTTAATCCATTCTTAGGTTGAAAATTTGAAGATCATTATTATTATAGAAAGTAAGTAAGAGCCTTTTGGTTTTGAGTCTTCAGTAGATGGGTGAGAAAACTATATTCTTCTTTTAAATTTTTGTTCTTATATCAAGAACACAAGACAATGGAGTTTTGTGTGTTGGTAACACATCCAAAGAGAAATTTTCCCTATTAAAATTCATGACATGGCAATTCTATTACACAGGTCAATGCAGAATATTTGAAATAATAAGTCCACTTATAAATCTGATTTTGTATGAATGAAATTAGAATTTCAGCTGCCTTCAGGTGATGAGAAGATGAGTATTTCCAGGCCATTAAAACAAGTTGCTTATTTATACATGTGATGTGAGGTAAAGCATATGGTAAAGCATAATATCATGCCCTCAACTACTCATAAACTATTTCACATGTGAATAAACTATACTACATTGGTATTTAATTTTTTTTACATATACAAATACCAAAGTAATTTGGGAATGGATACCATTTAATGATAACATGAAGGCAATGTTCAAGGGTGATGATCCTTGTAAAAGTACAAAACCTCACAGGAAATTATCAATTGTTTTGTTTATTTTTGTTGTTTTTAATTATCACACACACACACACACACACACACACACACACACTGAGAGAGAAAAAGAGAGAGAGAGAGAGAGAGAGAGAGAGAGAGAGAGAGAGAGAGAGAGAGAGAATTTGATAGATTATATGTTTTCTGGAATCAAATACTTTTCAAAATGATCCAAATTTTAATGCAAAGTAGGAAATTATGATAAAAGTATTTCTTCTATACTGCATATCTGTGTAGTGATAGAGGTGACTGAATTTAAAATGAGGCTCATTTTGGGGAATGAGGAAAATATAAAGGATTAAATAAATTCTAAATATTTTATTTCACTTAAAAATTTAAAATTCTAACTGAACTATCAAATACTCCCTCCAGTTTTTATGAATTCATAATATAACTTAGGGATGAATACAAAAGGCCAATGATTTATTTAAAAAAAATTGTGCTTATGTAGATTTCATTTCCCTGAAAGGAAACTAATAGCCACACACACACAAACAAAAAATAAATGTGCATAAAATCAGACCTACTTTCTCTCAGGCATTTAAATCATTATACTCTAAAACTAGGATCTGAAATGCAAATATTTAATTTTAATTTTGTGACCTAACTACTTTTCCATATTTGTTACATTTGTTATATCTTTCCCTTGAAACTCTTTGTTTATTTTCTTGTCTGTTTCCTTATTCCCCCTCCCCCATTTCATTTCTCATCCCTGAGGTTTGCATTGAAGTTTCAATTTTATTTCTTTTAATTTATATCATGCCTTGAATCTTTACTAGTTTTTGAAGTTTTGTTGGTTTATTAGTTGTTTCAGTCATGTTAATTAGATGTTCCTTACATGCCTAGGATATAGTATTATACTCAAAAGCATTTTACTCACATCTTAGTGTATTAAAACTACTGAATGTCAACTTATCCCAATGGCATGGGGCAGAACTACTTAACCCTTTATGATCCTAACATTCTAAAACATGCAAAAGATGACACTCATTTATTAAAGCCAGCACAGTTTGCATCCTTAACTAAACACATAGCATGATTTCCAGGGATTTTTCTTCTCCTTCTAAGAGACCAGCTGAAGTTGCAGAGGACAAGTTAGCCTCGCACTCCCAGCGTTCCTCTTGCGTTCTTTACAACTGTCCAAATTGTATTAGAATTTGCTTATAATGATGTTATATGATGTCCTTGTTGTGAAACCTGCTTTTGCAGAGAACTTAATATTGATTTACTGTGTCTTTTGCCCATCTTTGAGCAGCCCAGATAGCAATTACAGCTGTTGGTGGTATCTATTTTGTCTTTTCATAATTGTCATTTCTTGTTCTACTTAAGATTAAAATATGAAAATTGTACCACGTGCACATCAGCAGTGCATTAGCCAAGTTATCAGCAATGTCTGTGAAACACCATCATTTTAACCATAGCTGTTACATGGCCTCTTCATTTTATTTATGAAAATTGCATGCTACAATATAAACTTGAGCAAGAAATACATTTGCAGGTGAGCCTCCCTGACATCAAGTTCTCATCAGGATCATTACTATCTTCCTAAGAAATCACTAGGGCTTTCCCAGTACCTGCTTGCCTCTGCCAAGTGCTCTCTGCCCCTCAGTCTGGGATTTCTGACAAGCAGGAGCAGCTTTGTTAGTTCGCAACTCTTACTTTAAAGAGCCCTCACAGTTTTTGAGGTCTCTCTACTACTCTCATTTTAACCCCCATTTCATGAAGAAATGGTATTTCACACAAGGAGAAGCATTTATCTATGTAAAGCAGACTTGAAATGAGTTCTTCCTCATCACAGTTAGGTCTTCGAGCATAGATTGCTTCTAAGCACTATGAAGAACTGTACCAAAATTCAAAACTGTCTCATTTTTAGTCCAAAGACACTGACGTGGGGCAGGGAAGTGGGGGTGGGTATGACAGTACCTGTGCTCTTTTCATTACGAAATTCATCAAACAGAGGCTTTACAGAAATTTATTGAAATAGTGGAGTGGGAAAACTGTTTTCAACTAATTTGGGATTTTTTTTTCCTGGCCATTTCTATAAAAGCTACAGTTAAAACAATTGCTCTGTTTCATGATTCTATGTCCACTCGACAGATCTTGAACTGCTTGAGAAGGATATTTGTGTGTGTGTGTGTGTGTGTGTGTGTGTGTGTACGTGTGTTTGCCTTGAAGATAAACATCAGATTTCAAAATGAAACTAGATACATATTTGAATACCCTCTCCCCCACATATACATCTACTTTCCTATCAGAAGGCTACATCCAGCTAGTTCCTGAAGCCATTCCTTTTAAGCATCACTATTTTTTTTTAATTGTACTACACTCGTCTGGAGACATTTAAAAAAGGACTATGCCCATGTAAAAAAATAAATGCATCTGCAGTCTCTAGCAGAGGCCCCTCCTTCTGCGACCGGGTAGGGCATCTGTGGGTGTTGTTATTGTTGTTGTTGCAATCTAGCTAATAAAGGCTTTCTCTTACACAAGAGAATTTTGACAGGGTTGACTCCAGACAGCTTTCCAGCTGAGGTCTGGGGCCTTGCTGAACCTTCAAAATTTTCCCATTTGAGCTTCATCAAAGTGAAGGAAATTCAAGGATCACTAACGTCTCAGATGGTAGCACTTGCCCTAACAACGAAGGTTCAGGAATTCTTTGGAGCAGGCTGAGGTCATTTTTCTCCCCTTTTCTCCTAATGCTTTTCTCTATTAATCAGAGCTCAGAGCTCAGATTGGTCTTCAACTTCCTCCCAATCCTTGCTAAGCCTGTCATTTCTAGCTATTATTTACTTTAATGGACTTTGGCTGATCCCTTATGAAGCTTTGGATCTGAGAATAATAAGGCTGGAGAGTAACCGGCAGAGACATGGGTGTGGGTTTGCCTGCAGATTAACCGTGGCAGATGGGCTTTATTGCGGTTTCCTGTGTACTGAGTGTTGATTGAGAGGGGATAATGAGAGAGGTGGTGTCTACACAATGGTCACCGCCACTTCATTGCACTTTGCGTCTAAACAACCCCATTTTTCTAAATCTTTGGGTTGTGAAATTTTAGGAAGTCAGAGCACAAGAACAAGTACAAAAACAACTGTAAATAACCATGAATGTTAATCCAACACTAATTGGTCCCTTCTTTCAATATGAGTCCATTTTGCTCAGTTTTTTAAATTCTGGGCAAATTAATGGCAAAGATGGTTAAACAAAATGTTCTTGCATTAGGTGATTTGGAATGCAACAGTCAGCAACATGTATTTTCTGGGTGTGTTTCTGGTTTGCCTGAGGTTTTTCCTCTGTCTGCCTGTTTGTTTGTTTGTTGTAAAATACGTGCTGTATTTGATTGTGACCCTAGACAATAAATGCTTACGTTGTGGTTATTTTTCCTAGGTGTTGGGAGTTATCAGGTCAAGGATGTTTTTCTGAGTTAACTGTGAATCAACTAAAGAATGTTTTCTTTAAAAAAAAATAATGATGATGATAACACCAGAACAATTGTTTTATGCCTGGCAGAGCAGACCACAGATTTTGTACCTCTCTTTATTCTCTGCATTTGATGCAATGCTCTGCTCAGTTGCAGCTTGCCATGCAATTAAAACATTTTTGTTGTCGGTGCTACCTAACAGTCTTTTACACATTCCTTATTTTTAAGATTTTACTTAATTCCTCCCTTTCACCAATGGATTAAATCACAACTATTGATTCCTTTCTTCCTTTGGGGCTTTACCCATCTGTCTTAACGCTTTCATCCCACACCCCTTGGTCTCAGAGGGGTGTTCGGAAAATGAACCGCCAAAACCTGGAGAAAACTCTAGGTCAAGTTTGTGTACAAGAGTTTAAATTTTTAGTGACAGTCTTCTCTCACGGCCGCCGGAGAGTTTCCACACAGCGTCGCACAGCGAGCACCACCAATTATCCTCCTCCTTTGAAAACCATTATCAAGTTTTTCAAAACTTCTTTCATTTCACTGTTGTCATTCAGTGAAAAGGAAACTAACCACCATGTCAAGACAACTCAGCTGCCTAGCAACGCAGGGCCACATTTTAATTCTGACTTGCTTCTGGTCTTGACTAATAGAAAGTGACTATGTTAAGCCAGTCACAAGAGCTGTTTGTCACTTCTGAAATGCAAACAAAACTATATTGTTTTCCAAAGTATTGGGTGTGATTGATGTAAAGATTTACAGTAACATCATTCATTTTTCCTTGTGTTTTAGTAGGATTGATGTCATATCTTTTCATGCTTTATTAAATACTTTAAAAGAGCTCAAAAAACATGACGCTTTTTGTCCTTTAAGGAGTCTAAAGAGGGGTTTTTCTTTCCAGTGAACTAGGCTCCAACAACTTTCGAAGTTTAATGAATCTATTCAACTAGTGTCAGCCACATCAATAAATAATTTAATAAGAGACCATCATCCAGGAAGGAGAATGCAATTCAAACAATCAGAGGGGAACAGACCAGACCAAGGTCAACATTATGGGGTGGGAGGAGGAAAAGTTAAGCTTTCAAGTCGTGAGTCTAAGAGTTTGATTTATCAGATTTTCCCACAGCCTATATTCTTGCTTTCAAAAAGCTGCAGGTTGCTATCTGTCTGGTTTTAATTATAAGTCTTTCCAGGCATATATGGTGAGATATCTATGGGAAGGGGACTTCGTATTTAAATATTCAAAGCTCATATAAAATGGCTATTCAAACTGAGAAAAAGTAGTTGTGCTCAAAAATAATTCTGCTGCGTTGACTGGGAGTCAATTAATGTAGTAGAAAGTTACTGCTATTATACTTGAACTGTTCTCTAAAATGCTATTTCTAGTATTTTACATAAACTTATAGCTGAGCTTCATTTTTAGGTCCATTAAAATGTGACAATTTATGTGATTTGAACTCCATAATTTGGAAGAAAGTAATGTTCTTCTCAAAGGTAATATAAGATCTGAGTATAAAAGAGAAAATACAAACATTAACTATAATATTGTGATGTTATATTCTAAATAGTAACTCAAAAATGTTATCCATTAAACAAAATGCTTATTGCAAATGGCAATGTATGAAGGTCAGAATCACACACAGAAAAATTAAACTCAATGTCAGCACCATGGAAAGAAATTAGAAATGTTTTTTCCTTTCAGTTCTAGGAGGAAATTCAGAACTATGTGACTAGCTTTTTCATAAAACCATATTCATATTCTGAAATTAAGTAGTTATTAAGCAGAACAAAACAAACATAGTTTACAATTCTTTAAAGCAGAGTAGACATGTCCTTTAAGATGAATTAAAAGTATTGCATATGATGGTGAATTGAGGTAAAAAGAAAAGTTTATCTCAAAATTTAATAGAAATATTAAATAGTTTTTTATGAGGGTTGAAAGACTTCATTTATGGGCAATACTTTGTCTAGTTGGCTTCTATCAACATTGAATATGAACTTAAAAGGTTTCAGTTTTAGTTGAAATAGAAGTGGTTTAGTTTTCCATTTAAGAAGAATATCTTAGAAATTATTACACTGCAATAACACTGTGATGTGCTAAAATACACCTGGTTTGTGGCATGAGATCTGGGACCAGGACCCACTTTCCCACTCTTCACACCTGGGCAGGCTACTTCCCCTCCAGCAGCTACAGTTTCTTTATCTATCAACAAGGGCAATGAGGGTGTCTGGATTACTGAAGGGCTCAGTGGTAAGTAGAATCAGTGGAAGAACATGATGCTTAAAAGCCTAGATTCTGGAATTATCTGCCTTGGTTTAAATTTGACCTACCAACTCTGTCACCCTGAGTAGATGGCTGATCATTAGTAGCTTCATCAATAAAATGATGTCTTATGATGATTGTGAGCATTGAATCAAACATGGTACACAGAGCCCTCAGAACATGCCATAGGGCAAGTGCTTACTTAACCCCTAAGTTTTTCCTGTTATAATTATGCCTGTGTTATTGTTCTCTTTCCTCAGAGAGTAAAAATAATTTCATCCCTCACCATATTTTTTTGTGATAAATTATAATGAAAAGCTCTGTTTTCAGATTGATAAGTAGCTACTTAAACTAACAAAGTCTGTTCTATAACAGAAGGAAAGGAAAAGAAAGCAAACCTTTTACAGGTTGATCCTTCTTTCTGCCTTTATCAAATACCACATGGAAACAGAGCAATCCTGTTGTAGCATGTTGCAGACCTCATAGTACCAAGGCTCCAAGGCAAAGGTACCTCACCAGCTGAGCCCAATTATCTTACGTGGACAGTCATCACGAGGCATTAGGGATAGCAGGAGACAGTACGAGGCACAAAATCTGATACTTGGAAGCCCGATCTTGTTTTCTCAGAATTTCTAGCAGAAG